>NW_023270323.1:72197190-72677685 GCF_011800145.1 Mirounga leonina | reverse complement strand
AGAAAGAAAGAAAGAAAGAAAGAAAGAAAGAAAGAAAGAAAGAAAGAGAAAAAGATGATCAGTGAGCCCTTTTGCATGGAAATATTTGAAGAAGTTCATATATCGTAAGTCAAATGTTTGGTCTTTTCTTCCATTGTCTTCCTTGGGAAAGTGGGAAAGTTGAATGAATCTGCAGTTGCTTAAAAGCATGCTACTTCAAATTGCCATATCTTAGTCTTTGACATTTTATCAGTGCCATGTGTTAGATAAAAATGGTCCTTAATAGGATAGTATTTAAAATAAGAAGGCACAACCTTGTCATTATTACCAGCACAATGGAAAGGCTCCCCGGAATCAGCCATCCAAGCTATGGAGGGGCTTGAAGTTAATTACATCACCTTAGACAATAAGTTGGTCTTTGTGGTTCCAGTTATCTCTGCACACAGTTGGCTCTATTTTTTTGTTGTTTTGTAACGTTCCATTAATCACAGTTACATTGTTTACAGTTACATTTGTTACATTTGTTCCCTGCTGTGTGATTCATCATCCTTTCCCCCTGAAAGGACTTCCTTTCTCCAGGACTCAAGATAAACCACTAATTTAAAGTGGCAGTGGTCAACCTTGCCTATCACAATGGTGTCGTTTGAATGAGGAGGGTCAATGGAAACATGCACAGACTCGAGGAGCTTCAGTCGATTCAAATTATCCCCAGTGATTGGGTTCAGGCACTGGGACACAGATCAGGTGTGACAATTACAGGATGAACTCTCGAAATGGAGCTGAAGGTGCATTTGCCTTTGGAACTTTTCCAAGCACTATTTATTCAAAAAAGATGACGAAGTGAAGTATGTGGAGAGGAAGCAAAGTGTAGTGGGGAAAACACTGGGCTCAGTGTTGGGAAATGTGCTCTAACTTTTGCTTTAGGAGAAAATATCTGTGTGACCTTGAGCAAGTCATTTCATTTTCCTAATAAAAATAGGAAAATGGGTTTCATTTTCCTAATAAAAATAAAGAAACCAAGAACCTGGAACAGGTGACGTGTCTCCTTTGGCATAGGGAGGCTTCCTTTTGATAAGAATTTCAACAAAAATATCATATAACACATTTTGAAGTGTTTTTAAAGATTGCAGATTATTATTTGGGGGATAAATAGACTTCTGCTGTGAGTTATAGCTCCTTCCCTTTATGGAGACCAGAATTCAGCATTCAACAATCTGAGTCCCATAGGAGGAGGGAGTAGCTCTATGCAAGTCAATGCTTAGTTTATTTTCATCAGCTACTAATCCTAACTTTGTCAAACAACTGCAAATCCCTCTTAACTCTCTGGTTAATTGTTTTATGCAATTTAGCAGCTGAAGGAAGAAACTGCTTGTCTGATTCCCTCCAAGGCATTCCTTGAATTTGGGTACAAAAGGCCCATTGCATAACACAAGTCGCTAACACCAAAAAAGAAATTTCCAGAGACCTGGACTATTGATGGAAATTTTGAAATTGCAAGCCAATTGTTATCTTAAAATTAATATTGTCATATACATATGGTATATGGATAATCATTTTTATCACATTAATTCTTCTCCTCAAGATGAGGCATTGCAGAAATATTGTCCCTCTAATTCTGTCCCCTGTGATGGTTTAATTCATTCATTATAGTACAGGCCACTGTTTTCACTCTGTTTCTTTCTACCTTAGTGCACTTCTTTTATTTTTTTTATTTTTTTTTTTTAAAGATTTTATTTATTTATATGACAGAGAGACACAGCGAGAGAGGGAACACAAGCAGGGGGAGTGGGAGAGGGAGAAGCAGGCTTCCCGCGGAGCAGGGAGCCCGATGCGGGGCTCGATCCCAGGACCCTGGGACCATGACCTGAGCCGAAGGCAGACGCATAACGACTGAGCCACCCAGGCGCCCCTACCTTAGTGCACTTCTTAAAAACAGGGTCTGGACATTATACCTTTGAAAACTCAATTCTAGCATGCTTCCTAGACAGGGCATTTAATAAACGTTCCTGGCAAAAATGTTTTGTCCAGGGCAGTGTTGATTGAGGAGTACATATTTTCCAGCCCTCCTCCCTCAGGTCTTAGGAGGAGTTCCTAATTGTCACTTGTTTGATTTCAGGGAACTAATAATAGCTACAATCATATATTGTCTAAAATGTGCTCTGGGCCATACATACCTCATTTATAACTTCATAATATGTGTGCAACGCAGCCTCTCCCACCTCCCTTTTATATCTGAGAAGGCTGAGGTTTGGAGAAGCTAAATCATGTGCATAGAATCATATGCCCACTAGAGAGTGGGTTGAGAACCACACCCAGGTTATTAGTCCCCTATGCCTATGTAAGTTCCATTACTTAATGCTTACTAAAGCATATTAATCGGTAGACTTATGATTACCTGGACTCGGAGACTTAATCTATGTGGGGCTCTGAGGAAATCATTTGGCATGGCTCTTTCTTATAGCCAATATGTCAGGTACCATAAGTTTTTTAAATTAAGAACCGATTAAGATAAAGGGGAACTTGGGGGAACATTTAGACCAAACAAGAACGGGCTGCATGTGGCATTTAAAAACCAATCCATACCTTCATAAAGATCAGTGCTTCTCAACCATGGGCAATTTTGGGCAATGTCTGGGGACATTTGGCAATGTCTGGGGACATTTTTTAGTTATTGCAACTGGGGGAATGAATGCTACCGGCATCTAGGGTGTAAAGCCAAGGATGCTGCCAATATCCTGTAATGCACAAGGCAGTGAATTATCTGGCCCAAACTGTCAACTTGTGCCAGAGTTGAAGAAACATGTCATAGTCAGATAATAATGAATTATAAAATGTAATTGGAGAAAATTGGGCACACATTAAGAATAACAACAAAAGCTATATACAAAGAGAAAAAGATAAGAAATATGCAGACTCATTTTTGGAAAAAATAACATAATTTTTGTATAGGGTGCAGTTATAAAAAAGAAAACAGGGAAATAAATATAGCTCATTCTAGGTTAGAGAAACTTAACACAGTGGCCCCCTCTTATCTGTGGTTCTACTTCCTGCGGTTTCAGTGACTTGTGGTCAACTGCCCTCCAGAGCAGATGATCCTCCTTCTGACATAAAGTCAGAAGGTCAATAGGAGCCTAACACTACATCAGAGTGCCTGCATCATTCCCCTCACTTCATCTCCTCACATAGGCATTTTATCACCTCACATCATCACAAGAAGTGTGAAGACAGCATATTTTGAGACAGATACCACATTCATATAATTTTTATTACAATATATTGTTATAATTATTCTATTTGACTATTAATTATTGTTAATTTTTTACTATGTCTAATTTATAAATTAAGCTTTGTCATACATATGTATGTATAGGAATAAAACACAGTATTACAGGGATAGTACTATCCTTGACTTCAGGCATCCACTGGGGGTCCTGAAACATATCCCCCATGGACAAGAGGGAACTATTGTAAGTATGGCAATTCTTCATAAATTAATCTCCAGAAAATGAGATCCCATAAAACTGTTCACTGAAATAGTGGAATAGCCGAGGGCAGAAGTATGTGTGTTAGCAAAGTTATTGTGCTAGGAGTAGAACCTGTGGGATCTTGCAGGACACTGTAAAAACTTTAACTTTTCCCTTAGTGAGAAAAGATAGCACAGGAAGATATCAACTGGTGTGATTATTTTCAAGTCTCCATCAGACAACTGTGTGGAAATAGTTTGTGTGTCTACGTTGTGAGAAGGGCACTCAGGACTGACCACAAGGACGTGTCTTAGTGGGATCAGCGAGAGACGGTGGTCTTTGTTCTCAGATAATGACAACAAGGGTTATGGACATGGGTGCATGAAGAGAATTCTGAGGTTAAAGCTATAACAACATTCACTTTATGATGGGTTCTTGTGGGGAGAGAAATTAGTCAGGAATGATTTTAAGGTGTTGGTCTGAACACCTGCTGCAGTTTTGATTTGTCATTTGGTGACATGGGGATAACTGAGACAGGAGCAGATTTGAGTGCAGATGGAAAAGAAATGTAGATTTGAAGAATGTTAAGCTTGAGATGTATTAGACATTGGATAGATGTCACAGACAGACAATGGGCATGAAGTCCATGGGAGAAAGTGGGACTTGAGATATACGTTTGGAGTAATCAAGGTTAAGGTGGCACATAAAATCATGCAGTCAATGGGATAATCTAGAGGAAATCTGATGACAAAGAGCAGGTCTAAGGACTGAACCCTGAAACATTCTATTGTTTAATGATCTGAGAATAGAGAAAAATTTACTGAAAATGAGTGGCCTGTGAGATTAGCAGACAAATTATGAAACCATAAAAATTAAAGTTTAAATAGTATATTTTATTACTTTCATTGTAATTGATAAAACTCTTGCTAGCAATTAAACTACTTCCCAAGAGTAATAAAATATTTTAAATAAGCTTCAAAGCTAAATACCATTTAAATAATTTACTATTTAAAAATCATATGTATGAAACTTACCCTAAAATGATAAATATTTGCATGTATTAGCAAAATTAAAAGAAAAGAAAAAAAAACCACCTATAACCTGCAAAAGAGGAACTATTGAACGCATTATATTATACCAAGCTAATGATAACTGTCAAATAGTATTTTTCAAGAATATTAAGTAATCTAGACAAATTCAAGTAATGTTATAGTGGGGAGCAAAATAATGTATATAATATGACATAAATTTTGTTAAATAAACTATAAATGCATATATGCATTTAAATTAAAATATACATATAATGTCTGGTTATAAAGAGAGGGAAGATAGAGATAAAAATAAGGAAAATTTAACAGTGAAATTATGGGTATGGGTATCTTAAATTTTTCATGTTTACATTTCTGGTATCTTACAAATTTTTGATGATCTGAATAAAATTTTATAAGTATTTCAATGTAACAACATTATAAGAATATAATAATGTATACTCACAGTCATACAATGTATTACTTGTGGTTTAAGTCTATAAAAATATTCATGCCATCAGCCTTAGATAATTCAAACTGTGTTCCAGTTAATGCCCCATCTTTGAATAATCTCCTTATATTTCTGGTGTGGCACTCTGCCTACTGCCACCAGAGTTATAAAAGTTTCATGCGTCTTACACATTTTATGAAGAAATATTTCCTTAAGGGAGTTATTGCCCACACTTTGAGAAATGCCTTTGAATGATGAAGTCACCCTTAGGGAATAAATACATAATGAAAGAGTAGAAATTGGTTTTGTATGCTGGCCACCAGTACTTGGCTACATCAACTACTCAAGTCCTTCCACTTTGTACTGCTATAATATTGTTTCAGTGAGAAACAGTGGTCATTTTCCCATCTTTCCTTCCAAAAATAATTATTGCATGACTGATATGTGACAAGCACCAGTAGTTGTTGGTAATAAAACTGAGTAAGATTTACTTTCTGCCTGCAGAAGAGAGACAAGCACATAGACAATTACAGTACAGCATGGTAAGGCATATACAAGAGGCTTGGTCTTGGAACATAGATGCCTAAACAGATTTGGGATAGAGGTGAGGGAGATCAAAAACTCTTCTCTGAGGATGTGATACTTTAGCAGAAACATGAAAGACTAGTGGGAATTAGACAAAGATTATAATGAAGAGAATGTGCAGAGAGACAAGAGCAGGGAATATAATGAAGAGAATGTGCAGAGAGCCAAGAGCAGGGAAAAAGGCTCAGGGGACAGACAACATGTCTGTATTATGCTCATAAGAGGGAAAAGACAGTGCACATCTTGGTGACACACAGGGCAAGATGGTAGAAGCAGTCCACCCCACATTCAGACAATAAAGTTGCACATTCTGAACAATGTTAGTGCAAAGAATTGTTGCAGTTATTACTGAGTTTTTATAGCATATATGTGAGATTCCAGTTGGTGTGTATTTGACACGTATCCTTTACTAAACATGATATTCCTCATAGAAGTTAATTTGGATAATGCCAATTAATACCATCAGCCCCTGCCACACATACTTAGGTAAATGTATTTTATTTCTGAGTAAGTACAGAAGTAATTTCACAAGGGTGTAGAATAGATCAAGCTCACTTGGAAGACTCTGGCTCTCCAAGGTCTTTGGTACTTTGTAATTCTGCACAAAAAGGTATATTTGAAATAAACAACAATAGTACACTGATTATAAAACTGCAGAAACACCACTTGACTCACTTCAATCCTATCATTCCACATGAACATTTGGAATACTTGTTTGTATTGAAAATTGTGAAAAATGTGAAGTGTACTATTTTTACTTGGTAAATCCAATTTTAACACATACGGAAAATTATTTTGCTGAATGTGAATGAATAATATCTATACAACTGCAATGAATTATTTTCAAATCGGCAACAATTTGTTTTAAAAGTGAAAAAGAGGAGTGCCTGGGGTGGCGCAATTGGTTAAACGTCCGACTCTTGGTTTAGACTCAGGCCATGATCTCAGGGTCATGAGATTGAGTCCCGCGTGGTACTCCATGCTGAGCATGGAGTCTGCTTGAGATTCTCTCTACCCCTCCCTCTTGTGCTCTCTCTCTAAAAATAAATAAATAAATCTTTAAAAAAGGTGAAAAAAGAAAATAATGATTTTTAGTGATCATTAACTGTTACTGAAAAAAATTTAATTGTAAAGAGGAAATATGATGCTGAATGGAGCAAAAATGATCTCTGAACTATGTCAGTGAAAATGGCAGATTTCCAAAATTCACTCCTTTATAAAGACAACACAAAACTGGCATTAATTGTCATAATCAAATTTTTCAGGACTCTGGAAATTAGCCAAAAGCTTTCAAGAATTCAAGATCGTTTGTTCAAGAGAAATGACTGACTCTTGGTATGAACCATGAGACTTCTGGTGTCCTAACTTGACCATGTCCCATTTCCTGCTGTCCAGTTCTGTGATGACCTTAAAAATCAACAACTTGCTATCATGGTGGTAGAATGGGGTTGGAGTTCCTTCAAACCTCATTCTCAGAATTTTGACATTATTTCACCTGTCTAGTGTTCTCCTTGAAGTCCCTACGTGAAACATCTTTATTTGACCTCAGTGCTTACCCAGTGTGAAAAACGCTTTTCTCTGGGGGTTGTCAAAAACAATCACAGGAAATTGTATAACTTCCTAAGGAAGTGTTCCTATGTTTAACTTCACAGCTTCCTAAAGCAGTGGATAACAGTTGAGGCAAACAATAAACTAGCCAAAAAGCTTAAGAGGAAAGACTGGTGAATGAGATAGGCATGGGGCCTTGAAGAGCTTTGATATGTTCCTGGAAATGCCATGTGTATGTGTAGGTCTGTGTTCATGCCCAGAGATTTCCAGATGCTCATCGGAAAGGGTTCCAGCTGTCATCCTTGCCTAAGTTTGAGGCTCTGCACAAGTAGGAAGTGAATTATAAGGCAAATGTGTCAATTGTCCATCAATTGTCTGAGTGTTTAAGGTATGCACAAGCATGCATACAGAGCCCCTTGGCAAAGACTGGGAGATTCACTGGTTACAGGCATTTAAGGAGACTCTGTACAATCACTAGCTGACTTTTCAGTTAATAAAAGAGAAATTTTGGTGAAAATACAGACTTTAAAAAACTAGTTCTGAAAAATCACTAAACAAACAAAAAGAACAAATAGTAGCAACAACAAATCTTGGGGAGGGGAGAGTCTGATTTACAGAATTGCCATCTTGTATTATTTTAAATGTCTGGGTTGTTTTGTTTTTTTTTTTTTTAACAAAAACAATTATGAGCTATGAAAGAAGCAACAGAGTATAGCCCATACATACACAAGGAAAAAAAATATCTATCCATAGACACTGTACCTGAGGAGGGCCAGGCATCTTTCAAGTCAAGACAGACTTGAAATAGGGCTGTTTTAAATATTTTCCAAGAACCACATGCAACCTCATCTACAGAACTAGAGGAAAGATGAGATAGATGTTTCACCAAGTTAAAAAAAAAAAAAATCAGTTAAAAAAAAAAAGTGCCAAACAGAAATCCTCAAACTGAAAACACAATAATTGAAGTGAAGGAATCAATAAAGGAGGTCCACAGCATATTGCAGCAGGCCAAACAAAGGATCAACACATGTGAAGATGTTATATGAAGATTATCCAGTCTGAAGAACAGAAAGGGAAAAGAATGAAGAGAAAAGAAGAGACATAGAAACCTGTGTGACATCATCAAGCACATCACATTCACATAAAGGAATTCTGGAGTCTCATAAGAAATGAAAAAGAGAAAGGGAAACTAGGAATATGTGAAGAAATAAAATCCACTTTCTACATTTGATGAAAGCCTACACACCCACAAAGGTCAATGAAATTCAATTCAGAAATCCACACTTAGACACATCATAATCAGACAGAGGAAACAAAGAAAATTTTAAAAGCAGCAAGAGAAATACTTATGCATAAGGGTTCCTCAGTAAGATTAACAACTGATTTCTTAACAACAACCAAAAGAGGAAGGGTAGAAGCCAATGTGATGCAATCAAAGTGCTGAGAAGAACAGGTGGAATTTTTTCCAGAATAGACCATCTATTAACCATAAGAAAAATCAATAACTTTAGGAGGATTAAAGTCATACAAAGTATAGTCTCCTACTAAAATGGTATGGAATTGGAAATATATAACAGATAGAAATTTAGGGAAATTCACAAATATGTGGAAATTAAACAATGCACTCCTACATAACCAATGGGTCAAAAAAGAAATCACAAAGGAAATTCGAAAATACATTGAGATGAATGAAGGAAACACAACATATAAAAACTCATGGGTTATAATGAAAGCAGAGGTTAGATGGAAATTTATAGGTGTTTATGACTATATTAAAAATGATAAATAAAAAATACCTGTATTAGTTTTCTAGTGCTGCCATGAGAACATATCTGGGTGACTCAAACAACAAAAATTTATTTTCTCAACAATTCTGGAGGTTAGAAGTCCAAGATCAAGGTCTTCACGTGGTTGTTTCCTTCCGAGGCCTCTCCCCTTGCTGGTACTGGCTACCTTCTCCCTGTGTCTTCACATGGTCCTCTCTATGGTCCTATGTGTGTCCAAATTCCTCCTCCTTACAGGATATCAGTCATACTGGATCAGGGTCCACCCTGAAGACCTCATCTTAACTTAATTACCTCTTTAAAGACCTCTCCAAATACAGTCACATCTGAGGCAGGCAGTGATGGGACTTCAACACAGAAATGTTTGGCCCAGGGGCACCAGGGTGGCTCAGTCGGTTAAGCATCCAAATCCTGGTTTGACTCAGGTCATGATCTTAGGGTCATGAAATGGAGCCCCACACCAGGCTCCATGGGCTCCATGCGAAGTGTGGAGCCTGCATAAGATTCTCTCTCTCTCTCTCCCTCTGCCCCTCTCCCCACTTGCCTGCACTCTCTCTCTATCTCAAAAAAAAAAAAAAAAAGAAAAAGAAAAGAAATGTTTAGCCATAAAATTATTCAAATCAAACCTAACCTTCCATCTTAAGAAACTAGGAAAATAAGAATGAACTAAACTCAAAGCAAGCAAACAGAAGGAAATGACAGTGATTAGAATGGAAATAAAATAGAGAATAGCAAAATAGCAGAAAAAATCAACAAAACCAAAATTCAATTCCTTGAAAAGATTAAAAAATTGACAAGTTAGTTACACTAAGAAAAAAAAAGATGAAAGATTACTAAAATCAGGAATGAAAGATGATGCATTATCAGCACCCTTACAGAAAGAGACAGGATAGTAAGGTTTGTGAAAATCAGTCCTGTGAGGCTTATTTGGCCCTTGTATAGCAGCATAAAGTGAGCCTCAGACCTGGAACAACTCCTTACATGGACATAACCCTTGTGTCTGCATTGTGCTTATTGCTGGGTTTGAGCATATCTTTCCCTGTTCTGGACTTGATGTAGACTGCTTTGTTCTACTCAGTCTATGTGTCATATGGCACCTGGCCAACCCCACTGCTATATCTGTTCTTGCTGAGAGGGAAAGGGCTTCTTTGGCTATAGCACAGAGGGGCTCAGGCAGTACCATCTCCCCACATCAGCTGCAAGATGGGAGCCACTGGACACAGGGACCAATTCTCATTATTAACGGTGATCTTGCGCTGTCTCCTCTGTGTGTTCCATCCAGTGCCTGTGTGAGTCATGTCTTTCATGGTGACCCTGACACCTGCAAACCATGCACTGTGTTGATATTCTGGGACTGCTGCTCCTTATGGTAAACAGGTGACACTTGTTTAACACATGTAATACCATAACCATCTGGTGGCCAACAAATCAGCACTAAAGTAAAAAGCACATATTCCTAGAAAAACGTAAATCACCTAAACTGACTCAAGAATAAATAGAAAATCAAAAGACACCGTAGCAAACAAAAAGAATCAGTTATTCATCAAAAGCCTTTCTACAAGGAAAAGCCTTGGATCAGGTGGCTTGATTGGTAAAATCTACTTAACATTTATTTTTATTTTATTTTTATTAATTTTATTTTATTATGTTATGTTAGTCACCATACATTACATCATTAGTTTTTTTTTATTCTTATGTTAATCCCCATACATTACATCATTAGTTTTTGATGTAGTGTTTCATGATTCATTGTTTGTGTATAACACCCAGCTCTCCATTCAGTACATGCCCTCCTTAATACCCATTACCAGGCTAACCCATCTCCCCACCCCCTTCCCTCTAAAACCTTCAGTTTGTTTCTCAGAGTCCATAGTCTCTCATGGTTCGCCTCCCCCTCTGATTTCTCCCCCTTCATTTTTCCCTTCCTAATATTTTCTTTTTTTTTTTTTTTCATATAATGTACTATTTGTTTCAGAGGTACAGGTCTGTGATTCAACAGTCTTACACAATTCACAGAGCTCACCATAGCACATACCCTCCCCAGTGTCTGTCACCCAGCCACCCCAACCCTCCCACCCCACACCACTCCAGCAACTCTGTTTGTTTCCTGAGATTAAGAATTCCTCATATCAGTGAGATCATATGATACTTGTCTTTCTTTGATTGACTTATTTCGCTTAGCATAATACCCTCTAGTTCCATCCACGTCTTTGCAAATGGCAAGATTTCATGGTTTTTGATGTCTGAATAATATTCCATTGTATATATATACCACTTCTTCTTTATCCATTCATCTGTTGATGGACATCTTGGCTCTTTCCATAGTTTGGCTATTGTGGACAGTGCTGCTATAAACATTGGGGTGTACATACCCCTTTGGATCACTACATTTGTATCTTTGGGGTAAATACCAAGTAGTACAGTTGCTGGGTCATAGGGTAGTTCTATTTTCAACTTTTTGAGGAACCTCCATACTGTTTTCCAGAGTGGCTGCACCAGCTTGCATTCCCACCAACAGTGTAGGAGGGTTTCCCTTTCTCCACATCCTCACCAACATCTGTCATTTCCTGACTTGTTAATTTTAGCCATTCTGACTAGTGTGAGGTGGTACCTCATTGAGGTTTTGATTCGGATTTCCCTAATGCCGAGTGATGTTGAGCACTTTTCATGTGTCTGTGGCCATTTGGATGTCTTCTTTGGAAAAATGTCTGTTCATGTCTTCTGCCCATTTCTTGATTGGATCATTTGTTCTTTGGGTGTTGAGTTTCATTAAGTTCTTTATAGATTTCGGATACTAGCCCTTTATCTGATATGTCATTTGCAAATATCTTCTCCCATTCTGTTGGTTTTCTTATGGTTTTGCTGACTGTTTCCTTTGCTGTACAAAAACTTTTTATCTTGATGAAGTCCCAATAGTTCATTTTTGCCCTTGCTTCCCTTGCCTTTTGTGATGTTTCTAGGAAGAAGTTGCTGCGGCTGAGGTCGAAGAGGTTGCTGCCTGTGTTCTCCTTTAGGATTTTGGTGGACTCCTGTCTCACATTTAGGTCTTTCAACCATTTTGAGCCTATTTTTGTGTGTGGTGTAAGGAAATGGTCCAGTTTCATTCTTCTGCATGTGGCTGTCCAATTTTCCCAACACCATTTGTTGAAGAGACTGTCTTTTTTCCATTGGACATTCTTTCCTGCTTTGTTGAAGATTAGTTGACCATAGAGTTGAGGGTCCATTTCTGAGCTCTCTATTCTGTTCCACTGATCTATGTGTCTGTTTTTGTGCCAGTACCATGCTGTCTTGATGATGACAGCTTTGTAATAGAGCTTGAAGTCTGAAATTGTGATGCCAACAGCTTTGCTTTTCTTTTTCAACATTCCTCTGGCTATGCGGGGTCTTTTCTGGTTCCATATAAATTTTAGGATTATTTGTTCCATTTCTTTGAAAAAAGTGGATGGTATTTTGATGGGGATTGCATTGAATGTGTAGATTGCTCTAGGTAGCATGGAGATTTTCACAATATTTTTTATTCCAATCCATGAGCATGGAACGTTTTTCCATTTTTTTTGTGTCTTCCTCAATTTCTTTCATGAGTATTTTATAGTTTTCTGAGTACAGATTCTTTGCCTCTTTGGTTAGATTTATTCCTAGGTATCTTATGGTTTTCAGTGCAATTGTAAATGGAATCGACTCCTTAATTTCTCTTTCCTCTGTCTTGTTGTTTGTGTATAGAAATGCCACTGGTTTCTGTGCATTGATTTTATTTCCTGCCACTTTACTGAATTCCTGTATGAGTTCTAGCGGTTTGGGGGGGGAGTCTTGTGGGTTTCCCACATAAAGTATCATATCATCTGCAAAGAGTGAGAGTTTGACTTCTTCTTTACTGATTCGGATGCCTTTTATTTTTGTTGTCTGATTGCTGAAGCTAGGACTTCTAGTACTATGTTGAATAGCAGTGGTGATAGTGGACATCCCTGCTGTGTTCCTGATCTTAGGGGAAAAGCTCTCAGTTTTTCCACTTTGAGAATGATGTTCACTGTGGGTTTCTCATAGATGGCTTTTAGGATATTGAGGTATGTACCCTCTATCCCTACACTCTGGAGAGTTTTAATCAAGAAAGGATGCTGTCAAATGCTTTTTCTGCATCTATTGAGAGGATCATATGGTTCTTGTTCTTTCTTTTATTAATATATTGTATTACCTTGATTGATTTGCAGATGCTGAACCAACCTTGTAGCCCAGGAATAAATCCCACTTGGTCATGGTGAATAATCCTTTTAATGTACTGTTGGATCCTATTGGCTAGTATTTTGGTGAGAATTTTTCCATCCATGTTCACCAGGGATATTGGTCTGTAATTCTCCTTTTTGATGGGGTCTTTGTCTGGTTTTGGGATCAAGGTAATGCTGGCCTCATAAACTGAGTTTGGAAGTTTTCATTCCATTTCTATTTTTTGGAACAGTTTCAGAAGAATAGGTATTAATTCTTCTTGAAATGTTTGGTAGAATTCCCCTGGGAAGCCATCTGGCCCTGGGCACTTGTTTTTTGGGAGATTTTTGATTACTGCTTCAATTTCCTTAGTGGTTATGGGTCTGTTCAGGTTCTCTATTTCTTCCTGGCTCAGTTTTGATATACATCTATAGGAATGCGTCTGTTTCTTCCAGATTATCTAATTTGTTGGCATATAGTTGCTCATAATATGTTCTTATAAGTGTTTGCATTTCTTTGGTGTTGGTTGTGATCTCTCCTCTTTCATTCATGATTTTATTTATTTGGGTCCTTTCTCTTTTCTTTTTGATAAGTCTGGCCGGAATTTATCAATCTTATTAACTCTTTGAAAGAACCAGCTCCTAGTTTTGTTGATCTATTCCTGTTCTTTTGGTTTCTATTTCATTGATTTCTGCTCTGATCTTTATGATTTCTCTTCTCTTGCTGAGTTTAGGCTTTATTTGCTGTTCTTTCTCCAGCTCCTTTAGGTGTAGGGTTGGGTTGTGTATTTGAGACCTTTCTTATTTCTTGAGGAAGGCTTGTATTGCTATATACTTTCCTCTTAGACCACCCTTGCTGCATCCCAAAGATTTTGAAGAGTTGTGTTTTCATTTTCATTTGTTTCCATGAATTTTTTTTAATTCTTCTTTAATTTCCTGGTTGACCCATTCATTCTTTAGATGCTCTTTAGCCTCCATGTATTTGAGATCTTTCCAACTTTCCTCTTGTGATTGAGTTCTAGTTTCAAAGCATTGTGGTCTGAAAATATACAGGGAAAGATCCAAATCTGTTGGTACCTGTTGAGACCTGATTTGTGACCTTGGGCATATTTTGGTCTGTTAGAAGAAAGTTCCTCCCAAAATTTTAAAGAAAGAAAAATATGTACAAAAATAAGGGTAAATAAGATGAAGGGATGCAATAAGACTGTAAAGATGAAAATTATAAAAGATTTTATAAAAGGAATTGATAAGATAAGTTGGTTGAAAAAAGAAAGAAAACAAATTTTAAAAAAGGGGGGGAGAGAATGTGATCAGGCAGGAGACTAGAACAAAGCCATACACTAGAGATTTAGGGTATATTTTGGTCTGTTAGAAGAAAGTGTATCCCAAAATTTTAAAGAGAAAACAAGTTATATACATACAAAAAATAAGGTTAACTACAATGAAGGAATAGAATATGACTCTAAAAATGAAAAATAAAAAAGATTTAAAAAAAAGGATTGATAAGATATTGGTTGAAAAGGGAAAAATTCCAGCTGCCTTCTTAACAAAAATTGGCAAGTTTATCCTAAAATTCATATATAAATTAGAGGGAACCAAAATTGCCCAAGCAATCTTGAAAAAGAAAATAAAGTTGCAGGAGTCACACTTTGCAATTTCAAAACTTACTACAAAGCTACAGCAATCAAGACTCTGTGGTACTAGCAAAAAAAATAAGTTTATAGACCAGTGGAATAAAATTAAGAGTTAATACTAAGCCCATACACTTTTGACTTTTTATAAGGCTTCCAGGACAATTCACTAAGAGAAATAATACCTTTTCAACAAATAATGCTTGCACAACTGGGTATCCACACACAATGGAATGAAGTTGGACCTCCATTTCACTCTGTATACAAAAATTAACTCAAAATGTGTCAAAGACCTGAGGGTAAGAACTAAAACTACAATACAAAGTTCTTCAGGAAAATATGGGAGTAAAGTTTTGTGACCTTGGGTTATAAAAAGAATTTTTAAATATGACACCAAAAACATCAAAAACAAAAAGAAAAAATACTAGATAAATTTGGCTATAAAAAAATTAAAATCTTATGTGCTTCAAAGGGTAACATCAAGAAAGCAAAACAAAACAAAACAAAACAAGACAAAATTGAAGAATACATTTGCAAATCATATATTTAATGAGCATCTTGTGTCCAGAATATATAAAGAACATTTAAAACTCAAGAATAAAAAGACAAATCACCCAATTAATATGTGGGCAAATAGTTGAATAGACATTTCTCCAAAGAAGATATACAAATGCTCAAGAACCACATGAAAGGATGGTTAACATTTTTAGTCACTACAGAAATTTAAATCAAAACCAGAATGAGATACCATTTCACATACACTTGAATGACTATAATCAACAAGGTGGACAATAAAAAGTGTTGAAGAGGATGTAAAGAATTTGGAATAAAATTTGTGAGGAGTTTTGAAATGAAAAATTGTACAGCTACTTTGGCAAACAGTTTGGCATTTCCTCAAAATATTATTAATAGAGTTACTATCTGACAAAACAATTGCACTCCTAGGTCTATACCCAAAATAAATGAAAACATATATCCACACCAAAACATACACAGACACATAGCAGCAGCATTTATAATATCCAAAAAGTGGAACAACCCTAGTGTTAAAGATAAAATATTAAAAATCCATAAAATGGAATATTATTCCATTATAAAAAAACAATAAAGTACTGGTGTGTTCTACAACATGGATAAATGATGAAGCCATTATGCTAAAGGAAGGAAGTCAGATATAAAAGGTCACATCTGGTATGACTGTTTACATACAATGTTCAGAATAGGCAAGTCCTTAGTGACAGAAAGTAGATTGGTTGTTTCCAGGAGTTGGGAGAGGGAGGAATGAGATATGACTACTAATAAGTACATAGTTTCTTTTGAGAGCAATGAAAAGTTTCCAGAATTAGATTATGGTGATGGTTGTACTTTAAAAGGGTGAATATTATTATGTGGGAATTAAAAGAGAAAGAAAAGGATCTGTCCCACATGTCAAATACTTTAGGAATGTTGTGGATACCCCCATGTGGTCTGTCATATCATGCCCAAACTTCCTCTCTCTCCTCTTGCTTCAATCAGCTTTGGACTCTCAACAGACTCTCATGAGGGCAGCTGCCATTTACTTATGGCATATACAATGTGGATACACATTAGTAGATATACAATGAGTTGTCCAGGGAAAATGAGCTTATTTTTTATTGGAAACCATGAAGAAATTCTAATTGTCCAAACCATGAACACAAGTGTGTGAGACCTTCCTTGTTAGAGCCAACTTCCTCCTAGACTCCTACCCCATTGGGTTCCATGAACCTGTTTGACAGTCACAATCCAGTAGGGTCAATCTTTCAGATACCCTCAGCTCATCCTTCTCTAGATAACACAGAATACCCCACCTGTTGTTCTTAATTTGATGGGCTCACAGTTATCAAGTGTAGTTATCAACCTAAAATAATCTAAAATAAATGTCACTAAAATAATTCATAATTATATTGGAATTGAGGATAGGAGATTGAAATTGAGTTTAAAATCAAAACTACATAGGGGATACAATCAATAATATTATAATAACTTAGTATGGTGACAGACAGTGACCACACTTATCATGGTGATGATAACTATACATTGTATATAACTATCAAATCACTCATTATGTCCTACACTTGGAACTAATGTAATAATGTATATCAACTACACTTCTATTAAAAATGTTTAAATCAATGAATTTCCTATTATTATGAGATGTTTCATAATAAATAACAGAAACAATTTATGTGGAACAGCATAGTCCATGAATGGTAAAAGCATATGAATGGAACATCCCAGTGAGAGATCTATATGAAGTATTCAAGAAATTTGGTTTGTACTTTTACTGCACATCAGTTTGAAAGGTGTCTTTTGTGTGCATGTGTGTGCGTGTGTGTGTGTGTGTACGAGTTTACACACTCACAATGATGGCTACAGTGTATGTAATTATATAGTTAGAGTGGTCATAGCTATTGGCAATGTAAAGTTAAGTCATTTTGATTAATCATTTCATCAGGTTATACTGTGATAATAAACCACAATCCTATATCTCTATAGCCTCCAACAACAAAGGCTTATTTCTTCCCTGTTTTACATGTCAGCAGCTGCAGGTTGCTGGGGCTCTGCTCGGAGCCTCTATTCACTTCATGACTCAGCTTTAAGAATCAGCCCTGACTCAATCTTATGGCAAAAAGAAAGAAAACAACAACCAAACCATACAGAGATCTTAAAGCTTCTGTTTGAATGCGACAAGGTCGCTACCTTTTTCTTTCTACTGCCCACAGCAAGTCAATCTTGACATCGGTGATGTGTAGCCATCTCTATGTACTGGAGAGTGGTACTAGAAGTCACATGGCAACACACCAAGTTGCAAATTCTCTTACAGAAGGAGAGAAAAAATAAGAAAAATAAAACAATTTATGACATTTATGTTATAATCTCTAAAAGAACCGGTCTTGTACTTACTTTTCCACCTTTCAGATACTGCCCCCCTGTCTAATATCCTCTGTCTCTTGATGCCTGGCAACTTGTATGAATTCCCCACAATCAAGTCTCTCAATCTTGTTTTCCCAATGAATGTATTTGGTACCTTCTTTGTTTTTCCATAAAGTTTTTTTCTCGAAGCCTTTATAATAAAAATTAATATTCTACCATGATTTTTTTATTTATTGATTTTTCTATTACCTCTAACTGCAAGCTACTCAACACTAGAACTATAGAGAGTTCTCTTTGTTACTTGGATTCTGAAACTGTAAGCGTTCTGTGAGTATTTGATAAATTAGTGACAGAACACTCTCAAGATCTATTATTAAGGTGGACATTTTACGTCTTATTTGATGACATCCTTTTCCCTCCTTCCCTGCCTCCTTTCCAACTTTAATATTAGTTGAGTGCTTTCTATTCTTTCAACAGTGTAGTATGAAAAAAAGTAATGAATAAGGTATTGTTTGTATCCTTCAAGGAACCAGTTACTAGAAGACAGAAATACTTGAATAAAGAGTCAGATTAACTTAAATAATGTCCAGATTGATGTCACCAACATGAAGTTAAAATCTGAAAGCCTCCATATCTTACCAGCAATTCGATTGCAGGCCTTTCAGTATTCCAATTCAGGGAGTTTTGAATGACATTATCTTAATTGTAGAACGTCTAAGGGAATTCTGAACAAATTACCTTTATGTGAAAATTCTTTGGTCATGTTTTATGGTTGACACACTTGCTTTTATTTTTCAGACAGCGGTCCTTCATGGCTCATGCAAGACAATCATTTTCCTCATAAGTCTGTATTTTTATGGTTTTTAAACTGGCCTGCTGATGTTTAAACAACTCTCATCTTATTATTATCCCAACATTCATCAAATCACCATTATCATCTTGTCATCTTGACCCCAATATATTACAATTATCACCAATGTGTTGGTTGTTAATTAAATAAGTCATACTATAAATGTTAACAATGTGCCATATACCAGAGGGGTTCATCTGGATGTGGTTAAAATAAGAACTAGTTAACTGAATTAAAATACTTACTATTGAGATAAGGAGGAAAAGCAGAAACACTTTTTCTAAACAACGAAAGTTCTGTGAGAACAAAAATACCTTTGCAGTAACACAGTTTTTGAAATAATGAAATATCTACAAGTTTTGGCACTGTTCAGAACAGACAAATCCACCTGGGATAAGGTAAAGGGCTAATTTTTGGTGGTATAACAAAGTCTGATCTCTAAAATAGGTTTTCTCCATGATATAGGTTGATTGAGTTAGCTGATAATCCAATCATCCAACATTTCAGATGCTTTTGAGGAAAGCAATGGGCTCAGTTCCCTGAAATGATTTCATTACTATCATGGGAGGAAACTCCACTCTTTCCACCACTCTTTTAACTCCTTCTGATTATAGAAAGAATATTGCATAGATTCTTTGTGTCATGCTTCAGAAGGAGATTTAAACAATTGTCATCTCCCAGAGATGGTGAATAAACTGTGAGGAAGCTGGAAATATGCCATTGGAGCAGGATATTAGCTACTAATCACTGCATAACAAGTTACTACAAAACATGGAAGCCTGAGACAGCAATACATTTATTATCCCACACAGTGTGTGGGTGGGGAATTTGGGAGTGATTTAACTGAGTGTCTCTGGCTTAATTTCTCTCATTAGGTTACTTTCAAGATATTCACCAGACTTGTCATCTAAAGGCTTGACTGGATTGGAGGATCCTGTTCCAAGATGGTGCCTTCACACGGCTGGCAGTACATGCTGGCTGTTGAAAAGAGGTATCAGTTCCTCTCAAGGTAGGCCTCTCCGTAGGACTGTTTGAGTGTTCTTGTGGACCTGGCTTTCCCCAGAGCAAGCGATCCGAGAAAAAGTATGACAGACCATTTCAAAGACTATACCTACCAAATTGTCTAAAGTAAGTCTTTAGCCTAGAGTTTTGTTGACTTCAACATTATTGACATTTTGAGCCAGATAATTATTTATTTGGGGGGCTTTTCTTGTACATCAAAGGGTGTTTAACATCATTCTTGGCTTCTACCCACTAGATGCCAGTAGTACCCCTCCCCCAGTTGTGACCTTACCAAGAACCACTGAAACTGAGCACAGCCAAGCTCTCAACTAATTCTCGAAGAAACTACAATTAGCAAAGATGACAATCAGGCTCTAAAAAAATATTTTTAAAAGAGGGGAAAAAAAAAGAAGAAAAATCTTCTCTAGAGTCTACACAGTTTCACTCCAGACCCCAAACTGAAACCTGATAACAAATCGTATACAAATATTGACTGATCACTTCCTGTGGTCTGAGAAAATGACAGGTCTGGAGGATAACAAATGAATGGAATGTGGTGATGGTTCTAAAGAAATTGTCCTTTTCAGTTTTTCTTCTAAGGTTTTCCATCTCTCATCAGTCATATTCACTAAAAATTCAATAGGGTACTTTAGGTAAGAAAAATAAAATTATTAAAGAGAAATAATTTTCAACAACACACTTAACCATAATATATCATTTTCTTTTATAGCCCAAATTCCCCTCTCAATAACTGTTTTTGCTGGAAGGTTTTTATACCCAGCCTCAGGATTCAAAGTATAATAAATAGCTTACAAAAATCCATATAATGGAGTAAAAAGTGAAATATGCAAGAAAATCAGAAACCAGATAATTTTGTCATAACAACAACAATAATGATGATAATAACAATGTGTCTAAGTGCTTGACAAAGATAAAAAATTAAATATATTATTTATAATATCTTGATTGCTAAATATACATTCAAATTTTAATTTGAGTTTCCTGAAACCTACAGCAAAATGGGAGATATGACCAGCTCCATTAATTTCATAGAAATATTCATTCTGGGGCGCCTGGGTGGCTCAGTCGTTGAGTGTCTGCCTTCGGCTTGGGTCATGGTCCCGTGGTCCTGGGATCAAGCCCGGCACCAGGCTCCCTGCTCGGCGGGAGGCCTGCTTCTCCGTCTCCCACTCCCCCCGCTTGTGCTCCCTCTCTCGCTGTGTCTCTCTCTGTCAAATAAATAATAAAATCTTAAAAAAAAAAGAAAAGAAATATTCATTCTGTGTAATTATCATCAGTGATTTCTTTCCTCTTTCCTCCCCAAACTGTTGATAAAAGTTGAACTGAAGTGGAAGGGGGGAAATTAGTTTTCTGCATTAAAAGCTGATGACTGTAACCACTATTAATTTGGATTTGTGCACTGGTCTGCTACTTACTTAGGTTTGAATTCAAGGGAAATATAAAAAAACAATATTTAGACTTGGAAACATGCCTAGTTTTCTATGACAAATATTGATAGAAAGAAAATTTACAATTAAAGTTTTACCAGTAAAGGGCGCCTGGGTGGCTCAGTCGGTTAAGCGTCTGCCTTCGGCTCAGGTCATGATCCTGGAGTCCCTGGATCGAGTCCCGCATCGGGCTCCCTGCTCAGCAGGGAGTCTGCTTCGTCCTCTGACCCTATCCCCTCTCATGTGTTCTCTCTCTCTCATTCTCTCTCTCTCAAATAAATAAATAAATAAAAATCTTAAAAAAAAAAAAAAGTTTTACCAGTATGAACCTTGAAAAAGAAGTAGATCTGTTGCTAAAAGGTAGGGGAGGGGAGAGTGGGTAGTGATGCCAATGAATATGGCTTTCTTTTGGGACTGATGAAAATGTTCTAGAATTAATTAATGGTGATGTTGGTACAACTGTGTGAATATGTTAAAAACTACTGAATTTCATACTTTAAAAGGGTAAATTTCATGGTATGTGAAGTATGTTTCAATTTTTAAAAATTAAAAGTGTGTTAATAATATGAATATTTGACTTGAAAAGTAGTCAAATGAAATAAGTTAGAAAGTTCTTCTACTGAACTTTTAAACAACAGTAAGTTTTGAGTTTTGTACCTATGTAATGTTTATGAAAACAACTAGTCCTTTTTTCTTTTACCAACATAAAAACAGGTCTTATTTATTTCTTAAATTGATTTGTTTGCTAGATGAATTGAATAATTGTTTTGCCTTTTCATAGACCCAACATAGCAAACTTTGCAGATAGGTACTATGTAATATAATTCTGTTGTACACCCTCAATATGACTAGCACAGTTTAGGGAGCAGAGGGATTGAATAATAGAAACTCAGTGATTGACAATTGACATGATCTCAGTGACTTTTTAAGTCCTGTTATAGGATGTTGAGCCAATCTATTTGTAGATGATAAAAAGATGGAAAGAAGCCCAAGTCTGTTCAATTCAATGACAGATTGGCATACAAAAAAATGTATCAATAGTATATAAAGATGGGCTGAGTATAACATGGATTTTAGAAAGAAACATAAAAACAAACAAACAAGTTCTGGGATGTGAGTTTGAAACCCAAATTGATGAGATATCCAAGAAGGTAAACAAGCTTAGTTACTGCGCTTGTGAAAATGACTCAAAGCGCCAGTTGGCAGGCAATGTGCTGTTAAGAGCTGGGCTAAACCCTTAGAAGACCCATGTGTGAATCTGAGTGATCTCAGTTTAGCCACGTTACCAAATTGGGACAATTTCTAAGAACTCATTTAAAAATATCCATTCTTTCTTCAAGTTCTTCTCCACCCCCATTCTTTCTATTTTTTTCTTTCCTTTTGCAACTTCTGGCAGCTATATATCATGTCTCTCAATCTACATCTTTATCACATTATGCTTCATTCTGGATAATTTTCTCTGATTTATCATCTAATTTATAAACATTCTCATCATCTGTATCTAGTTGACTTTGGGCCCCCCTAGTAGGTGCTTTTCCACTTATTTCAGAGGGCTGTTCACTTCTGGGTACACACAGTGTGATTTAAAGTGAAGGGTCTGTAATCAGCCAGGCCTGGGTCTCAATCACAAATCTGTTTCCTCTAGTAACAGACCTGTGGACCTCAGGAAATTCTCAGGACTTTTTTTTTTATCTTATCCAAATATGAGGAAAATAGCACCTGCCTCACAGAGCCATTGTAAGGGTTTTTATTAGTTTGGATTCCCTGAGATGTAGATGCCATGACTAGAATAAATGTCCAAGGATTTAATAGGTGGAAACTCCATTAGAAAAATAGGAGCTGGAAACACTTGGGGACTGATTGGGAACAACCCCAATCCTAGTGGAGGCAAGAGGCAAGGAAGGTTGTTGGAAGCATCCTAGACCACCAGACAGTCTCAAAGACGTTCAGCAAGGCCATTGTCAGGAAGGCCTCCAGTCAAAGTCATCCAATCAGTTGAGAGCCATGTCTCCAAAATGGGACTTGTCTTCATCTCCTAGCCACACTCAGCCACTGGGTGAGAGTGTGGTCACAGGAAGAGTGGCCTTCATGCAAATGTGACAACAGACTTCAGAGCACAGCAGGTAGGGCCTTTGGTTGAGCAAGCTTCCTGTTTTTGAAGGTCTCCAAATCCTGCTGCTACAATGTTAAATAATGATATATAATAAGTGCTCACTATAGGATCTAACACAGCACATTCTACTAAGTAAATGATCAATGAATGGTCACTACCATTATTATTTCTGGATCGGCATAATTGAGGCATGATGTTGGAGTGGATAACTCTGTCCACTGCTGAGTCTGAGGGTCCCCCTAAGCCAAAAATCAACATCCAGATATCATCTTAATTTGGGTGTTCCACAAATGTCAGTAAACCACAGCCACTGGAATTACAGGGTCCAGGGGTATATTTAGGAAGTCTTAATGGACAAACATGGAGCCCTAAAGAACAGGAGTATCAAAGGAATCCCAGGCAGGCAGAGAAACGGTATCTGTGGATGGATCTACCGCCATCCATCAAAGATGAAAGTCATGAATTCATAGATGAGCAGAGGCCAACAGCAATATTGAGAGAATGGTGATTCAGAACATTTCCTCAGCAAATATACTGCCAGGGACCTCCTTCCACAGAATGTGAGAGAAGTACCTTTGGGGTAAGAGTTTGCTGAAGTCATTTGAGTCTTCCAAAACAAATGAGACAACAGTGGGCCTTGGAAAGACCTCTCGGGGGCTCAGAGTAAATATTCACAACTTTAAGACCCCAAATTGAACACTTTTCCATGTTGTCAAGTTCTGCATGTTATCCAACAAGGAAGTGGGACTTCTGGGAAAAAGGAAACTCAGCGATGGAGGTTGGAGAATCCCAAGATTTCTATTTCATCCATAGTTCTGCCCTCACGGCCTCTGCAACTTGGAGCAAGTCACCTACCTCTGAAACTGCTTTCTCGTCCTTACAATCGGTGCTAGGACTGCTTGTTCTCCAAGGCCATTCGTTCCCAACCAGAACAACACTACAACTTTGCTCTAGGTAATCACTAAAACTAGTAGACACTGAGGATTTCTGATCCAAAAGCTGTTTTATCTCTTTCAGCTCTCTGCTTCTCATTTTACTCCCAGGGGGGAGAAAGGAAACTGCTGCCATCCACCGAAGGTGAAAGTCATGAAACTGCTAATTGGTTTTGAATTTAGTCTCATCAGGGGGTCAAGAAAAAATGTGGATCAGAGCTGACAGTTTTGAGTTTGTCCTTAATTTATTGTCTTTGACAAAAAGAAAAGATGAGATACATTTTTCAAAAGTAGAAGAGAAAATGATCTCCCAGGTATCTAATTTGCATGTTAGAAATTTGCCTTGGCCATCAAGGTTCACGGAAGTTTGAGTTTATATCAAAAGGGATAGTTGACTCCCAGATAACTTTCCAGGAAGGAAAGGGAACCCACACATGGACAACCCAAATTTATGGCAGCAGGGTGTACTGCTGGGACGATGAAGCTGGCACCACACCTGATCTAATCGTTGATCGCTCTTCCCGCTCACCCATTGTGGGTGTGATTCCCTTATCCTCCCTTTTCTATCCAAGGACCTTCCAATGTCATGCTTGCCATCTATGCTCACAAAGCTTATAGAAGAGGAAACATATGGAGAGACCCTAGTCAATGAAGACTTCTATGCCTTCCTTTGACCTGATCCTTATCAGCTAAAATGCCAACTTCTTCCCTCTAAAATCCTAATTATGTGGAAAATCCAAGCCCCCCATCTATTAATTACTGCACACCAGACCAGCCTTAGTTACTTGATTTAAAGTAGCATAAGGTGATGGGTGATACAGGATAGGAAGGACTGTGTATTGAAGTTAGGGAGAAGAGAAATGAGAAGTTGGCTAATAATGACCCCCTCATACTTTCTTGAATGGGAAGGACATCTCTATGTTAACCACAGAGAATTTGCAGACCCATTACCCTGACCCTGGATAACTGACATCTGAGCACTTATACACCTATGGACTCCAGTAATATCTAGTCTAGGGACTCATAGGCCCTAGAGGTATGCAGTAGGTATACACCTGCCTAGCACTCAAGGCTCAGTGAAAGCTGGATTCCCACAGCATTCACAATGTTCTTAATCTGAGAATGACCCTTTCTCCCTTCAGTTGAGTTCAATTTGACAAACATTATTTAGACACATTTTATTTTATTTTTTAAAGAGTTTATTTATTCATTTGAGAGAGAGACAGCACAAGTGGGGGCAGGGGCAGAAGGACAAGCAGACTCCCCGCCGAGCAGAGAGCCAAACTCAGGGCTCAATCCCAGGACCCTGAGATCATGACCTGAGCCAAAGTCAGATACTTAACGGACTGAGCCACCCAGGTGCCCCAAGACACATTTTATATGCCAGGAGCTGAGATAGATGCTGAGGATTATGAATAAAACAGGGTCCCATTGGCTCATAGACCAATGGGAGAAGCAGTTATAAATAGATTATTTCAGTGTAGTAGTATAAACTCATTGATAAAGGGAGGGCTTGGAGGATGTGAAAGCAGAGGGAGGCGGGTGTCCTAAATGGGGGAGAATTTCCTTCTCTATTAAAAAATGCACTTGAGGGACGCCTGGGTGGCTCAGTCGGTTAAGCGTCTGCCTTCGGCTCAGGTCATGATCCCAGGGTCCTGGGATCGAGTCCCGCATCAGGCTCCCTGCTCCACGGGGAGCCTGCTTCTCCCTCTGCCTCTGTCTCTCTCTCTGTCTCTCTTGAATAAATAAATAAAATCTTTTAAAAAAATATATAAATAAATAAATAAAATAAAATAAAAATGCACTTGAGAATTTCATTGTCCTTTTGACAATATCTCTGAGTAGCCAAAAGTCATAAAACAATAAATTTTAAGCTGAATTTAAGTTTGAAGTTCAAGCAACCTCTCACCAGCATGATAATGTCCAGAAATAGTTACTAGTGTTCTATTTCAATATAGGGTGCTAATTATCTCTTGAAGCTTTTTTAGCTTAAGGAAACAAACTCTGTTGACTCAGTCTCCTTAGAATAATATGTCTTAGTTACTGAATCCTCATGTTTGCTTATTTTCTACACTCATTCTATTACTCATTCTCACCAGGATTCCAGGGACAGAGGGTAGAGTAACTTCTGAAGCTGGGGGTGGTGATAAGGGGAGGAGATTGAGAGGCAAAGAGACATAACCAGAGAAATAATGAGGTACTACATCAGCCAGAAAGTTAGAGATTGGATTAGGAGGTGATTAATATCAAGAAAGTTTGGTTGTCCACTTTCCTCTCACTTAAAGCAAAGCAATCTGTGTAAGTGACCCAGGCTAGTGTTCTCTTTGAAGCCTGGATTAATGATAGAATCTTGGTGGATAATTACTGCTCTGAAAGTTAGTCCTCTGAGCCAGGAAGTTAGTGATCACCTTGACTCCCTCCACAAGTATGAGTGATATTGTATTGCTCCCCATCCTCCATGATTGGTTATGGGATAGAAACATTAATGGCAACATTTGGTTATGCTGAGTTGGTCTTTAAAGGTTATTGGTCAAGAATGAATTTAGAAAACAGCCACATGCCCTGAATAAAAAGGAAAGGTCAAGGAACATGGTGAGGGGTTGTGAACCAGTCAACTGGACTGCTATATAAAAAGGACTGGAGTGTCTAAGAAGATGGCGCAATGAAGCAAGAGAGACTAAGGAACAAACATAGACAGGACAAGATACAGGAGAATTGAGGGCTGACTCCAGACTTACTTAATGTTGAATGTTGATATTCATGCCCGTGGAGATTTCTTACATGTGTCATGACTTATCTTATCTCATTTTCCCCCCAAGTGAACTGGGACTGTGATAATACCTATCATAAAGTTCTGTGGAGGGCTAACAAATGCATACAACATGCACGCATGTGCACAAGTGTGTGTACACATACAGAATTCTGTTGACTTGGCACATAGAAGTTTAGAAGGATTTCAATCAATATCCATTCTTAGTATTGTTTTTATTATTATTGTTGTTTTTTAATCTTTGGAATCATATATTCTAGAGTATGTGAATGGATCTTTGATCATGATAGATTTTTTAAAAATATTATATTTATTTGTCTGAGAAGGAGAGTGAGCAAGAGAGAGTACAAGCCAGGGGGAGAGATAGAGGGAGATGGAGAAGCAGACCACTCGCTGAGCAGGGAGCCCAATGTGCGGCTTGATCCCGGGATGCCGGGATCATGACCCAAGCCAAAGGCAGGTGCTCAACCAACTGCGCCACCCAGGCGCCCCATGATGGATACTCTTAAATGTTCTTCAAGGTTCTTAGGTCTTAAGACCAGTGACAATTTTTTTGCTCTGGTTCAGCCATTTTTCTTTATCCCCAATAATTGAGGGTGAGGGATTGTGTCTCCTCTGCAGTTTGTAATTCACTCCTATCCTTCCAATTTATGAACTTAAGCTAATTGTTGTAAATTCCGTTTGGATACAAACATATATCAAATGTGATCTGGGACTCCAGACTTCTGATGATCATTAGCTGATTCTCTCATTATGGCCAACAGAAGTATTTAGATATTTATTTCTTTTAATAACAAGTTGCTAGGTGTCTGGCATAGTTGATTTAATCTCTATGAGGTTAATACAATTGCGCTTATCTTACAGATAAGGCAATTGAGTGTCAGAGAAATTAACTCATTTACAAAAAATTGGACCACTTGGGTAAATTGGAAATGCTGGATTTGAACCAAGGGCTGCTTGGTGTTGGAGTTCAATCTCTTCATCCTTCCTCCTGCTGCCTCCCCATAATGCCATCATCAAGAAGTCAAAATGGTGCCTCAGTGGCTCCTTTTCTACCTCCTGCCTTGCACTGCACTCTCAAGAGTCTTGCTAACCCCTTATGCTGAAGCCATCTGCTTTTAATCTTGTGATTTGGAATGGTCTAAGCACATTTCTGATTTTCTCAGTTGCTTAGCTCCATTCTTATTCTATTATCTGCTGAGTGTGCTGATGTATCTCCCGTCCCTTCCTTTAGTGAACCCAGCAGGCAAGTGTCTCAGTCTCCTTCATTATCCCACGCTGACCAGCCCCTCAGGATGCTACCACCTAGTGGCTCTCAGCAGCATCAGCCTTTCCTGGGAACTTGCTAGAAATGCAAATTCTCAGGCCCCTCCCCAGACCTCCTGCCCCAGAAACTCTGGAAATGAGGATCTCTAGATGATTCTGAAACACATACAAGTTGGAGAATTACTGTGATAGCCTAGTAATGTGGTCCCACACATTGTTCACTATAAAAACTCTAAAGGGATCCTCTCTTGTTCCAATCTATGAAATGATACAATGTAAAATTTTTAAAAAATGTTCTAACTCCCCTTATATAAATCCTGCATGTTTATCACTTAGATGGTTACCAAAACAAACAAACAAGCAAAAAACAGGCACATGGTAACCCAGGCTTGTGTATGTGGGGGTGGGGTGGTGCACAGAAGGGACAAAGAAATCCCATTTAAATGCTAGACTTTAAAGGAAATTGTTAACTGGGAATTAAACTCACAGACTCTGGGTCGCAAAAAATTCAACAGTTACATTTTGAAAACCTGTGTGTTAATTTCTGATTCATGGGCCTGTCCATGATTTACTCTCTACAACATAATCTGGTATTCGCCTACTTGCCTTCCAAGTTCTTTTTTTTTATTATTATTAAAAGATTTTATTTATTTATTTGACAGAGAGAGAGCACAAGCAGGAGAGGGAGAAGCAGGCTCCCCACTAAGCAGAGAGCCAGACATGGGGCTCAATCCCAGGACTGTGGGGTCATGACCTGAGCCAAAGGCAGATGCTTAACGACTGAGCCACCCAGGCGCCCCTGCCTTCCAAATTCTTAAGGAAAATTATAGAGCAATGCAGGGAGTTGGGGAGAGGCCAATGCCCAAAGGTAAGAGAGAAATTTAATTTTGACACAAAGGATATGACCTAAGGAAGCACTGGTTATAGCAAAAACTGTCTTAACAGGAGAACAGTTAAATTTGAATGAGTTCAACTAAATGAACTGTTAAAAAGCTAATCATAGTCTTTTTTTTTTTTACCTCACTTTGCAGAAATAAGCATCTGTTTTATTTGAAATATTGGTTTGAGTGTGTGGCACTGTCCAAACAACCAAGTATATCATGTAATATAAAAAATGTGTTTCATATTATCTTTCAAAAATCTGAAAACCTCCAAATTCCCAAGCACCAAGCACCACTGGGCCTCTACTCTTCAAAGGATAATGAACCCATGAGCCTTGCCTGCTTCCAGCAGCCATACTCTCACAAGTTCTCATATTCCCTTTCACTTGTAATTCCTTTGTCTCCTCCTCTCAAACAAGCTTCTTCACTGCCAGCAAGAACCTTAGGGAAATGATCTTTTTTATGGCATTGCCAGAGAGAGAGTTGCTTTTCCTCTGGGCTCCCATTTTGCACCTCCCTTCCTTCCCATAGAAATGAAGTGATTTTCCTGGTATCACATAATTACACAGGTTTGGGACTCAAGCTCAGACTCTGAATCCTTAGAAAGGGTGAGGAGAGGAGAAGAGCAAAATAAGAAGGACGTATCAAGTAGGCAGGACATCCATCTAGGTGCTCAAATGTCTGAAAACTTTGGTTCCAAAAAATTCAGAGAAGCACAAGTGTTCCATTCTGTAGACCTGGTGCCAAGTAGGACGCCCTGAAACATCTGCCTTTACAAAGAGGATGTTGGCCGTCCTCAGCTCCGAAATGGCTCTCTCATCTTCCATTCAGAAGCACAGAAAGAGGCAGCTTATTCCTGATATGTTTCCTTATCTCTTTAACTTCTCCCCTCCCCAGCACAACACCTCCTAGAGCCATCCATTCATCACACCTCACCTACGTTGTGTTCCAGCCCTAATGAGTTCCTTTTTACCACAGGGAGCTTATTGCTAAGACTTTAATGAACTGCAGATTGTATTTACTTCTCTTGTAAACTGTTCATTACCCTTGAAAGGAAGGACACTTTATTTTTTTGCCATTTTCATTATTTGAGACACTCATGTTAAATCACTATGTGTGCATTTTTATTTTATTTTATTTGTAAATCATATATACCCATCCTTCAACCTTAATTATAGGAAGAATAAAATATTTACAATTTTCTGACACCTTTAAATTTCTCAGATGAATTTTCTGATCATTTTTAAGCTGTAATAGTTTCCTTCCAAAGACTGGTTCAATTGAATTCATAAAATGACACAACACGTGATATGTGTACATCCCAATGGTGGAGAATTCCTAATTCTGGAGACAGGCTGGCTTGCCTTTTACAGCCTGCACTGCTGTTTACTAGGTGTGGTTTACTTAAACTCTTCAATAACAATAACAAGTGTTAATATTTATGCTAAGCCTCTTAGTTCAAGGCCACTGTGATAAGCACTTAAACATTTTCCCTTTTAAGCTCTACAATAATCATATGGGATGAATACAAATATTATTCCCACTTTACAGATGAGAAATCTGAGGCACAGAGAGGTTAAGCAATGTGTTTAAAATCACTCAGCTAGTAAATAGAGGACTGGAATTCAAAGCCAGGCAAGGGATCTCCAAAATCTACTCCCAAGGTCATATTCTTTTAAATGCAAGTTTCCTCTTTTGTAAAATTGGGTAATGTTATTGATCGGAGGGGTTCTTGAGAGGAGGAGGAGAAAGAGTGGGGCTAAGCACCCAGCACCCAGTGAGGGCTTTTTCTAAAGAACAACATGGGGAACTTCCCAAGGTCACAAGCCAGTAAACAGCTCAAAGGTATGCAGGAAGTTAAGGAAAAAGTCAAACAAACGATCATGAACTTGGGGAGATTTAGAAGCTGGGAGCGACTAAACATGAAGATTGACATTTTGGGAAATAGGCCCTCAACCTCTATTTTCAGAATCCCTGATATATTAAAAAACAAAACAAAACAAACAAACAACAAAAAACACACTCTTAGCAGAGACATAAAAATGTAGAATTACTTACATTGGTTTTTCTAATCTCCCCAAGTTATTTTTTCCCAATATTTTTTTTTGTATTCATCTTTTTCTTCCTAGATTTTTTCCAGCAAAGTAGCAAAACTGTAAATGCCTTGCCATGGTTTATGAAAGGAAGAGAAGTGTCTTTTTAACTGTCCTCTCTATGCCAAGACCTTCGCTTAGCTCCCTGGACCCTCACACTGTTGTAAAAAGATGCTATTATCCCATACTACAGATGAGGAAATTTGCCTGTAGTCCATGGAACAGAGCTTACCTCTCTACCCTGCCTTTGATCCAGAGATAAACTCAAAGGAGTTCACTCTCACATGGGCCCAGAAATAATACAGTCTGCATCAACAAAGAAAATCCCATTCATCTGTTTTAAAGAAAAATCCTTCAATCTGCTTCTCTTTTATTAATGCAACAATTGCGCTCCTCTTGCAGCTCTGTGTTTGCTCCTCCGTGGAAGAGAAACAGGTCTCTTTGCTCATCATTTTTGTGACTTACATATTGACCACTGGCTTAGCATACTGCCTTCTCAAGTACCTGGGGATAACGGGTGTGTTGAGATTTTGACCTCCGTGCACCCAGTGGCTAACTTTTGATTCGTATGGTTAGACTAGACAGGAGTCACAGATGCAAGGAGCTGAGTGTTGGCTTCAGTCCTCTTCCTGATGCTGGCCATGTGCTTGCCTACAGCCCAACTCATCCCTTCCCTACCTTGCCATTTCAGCCTCTGCTGTAGGAGGGTTTTGCTAACGTAACCTTAATTCAGAACCACAGTCTTCTGTTCTTCCTGAAGATTGTTTCCTTCTCCTCTGCCACCTTGCTCTCCCCTTCTCCTAAGATTGAAATGGTGTCACTTATTTCCAGGATGGCGTGGTTTTATTTTTTCCCTTTTTCTAGATTGGTAGCAATAAAATAATAAAAGCTGATGTCCTAAACGAGAGAGGCAGAAACTGAATTTCCCTTTTTCCATCACACATCTGCCTCCTGACACAGGCAAGGACATTGCATCCCTTTTGGCATCTTTTTTTTTTTAAACAGTAATGCAGGTAGGTTGATTTCAAAGACTTCAGATGAATTAGTTTGATGGTATGTCCCTGAGGCGATATTACCACAATGGAAAAGAGCCAAGAGGGGAGTAGGTACTTAGCAAGTAAGTAGATAAGGAATTTGTATTTGGTCATAAAAACCCAGATGAAAGAAATGGGCAAAAGAAGAAGCCTGGCTGGATCTGACTCTTTGTAGACTGAGACCCTGGCTTAGTCACATTGTCCAACTCGACTCAGTTCCCTTCAGCTGTACTAAATGTCCATGAGATTCTGGTTTAAATTAAGACATACTACTGAGAGGGGTGCCCGGTTGGCTCAGTCAGTTAGTTAATCGTCTGATTCTTGATTTTGGCTCAGGTCATGATCTCAGGGTCTTGAGATAGAGCTCCCTGTTCAGCTCTGGGGTCCATGGGGAGTCGGCTTGAGATTCTCTCTCTTCCTCTGCCCCTCCCCCCACTCTCTCAAATAAATAAATAATATAAAAAAATACAACTGAGAGAGGAGAGAGTGAGGGGACTGCTAGAATTAGCACCCCCGCCCCTTTCTCTATCCTCCCAGCCTCCCTCCATGAGAGGCCCCTTCTGCCCTGTAAAAATGAACCCTCTTCCTAAGCATTGGTTTCTAACACCTCCCCATCTTGGGGAGGTGTCAACCGACTACAGCCTTCCTCCAGTACTGACTCCATTCTCTCTCCCTTATCTTTATCATCTCTTCCTGTACTGGTTCTTTCCATAAAGGATTTAAAGCACTTGAGTCTCTCTCAATGCAAGGAAACAAATAGGACATGATTTTCTTCTGGCCCCAAGACTCCTCCAGGTATCGCTCACTCACTGTCCTCCTCTGAGAGCCAAACATGTCATTTTCTCTAGATGCTCCCCCACTGTATCCAGTCCCCCACCCCCCTCCCTCCCACCTTTATTCTGTCTTCTCCTTTCTAGTTTTCCTTTTTAAATATTCTTGTTTTGCCTTCTAGGGGCCACCTCTATATTGTCACTACTACTTTTTTTTTTTTTTTTAACATTATATGTTTGCTTTGGCCATAAATGGTGAGAATTTAGATATTTTTTTTTCTCTCTGCTCTTTTGCCATTTTGATGGTTACTTCTCTCCACTTCTTTCCTAAGTGATCAATTTTATGTTGTCTTTGTGGCTTCCCATTATTTACATGAAAATATGAGCATACCCTCTTCTGGTCTTTACCTACCCTCTGCTGCCTCCCATCTTCTGTCAACTGCACCTTGACTTTTGCATTGTAAAAATGTATAACATTTATTTTCTGTTCTCTAAACATTATTCCATCTTCTGTTTTGTCAAAGGTTGATCCCTAAAGTTGGACATAAACCAAACAGTGTTATTTTATTTACTTCGCTTTGCATTGTTGACATAAAAAAAAAAAAAACGTGTTTCTTTACACTCTTGAGAATGTTTTCTACCTTCTTAGTAATTCTTATAATTGGGATTCACCCCATACCTCTTTTTGCAGTTTATAGGTTTAATATTTTAATTTAGACCACTAGCTTTCTGAGCCTGATTTTCAACAGTGACTTTGTGATTTTAGTGTGGATTCCCACTCTAACTAATATCTACCTCAAGTCATATTTTGCTGCTATCCATCCTGTGAATTCCGTTATAATTTAAGGCATACAACTGTGTATAATATTAAAACAATTTCTACAGTTACTATGGCATAACTCTTTGGGGGAGGATGGCTTTTACTAAATTCAAATTATAAAACACATGCTGTTCAAGAAGCACATAATTCATGATAGATTAAATATTTAATATATTTTTTATTTAGAAAGGAAGATGCCCTTAGACTTGGCTAAGCATACTTTTTAAAAGTAGTAATAAATAACAGAATGTTCAACCCCTAGCTGTTCACCCTTTCTGGAGTTATCTAAAGAAATGAAGTGAGTGGAAATCTTTTTATATTGAGATGAGATTAATTAGAAACACACATTTGAAGATGGACTGTGGTATAATGGAAACACTCCACCCTATTTCTCTGTCATTGCTTTATTATATATAAAACCCTATAAATTATAGTTGTCTTAATAATCATCATCTTCATAATCATCATGGTTGTCATTTTAACATTAAAAAAAAAAGAACAGGCACACCTGGGTGGCTATGTCAGTTAAGTGTCCAACTCTTGATTTTGGCTCAGGTCATGATCTCAGGGTCCTGAGATCAAGCCCTCCATTGGGCTCCATGATCAGGGGGGAGTCTGCTTGAGATTCTCTCTCTCTGACTCTGCTCTAAAAAAAAAAAAAAGAAAAGAGCAAATTAATCTACACTGATTTTCTCTTGTGTCTCCCTCATTCTCAAACCCTTTAGCTTTATTTTTTTTAATTTCAGTTTTATTGAGGTATAATTGACATGTAAAATTATAAGATATTTAAAGTGTGCATTGTAGTGATTTTATATACATATACATTGTGAAGGGATTCCCCTTGCTATCTAGTTAATTAACACATCCATCACTTCAAAAATTTGCTTTTTTTAAATTTGGTGAGAACATTTAAATTCTACTTTCTTAGCAAAATTTAATTATACAGTACAATATTATCAACTATAGTCACCATGTTGTACATTAGATCTTCAGACCTTATTCATTTTACAGCTGGAAATGCATACCCTCTATCCAACTTCTCTCTATTTTCCCCAACCTGCTGCCACTGACAACCACTTTTCTACTCTGTTTCTGTGAGTTGGACCTTTTTTTTTTTTTAGGTTCCACATGTAAGTAATACCATATAGTATTTGTCTTTCTCTGTCCAGCTTAACTCACTTAGATTAATGCCCTCAAGTTTCATCCATGTTGTGGCAAATGGCAGAATTTTTTTCCTTTTAATAGCTGAATAATAGTTCTGTGTGTGTATGTGTGTGTGTAACATATCTCACATCTTTATTCATTCATTCATTGATGGACAGTTAGGTTATTTCCATATCTAGGCTACTATAAATAATGTTGCAATGAACATGGGAGTGCAGATGTGTCTTTGATATCCAGCTTTTGTTTCATTTGGCTATATACCCAGAAGTCGGATTGCTGGATCATATGGTAGCTTTGCTTTTAAATTTTTTGAGGAACTCAACACTGGTTTCCATAGTGCCTGCACCAATCTGTGTTCCCTCCAACAGCACACAAGTGTTCCCCTTTTCTCTGCATCCTCACCAACACTTCTTTTTTCTTTTGATGATAGCTATTCTAGCAATTGTGAGGTGGTATATCAGTGTGGTTTTGGATGCACTTCCCTGATGATGAGTGATGCTGAGCATCTTTGCATGTACCTGTTGGCCATTTGAATGTCTTCTTTGGAAAAATGTCTATTCAGTTCCCCTGCCCATTCTTTAATTGGATTGCTCAGTGTCTTTTGCTAAGTTGTATGAGTTCTTTATCTATTCTGGATATTAACCCTCTATCTGCTATGCAATCTGAAAATATCATTCCCCATTCTGTAGGTTGTCTTTTCACTTTGTTGATGGTTTTCTTTGCTGTATAGAAGTAGTTTGATTGTAATCACATTTGTTTACTTTTGCTTTTGTTGTCTTTGATATTGATGTTAAATTGAAAAAAAAAATCATTGCCAAGACCAATGTTAAAGAGTTTATACCCTATGTTTTCTTTTAAGAATTTTATGGTTTCAGGTCTTATTTCTAGTCTTTAATCCATTTTGAGTCAATTTTTGAGTATGGTATAAGATAGAGGTCCAATTTCATTGTTTTGCCTGTGACTTTCCCATTTTCCCAACACCATTTATTACAGCCATTATCCTTTCCCTATTGTATATTCTTGGTTTCTTTGTTGTAAATTAATGGATCATATATACTTGAGTTTATTTCTGCTCTTTATTCTGTTCCATTGATGTATGTGTCTTTTTTAATGCCAATACCATGCTGTTTTGATTATTATAGCTATGTAATATAGTTTGAAGTCAGAAAGTGTTCTTTTTCAAGATTGCTTTGGCTCTTTGGGGCCTTTTGTGGTTCCATACAAATTTTAGGATTCCTTGTTCTATTTCTGGGGGGAAAATTCCATTGGAGTTTTGATCAGGGTTGAATTGAATCTATAGGTTGTTCTGGGTTGTATGGACATTTAAACAATATTCATTCTTCCAATCTATGAGCATGGAACATCTTTCCATTTATTTGTGCCTTCTTCAGTTTATTTCACCAATGTCTTACAGTTTTCAATGCATAGATCTTTAATTCCTTGGTTAAATTTATTCGTAGGTTTTATTCCTTTTGTTGTAATTGTAAATGGAATTGATTTCTTAATTTCTCTTTCTGATAGTTCATTATTAGTGTATAGAAATGCAACAGATTTTTGTATGTTGATTTGGTATACTGCAACTTTATGAATTTGTTTATTAGTTCCAACAATGTTTTGATGGAGTCTTTAGGTAAGCCCACTAGCTTTAATTTCAGTGTGCATTAATTTCTAAAAGTACTGTTTTGTTCATTTAGTCATATTCCAGCAGCTTCCTTTAATCCAAGTTTTTTTTCCCCCTAGTTAATTTGTCCAAATATTTATAAGCTCTGGTATGGAAACAGCAAAGAAGGAAAAAGAATGGGAAAAAGAGACAAAAAGAAAAGGAGAAGGCGATGGGGAAGCAAGGAAAGGTATTGAGACTTCTCTTTGAAGTAGAATATATCACTTATACCTCCAATGAATTCAAGTTTAGAATCTTTCAGTGCTCAGATGCAAGTGGAAAGGTCATAAAAAACAACGTTTGGTTTATAAAAGAAGGAAAGAGCTTGCTGCCCTATATTTCAATCCATTTGATCCTACCACAGTGCCAGCTCATTTTTTTCAAATGTCATTTACTCGTGGCAGAGGGAAACACTTTCACCTCCTGAAGGTGTTACCTTGTTAAGAAGCATAATGCTTTCCTAATAAAATCCAAGTGATTTATAGCATGTACACAGAGTAAACAGATTTGGGGTAAAAATTGACAGTTATGCAAGTATCAGAAATGCCAGCTGTTGCATTGTGGCTCCCACTGGAATGAAATTTGCCCTCTTGCTGTGAGCCATCTGTACAGGAGTAGGAAGACTTGTTCCCAAGAAGTTCCACCATATCTATGTGCTAAAATAATCTAAACAGACTTTTTCATAGTCTTCTTTCATGTTGTTAACAAGAAAATTAATAGTACATAGTTTAATATCAATTCATAATAAGAAGAATAATTGAAAATATCAACTAATAACTAAACATTGGGAGTGTTGCATTCAAAATTGTTTGTGTATTTCTTCCTTTAGGCATTCCTCTCTGATCATGCCTCATGCCAAGTGGACTAAGGACTCCTCCTCATGGGTGCCTACCATAGCATCCTTTGCTTAACCTTTGTAAAAACTGATGCACTGTATTTTAATTATTGCTTCCCTTTCTATTGTTAACCAAAGTAAGAGATTATGTCTCATTTGAAAGTATATCCTCAATATGTGGTTCAGTTCCTGGTGTATAATAGGCACTTAATAAATTTTAATGAATGAATATACTCACAAAACACTGCACATACAGTTTCTCATCTGATTAGTACAATTATCCTGCTGAGTGAAAGCACAGAAAATTTTATTAGCACCCCTTTTACATATGAGAGGGAGCAAAAAAGCTTAGGGACATGATTTATGAAGGTTACACTGCAAATCAATGGTGGAGGGAATACTCCATGCTCTGTGCTCTGTTTTTTCAAGCTGCTGATGCCTCCATACAAAGATGATGGCTAGTGACAGATCTTGTGCCCAGGTCTCCTTGGACTCTAGATGAGAAGTCAGGGACCTAGGCATTACTAGTCTCATGTCTTGGAGCAAATCATTTAGGCTCTATTTCTTATACTACCTACCTAAAGAAAGTGAGCAGATAAATGTGAAGGTGTATTACAAAATAAAAACCCAAAGTAAACTAATGTTTTAGTCATTTATAATCCCAAGAGAATGATACAGCCCAAAGTGGCCATTTGTTCATTCATTCCAGGGAATCTATTGAGAAACTAATCGGTTTCATTGTTTCCATTCCTAATATCCACTCCCCTACAATACATTCTCCACATTGTAGCCAAGTGATCTTTTCAACAGATGAAGCTTTGGTCTCCTAATTTAAGCCTTCCGAGGGCTCCTGGAATCTCAAACCATTAGCTAAACTACATGATCCTTCATGAGATGAGTCCTGCTCACCTTTCTAGTCTCATCAAGACCCAGTCTCACCCTGCTGGGTATCCTCTTATCTCATTCATCTTTACACTTCCCCAAAACACATATGTAAGGAATGGTAGATAAATGTATGGTGTGTGTCTGTGTGTGCATGTGCGTGTGTGCATGAATATATTCATAGTATGTGAGAACACTATATATAATGTGGAGGTCTTTTGCAAAATGAAATTACTGGCATCATAGGATATTATTATAGCCTTTTAAAATAGTGCCTAGAGTGTCTATTTATTTTCTCATTTAGGGATCATCTATTAAGATCTATCTATACCTATTATCTATAATTATATCTATATCTATTCCTTACTTGAGAGAGCCTTCCCGACCTCCTAGACCAGTTTAAATCTCTCTGTTTTAGGCTTCTAGAAATCCCTAGAACCTTATATTTCTGCTTTCATAAAATTTATCACACGTTTACCATGTCTGTCCCTGTAAAAGACTATAAGTTCTATGAATCCAGAGAACCTATTTGCTTACCTTATTCATCACTGTGTCCTAAGGATTTAGTATAGCTCCTAGTATATAGTAAATGCTCAATAGATATGTGTGAGGTGGATACTTGATGAATAGATACACAAATGTAATATGCTGGGCTTGATTTAAGTGAAGGAGATAGAAAATTGAAATACTTTGTGATGAATGCTATAAAAAGACATCTACGGCTTTGTCTTTTAAGCATTCAATCATCTTTCTCATACTTTCTTTGGAGATCCACCCCATTTCATCCCCTCCACTCTAGACACCTTTGGTCCAGGCAAGCTGACTCAAGAGCTTTGTCCCCTGGATGCACATGACCAAAGCAAGGACCTTTGAGGTCTGTACTGGCACTTGGACTGTGACTAACAGAAAAGTGAGATCTTGCCTCTACAGTTAATGAGCTTGGTAGAATGTAAGCTTTGATCTGCAGAGAGCCCTCTTTGCATCACATGGAGGGAATCCACTTAAGAATGAAATCAATATCTGGGAAAGAGGAGTTGAGCTCGCAAAAGAAAGACCAAGTTCCAAAGATATTGTTGGAACATTTTTTATCAGATCATGTCTTAATTTAGTCAATCTCTTGACTTTACCTTTTAGCTAAGCAGTCAATTTTAACCTAAATTAAATTAAGTTTAGCTTTAGTCAGTCTGAATTCGGTTTCTGTAAACTGCAATGGAAAATGTTTGACCTCGCTTATTGAGGCAAGTGCAAGAAACAATGGGAACTCCCTTGCCCAAGGGGAGACAGGGGGCTTCAGAGAAGCCCACGCAGAGGAGGATTCTGGGTTCTGAAGCTAAACCCAAACTAGTGTTGTTAATACTCAAGAGAAAATTAAACCTGAGCTTGGTACAAATTGCATTTTGTGCTCTTGATAGAGGGCAGTGAGTTATACATAACTGGGTTCTGGGTTCTGAAGCTAAACCCAAACTAGTGTTGTTAATACTCAAGAGAAAATTAAACCTGAGCTTGGTACAAATTGCATTTTGTGCTCTTGATAGAGGGCAGTGAGTTATACATAAATGTGTGGCTTTATCACTTGGAGTCAAAATATGCCTAAAGCCCATATATTTACTTAGCCCATAATCCTCCCTTTTCTAATCCCTAGTTATCCAGATTTTGCAGAGAAGTATAATTTTCTAAGCTATGCCCATATCAGAATAGTGACAAAAGCATCAGACCTTGAACCCACTCTGATTACACCATCTACAAGTAGTATTGAAATACCACAGGAAAATTTCTGTTTCTCTTAATTTCACAGATCCTCCTCTTCCTTATCCATAAAATTATGATAGAAATAACTAATTGAAAAAAAAATGGGGTAACATATAATAAATGCCCAACATAGAGCCTAGTACATAATAGAGGGTCAGACTTTGTTTAGTTAGCTTAAATGTTCTGAGAGAATTCTGGATCCTGAATTCTCATGTGAAAATATATTACACCATTTCTGCAATTTAAATATAATGCCTCATACAACTTGGACACTCAATGACTGTTAATGGAAAAAATAAAATAAAACAGAAGACCAGCATAGGCTACCTGGACTCACTTTGTCTCCAACTTTCTTCTCTGTCCACTGTAGCCATGGTTCTGTGTTCACTACTCCACACATATCTCATCTCCAAATCCAATAGATGTATTTTATGTCTTACCAAATTTGACCTCTATGCAGCATTAAATCCCATGAGCCATTTTTCCTTTCTTAAAACTATCTCTTCTGAATTTCAAGAAATTGCTTTCATTTGCTATTCCTTTGTGAACACCTCTTGCTGTTGAGTCAGTTAGTCTTTCTATACCTGATCATTAAAAGTTGATGTTTAGGAGGTTGCCACGGGCTGGGGAGAGGGAAATTGGGGGTAGTGTTTAATGGGAACAGAATTTCAGTATGGGAACATGAAAAAGTTTTGGAGATGGTGGTGATGGTTGCACAACATTGTGAATGTATTTAGTACCACAAAGTAACGCACTTAAAAATGGTAAAAATGGTAAATGTTACGTATATTTTACAACACTAAAAATGTTGGTGCTTATCCAAATTCTGTCCCAGTCTTCTTACTATTCAATATTTTCTTTTGTAGTAATTGCATCCAAACCCAAACTTTCAACTGTCATTTATACTCTATAACTTAAACTTAATTGTAAAATCTACTATCTCTAGTTTCAAATGATGCCCTAGGTCCCTCAATTTGGTCATTTAAAAATCATTCACTGCATGCCACTTACATATCCAGCACTGAGCTAACAATTTGGTATATGTTGTAAACCAACAGATATTTTCATTTGGATATATGTCCTAGTTTGGATTCTCTCCAAATTAATCCTGAAACCAGCACTTGGGTACAGATCACTTTTGGTGGTGGTGGGGGCGGGGGGCAGGGGGGTTATAGGAAGCGCAAGAGAATTGGTGAAATGAAGCAGGGAATGCTGTGTTAATGAGGAGTTGTGCATCACTGTGGGGTATGGGCATTTCATCCCATCGGGGACTCTGCTATCTGCATGGAACAACCACGGAATGATCCCACCAGATCGTGGGAAGTTTGGCACATGTATCCACAACCCCCACCTCTCACTGTCTGAGGGTTGCCCCCACAGACATTAACTACATCACACTTCTAGATCCTGCCTGCTTGAAGAAGAACAAGTTCCAATGATGCTGGAGAAATTCTTCAAACAAGAGGAACTTACTTCTAGACTCTTGAAATAAGGAATGCGCAGTGTGCTGAAAACCATACTCCACAAATACCCTCAAGAACTTATGTGGACCAGGACAGCACCAGCCCTTCTTTCAGTGTCTCCTGGGCCTGTTAAATCAATACTGCCCAAACTAACCATTCGGCCATCTCTCTCACTCTTGTACCTCAGCCCATCTCCTCATCACAGTCAATGGCACCATTATATACTCTGACCAAACGTGAAACACAATATCCCCACTTACTGAGTAACTACTATATTCCAGGGACTGAAAGAAGCTTATTTACCTTCTCTCATATGTTCAACATTACTGCAAGAATAAAGTATGTTCCCCATTCTAGAAATAAGTAAATTTAAAAATCATCATCTTCAAGTTGTTTGCCCCAAATCACACAATTGTGATGTAACAGAAGCAAGTTTCAGACCCACATCTGATGACTTCTAAATCGAGCCTCATTTCCCTCTTCTGTAAAATGGAGATAACCATATTTCTTCAAAGCACTGGTGAAAGAATTATATATGTTAGCATATATTTAGTATCTGCATACAGTCTCCCAGGGTAGATATTTCATACATGTTGGTGCCCTCCCATGTCCAGGACTGGTTCATCTCTTTCTTGGTAGAGTAGTTGAAACTATAGAACCCCAAGGAAAACAAAGAAAAGAAAGGTATGCCTTCTTTTTGCTTTTAGTCCCTGAAACAATAATAGAAGTTCAATAAATGAGTACTCAGTTTTTTCCCTCTGTGTCTCTTGATTTCCATAATCTTCCATTCCAATTATTCTCTGATATTTTCACTAAACTGGTATATCAAAAAGAAAAAAAAAAAAAAAACCTTTAAGGATTATTGTTTCACTTGCACTGTAATCCATAATTTTTCAGTTTGTTACTGAATGGGTTTCATGGCCTGTGTTGTTTTTCAGTGCATACAACACCAAACTATTCAGAGTTCCCTGGTGGTTATGTGCCAACTTCCTTCTAAAGGCCTCTGTTCCTTCACTCTGCCTGGGATCTTCTTCTCACACTGGTCTTCATCCCCAGATGAGTTTGCTCACCCTCTGTGAATGCTTCCTTCCTTAACCACTGAGCTCCTTAGCTTCCTCTGGTTTAGTTTATATCTTCCCCTTTAGGATTGCCTCTGGACCTTATGCATACTCTACAATAGCCCCTAGTAAAGCCTCTTGCAGAAGCTGTACTCCACAAGAGAAAAGATTATATTTTATTTATTGTTTTTAATCCCAAGATCTAATCAATGAGATAATAAAAGAGTAATTATGTAGTGTTTAATGGGTTAATTGAAGAGAGTTGTAGCTCACATTAGCCATTCTGAAAGACTTCAGCAAAATAGTCTCAGATATGGGGCGCCTGGATGGCTCAGTCGTTAAGCGTCTGCCTTTGGCTCAGGTCATGACTCCAGGTCCTGGGATCGAGCCCCGCATCGAGCCCTGCATCGAGCCCCGCATCGAGCCCCGCATCGGGCTCCCTGCTCCGCGGGAAGCCTGCTTCTCCCTCTCCCACTCCCCCTGCTTGTGTTCCCTCTCTCGCTGTGTCTCTCTCTGTCAAATGAATAAATGAAATCTTTAAAAAAAAAAAAGTCTCAGATAGCTTATAAGCAGAAGTTTCATTTTAATGAGTCATGGAATACAAGTAAAGATAATAGACTGAGAAACATTTTTGCACAAATTTATCTGCAACTAAAGGGGAGATGAGAAAACATAGCTCTCAGGAACTAGTGGGAAATTCTACCAAGTCATAGTTCATATTATGCTTTCTCTTATACTCTGATTAGTGAGGACCCTCCTGAGCTATATATTTGGCAATAAATAATTAGTTCAATTATTGGAAAAGGGGTGCAAGAGTGAATTACAGGTAAAGACACCAGTATTAATAAATACATAAAGATATTTATTCATTGCACAGATATATTTTTTTAGTATGTACCAGGCAATGGGTACATGCAAGGAGAGAGGATCCCATGTGGAATCCTGGTGACCCACCTGGGTGCCTCTTGGTATCCCCTTCCCATTGTGATGGTAAAAGGATAGGCAGAGCAACCTCTAACTGAAAAGGACATCATGACCAGATGGTCTGGCCCCTCAAGGATGAGGGTCTGGGTCTGTACACTATCTATTGACACCAGCAGCAAGAGTGGCCAAGAGGAAAAAGACCTTAGATTAGGTAAAGCAGTAGAGAGGTGATAAATACCAGTTGTAGCCCTGAGACCACTGTAGCTGGATGAATATTGTTTATCCTTCTATCTTCCATCTTACAAGCTCCCCTCAAGAACAGAGCTCCATCAGAATCCTTCAGAAACCGTTTCTTCACCGTACATGGATAAATTCATCTGCAGTACACAAGGGTTAAACAATGGTAGACATGGAGATATACTTTCCAGATCACGTTCATGAAGGATTTGTTGCCCAGTCATGGAAAATATTGTCAAGAAAGAGTCTTCTGCTGTTATTTCCTTCAGAGTCTGTCTCTGCTATAGAGAACTGTCTCATCTAAGGTCACATCCTTCCCAAAGCAGTGTGCATCTTTGTGACTGAATGAAGTTGAGTTGGGTGTCAACCCTGAAGGCTCAGTATATGAGTATGAGCTTGTAGTGGATTTCACCTTAACTATAGACCACTAATAGATAGCTCTGATAGGTAATTGCAAGATAAATTTCTCCCAATGGGCAGAGAGATTTGATGATCCACTTCGCGTTGAAAGAGAAGTTCCCTAAAGTCAGTTTATATATGGAACTTGGGCAGTGGTAAATGGCCTGGCTGGCTGGAAGAAGTGTGAAAGGAGAAAGATTAGAAGACGAGTAACAAGGAAGTCTGGGGTAGGAAGAGATGATTAAGCAAGGAGATCAAGAAGGGCATCAAGTGGGAAGATCTTTTTATGTTAATTTTCACTAGTGTGCATTTATCACAAAAAGGGGCACTAACTAATCAAGGAGAAAAAATGCCTTGGCCAGTTGGTGTAACCCAGCTTCTATCCTTGGCCACCTCCATTCTAACGGAATTACAATATATATGAACAGGTTGTGACGATAAAGATGAAGGATAGGCATGAGGCCTCGTTAGCCAAAACTGATCTAGCTGCTGCCACTGCCACAGTTCAACCTCCCAGCAACAGAGCTCAACTCTTGTTCTCCAAGTGGCACCCTTCCTTGAGGAGATCAAACGGTCACTTGGTAGAAAGTGACAGCATTGAATTTCTGCAATCCAAGAAATACGAGGAGTTCATTTTGACAAAGATAGATGTATGAATACATGAATACACATGTATTCTGAGTGTGGTCATGGTTTTCTTCCCCTTTTTGCAAGGCCTTGAAGACATCTTTGTATGGGCCCAGGATTACAAGATCTACTTTCCATATATCACCACTTTGAATCAAAGACCTATATATATTGTGGTATCCCCAGTAAGATGGCTATGTTGGACAAGGAATACAAATGTGGAAGCAGGAGTGGCTGTGCTTGCCATCTCTCCTAGGGACCCACTCGGGGAATTTGTGCTTCTTGTCTCCAAGCTGTGAGTGGAAGTATTTTTAGCTTTTTCTAGAACCAGATCTCTTTCATGTTCTGCTGTATCTCTTTGGACCACAGTCACCACCTGTCATGTGTAGATTTCTCAAGTGTATGAAACACACATCAGGCCACTGTAGCCCCTGGATTTTAGTTTTGCAAAAGGTCCTTTTAAATCCCTATTCGTTTGACTTGAAGTGAGAGAAAATCATGAAGGAGGGAAAATTCTCCAGAACTGAGCTTCTTTAAGGAAAGGTCTCTTTTGGCCCCTCAAAGACAGATCTTGAAGACTAATGGACTAGAAACCAGTTTTGAAATGACAGAGTACTTGCCACTGGTCTTCATTTGGTTCTTAGCTTTTGGGAGCCTCAGAGAAAAACAGAAGCAGAAAGAAAATGTTCCATTTAAAATCCTCTTACACAAGGTCATAAACTTGTGCTGAAGATAACACATAGGGTTTTGAATGCCAGGCCAAGGAGAGTGGAAAACATTAAAAATTCTCCAAACTAATTTTTGGTGACATCTGTTCCTGCCTTTCTATGTAATTCTGTGTCTCTGCTTGCAGGTTCTGCAAAAACTCAAAAATTTGAACGGCACAGGCCCGTTGGAACCCGGTGAAAATTTGGTTTTCACTATATGACTCAGATAATATATCAGCTCCCACTAATTTGAAACTTGACTGAGGTCTTCTAAAAAGACTTAAATTTCTTTTCTGGGTTTTTAGATTGGACCAATTTCACTCAATTTTGAATTTCAGTACAAACTGCCTTCTGAATTCAATGGAAAGCCAATTTCCCTTGCAAGCCCACCAAATGCATCACTCCAAATTGCACTTGAACTTTTCTTAATGGGATATCAGCAACCTCCATGATAAATACTGATCTTGTATTCAGCCATTCTGAAATAAAACATTTCCCATTTTCATGCATTTCACCCTGTGGAGGCAAATCCTCCAAAGAAGAGGCCAATCTTCACCTTTCATCAAATAACTAGTACACCTGGTTTCTACTGAGCCCGGATGATCTGAGCAGGTTTTCAGATGACTTCTCCTCAAATTAGCTGTTAGATCTTGAAGTCCAAGAGTCAAAGGCTTATTGAGAATTTGTGGTGTCAGTAAGAGAATTACAAGGATACTCATGTATAATATATACAGCTGGGAAAGGCATTTCTTTTTGCTCATGGAAAACCTATCATTTTGCCTAAGACTACAAATGTAAATATCTAAAAGTTATATAAAATTTAAACAGCAGGAAAAAAATGGAAAGCATTATCTGTTTTTTATTAAACCATCAGAGGTCTCTCTGTCTGTAGCCTGAGTCTTACTAAATTCATCTCTCTACTCTCGGTGTATGTACTAACCTCCCCCCTAAAAACTTGATTTCATCCTGTAACATCTGAGCCCCCCAAATTTTAGCAGTTCTCCATGGTTTAAATGTTGAAAGTCTTAGTCTAGGGATCTAGAACATTTGCATTCTGGTTCCAACTTATACATGCAGACCCATTCCCTCTGACTCCTACAAGGACGAACCCTGTCCTTAAGTACCATGACCCTGTTAGGATACAGAATATTCCAGCTTTTTCCTGCCTGTATATCAAGGGCACCCAGTCTTCTCAAATTATTTTCTAATTGACAGATTCCGTACTTCAAAGTCTTAGACAAGGACTTGGAGGCAGGTTTATTTGGGAGGTACCTCTGAAAACAGGAGTGAGGGAATGGGGAAAGTGGGTCCAGCAGAGGAAGGTGCATTATAAAGCAAGTTACTATTGTGAAAAACTGGGCCTCAGTTCTTGTGGGGACTTTCTTTACAACCTGCTAGAATTAGTGTCAGCATTATGTCCAAAGCTGGAAGCAGAGGCATCCACCTCTAACTTCCATTCTTCAATAGTGGGGGATTCCTGGAAGGCATTATTCCCCCACCTTTATGCATTGCAGTAGGTACATGAGCTAAGTGGCCTTTGGTAAGAAGAAATCTCTGCAGCAGAAAAGTAGAATCTCAGTATGTCTGTTTGGGGTGGGATGCAGTCAGGGTACATGGAACTGTCTACTAGAGTGTCACTAGAATCAGAGATGGGCTCGGAGCCATGCTTTGGGCATCAGTAGCATTGGACCATGTTCCATTGGCACTTCAAAGTAAGCCCCAGAGGGACTTACAATTGCTTTCTCCTTGTCCCTGGCTTCAGATGCACTACCTGGCTTCTGCTTTTATAGCTCCTCAGTGAATCACAGGCTCTATTTAATGCCTTATGAATGACTTCTCAGAAGATGGATGGCCCCGGGTCCTCTGATTGTTACGTGTTTGCATGGTTAGCAGTCTTTCCCCAGAGCACAGGGTGATACAGACATTACATACATTCCTAGCCTCCAACCAGATGCTCTGTTCAACAACTACCACACATACCTTTTACTTTCACAAATGCTCAGAACCTCCTTTCTACACAGTTCATCTTCCCACCTCCCCTGTTTAACCACGAGGTAACACCTATTCAACCACTAGTTAACATCCCCTATTTAACATCTATTTTGCTTATCATGATACAGCTTATGCTTCAGAGTCCTACTTGGCTGCCGCATCACTTACGAAATGTTCTCCGATTGCCCCAATATAAAATGGCCCCTCCTTTCTGTTAATTCCTGTGATAATAACTATGACACATAAATGTCAGCAGAAATACCCTGTGCTTTCAGATGCAACAGAGAAATCAACCTTTTCAAACATTCAAGGATTCTGGGGGAGATGACTTACAGTATTTTCTGGTTTTCAGTTGCTGTCTTCTCTGAATTAACTCAGTTTGTAGACCACATTGTAGATGGTGTCTCTATTCAGACACATGTCAGAGTAGACTTGGCGTGTAGCTCTCTTAAGTCCAGCAACAGTGATCACAATAACATAGCTATCAATCTACACGAGTCTTCCCCTTGCTCAGAAAACTGTCAAAACTTCTCATGTATTGTTGGTAATGTAGTATTGGAATATAAAAATTACAATGGCCATGTGTGACAAACAGGGATTCAACTTTCTTCCATATTAATGAGGGTCCTTCAGTTTTCTGTCTCTCCATTCTGTCATGCCTCTCTTTACCTCCCTCTGTCCTAAATTTCTGTTCATTTCATTTCTTCCACACCATGTGATCAACCCTGATGTGATCATCATAGTATTTGCCTAATACAGTCAGTTGTTTCCCACAAAGAAACACTAGTACCACTTGTAAAATAATAATTTTTGTTTTTGAAGGGTGGCTATCAGGAGAAGACAGATATAAACCTGGTAATGATGAAGTGGCTTCTAAGAGAGATGCTCACTGGGTCTGGCTCTACTTAAGGGACCAGACACTGCTTTACTGGCACCCAGTAATGATGAGACACTGAAAAAAAATGACTTGCTAAGTGAACAAATACAAAGTTGATGTGTCCCCAAAGTGTCACTTTGTCAACACACAATAAGAAATATAGTCATCTTGTGGGCCAGAGATGTTCAGATCTTCTCTGAATCTTTTCTTTCTCTGTAGCCAATAAACATGGGACTCCAAATCACAGCTAGAAACTGTTACCAAGTAACCATGAGGAATCACTGTAAGAGAGTGGAAACAAAGTTTTTATCATCAATGCAGTATCTCCTTAATGCCCTTTGGTGAGCATAGAAAGGAGGACTGGGAGAAGAATCCCAAGATCAAGAACAACTGGGTCAACATATCTAATTGATTGGACACTGGTATCATAAACTCCTCTGATTCTTCTCTTTCTATACTAACAGGCATGTCCAACCCCATTCTTACTGACATTATCTTCTAAGTATATTAATCTATTCAAAAATGTTGCTCTGGTGTCTAGTCATCCCGGGAACTGTGTTCTGCTTCAGATAACTCTGCATGCCTATGCTCAATCTTTTATATATTGTCTTACAGTTCAATTTCCCTCTGTTCCAAGTTCTTAGGACAGTTGTATATTTTGGTTCAGGCGCAACAGTGATATTCTACAATTTGTAGCTCTAATCTTTAAAACTCACATTACAAGCTACATTTCATTATTCTCTGTTTTATAGTCTATATCTTGTCCTAGTCAACTGATACTTGCCTCATTATAGATATTTGCATATGCTTCCAATGTTTTTCTCTTATGAGCTCTTTAAAGGCAGGGGCAAAATCCAGGGGCACTAAGTGACCTACAAAGGTGTGAACTATACTATATAAAGCAAGAAGCAAAGGAGAAACTAAAGGCAACCATTTCATAGAGCATGTAAAAAGGCAAAAAAAAAAAAAAAATTGGCAAAAAAAAAAAAAAAATCTGTCCAAATACTGTTGATAAGGATTCATGTTATTAAGTTTGACATTTGAGGAATTGCACATGATTTTTTTCTAAAAATGAGTAATATTTTCCTCAGCCCATGACCATGCCAATCCAAGGAAGAAGAGTATGTGATGAGAACAGCATTGGGCACTTTAAGGAAAATCATTAAGACCGAGGGTGACAGAGAGATTGCTTCCAAGAAGAGGGACGTGATTTGCCAAATGGGATGAGAAACACATTTGAAGTGAAATGACTTATACATATCATCATTGCATGAGTATCTGCTGTTAAAAAGAGAAGGAGGGTGGTAACTCAGTTAAAGCTGCAGGTCAGATTCTAGAGTTTGAAGGTCAGGTAACTTCATAGGTTTCTGTTTCCTCATTGGGACAATGAAGTTGAGAAAACCTATCTTAAAGAGCTATTGTAAAAATGGCATTTTAATTGAGTCACTGAGTACTCACTGTAGCCTAGACACCACCTAGAAATCTGCTTGTATAATCTCATGCAATCATTTTAAGAATACTGAGATAGTGGTATGATTTATGAAGAAGAACAAGATGGCATAGACAGATCACTCAGGGTCAGCAGGGTAATACCCACTGGAGCTAGAATTTGAGCCCAAGCATTCTGATCCCAGAGGCTCCCTGGTCTTAATCAGATTGCTGCACTGCCTCCTATGTGACCCATTATATACCATTAGAGGTCTCCTTATAGGAGACAATGCACAAAAATTCTTTATACCAGAACTTAAAACATAAGTCCCATTTCTTATTACTTTATTATTATTAAATTTATAATTATTAAGTCCCACCAAAAAATAATAGACTGGGTTTCAGGCAACCTTAGTTCTGGTCTTAGCTCTGCCACGAACTTGATGTATGGCTTTGGGGAAGTCACTTCCTTCTCTGGCATTCCTTTTTCTCACCTGTAAAATGAAGCCTTGCCTGTGATGTTGCCTTACTCTCTGCTCCAACAGCCTATGATTCGTAGGTACATGTAAGGACTATTTATTAAACAGCCTAGAGCTCCACTGAGCAAACTTTAAAGACCTCAAACTTTGTTTCCTGAGTACCTGGTTTTACTAAGTATTTTAGAAAGGATGCCAGGTTGGAAGGGAATTAATAATGCTAACAATTTATTTGCATTATGTGTTTCATCCAAGAACTGAGAAGAAAAAGAATAGCAAGTAAAAAGAAAAAAATCCCATCTTCATTTTCCAGAATGAGGCTCAGAGCCACGGAGGTGGAGACATTTCATTGCCTGTCCAGAGTGATCTTGGATGTCCCTTGAAATAAATTGATCTGGGGTCCTAACATATGTAATTTCAATTTCAGTATGGTAGGTCTGCAGCATTAGCTACAGTTGCCAAAAAAGGGTTGACATTTATTACAGGCTCAGACATGGAGAAAAATGATTCTTCACATGAATACATTTGCCTAAAGCAATGATAGTCTCAGAGGGAAATCATAAACAGAAAGAAAATTCTACTTGACTACCCTCAAGTCCTGGGAAACCTAGAGAAGCTGAAGAACAAATAATTAGCATTCAGGAGAATTCACTTCCCTTTTTCCTTGGCTCATTTTAACGGATTCTGTTGGTGTTCTGCCATATCCCCTTGGTGGTTTCCATTCCATGTGTGCCAATGGCCTCCCGCTCAGGCATCTGTGCTTCTCTGCCTGGGGGCTTTCTCTGGCTGAGCATGGGGCACGTGCGGGGTGCCAGGTGGTTGACGCTCCTGGGAGCAGTCCTCAAGTAATGCCACATGGCACCTGGTGGATAAGTATCTCCTCAGCCCTCAGGTAGGATACCATTTAGGTCTGTCCTCCCCAGGCATCAGAGGTCCTGAGCAAGACTGAGCCCCAATGCCCATATTAGTAACACCCTCTTTAAGAGCACCTGCACCTGGAATTGGCTTCTGTGATGGTTTTGAGAATACACCTGTCAGATCCCCAACTGCAGGGAAGTAATTGACTGAGAGACCCAGCTGTTGCATTCCACATTTGCACCAAGACCACGCTTCCTGTGGATTGTTCTCAGCCAGTGACTGAGAGACAGAGACATTGAGGTATGTGCAATATTTCTCTGATAGCCTCTTAGGACTCAAGGGCTCTGTATAGGTTCTACCAGACTTTTCTAAGCAGTCTAAAATGCTTCGGCCCAACCTTCTTCCTTCCCTGTCCTTCAAACCTCCACTGAAATCCAACAGTCTCTGGGCTTCTCCTAGTCTCTCCCCATTTTCTCTTACATGCTTTCCGCCAGTGAAATCCTTATACATATAGCCTTGTCTTGGTGTCTGCTTCTCAGAGGACGTGGAATAACACAACTCTTTCCTTTTCTATCTTATTTCCCTGTTGCCTACCAGAGTTTCCTGGGATCACCCAAATTGGGATTATCCAATCCACCACTTGCTTTCTAAACTTTGTCTCATGCTCTGCTACCAGAGACACCCAACTTAAGAAGATCCTTCGTCCTTTAATTCATAACACCCTGTAACTTGTAACGTCTATGTTCCCTCCATCATGTGCCCATGCGTGCGCGTATGCATGCGCTCCCCCCCAACACACCACATATACACATAGGCTTCAAACTGGCATGTTTTTATACAAGATTCAACTTGATAATTATAAGCTCCTTGACCCATATTGGCTTTTCATTCTTCTCCCATACACACATGTGTATACACTGGCATGGACTTCTTTAATATAAAATCATTTGAGACAATATTCTTCCACAGGTTTAAACATAGAGTGAGCAGAGGATGTTAAATGCTGACATTTATTAGAGACGTCAGAGGGGGAAGAGCTGAAATCACAGATGCCCAAATGACTGATTAATGTTCAGCTCAACTTCATACATGGGATCTATATAATGCTGGTTTACATGTGAATGTGTAAGCAGGACCCACCAAAACATCCAGATCTTACAAAGATCAGAAATGATATGAAAAGTTTCCAGTACCAAGGGTGGAGATCATGGTAGCAAACTGATGAAGCCTTTCTCTTTGATAATGTCACCATATAGAATAAGGTTCGTGAACATGCTGAACTGGAAGAGGGCTCAAATTGGGAGAAGAATTAAAAGCCAAAATGGGGTCAAAGGGCATATTATTATCAATTTGAGTCTTGTATAAACACATGCCCATTTAAAGCCATCTTGTGATTTTTACCTTTCTTCTGGTTGGCTTTATCTGGATAATACATTTTCACTAGTCATTGTTTATCAGAAGAAAACTTATCTTCTCTCTCATTGCCTGGCAACGAGAGAGCCCTGGCACTGATAACATAAAGCAGCTTCTATGCAAGGATCCATGACCTCATCACCTGGAGGCACTTGGACACCCCATATGTTAGGTGGTGTTTGTATCCTACCTCATATCTGCTCCATTTACATTTTTATCCCAGCCATGGCTATGATGATCATTTGCAAGTGAATATACCCTTATGTACTTTCCTCTGTTACACTAAACACCACATGCTGTCACATGTGTTCCCTGTAACAACTGGATAAGTCATTTTTGACACATGGACAAGCCTGGAATTATAATAGAGTTAATATGCCATGGGGCTAATTCTTGACCAAGGGGATATTGAAGCCAATGGGTAAATACAACTATTTCTGTCCCTCAGATGGACTAGTTTGAGGAGCATGACATATGGATCAAAGGTTTCCCAGCAGAATGTAGCGGAAGAAATCCATAACAGTGACATCCCAATAACAAACTCTAGAATACTCTCTCCTTCCTTGCTTGCTTCATTTTCCTTATGCCCTATCCTGTTCCTTGGGATTACTTCTCAAAATAAACTATATGATGCAAGCCTTTGCCCGAGATTCTGATTTCTGAGAAATCTTGGCTACTGCTAGTATCTAAAACTCATGGGGGAAAAATAAAGGTAAAATCTAGAAAAACCTGGAGAAAAGAATTTGATATGGCTAAAAACAGATCATCTGGGTGGAGGTCAGTCCAGAAGTTCAATATGCAGTATGGTAAGAACTTTGGTTTTATTTGAACTGGATGTGGTGTACAAGGATATCCAATAGAATGGGTAGGGTCTAAAATACTAAAAAAAGGAGTTCTTAGTAGGAGGTGGATCTATATTTTCAAGGAGTCAGAGATGAGGTGTTTCTCAGCGGTCATACTTTTTAAACTAACAGCCTAGCAGAGCATGAAAATCATAGCACTGTCAGGAAGGGAAGTGGAATAGTGGTTAGGGGTTGTGCAGAGCCTCATGCCCTTGCATGCAGGTGGAGCTCTTACAGCCAACGACATGACAGAATTGCCCACTGCACTTAAAGTCACCTAAATAAATGAAGAAACTATCAGTTGTGTACATTCTGCAAAAGCATAAAATGGAAAACAAAAATAATCAGCACAGAAAAAGAAGTAAAAGTCAAGTGTGAATAGTACAGTTTACCTCGATGCCGTTTCATGGAGATAGCCACCATAATCCTATTCAAACAACACAACCCCTCCTCCCAAGAGATTTATATATATAGCATCTAGGTCAGTCACTGAGTATATGGAGACCTGTGACCCAGGTTCCTGGAGGGTTAAGATGATTCCAAATTACGAAAGATGCCAGGGTTTCAGCAAGTGGCCTGTGGTTCACAGCAGTACCAGTGAGAAACCTGACTGCTAAGCAGGACCCAAGACAGAAGCCTATTTGGGTAGATCAGGTATGCAGCTGGGGGGACTGTGATTCAGTAGGTGAAGCATTCCCCCAAGGCAAACCAGATAGATGGTTATAGACCCCATGAGCTGTCTGGAAAAGAGATGCTAACCCACAAACTATTAGGGTGCCTGGGTGGCTCAGTCAATGAAGCATCTGACTCTTGATTTCGCCTCAGGTCATGATCTCAGGGTCATGAGATTGAGCCCCATGTTGGGCTCCATGCTCAGCAGGGAGTCTGCTTGAGATTCTCTCTCCCTCTGCCCCTCCACCCCACTCGCTCATGCTCTGTCTCTCTCTCTCTCTCTCAAATAAATAAATCTTTAAAAAAAATAAAATCCAAACTGTTGTGTCTACGACTTCTCAGGATCCAAGACTTCTCAGGAGCTAGGTGATGCAGGAAAGGGCAGGAAAGTGTCATAGTGTGTGCGTAGCTTCCTGAGGCTTGGGAAAGCAGGGTTTAAGAGCCGCAAGCGTGTGACCAGGTGTACAACACAAGTATAGTAGAGAGAGACGTTCCTCATGCATCTATATCAATTAAGTAGTCATTTTTTAAGGCACTGGGGCAGTGGTTCTCAATCAGGGGTGATTTGCACTCCCCAGAGATATTCAGCAATGTCTGAAGACATTTTCGGTCACCACAGCCATGGAGTTGCCACCGGCAGCTCTTAAGTAGAGGACAGGGATCCTGATAAACATCCCGCAGATTCCTACAGCCCCCGTAACAAAAATGCATCTGCCCCCAATGCCAATAGCACCAAGGCTGAGAAATTCTAGACTAGAGTGATTTTCTCAGAGAGCCTCAGGGGGTAAGAGAACCAGGGCTTACCCTACATAAAGAATGGGGAGGAAGTGACATTTCATAAGCACCTGATGTACGTCAAGTCTACCCCACAACTTCTTTTGAATCTCGCTTGTGAGGGTAGGTATTATGATATCACTTGACAGAAAAGGAAACAGAGTCTCAGGAAGAGAAGCAACAAATGACTCATCTTACCTTGGACTTAAATCTTTTATAGACAAAGCCCAAAGCTGAGACTTTACTGGAAAAAAAATGCATTTGTTATTTTTTTCTAGTTTCAAAATGAAAATCATTTTCATCAATCCCTTATAATTTTTAACAAGGCAGGAAAATGTCATTGTGCTCATGACTGGCCTTATGTGCCAATAATTTCAGTCTCAAGCTAGTAGCTTTTAATAAATGTAGACATCATGCTATTAGAATGTTTATTTAATCATTAAGTTTTATTTAACACTGAAATATTAGGAATAGCTCTATCAGGGAGGTAGAATTACAGGTTATTTTTATTACTGCCTAATTATTTTTCCCAAGTTTATAGATTTTTTATAATAAGCATATATTAAAAACTATAAAGTTACCAGATAGGTATATTTTAATGTGGTACAAATATATAATTATTTAAAGATACAGAATAAATAGCAGATGACATAGATGTTTATTTTGGGATTATATGGATTTGTTGGCCACAAAATCCAAAATTCAATTCTAATAGGACAAATTTTTGCCCCCAAGGAGCTTGCAAAATACGGTTTTGTCCAAACTGATTCAAATGTTTGTAATGCTTTCTCCTCAGAGCTGCCTGTAAAGTCTCTGCAAATAATCCCACAGCTAATTCGAATTCCATGTTTCTACAAATATTCCATCCACAGTTATTGGGTGTGATATCCTCTACCCCTCCACCCCTAGAGTACCTTCCTTGAATTTGTGATGCTCTAGCTACAATATTATTAGTTTCCTCCCCAAAATTACAAGTTTCAAAGGCCAAGTTTTATGCTTATTCAGCTGTATATTTTCTTATCACCGAATGCAGTCTCCTGCAAATAGAAAGAAGTCAATACGATGGACTCTGAAAAACAAACTGAGGGTTCTAGAGGGGAGGGGGGTGGGAGGATGGGTTAGCCTGGTGGTGGGTATTGAGGAGGGCACGTTCTGCATGGAGCACTGGGTGTTGTGCACAAACCATGAATCATGGAACACTACATCTAAAACTAATGATGTAATGTATGGGGATTAACATAAGAATAAAAAATTTTAAAAAAAAAGAAAGAAGTCAATAAGCGCTTGCTTCGGTGAAATAATTCTAGCCCTTGGGCCAAGGTGCTAACAGATTGCCAGACTCTCAGAGGAGAAACAGGTGTGGGTTAGTGGCCTCTATTTTTAATACTTCTCATTTATTTTATCCTTTCTGCAATTGACTGGTTTTTCCACAGTATTGACTTTTTTCTTAAGTAATTTCTTATTTACATCGGAAGATCAAAATTCTTTCAAGTTGAAGTCCTGCCTACTCACTCATTTACGAGCTATACCCTCCAAAATGCTAAGGTACATTAAAAACCCCCTGACGTGAAAAATGCGTCGCATCACAAGGTTTTAAGGTGGACCAAGCAAAGAAATATGTAGCTCTACGTTTGTTTTGAGGGGGTTTGGCCTGCTGTGGCCCAAAGTTTAACCACACATCCCACAGGTGTGAGTGAAATCCATCGGAACAATGAGTGAAGTCTGCCATCTACAGGCCTATAAGTGTATTACCGTGTAGGTGCAGGGAGACCCTAAATCCAAGAAGTCTTCGAAGGTACAGGACTGACTACTCAGGGATGGGACCTCAAAGAGACAATCCTATGTTGAATTATTTGGAGTCCACGTTTTGTTTCTCTCCTTCAATACAGATATATAGGTAAAAAGTTAAAACTAGCTAAAAGAAAATGCTCCCCTCCACCCCATTTCCTGCAAAATCATTACTTTACAAAATTGAAGATGGCAAGCTTTGTGCATCTCCCATTTTTAATTTTATCATGGTGCTCTCCTTACTTGCATTGTAACAATCTCTATATATGTCTATCTACCCGGTAGTCAGTTAACTCCTACAGTGCATGAGACCTCTCGAATTGATTTTGGTATGGCCTCTGGCCTAGCACAGTGTCTGACACACGGCAAATATTCCACAAAGATTGGATGCATGAATAATTAAGGGAATAAAAAAATAAATGAATAAAAAAGCAAATCAATAAACTTATTATTTCTGGGTCTTCTTGTTCCAATAAAATGTAGTCTAATATGCATATACATGAACACATACATGTTTATGTGAAATGTGAACATATGTGTGTGTACATATGTGTATGCTTGTCAATCTTTTAACAACTTCTGTAATAAATCAAGGGGTTTGCCACTTTTTATTAAATCTGTATATTTAAGATTTTCTAAATCTGGCTTTAGGGTCCCAGCTATGTCATTTCATCAGACAAAATGTTCTGAAAGATTCATTTTATTTATAAAATAAATGGGGTACCAAGGCCACAGTTATTACTTCTCATTTATTTTATCCTTTCTGCAATTGACCGGCTAGCTCTAGTCAGAGGAGATGAGGGCCAAGGAAAAATGTGTAGATAAGATCATTAGAGACAGAATGAAAAAGAAAGTGGAAGAATAAGATAAATATTGTTTCTTCTAAGAGATCTGGATTTTCTTCCCAGTTCTCTCCCTACCAAGACAAACCTGAGGAAACTTTTTGGTTCTTTGATCTTGAACTGTCTTTAAAAGGAAGGGGACAATATTCATTGTTCATTGCTGTGTGCCAGGCACTGTGCTTGGTATTTCCCAGATGTGAATTGTCACTTTTAATATTGCCCAGCAGCCCCAGAGCCAGAGATGGACAGATACTGTTTGTTGGGCCTGAAATTGAGTTTCAGAGAGATTAGTTCTGCAGGGTCACATCGCAGGGGGTATCATGGTGTACTGGAACCAGCTCATACTGGCTTGTGAAAGTCCACTGCCCATTCAGGAATGCGATATTGGTCACTTGAAGTCAGCCATGGTGGAATTACTTAGGAATTGCAGATCAACAACTGCTATGAATCAGCCCCCACTCCTACCCCAAGGGCCGATTGTTAAAGGTACCAGCATACCACTGGCTATAAAGCAATAATAAAAGTTTAAGAATAATTGGTTCCAAATGTATGTTGTTTTCAAAAGACCAAAGTACCCAAGAATTAAGAGATTGTCCACTAAAGATTTATATAGCATTATATAGTGGTTAAGACAACCCTCTTCTGTAAGATGAACCTGATCTCTGTTTCTCTTTTCTTCCTCCTTGTTTCCTCCCTCCTCCTCCCCTTCTCCCCTTCTATCACAGCCCCTGTCACATCCTGAGAGCATGCTGTGTGCTAGGTGCTTGACATACACTACAAGATTTACAACACCCCGGGAAATAAGGCTGGGTCAGGTAAGGGATTTTGGTAAAACCATGAGTTAACTAAGTGCAGAGCCCTGAATCCAGAAAGTTTTCTTCCCTTTTATCTGCTATGTGAGTCTCACAGTGACTCCCCAGACCTAGCCCTCAAGTTCCTTCTTCTGACGCCTTCTGGAGACCCTCACTTCTCCCTTTATTCATTTGTTCAATAAATATCTGAGCAGAGAATGTGTGCCACACATTGTTCCAGCTGCTTGAGATGCAGTAGTGAAGTCAGGAGGGGTCTCTGCCCCTGGGAACTTCCCTTTTGGTGGGGGAGACAGAAACAGCAGTGACAGAATAGAAAGGCAGTCCAGCCAGAGAGCTTGGGTTTGAATCCTGGGTCCACCTCTTTCTGTGTTACTTGGGCGAGATACTTAACCTCTCTATGCCTCAGTTTCCTCTCACATGTTAAAAGGGAATAATAACAATCCCCGAGAGTCTTTTTTTTTTTTTTAAGATTTTATTTATTTGAGAGAGAGAATGAGATAGAGAGAGAGAGCATGAGAGGGGGGAGGGTCAGAGAGAGAGGCAGACTCCCTGATGAACAGGGAGCCCGACGTGGGACTCGATCCCGGGACTCCAGGATCATGACCTGAGCCGAAGGCAGTCGCTTAACCAACTGAGCCACCCAGGCGCCCTCCCCGAGAGTCTTAAAGGCCTTATGAGGATTAAATTTTGTAACGTTAAATAACGTCTGGTACATGGTAAGTGCTCAATACGTGTTAACTACTACTTTGAAAGGAACAAATTAATGACATTCTGCAGGGAGAGTTATGTTCTGTCCCAGCCCTGGTTCTCATGGAAGAATTTGTCTCTTCAAGTGTACCTCTTTCTTCTGGCCTGTGGTGAAGGATCCCAGGGTCAACCTGGTTTTAGAGTCTTAGCATTGTTTCTTCTGAGAAAACATTGAGAGATAATGAGCAGCCAATTGGAAATTGACAACATTTCCAAAATATCCCCAAATTGTTTGTGTCCTGGATCTTTGTCTTTGGTTTCTAACTCCTTCGCTTAATTAAATAAGATCATCTGGATCTGAAATCCATATTGGTTTCTGCAAATTTATGCATTAATCCACTTTCTGGAGAGAATTCCCATAACTTTCATCAAATCTCAGTGGGTGTTTGACTCAGGAATGACTGTTGACTTAAACTGTCCGAAAGCTCACTCAATTCTTGTTCTTACACCCTCGCATCTCCCAGACGCCTTCTTTGGGACCAGAATTGGGAAAGGACAATTAGATGTTCTCTAATCTCAAGCTATGAATTTGAAGTTCAGGGGGTTTCCAGCCTTGGACACCAATGTCTTCTATCTCAGAATGCTCTGACAATGTGGCAGTAACCTGTTGAAGTTGCCTCTCTCAAAACAGTATTATTATTGTTGTTGTTGTTGTTTTATGAGTCAGGAAACAGCTTTAAACTTGGGCTGACTGGAAAAAGTCTATGACCACAATCCTGGGCTTATTTCACCTGCCCCGATGCCTCAGGCACAGCTCACTGAACGGGAGCTGGCAGCCCAGACCAGCTTTGTGCTCTCTCCCAGTCTAACTACTCATTGTACTGGAAGGAGAATGTGGAGTTGGGCAAAGACTATTTCTACTGGGTTTATAATAGAGAAACCAATAAAACCTGGCAAATGCCAGGGCTTATGACAGTTTCCCTGCAGAGTCATATTAAAAAAAAAAAAAAAGTTAAGCATCCAAAATGATGAACGAGGGTATTCCAGTGACTGCACATGTCTCTCAGACAAGAATTCACAAAATCTGAATTTTCCTGTATCCCGCCCCCGTTTGCCGTCAACCCCACTGAAAACCCCATCCGTACACTCTTCCGTGTATCTTCCTCCCAAATGTAATCAGTAACATGTCTGGCTTCTTTTATAATTCTCTTCCCATGTCCCCCATTATTCAGATGATCTACAACAAAATAACAGTGAGCAGGAGAGAGGAAGGGCTCTGGCTACACTGGCCTGAGTCCCCCGTCCTCCCACACATGCACACTGTCCTCCCAGCCTTCCTTCCAGAACACAGAGCTCAGCAAGCAGGCTGAGTGCTTTCCCTGGGAGTAGAGATCTGAAAAGTCAAGTTCTCCTTAGGGGCGGGAAGGAAGGAAGGCATGGAAAGCCTGGGGCCCCTTGCCTGTTAATGGTTCCTGCTCTCATCTCACTAGGGGCCAGAAGCGCAAAACCTCCATACGGTGTAGAAAGCAGGTCTTGGACCCTATTCATATCCTTATAGCACAGTTACTTCTTTTCTGGAATGTTCCTCGTTGCAGCCTTCTTTTCCTCCTCCTTCTCCCTCTACTCCTCCTCCTCTTCCTTCCTTCCTATTGTAACTTGCTATGTGTCTAATAAAAACAGAAGTTGGTGTTTTCACTTAATGCAATCCCTATCAAAACACCATCAAGTTTTTTCAAAGAAATGGAACAAATAACCCTAAAATTTGTATGGAACAAGACCCAGAATAGCCAGAGGAATGTTGAAAAAGAAAAGCAAAGCTGGTGGCATCACAATTCCGGACTTCAAGCTCTATTACAAAGCTGTCATCATCAAGACAGTATGGTCCTGGCACAAAAACAGACACATATATCAATGGAACAGAATAGAGAGCCCAGAAATGGACCCTCAACTCCATGATCAACTAATCTTTGACAAAGCAGGAAAGAATGTCTAGTGGAAAAAAGACAGTCTCTTCAACAAATGGTGTTGGGAAAATTGGACAACCACATGCAGAAGAATGAAACTGGACCATTTCCTTACACCACACAAAAATAGAGGCAAAATGGATGAAAGACCTCAATGTGAGGCAGGAATCCATCAAAATCCTTGAGGAGAACATAAGCAGCAACCTCTTCGATCTCAGCCGCAGCAACTTCTTCCTAGAAACATCGCCAAAGGCAAGGGAAGAAAGGGCAAAAATGAACTATTGGGACTTCATCAAGATAACAAGCTTTTGCACAGCAAAGGAAACAATCAACAAAACCAAAAGACAACCGAAAGAATAAGAAAAGATATTTGCAAATGACATATCAGATAAAGGGCTAGTATACAAAATCTATGAAGAACTTATCAAACTCAACACCCAAAGAACAAATAATCCAATCAAGAAATGGGCAGAAGACATGAACAGATACTTTTCCAAAGAAGACATCCAACAGACACATGAAAAAGTGCTCAACATCGCTCGGCATCAGGGAAATCCAAATCAAAACCTCAATGAGATACCACCTCACACCAGTCAGAATGGCTAAAATTAACAAGTCAGGAAATGACAGATGTTGGCAAGGATAAGGAAAAAGGGGAACCCTGCTACACTGTTGGTGGGAATGCAAGCTGGTGCAGCCACTCTGGAAAACAATATGGAGTTTCCTCAAAAAAGTTGAAAATAGAGTTAGCCTACGACCCAGCAATTACACTGGGTATTTACCCCAAAGATACAATATAGTGATCCAAAGGGGCACATGCACCCCAATGTTTATAGCAGCAATGTCCCCAATAGCCAAACTATGGAAAGAGCCTAAATGTCCATCAACAAATGAATGGATAAAGAAGATGTGGTAGATATATACAATGGAATATTATGCAGCCATCAAAAAAATGAAATCTTGCCATTTGCAATGACATGGTTGGAACTAGAGGGTATTATGCTGAGCGAAATAAGTCAATCAGAGAAAGACAAGTATCATATGATCTTACTGATATGAGAAATTTGAGAAACAAGACAGAGGATCATAGGGGAAAGGAGGGAAAAATGAAACAAGATGAAACCAGAGAGGGAGACAAACCATAAGAGACTCTTAATCTCAGGAAAAAAACTGAGGGTTGCTGGAGTGGGGGGTCGGGGGGGAGGGATGGGGTGGCTGGGTGATAGACATTGGGGAGGGTATGTGCTATGGTGAATGGTGTGAATTGTGTAAGACTGAATCACAGACCTGTACCCCTGAAACAAATAATACATTATATGTTAATTTAAAAAAAGAAGTAGGTGTTTTTATTTATTAATTTTTATTATTGAAGTATAGCTGACATCTGATGTGATGTTAGTTTCAGATGTACAATATATGATTCAACAGTTCTATACATTACTCAGTGCTCACCACAGTTTAAGTGTGGTCACCATCTGCCACCACACAGTGTTATTACAATGTTATTGACTATATTCCCTATGTTGTACATTTCATCTCCGTGACTTATTTATTTTATAACTGGCAGTTTGTATGTCTTCATCCCCTTTATCTATTTCACTCTTTCCCCCACCTCTCTCCTGTATTATGTTCCCTGTATTTATGAGTCTGTTCCCCTTTTTTTTGTTTGTTCATTTGTTTTTCAGAAAAAAAAAAAATCATATGATTGCGCTTATATGTTTTTTATTTTCTTTGAAAACCCAGTGAAAATCTTTACTGTCATTGAGATCCTATTTTCAAGGACTATTTTCATGAAATGACTTTTAGAGGCAATTCGGGGGGCAACAGGGATTTTTCAAGACTGCAGTGGAATCCAGGGTCCTGGGTCTCAGAGGTGAAACTGCTGGGGAAAGTGCCCACTCTGGGCTGCTATTGTCCTGACCTTGAAACCTGCGTGTGGGGGCCTGTCTCATCGGCCATCTCAAATTGCCACAGAAAGAGGTGATGACAGTTTGCTTTCACCCATTCCCTCGAGTTGTGAGTAATTTTGCTAGACTCTTGTCATTTTCTGGCAGATTTCACGTAGTTGTGCTGAATTTGCAAACAAAAGCAAAAGGCAAACAATGGTTTAAGCTGCTTTGAGATTGCCTATTTAAACCACAGCCTGCTGGAAGCTTCCCGCTTATAGCAATGAAGCATCTGAACTCTACAATGATGTCACCGTCTAAAATTCTGTTCACATTGCTTTGGGGCGATGAAGGTGTCTCATGAACAACTGACAACAACAAGAATAATAATAATAACAAATTAAGTACACAAGAAAGAAAAAGGGAAAGAGCGGAAAACTGCTCCAGTTATCAGGAAAGCTGAATTTCAGATCTACGGCTGCTATGCCAGCCCTAGCACCAAAAAACCATTTCCCTGAGTTCTTCGAGACTCACTTTGCCTCTCTGGCTCTTGGATATACTGATGCCCTTTCTGTGTGGGCAGTCCACTTAGATCAACAGGTGCTTCCTATCCAGAGATGGAGGCTGTGTGCTGCGCTCTCCAGAATCCTTAATTTCAGTAAGGCGCATCTGTGAGATTATGTGAAAGCCCTTTACAAACCACAAAGTCCTAAACACATAAGATTCTCCAGAGTATTTTCCATTCCAGTCGATCCCAACACAACCCACAAACAAGAGCAGAGCAAAGTAACAAGAATGGTACACAAAGATGTAGGAGAGAATTTCAAAAGAATAGAGTTTCATTAAAACTGCTAGACAAAGTACCTGACTGTGCAGAACTTGTGAGAGAGGCGCCATGATCCAATTCTGTCAGGTCAAGGTTATGAGAAGACTGAAGTTCACTGGTGCTGCTGGCTGGGGCAATTCTCTTGCTTTGAGGAAACAACCTTTGCTTCCAGCCAATCTCCCACTAGACATTTCCTTGGGCCCAAGTTACCCTTTCCCTGTTGGGTGCTCATACCGGTCAATGTTAGGAATATCTGTTATCCGAGATACACCCTCCCCATGTTCACAGCCGCTGATCCCAATCAGAAGCAGGTGCAGGGTCTTTGCCAGCTAGCAACAGTTCCAGCATTGCTGATACCAAGGGTACCACCATACCTGTCAGAGAAGGCTGATCCTCAGTAGCAGGCTATAAGGCCCCCAACACTTATGTTTCCTCCCCTTCCATAGCCCACAACCCTGAGAGGACTGTTTTGCACAGCATTTCAAGTACGACCATTACATCATGCACCAGCTTGTGACAATCAAAATCTTCTTGCCGAACATAAAACAATCCCTGGGTTGATCAGAAACATAACTGGCTCACTGCAATGAGTTGCGGCTTCCAGAGCAAATCTGTTTTGCCAAATGGAGGAAACAGCCCTCATTGATGGCATGCATTTTCCTGAAAGTGACTATAAAGTCACCTTGTCCTTTATGCTGAGCGGAGTCCTATGGATGAAGGGAAAATTGTTCCAATGACCACTCTCTGAGAAGTGCGGCTCTGGTGGTCAGAGATCTGAGAGTGACAGTGGCCAAAGAGAACAGGGTCCAATTCAATGAGTACATGTCCTTTGCGTCCCATAGCCTAGGAAGAGCAAGCCACATCCAGAGACACAGGGTAAGATGGAGGAGAAGTCCACCTCATGCCACTCCAACCTCCTCAAATACTCATCACAATAAATACCTCTTGGAAAGACCATTAGGTTTTTAAAAATATGCTGTGTTGTGTATTTTTGAGGAACATTTAGAAAGAAACAGCTAGAAGAAAATGTTTTGCTGGTACTGTGAACCAAGGTTTTATTTGCTATAAGGGTTGTGTCTTTGGCAGCATTGGATGGCTCTAACTATCATGCTATGATTTCTACCATCTTACTTCCTGAAAACAATGTTTTCCAGTAGGTCTTTATCACCGTGGTCCCATTTAGTCTGTGAAGAATCCAAGGTGTGAAATTTTCTAGCCAAGGCTGGTAACAGAACTGGAATGAAGAAGCCACAGCTCACAGCCCTAGCTCTCAGGGAAAATGAACTTGAAGACAAAGGCCCAGGCAGCATGATGACTTTCCTGTCAGTAAACATTTTTCCAGATCACATTTCTTATGTTCTACTCTTCATAGTCATCTGATAGAACACTGAGCCTGTGTCCATTTCATTACTGATGATTCAAAGACTGTAATGGTTGCTTATTTATGGGTTGGACAAGGAGTGCTTGTTTTCTAAAAAGAGAAGAAAAAAAAAACATTTAGTGTGAATTCTTTACCTTCTCCTGTATCCACTCTTTTAAAATTTACCTTTGAGGACGTTAAAAGAAAGCAAGTTGGATAGCTAGACCCAAACCATGGGTCCTGTGAAACAGCACATCTCAGCCTTGAGTCTAGAGACTGAAGATCTAATTCTTGGAGAAAAATTAGCATCTTTTCCCTGAGAAGTATTAATTCAATGTACAGACCGTTAGAATTAAACTGAGGTTGTATTGCTGAGTAAAATTCCCTGACTACACATAAAGATCGCTCTGTTACTAGGAGGACAAGTGTTGGGTTATTTGTATTTATAACTTGAATCCATAACACAAAACGGGCACACATTAAAGGTTAGTAGAATAGTTGAGTAAATTAATAAGCAATGGAAATCAGTGATTGAGTACAAAATACCCCCTGGGGGCAGCCAAACTGGAAACTAGAAAATCATGAACTCAGTACTCAAGCCAGGAAAATGCTAAAAGCTTTAGTCAGGAATGAAAGGATCACGAGAGAAATCAACCGAAACGATGGGAGTTAAGGATGCAGAGGGTATCTTGAGGAAGGAACACAAGCTCTGGGTCAGACCAAATTCAGTTAATATCTCAGTGCTATTACTTGTAAATTGCATGACATTGATAGGCTTACTTACTCTTTCTAAGATTAATCTCTATGAGATTAAGTCAATTTCCTCATCTGCAAAATGGTAATAATCGTGGTGATGGTCAGGATAAGTTGAGTACTCACTTCAGCAGCACATATACTAAAAATAGGACAAGTAGAGATGATATGTTTACTCTTTTAACACACTGTATGATAAATAATAAGTTTGAAAACATACATTAATTTTATTTTTACTATTGATCCCATTAGTTGAAGAGCAACAATGTGCCAGGTACTATGATAGATCCTTGACAGTACTTCCTTTATTCCTCTGATAGTAGCCATTTTCCTTTCTCAAGGTTTTGTTTTTGTTTTTAAGATTTATTTATTTATTTGAGAGAGAGAGTGTGTGTGTGTGCACGTGCATGTATGGGGGGAGGGGCAGAGGGAGAGGGAAAGAGAGAATCCCAAGCAGACTCCCCGCTGAGCATGGAGCTCCATGTGGGTCTAATCCCACAAGCCCGAGATCATGACCCAAGCCAAAATCAAGAGTCCAATGCCCAATCTACTGAGCCATGCAGGTACCCCTCTCACGTTGTTATCAACAGGATTACTATACACATTTGTTGGCTTAAGCTCTAGGTGATCAGCTTGCCCCAATTTACCCAAGACTTTCCATTTCTACACTGAAGGTCCTACAGTCCTGGGAACTTCTCCTTCCCAGGCAAAACAGAATAGTTGGTGTATTAGTTTTCTAGGGCTGCCATAATAAAATACCACAGACTGGGTGGCTGAAACAACACAAATGTATTTTCTCACAGTTCTGGAGGCCAGAATTTTAAGATCAAGATGTCAATCAGTTTGGTTTCTCCTGAGACCTCTCTCCTTGGCTTGTAGATGGCTGCTTTCTCACTGTGTCCTCACATGACCCTTCCTTTGTGCGCACATATCCCTGGTGATTCACTGTGTGCCCAAATTTCCTCATCCAAATTTCCAGTGGATTGGATTAAGGCCCCACCCCAAGAGACTCATTTTAAATTAATCACCCCTTTTAAGGCCTTATCTCCAAGGACAATCACATTCTGAGGCACTGGGGGGTTAGGGTTTCGCCATATGAATTTTGGGGAGACACAATTTAGTCTGTAGCAGTTTGTCATCTTAGTTAAGCCTCATAAAGTTTCTATAATTCAGCAAGCACACATTACAAATGTTCTTTGAGTCAGGAGGTATGCTGAAATATTCCACCCAACATCCACAAAGCTCTTCTTCTCATTACCCAATGAGAAATGGGGATGTAAGTACCTGATGACAAAGTAGAAAGTAAAATGCCCACTTTCCCTGTGGAGGCCTGAGGATTTCATGTAGAATTGTTGAATCACTTTGGGTAGCAACATCTTTGAGCCTATGAGAGGAAAAGAGAACATAGATGCGATGAGAGCCAAGAAGTCCATTTATGTCAGATTGCACCAGAGAAATATATGATATTCTATCATTTTGATTTATTGAAACAGGAATTTCATCCATTTCATAGAGCAGAGTCCTCTTGAAGCAACTGCTCCGTTCAAAATAATTCTGCCTTCTCTGGGAGTAGCCCTTCCATGCCAGTGGTCATGTTTCCACTTAAACTTGACCACCCGTTCATGCCCATACCTGATAGATGAAGTGTAAACACTTAGTCCAGTCTGCTCCACTCAGATATCCAACAAAGGGCAGGGAGGGACAGAGAGACAGAGAGTCATCAGGCTGAGTCACATTAATGGCAGCCTTCCAGGTTGAAGACCCAAGTACTTTTGCCCCTCCAAGTCTTGGAATCTCCTTGGCAATTTTTCTCCCCAAGTTGTTGACTCCCCATTCCTGTTCCACTAGATACTTCAACATCCTTCCAAATGTTTTCCTTTTTTTTCCTTAAGCTAACCATGTTCACATTTTATCACTCAAAATAAAGTAACATAAATGAATACAGGTATTTTGTACTCTAACAGGGTTCTTGCTGAGTTCCCTGAACTTAAGAGTCCTTCACGCTTGCTCCCCATTATATTACCCAGTGCTAGTGAAGTCCTAGTCATAGAATGAGAGTTTAGCAAACACTGAATGGGTAAATAAATGAGTGAATGAGAAAAATAAAAGACACATAAATTAAATGCAAAATTTTGCTTTTACTTTTTTATCTTCACTTGGACAAGAAAGATGCATAGTTTTTAGTTGGTTCTGAAATTGTCCCCTAGCCCCCAAATTTTGCAAGTGGTCTCTTGGAGAATAATCAGAAGAGCATGGGGTCAGTTGTCCCCAGATTAATGGCTAATAATCTCAGATACAGGAGATATTTGTGAACCTAGACTTACCATTGAAAATTCTGGCACTGAAAGCTGGGAAAAACAAAGGTTTAAACATACATGAACAAAGTGCTTAGGACTCGGGCTTCTTCCAAAATTTCTTTCCACAATTATTTGTTCTTCCATATGGCCAATGAAACATTTCGTGTTTGGGCATCATTTTAAAAAGCCAGGCTTGACAATGACCTAGGGGAGGACCAAATAAAATAAATACTTTTCCATCTAAATTTGAAACCAACTGAAATAAGAGTTAGAAATAAGGTCAAGGAAAATGAAAACCTTTTCTCTGTCACTGTTAAAAGCTATTCAGGTGAATATGGCAAATTGTTTAGGAACAGCACCCAACAGAACCAGGCTGATCTACCAAAGCAATCACAGTGATTCTCATTCCAGGGTGAAGTCTTTACAACTAGACTTATTGTAGGGCCTCAAGCACACCAGACCACACCTCCTCTGTCATTGGGTGGATTCCTAAAAGAATTCAAGAGAAAAGGAGTGAGCCAAAACTGCTGTTTTTCCCATAAATCACCAATAATGGGGAAAGGGTGTGGAAAGTGGAGAGGGGACAGGAAATTCACATTAATGGGTTTCCCTCCACATGGAAACAATAAACATGGGGAAAGGAAGTTCCTCATTAAAATACTGTTACTGCTGTGCTGATATTTTTTGAGAGCTATGGTATAGAGAGGGTCTGAAGACTTTAAAATAAAATAGATGGAGAATCAAATCACAGCCATGCCACTTAAATCTTTTGTAAGTGACCTGACCTCTCCAAGTACAGATTCTACATCTGTAGAAGCAATCAGTCTATTCCCTTACACAGATTTGAGAACATAACATAATGTAGAGCTTATAACATATACTGTACTAACCATGGTTCCTAGCATAGTAGTCAAATAAAATCATTGGAAAATTTTTAAAAAATAAAGTTATATAATAACCAAAATGCTATGATATAGCAAAGAGAAAAAGGAAAACTCAGTTTCCTAAGCAAAGTTGCTCTTAATGACAGCTGTTAGCAAGAAATTATTATGTGCTGGGAAATGCATTGCACAATTTATATTCCTCACCTTATTTAATAGTGATAATAACCACACAGTGTAAGTATTGGTATGTTCCCTTTTACACGGAAATGAAAACTGAGGATTGGAAAGGCTACATCACTTAATCAGAATCTGTCGACTGGCTGAGCAAGAAATGCAAACCCAGGTTGTCTAGGTTCAAAGATTATGCCCTTAACTACTATGGCATATCACCTCCCCATAGGTCAGTGGCTAAAGAAAAGATGCATACATGAATGGGAAGAAGGACCTCCAGGAAGCAATGGGTCATCAATTTCAGCTCAGGCACTCAGGAACCTTCATCAACTTTATATTCGTGCCCAAGGCTGACTCCATGTTTCCACATGAAAATTTCCTTTCCTCTTTGACCCTGGCAAAGCTATATCAACAATGATGTATTAAATTTCATACATTGAAAGAGCTCAACAAACAGCTCCAGGAATAACAGGTCAGGTACGTAGAAAGACTGATTCATAATGGGAATTTAAAAAGGTAATGAGTTTCAAAGATACTTCAAATCTTGGCCAAGGGACAAGAGAAAGAGGACCTAATTGTAAATTGTGCATATTTAAGAGCCTGAAAAACAAGGATGAGAGGAATATATTATATTCATTTCTCTTTTTTTTCCTCTTTACTTTTTTTTTTTTTTTTTAACTTTTAAGTTACATTTAGAAAGCGGGGGTAAATCCAGGAGAGAGATCACAGAGGGATGAGACTGAAAATGCCTTCAGATATTTAGGGCCAGACCCAGAGCTAAGATTTGGCAAATCTCCCACAGAGAAAAAGAATAATGATCCAAAGGCTGGGAAAATATCTCTCAGTTTTCTCTTAAGGATTTTGTCATGTCCAAACTGGATAAAGAAGGCTAAGTCCTAAGTCAATAGCAGGCTTATGTAAATAGTATATTGTTGGCATGGGTGAAAAATGGGAATGGCTAAGATATCCTGAAAGTTATGCTGTTTCCACTGAGGGAACAGGTTTAAGTGACAGAAAGTGAGATTGAGTATAATAGCCAGTTTGAGTAAACTAGTGTGAATTCATTTCAATGGGAATCGGGGAGATTTTAAGGTAAATGCTTCTCCTGGGTGTTATCTGGGAAAGGAAGGATGGCAAACATCTAACAAATGGATGAACATAAACTTAAGGGTCTACATAATGTTTGACATCATATTATTTGTTCAAGGATAATAATGATCTTTTTGTTGAAATTCAATTCCTACATAGTGAAGTGGGAAATAAATAAGAAATCTCAATGCAGAACAGGCAAAGCGATAACTCTCAGCTATGCAATGGTTGCTATGTTTGCCGAGCCTGTCAATTATCCAATAGGTTGCTGGTCAGTGAGTGTGCAGGAAAATAAACACTATGCTAGGGAGTGGGGGCTCTGGACTTGAGGGGCATTTTTGCTGCTAAATTGGTATGTGTAGTAGATTATTATTTTGTTCAAAATACTAACTGATGTCCATCTCACCCATCTTTACGAGATCCCTCCTTTGTGCCCCTCCCTTAGGAGGAGCAAAACTCCGGGAAAAACCCAGTGTTTGGGAAAGGTCGGCTCAAATGTATATTACATCGCTTTTAGTGGGTCACTGGGTGAAAACTCAGGACTCAACAATGCAATTCAGAAACACTTTCAACAAAATACTTGTGTTTTTGCTCAAGATAATGTTAAACAATACCTAGATATCAGCTTTTAAGGGCTCCTCAGCCCCTGGTTGGGGAGATTTTTTCCTCTTAGACAATGTTAATGATTTCAGCAGGATTTCTACTCCCAGGACACTAGGAAGTTTTGCATGAAAACAAAAATAAAAACGAAAACAGGTTCACCATCAGGACACCTGGGTGACTCAGTGGGTTAAGCGAATGCCTTCTGCTCAGGTCATGATCCCAGGGTCCTGGGATCGAGCCCAGCGTCCCGGGATCGTTTCTCCCTCTGCTTCTGCCTGCCACTCCCCCTGCTTGCGCTTTCTCTCTGTGAAATAAATAAATAAAATCTTTTAAAAGAAAACAAAAACAAAAACAGGTTCACCATCCACAGGTAAACACAACGTACACTTGGTCACTTCTAACTTGAGTTAACCACTCCTACTCCCCCAATTTATTCTCAGGAGAATGCATGATAATGAACAAGTATGGTTGCTCCTTCTTTGTGTAGAGCAGTGGTCTTTGGGCTCTCACTAGTCCCTAAAAGAAATATTACAAACCATAAAACAAACAAAACTTTTCAAGGGTACAGTATAACATGTAGAGATATTCCATCTCTTATTATAAAAATTCTCAAGGAGATGGAATGACCCTTTGTGTTGTTATGGTCTGCATACCTCAAGACAGCCCCCCACATGTGACAGAGAAAAATGTATCCTGATAAATGACCAAGAAGCAGAATTATCCCAAATATCTTCTAGCATTCGTTATGAATGAGAATAATCATCAATTTAAACCAAATTACATTCAAACATAATTTTTATTTAAAAATACATATTATAGGGCGCCTGGGTGGCTCAGATGGTTAAGCGTCTGCCTTCAGCTCAGGTCATGATCCCGGGGTCCTGGGATCGAGTCCCGCATCGGGCTCCCTGCTCAGTGCAGAGCCTGCTTCTCCTTCTCCCTCTGCCATTCCCTCTGCTTGTGCTCTTCTATCTCTCTGTCAAATAAATAAATAAAATCTTAAAAAAAAATACATATTATATCATTCAGAAAGTAGTAGGTTATGCCGTCCTAACAAGTAACTCCAAATTTCAGTGGCTTAAAGCAATAAAATAGTTGCTCCTTGTTCACAAGCCATCTTGGGTTGGCAGGGATGGGATCCTACCGTTTCTGACTTAGTCCAAATGCAAGCTTGAAAAGAGTCTCACCGTTTGAAAGGTCACCTTGCTCCATAGCACAGAGAAGGCCAGTATGGAAAGTCATATTCCAGATCTTAAATTCTTCTGCCCACAGAAGATACACAGATTTCACTGACCTAGATGAGTCACCTGATCATGCCTGAACTTAAATGCATGGAGGAACTAAAATCTGACCTTGTGCCTAGAGGAAGAGAACCAGAAAGACTAGTGTGCAGAATTAGTATCTTACTTACGGAAAGAATGTTGCCCAATGGCTTGAGGGCAGCTCTAGAACTTAACCCAGTGTAAAATTCATGTGGTTTGTGACAATGTTCCTTTCAGGCAGTAGACTGCTCTGTTGGCTCTCCATTTATTAACTGTTATTTATTTGTTTAAAAAAAAATTAAGTACCTTCTTGACTCAGATCCGATACTGGCATTAGAGATTTTTAAATATAAAACTGCTATTTTCAGTTTGCTGTATTTTTTTAGATAAGCCCAGGGTTCTCTGTAAAAACAAAATATATCCAACTCAGGTTGGGAGAAAAGGTAATGTGGGCACACTTTCTGAGGGATGTAACATCAGAGTAAACTTTTATAGCATGGGTATGCTTTACACCGTCACCTGGATGGAGAAGAGACAAAAGCATCTACATTCCAGACCAGAAAAAAAATAAATCCCAGATGTTTGTGGTAGGCAGATTCTTGGGAGGTATTAATTAAAAACTCACACTTTTTTTCTCAAGTAAACCTTGAAAATTTTTCAAAAATTGCAATGCTATTGCATTGCTAATGCAATGTTACTATTTTAAAGGTCAGAGATCTGGATTTGTCTGTCGCAAGGAAGCACAGAGATAGTAAACATTCGTCACTAAACAATGTATCTAAAAGGGCTGTGGATGGTGTCTTGCGAGAGGTTTTGATATTCACAGAGGTTTCACCAAGGAATGTAAACCAAATCCATCTAGAGAACTCAGAGCTTGCCCTGAGGCCTTAAAAGAACTTTCTCCTGTTTTCAATACCTCCTGCTTTCCTTGGATCTACTGTCAGAATGTTGAAAAGTCAGACCGCACTTGCAAAAGGAAAGAAAATACAGATGGCTGAGTGTAAGGAAGTCAATTCGATAAGGACTGATTTAAATAATTATTATTTTATGTTATAATCTTCTGAACACTGGTCTGTCTCCTTTTACCCTGTAGGACCATTGCCCTATTTAAATAATAAGTGAGTGCTCCGAAGTGCTACTAAGCATCCTGAATCTTTTCACCACTGAGGACATACACATGGTCAAAAATAAATGGTAAGTAGTAAAAAAAAAAAGGGGGGGGGGAGTTTAAAAGACATTCTAACTTTGAAGCCAGGCACCATAGAGAAGATTATTTATCTTTGCTGAAAAATTCTTTAAAAAGTTCTTTATTTTTTCAACTACTATACAATGAAATCAATAACTACATCAGAAATGTGTGAGGATTAAATTAGACTAATCCAAGTAGAATATTTTGCATTGGCAACAATTTCCTCAAGTGATGCTTTGACATTATCTTTTTCTGAATTCCTCCAGAGGGAATAGTTGGTACCACTTAATTTAACATGCCATGATACACACTGAGGCCCATGTTCTCCAACAAGGAGACAGTCTTGCATGCATTTTCTTCTTTTCATGACCTTGACCTTTGCCATTCTCTGCAAATGAGCTGCTGTAATCAATACCTACATTTACAGTTACACAAATGTACCAAGCTCGTAGTGGTTAGAGTTGGAATAATCAGAAAACCTTGAATTCAGCTCCATTCTGACATAAACTGGCTGTGGGATCTTTGAAAAGCCACTGGCTTTTTTTTTTTTTTTTAAGATTTTATTTATTTGACAGAGAAAAAGAGCGAGCAACAGAGGGAGAGGGAGAAGCCGACTCCCCGCAGAGGAAGGAGCCCAACGCAGGACTCGATCCCAGGACGCTGGGACCATGACCTGAGCTGAAGGCAGACACTTAACCGACCGAGTCACCCAGGCGTCCCAAGTCACTGGCTTCTAAGTCTCAAGTTTTTCATCTCTGAAATGGGTGGAATTATGACTTAATCCTCTCGTACAGTTGGTGAGAGGGTTAAGCAGTAAAAATATAAAGGAGTTTCTCAATGCACATTGGTTCTGTTCCCTGAAATTTTACAATTTTGCTCCATAGTCTGCTATAAAGCCTGTTATCTTTTGTATTGCTTTCATCTGTTTCATCCAACTTGATTGAACAAGGATGTCCATAAAAAATGAGATAGAAAAAGTGTATTTATAACTGTCTATGTACACATTTAATGCATTTCATGTCAGTATAAATTAAGTAGTCATATTCATATTACCATGAATATAGTAATATTCATACTATAGGGTGATTATCAAATATATCCATGGTACAGATCACATATAACAATATGGATTATGAATATGTAATGCATATGTGGATATAAAATTTTTATATACTTTGTTATGTATATGATATGTACAATATACTCCTATATTTTGTATACATAGGCAAGCAATTTGGCAGAATTGGACCTGAACAAGGTGTAGGGTGTATATTCAGAAAAATAAACATGACTACTGCCCTAACCTTGGAGCTGAATATTATTGAAAGGAGGGGATGAAAACATCACTTTCTCTCACTCCCAGGCACTTACACACACACACACACACACACACACACGTAAACAAAGGTTTACCTGAATGCAAAGGGGCTTCTGAGATCAATGGGACCAATGTTCAGAGCCTTCTGTGACCTAATGTCAGCTCACTGGCCACTTGTCCTGCTGGGGCCTCTGAGGTCCAGGTTCTGACAAAGATGACTGAACATGCTTGTGTTTGGAGGAATAGTCGATCCCCAGAGATGTCTACCTTCTAATACCCAAGGAGTATGTGGCGATTACATAGAAAGGGGGATTTTGTAAATGTGATCAATTACGAATCTTGTGATGGAAAGATTATCCTGGATTATTCAGACGGGCCCAAGGCAATGACAAGGGTCCTGGTAGGAAAGAGAGGGAGACAGCAGAGTCATAGTCATAGTGATGCAGACTCAACCCGGGAAACACAGGCAACGCTAGAAGCCAGAAAAGACAAGGACTGAATTCTCCCCTAGAGCCTCTGGAAGAAACACTGCTGCGCCAGCACCTTGATTTTACCCCCATAAGATCCATTTCAGACACGTGACCGTGGAAATTTTAAGACAATCCGTTTATTTTGTTGCAAGCCACTGTTTGCGGAAACTAAGACAGCGCTGTTTCCTGCAGGCACAAATGTTCCTCGGCCAGAGTCTCATTGTCATGGGGTTGGTCTCAGAATGAGCTCCACTTCTGTGCTGGTCTAAACCAAAGTGCGTCAAATCTTTCCTGGACTTTTGTGGCCTGGAAAACAGTCGTCCCTTGTCTCTAATATTTCACACACTGTGAGTGTGTGAATCTCTTGTTGCCCATTTCACTCCTAGCTTACTGATTCTAGGTCTCAACATGAACCTACAGGGAAAATGGCCCAGAGACGATCTGTAACACAGACTCCACACTACACCTAAAATCAGTCTCTCCTCTCCTGTCTTACTATTGGCCAGGGAGCCAATCTATGTGTTCACCAATACATCACTATAATGTCGACTCATGGTGAAAAGTAAATCCTATTTGTTCACTGGCAGCCCCATCTTGGGCCAGCCTTCTGCAGATACATACCTTCTTTCCCAAGTTCCCCCGAACACCACCTAGAGGGTTGATCCTTTCCTCAACCACTACCCCTCCATGCTGCTCTTACACAAGACAAAAGAATGTAAGCCTTCTTTTTCCTGACTTCCTAAAATAAATGTGTTGTTATAGGTCGAATTGTCTCCCTCAAAAAGATGTACCTGGGCACCCATGAGTGTAATCTTATTTGGAAATAGAGTCTTTGTAGGTGTAATCAATTCAAGATGAGGTCATATTGGACTAGGGTGAACCTTAGTCCAATGATTGGTGTTCTTATAAGAAGAGGGAAATTTGGACACAGATGCCAAGGGAAGATGGTCACATGAAGTCAGAGACCCACAAGCCAAGGAATGCCAGGGACAGCCAAAAAACACCAGAAGGGAAGCAGAAGGAGAGAGGCATGGGATGATTTCTTTCTCAGAGTCTCCAGAAAGATTAACCCAGCTGCCACCTTGATTTTGGACTTCCAGCCCCCCGTACTGTGAGAAAATACATTTCTGTTGTTCTAAGCTCCACAGTTTGTGTTATTTGTTACAGCTGCCCTAGGAAACCACAAGTACACGTGGTTAGGGTAGAGCCTGGAGCTTCTCCACTCATGCACAAGCTTCATCCAACCATCTGTATACATGTATGGACTCCATCTATCCACACGCACAAACCACTGCACCTTTTATTGATTTGACAATGACGAATCTACTTTTGCCATCCCAGCAGGAGGGGGACATCTCACCCTCCCTTGCCTGGCAGCGTCCCCACTGGGGTAACCTGCACTCACTGACGTTGCCTGGTTATAAAGTGGAAGTTAATGTGTCCACACAGCAGCACTCCCGTTAACCACTGATTTGTTTCCTCATTTGCGTAAACACGAACTGAACTACCCGCCAGGCCAGGGGAAGGAAACCTCATCAGGGAGTTTTATAGGTTGCATAAGTGTTTCCGACACCTGGGCCTTGTTGTACATACAGAATCCTACATCTGAGCTGCTCGTCTTCTTTGTAAACAGAAAAGTTCAAAATTCTGAGCACAGACATTCATCTGAATCCTTCAGGAAAATAAACATCATGTACTAAAAATAAAATCAGCTACCCCCAGTGAAGGGACCCAACTTACACTACTATCTCAGTCTGAGGAGAACAGCAGGGTGTTCTGTGATCACACCACTTGGCCGGTGAGAGTGTATCCTAGAGTTATCTTAAACTACCTCTAAAGTCTCAAAACCAAGTGATCATGGCAGTGCCCACCCCCTAGGCTGTTCTGTGATGTGTATTTTAGAAGGCTTTCCTTTTTAGTACAACTATCTGTCAGACCAGAGGCCTTTTGTATTTCTTTCCTTGCTCTTAATTGAATTCAGAAAGTTAGTGAGATTACCAAATAGCAGGATTTCAATCTCATGAGGAATGACTGGGACCAGATAAAGTACAAGTCTTGGGAAAACAGAGAAAATACTTCTCCAAATGGAAATAGCATTTCTTAGAACACAGAGATTCAAGGAAAAACCTAGCACCATTTTTGCAGGCCACCAAATCCAACTTTCAGGGGGATTTGGGAAGAAGCCATTGAAAGGTACAAACTTGTAAGCAGTAGATAAAAAGTCCTGGTGATCTAATGCAGGGCATAGTGATTTTAGACAGTACTGTATCATAAGCTTCAAGTTGCTAAGAGACTAGATCTCAGTTGTTCCCACTACCAAAAAAAGGATAATTATGTGACTTGTTAGAGGTGCTAGCTAACTGTATCAAAACAACATGTTGTATACCTTAAATTTATATAATGTCTGTGTTAATCCAACTTCCAATCCCCTGTGATCATTCATTCAAGGTAATATGTGAATGCCTCAGCTGCTATGAGTAAAAGAAGCCAGGCATAACTAAGATGCATAAAATGCTGTCCCTCTACTCAGACAATGATAGTGTAATGCACCAGCTCTAATTTCAGAAGTCTGATTCGAAGTCTGAGAAAGAGGGAAGCATTGGCAGCCAAAAAATGTGCATCTATGTTCCATCTTTATGACACAGCTTGCCATCTGTAAGATTGGGGTGAGTTTCCAGAACTCTAAAGCTCAGGTGCTTCTGTATTAAAATGGGGCAGCAGTGCCTTTCTTACATTCTTGGGAAGAAGACAATGTACTTGAGATCATCTTGAAATTCAAATCATCTCATGAATATAATCTATATTTGTTGCAGTTTTTTGATTGATAGTGTTTCAGCATCCTGTGCATACTTAGGTTCATTGCCAGACAGCCCTATGTGTTTTCCATCCTCTCTATTCTTCTTTTATAGATTGTCTTTCCTGGGCGGATAGATAATATTTTTGTGCCACACAAACTTTAAACTTAGACTGAATAATTTTACAAGTACTTCAAAAAGAAAAAAAAAAAAACTGAAATGTTAGTGAGAAATGAAGATTTTATTGAAAATTGACTAGGGAAGATGAGAAAATTCTTATCATTCATTACAGAGCAAAAAACTGAATAATTCAAATCTCTAAATATTTCTGTGACCTCCAAAAACTTCTTTTTGGACATGTGAGTAAACTTTACCCTCTATATATTCAGCACTGACCCTCTTTTTGTTTCTCTTGCTCTCGCCCAAACACATTCTTTTTCTTGTCTCCTGGAGAGCATCTTTAAAATATATATCAGAATATAATTAACATATCCTATAATTCATTCATTGAATTCACTCACACTATTAAAAAATCTTGAGTATAATCACAAGGTGATGCAACCATTACCACCATATAATGTAGATTATTTACTGCCACAAAAATGTAATTGATGTTAATAGTCACTCTCTGTTACTCTTCACCATTAATGCCTTCAGCCCCTGGCAACCACCAAACTATTGTCTCCCTAAATTTACCTATTCTGGACCTTTTATATAAATGGAATCATACAATAGATAGTCTTTTCTGACTGACTTCTTTATTGTCAAATAATATTCCATTGTATGGATGTACCATGTTGTGTTGAGCCATTTGGCCTTGATGGCCATTTGGGCTATTTCTACTTTTTGGCAATTATGAATAATGCAGTTATAAACATTCATATCTAAGTTTTTTGTGTGTGGACATATATTTTCATTTCTCTTGAGTATATACCTAGGAATGGAATTACTGTATCTAATGGTAAATTTGTGTTTATCATTTCGAGAAACTGCCAGACTATTTTCCAGAGTAAACTTTACATTTCCACCAGCAGTGGGTGGGGGTTCCCATTTCTCCACATCTTTATCAACAGTCACTAGTGGGTGTTAAGTAATACTACACTGTTGTTTTTTATTTGAATTTTACTGATGATTAATGATGTTAATCACAATTGCATGTGCTTAGTAACCGTTTGTAAATGTAGTTTAGAGAAATGCCTGTCCAAATCATTTGACATTGTCTTAGTCTATTCAGGCTACTGTAATAAGAATACCATAGACCAAGTGGCTTATACAATGAACATTCATTTTTCACAGTTCTGGAGGCTGAGAGATCCAATATCAAGATGCCAACAGATTCAGTGTCTGGTGAGAACCCACACAGCATCTTTTCACTGTGTCCTCGCATGGTGGAAGGGGCGAGGAGCACTCTGGGGTCTCTTTTATAAGGGAGCTAATCCCATTAATGAGGGCTCCCTCCCCTCTCATGACCCAATCATTTCCCAAAGAGCCCATCTCCAAACACCATCACATTGGGGGTTAGGTTTCAACATATAAATTTTAGAGGGACACAATCATTTGGTCCATAGCACCCATCATTTAATTTGTTTATCTTTTAATTATTGAGTTGTAAAAGGTTTTTTGATATGTCCTCAGTACAAATCTTTTATCATATATATGATTTGCAAATATTTTCTCCCATCTGTGTTTCCCTTTCACTTTCTCAATAGTACTGTTTTCAGAACAGAAGTTTTAATATCGATATAGCCCAATTTACCTATATTTTAGTCATTTGTGCTTTTGCTAATATCTAATAAATTATAGCCTAATTCAAGGTCACAGAGATTTACTACTATGTGTTTTTTTAAGAGCTTTATATTTTTAGTTATTACAGTTTGGTCTACGATCCATTTCAAGTTAATTTTTGTGCATGGTATAAGGAAGATATGCAATCTCATTATTTTGCAGGTGGCTACCCATTTGTCCCAGCACCATTAATTTAAAAAACTGTTTTATCCCCATTGAATTATCTCAGCTTCATTATTGAAATTAAATGGCCATAAATGTATGTTATCAATTCTGGATTCTCAATTCTATTCCATTGATCTATATGCCTATCCTTATGCCAATACCACACTCCTGATTATACTTGCTTTATAGTAGGTTTTGAAATTAGGAAGTATGAATTTTCCAATTTTACTCTTCTTCTCTAGTTTCCCAAAGTGAAAGGTTAAATTACTGATTTGAGATTTTTTTTTTTAAATATAGCCTTTTATGGCTATAAATTTCCCTCTGAGCACTAGTTTAACTGTATCCCATAAGTTCTGGTGTGTTGCTTTCTTATTTATCTCAAGATATTTTCTAATTTTTCTTGTGATTTCTTCTTTAAGCCATTGGTTATTTAGGATTGCATTATTTCTTTTCCAAATATTTGTGAATTTCTCAAATTCTATTCTGTTACCGATTTCTAATTTCATTCCACTGTAGTCAGAGAACATACTTTGTATGATTTAACCATACAATGCTTTCAAATCTTCTAAGTTGAGTAAGGTTTTATGACCTACTATATGGTCTATTCTGGAGAATGTTCTGTGTGCTCAAGAAGATTGTACACTATGCTACATTGGATGGAGTTCTCTACAGATGTTTAATAGATTTATTTGATCACACAAGTCTTCTATTTTCTGGTTTAACTTCTGCTTAGTTATTCTACCTGTTATTGAATGTGTGGTATTAGCTATGGCCTAGTAGCTTGGTTTCCTTCACCAATAATCCCTAACAGGGTAAATCTTTCATGCACACAGTCTTCCAGACTCCCAGGGATACATGTGATTTTATTTTTGTGCCTGGTCCCTATGAGTCAGAGTAGCTTATTGTTCACTCAGTGTTTGGTGAGAGGTTGTGTTTAATCTCTTGTGCCCCTGAGGCTTCTGCCTTGTGTTGATGAGTGTTTGTATGTTGGTTGTGGAATCTTCTAAACATTCCCCACATCTTGCAATGATTCTCCCTGAGTAGGTGCAGCCTAACGTGTGTGTCAGACTTCCTGTCTCCCAGTGTTGGTTTTGAACCATGGAGAATCTTCTTAGGTTTCTCTGTTCTTAGTTTTCTCTATTAAACTTCTGGTTGACGTGCTACTTTGCCCAGATTATGGAGCTACCAGTTTCCTCTTAATTTTCCTCTACCAAGCTCTCCACTGTTTTTGACAATGTCCTTAGGCATGGAGTTCTCCAAGCTATATTCCAAATAAAGTTAGTGCCCTAAGGCACAGCTGTGAAGCTCTGCAAGAGTTTTAGCTAACTTCAGAGTTTAAGAAAGTATAGTCCAACACAAGACCACCCTCATTTCTGACAACATTGCAAGTTTCATGATTCCTCAAACCACCCTCAGTTTCTATAATTCACTGAGAAGATTCACAGAGCTCACTGAAAATTATTATATTCACAGTCCCAGTTTATTACAGAGAAAAGATACAATTTAAGATTAAAATCAGCAAGGGTCAAGACACATAGGACAGAATCTAGGAAAAGTACCAAGTGTAGGGATTCTATTGTCCTTTCCCCGTGGAGTCACGAACATATTAATTTCCTGGCATCGATGCATGACAGTGTGAACTGTAGTCTGAATGAAAATGACAGAGATTCAGACTTCTTGGGGTCTACTGTCACTTTATGGCTGATTCTTAAAGATCCTTAAAGAATAATTTCAGGATCAGCAAGTCTGAGACCCTCATTTCACAGATAGGAAAATTGAGTCTACAACAGATGTCACAAATTGTTCATGATCACCCAAAGCCTTATGATAACTTGGGACTAAGTTTCAATTTCTGGGGATCTCTGTGAGCCCTGGAGTACAAGATACCAGTCTAAAATGTTGATATATTTTAGAGAAAATGCTTTTGTGAGGTAAGATAATATTACCTTTTTAGGACCCTTGGGACTTTCTTTTAAGATAGCTTTCTCATCTCTTATTACACTCTTCACTCTCCCCATGTAGAACCAGAGTATATATTTCCAGTCTTTATGTTCTTATTCCTGTGACCTTTACCCAGTCAAAAACCCATTTCACATATGAGAATCCTGAAACAAATAGAGGTGGTGATCCTCTCAGTGGTACCTAGCCTGCTACCTGATTCAGATCAGAATCTACAACTCCATATTTTCACTTCAGGCCTCTTTCCAAAATGCTTCATTTCGCTGGCTGTCCTTTCCATCAGAATCAAAGGAGACTTCCCACCCTCCTCTCTTTAAGTATCAGCATGCAACATCACAGCCCCTTCAGTTAATTATTCCTCCCTTAGGTCTCCAGCTTGATGTGACAGCAGAGCACTTTGTCACCCTCTGTTTTCTTATTTATTAAGTAGGCATATGCAGTGACAACCTGACTTCCATTTGTCTTAGGAAGTCATGCTTTTCTTTTTTCTCCTTAGCTGATATTTAGGGTGCATATAATTTTGGAATTTTTCTGATCTATGTATTCTGGAAGTGAGAGAAAGTTTAAATGCTACCTCTGGTGCCAAGCTGTTGAGAAAAGTCCGGAAACTCTCATGTTCATAAGCAGGTGCAGAAGATCAAAAGATGCCAAAACCCATAGGAAAGATACCTCTGAGAACAAACATGTCCAGACCAGGGATAAAGGCTAAAATAATAAGCATATTCCTTCCCCAAATATCCCATCAGTGATCATGGGATGTAAAGTGACTCAGATTGGAAAAAGATTATGCAATCTGGCAGAGGTAGAAGGGATGTTTTGTTTTGTGTTGGTCTCCTTGTGATTTATATGAATGTTGTTTAATTGAACATGTGGAAACTAGATTGAATATGCCCCCTGTCTTGCTTTTATGAGATGGCAGACATGACATCAGTATAATATCTTAAGTCTGTGAACTAGAGCATAAAGCTTCTCTCTTTATGTTACTGTGTTGCCTCAAAGGACACAACAACTAAATGGGTGTAATATTAACATTGTTCCCCTGCCAACTTGCCCTTATCAACCGAGATAAGTTTCATGTAGACAGAGAAAGATGTACCAAAAAAGTGATGGAAATTAGCTTCAGGGCACCTTACTTGCATGAATTTATTAAAACATCCTGAGAGGAGACTTATATGTGGTTTTATATGATTATGTTTCTAGAATTCTTTTTAAGATAAATACTTTTAATTGCAATATGTTAAGGTAAGTGTCTCTATTGTCCCTTCTGCTATACTTTTCCTCATATTGGATGAATTTAAGTAAACTTAGGAATTTTGAGATTCCATGTAAGGGGAAATCTAGCTAAGGATTCAACAATTTTTAGATTAGCTGGATCTATTTATGTCACTCTCAAACAATTATGTGATATCAGTGAAGGAATAGCTTTCAGGAATACTGCTATTGTCCTTGTGCCAGTCACTCAACCTGGTGGGGCATGACAATTCAGGGCCAGAGGTTCATGTCAAAATAATTGTGTCTTATGATGCCCAAAACCAATAGTGTGTGGGTAGTGTAAGAGAAAGGAAAGAAACTCGTGAAGTCAGAATTTAGTCTGTGGAAAATTCTTCCAATCATCAGACAAGTAAAACTGTAAATAGAATATTCAGTTTTCATTGATGTCTAATCAACACAGATTTGCTAGTATAAGGAATATATTCAATAATGTAGCATATATAATTAAAAACACGCCATGAATTTTTTATCTTCTTATGGAAACAACATGACATAAAATTTATCAGAATTTCTGTGTTTAGAGGGCATGAATCTGTAGTAGAACTGCAAAATGTAAGCATGTTTACAACAGCTCAAGAATGAAAGAAACTCAGTAATGACGTTGCCAAATTTTACAGCAATCCTAAATATTTATACAGCAATACCTCTAGTGTGTTGTTAAGCTGAAATGTTTCTAAATTATCATTCACAGAGATGCTGAATGTAGAAAAACCAAGGTTCGGGGAAAAAAAGAGAGAGAGAGACACTTATGTTTCTATTCCATCCATGGAAATTATATCACCAAATTCTTGTAATATAAAGCAGTGATGAATATGCAGCCAAAAATGTAAAAAAATATATTATATTGAGTTAAATGAAAGTAGTATGTTATTTTTTTAGACTTTGTGATATTGTCAGTATTTCACAGCTTGGTAAAATGTGACATTTGCTTAATTGACTTATTTCACTTAGCATAATACCCTCTAGTTCCATCCACGTCATTGCAAATGGCAAGATTTCATTTTTGATGGCTGAGTAATATTCCATTGTATATATACACCACATCTTCTTTATCCATTCATCTGTTGATGCACATCTGGGCTCTTTCCATAGTTTGGCTGTTATGAACATAGGGGTCCGGGTGCCCCTTGGGATCACTACATTTGTGTCTTTGGGGTAAATACCCGGTAGTGCAATTGCTGGGTCGTAGGCCTGCTCTATTTTCACCTTTTGAGGAACTTCCATACTGTTTTCCAGAGTGGCTGCACCAGCTTGCATTCCTACCAACAGCGTGGGAGGGTTCCCCTTTCTTTCATCCTCACCAACATCTGTCATTTCCTGACTTGTTAATTTTAGCCATTCTGACTGGTGTGAGGTGGTATCCCATTGTGGTTTTGGTTTGTATTTCACTGATGCCGAGTGATGTTGAACATTTTTCATGTGTCTGTTGGCCATTTGGATGTCTTTTTTGGACAAATGTCTGTTCATGTCTTCTGCCCATTTCTTGATTGGATTATTTGTTCTTTGGGTGTTGAGTTTGATAAGTTCTTTATAGATTTTGGATACTAGCCCTTTATCTGATATGTCATTTGCAAATATCTTCTCCCATTCTGTTGGTTGTCTTTTGGTTTTGTTGACTGTTTCCTTTGCTGTGCAAAAGCTTTTTATCCTGATGAAGTCCCAATAGCTCATTTTTGCATTTGTTTCCCTTGCCTTTGGAGACATGTCTAAAAAGAAGTTGCTGTGGCCAAGGTCTAAGAAATTGCAGCCTATTTTCTCCTCTAGGATTTTGATGGATTCCTGTTTCACATTTAGGTCTTCCATCCATTTTGAGTCTATTTTTGTGTGTGGTGTAAGGAAATGGTCCAGTTTCATTCTTCTGCATGTGGCTGTCCAATTTTCCCAACACCATTTGTTGAAGAGATTGTCTTTTTTCCATGATATACTTTCTTGCTTTGTTGAAGATTAGATGACCATAGAGTTGAGGGTCCATTTCTTGGTTCTCTATCCTGTTCCATTGATCTATGTGTCTGTTTTTGTACTAGTACCATACTGTCTTGATGATTTCAGCTTTGTAATAGAGCTTGAAGTCTGGAGTTGTGATGCCACCAATTTTGGTCTACTTTTTCAACATTCCTTGGGCTATTTGGGGTCTTTTCTGGTTCCATACAAATTTTAGGATTATTTGTTCCAGCTCTGTGGAAAAAGTTTATGGTATTTTGATAGGGATTGCATTGAATGTATAGACTACTCTAGGTAGCATAGACATTTTAACAATATTTTTTCTTCCAATCCACGGACATGGAACGTGTTTCCATTTCTTTGTGTCTTCTTCAATTTCTTTCATGAGTGTTCTATAGTTTTCTGAGTACAGACCCTTTGCCTTTTTGGTTAGGTTTATTCCTAGGTGTCTTATGGTTTTGGGTGCAATTGTAAATGGGATTGACTCCTTAAATTCTCTTTCTTCTGTCTTATTGTTAGTGCATAGAATTGCAGCTGATTTCTGTGAATTGATTTTATATCCTGCCATGTTGCTGAATTCCTGTATGAGTTCTAGTGATTTTGGGGTGGAGTCTTTTGGGTTTTCCACATAGAGCTTATGCATGTCATCTGCAAAGAGTGAGAGTTTGACTTCTTCTTTGCTGATTCAGATGTCTTTTATTTCTTTTTGTTGTCTGATTGCTGAGGCTAGGATTTCTAGTACTATGTTGAACAGAAGTGGTGAGAGCAGACATCCTTGCCACGTTCTTGACCTTAGGGGAAAGGCTCTCAGTTTTCCCCCACTGAGAATGACATTCGCTGTGGGCTTTTCATAGATGGCTTTTATGATACTGAGGTATGTTCCCTCTATCCCTAAACTGTGAAAAGTTTTCATCAAGAAAGGATGCTGTACTTTGTCAAATGCTTTTTCTGCATCTGTTTGAGAGGATCATATAGTTCTTGTCCTTTCCTTTATTTATGGAGTGTATCACACTGATTTGCGGATGTTGAACCATCATTGCAGCACAGGAATAAATCCCACTTGGTCGTGGTGAATAATCCTTTTAATGTACTGTTGGATCATATTGGCTAGTATTTTGGTGAGAGTTTTTGCATCCATGTTCATCAGGGATATTGGTCTGTAATTCTCCTTTTTGGTGGGGCTTTTGTCCGGTTTTGGGATCAAGGTAATGCTGGCCTCATAGAAAGAGTTTGGAAGTTTTCCTTCCATTTCTATTTTTCAAAACAGCTTCAGAAGAATAGGTATTAATTCTTCTTTAAAAGTTTGGTAGAATTCCCCTGGGAAGGTCTCCAGTCTTGGATTCTTGTTCGTTGTGACATTTGTTATGATTATTTTTGTTCTTTTAATTAAATTCTTATCTTTGCAACTAATTTTGTATTCCTATTTTTTATATTGATTCTTAAAATATCCCTCCAATTTTTATAACCTTTAGGTTCCTCCAACCCTTTATCTGTCACTGCATATATCATTTTTACCCTTCAACAGTGCTCATAGCAGGAAAAATTAGGTTCACAAAAGCATTGTGGATAGCTTAGAGTAGAACTTGGAAAATTTTCCTATGCTCTATAATTAAGCTGAGGGCTTGTTAAAACACTGAACTGGGCTCCATCCTCAAATATTCTGATTCAATAGGTCCTGGATGGGGTTGAGGATTTGCTCTTCCATAGGTTACAAGGAGATACTGCTGCTGATGGAAACAGAACTTGGGGAGCACCTGTCTATACTATAGAGGAAAATAAGTCATTCAAGAGCAGTCAAGGATATAAACAGGAGGAAAAGCAAGAAAACTGCTTTATTGTTGGTAGCAGTACTTATTGACTCATCAATAATAAAGTAGCAGGCCAGTGCCTGGGTGGCTCATTTGGATAAGCCACCAACTCTTGGTTTTGACTCAGGTCATGATCTCAGGTTCATGGGGTTGAGCCCCTCATTGGGCTCCATGCTCAACATGGAGTCTGCTTGAGATTCTCTCTTTCTCCCTCTGCCCCTACCCCTGCTTCTACATGTTCTCTCTCTCAAACAAATAAATAAAATCTTTAAAAAAAATAACTAAGTAGCAGGATAAAGCAAAATAATAGAATAAAAACAAAACCAAGAATTATGTTAATGGACAAAAAATTTTTCTTAGAAAAAGAAAAAAGAGGCCAAGATTTAGGTAGAAAACCATACACAAAAACAGAGTTAAATTGAGATGCATAAGACTATCATGGTAATCTGGAGATAAGGGGCATAAAAATAAATAGAAAAGGGAAAAAAACTCAGGAAAGAGATCTAGAAGATGAGTCTATGGAGAAGAGTGACCCATGGGAAATTTCTGATGGGGTAAGGATATCTAATATTCCATTTTAATCTGTTTGTGTTGCTATGTTCTAAATGTCCTCTATTGACTTAAACATTCAGTAGGTCTGCTTTACATGTACATCTAAGCTTGTGATATGGGCAATAAAAGGATGGGGAAGCAAACAAATAAACATTAAAATAAAGTGATAAGGCCTGTTCAACAATCATCCCTTTGCTGAGAGTTATGTTTAAAGAGGGTTTCAATTCAACAACTTCTAGGTGGATTGAAGAGCAGACAAATTGGGGTGTGTTGTTGCCATAACCACAGTGCAACTGTATGCTAAAGAGCTAAGTGTTGGGCAAATAAAGGGGGCAAAAGCAGCTTCTGAGCCCATTATTCAGCAGCATATGAAAAACAAACCCCGTTACTTCCAAACTATACTTGGGAAAAGTGACTGTATTTGTTTGTAAGGCTACCATTATAATGTGCCACAGATTAGATAACTCAAGAAAACAGAAAATAATTTCCTCACAATTCTGAAGGTTAGACGTCCAAGACAAAGGGGTCGGCAGGGTTGGTTCTTTCTGTAGCCTGTCTCCTTGGTTTGCCAATGACTGTCTTCTGTGTCTTCACGGGTCTTCCCTCTGTGTGTGTCTGTGTCCTAACCTCTTTCTCTTATAAGGACATGAGTCATAATTGGAACAGCGTGTACCCTAACGACCTTATTTAACTCAATTGCCTCTTTAAAAAATATAGTTACATTCTGTATTCCTTATAGTCACATTCTGAAGTACTGGGAGTTAGAACTTTAATGTATGAATTTTGTAAGGACATAATTAAGTGTCTCACAGTGGCCTTGAAGAGAAGAGACTAATGTTTGGATAACAAAGGTAACAAAAATAATAGTAGCGATAGCAGTCATTCAACAGATATTTATTGAGAAAAGTATATTTCTAGAAGTGAACAAAATAGATAAAAGAGTCAGTCCTAGTAAGCTAGTAGAGGGGGACAATAAATAAATAATTGGGAGGGTGGATGTTGATAAATTCTATGGAGAAAAGTCTAATAGGGATGGAGATAGTGAGTGCTGGAGGGGAGGCTAGTCTGCCACATTAAATGTGATATCCAGAGACAGCCTCACTGATCAGAAACATTTAGGCAAAGACCTGCTTAAGGTTGGAGTATCAAATGATGATAATAATAACATTATATATATTTATTATGGTGTGTTATTTTATCAGCTTTTAGTACCTATTGTATATTAGTAAACCATATATTAGTATAAGCACTTCATGTATTAGTATATGATATACTAGTATAAGAACTTTATGCTTATTATGTCATCTTTAGTCATCTCAACAGCTTAGAAAGCTAGGGACTTTAACTATTACCTTGTGATACATGATAAAATTGAAGTTCAGAGAAGTTGATTAATTTTCTCCAGGCCATACAACATTAACACTGCATTTTTTCATCCTGATTCATTCTGGATTCAAAGCCAGTGGTCTCATTATCCTACAAGAGGCATTTAATATATCTGAGTCTCCAGGCTTTTTCAGTAGTAGCTGGCAAAACCAATCTGCTACCACATGTGAAGTCTCACTGAGCTCCAGAGCTGTTTGATAACTGTAACCTCAGGTGAATTATTTTAAGCCTCAGTTTCTTCATCTGTGAAGTGGGATTAGTAGTACTCTCATCAGAGGATTATGGTGAGTATTAATTTTGAGTAGGATGAGTAAACCTTTGTTAACCTTTGAACACATTTTCTGGCACACATCATGTGATCAGAAATGAGAGTTGCTATCATCTTCATCATCATCATCATCATCATCTATTATTGTCATGAAGACTCTGGATAAATTCCCATCCTAGAAAAATAATCCCATCTGTGAGAAGAAAGAGTTAGACTAAGTGATATCCAAAATCCTTCCTACTGTAATATTTTATGAATATTTTATAATTAAAAATATTTATATATTTTAACTTAAAATGCTCATGTGTGGAGAAAAGCACCATTGAAATGCTGGAAGTGTAAACTTGGTTCTAAATAGGACACAGGTATGTCAAAGGGCATTTGACATATTTCCCAGACATGGGTGAAAGTGCAGAGAAATTATCTGCTATGAGGTTTTATGTCGATGAACACTAAAGAGCTTGATGATTTGTGCTCTTTTGCCTGTCCTCTTATAGTCAAAATTGAGAGTTTTACATTTCTAACAGGAACATTCATTCACAAATCAAGCTAGACATGACAGAGCTCATTCAAAATGAGACCTCCTTTGCTCATGACAACCACAGACCCCTGCAGATATCTCTATAGAATTTTCTCATCCAGGAAGGGGAAATAGGAAAGTTTTCAAAATTTCTCCCTCTAAGTTCTAATTTGAATCTATATTCTTCAATTAAATGTTTTTTTTTTTCTGAACAGAGAAAAATAGAATATGAGTGTTAGGCAATAAACAAACATGAAAACAAAAACAAAACAAACAAAAGTAAGATATTATTTAGCCCTAGCTTTTACTTTATGCAGAAATGCTCAAAACACAGTAACAGTTCTGGCGGAATGTTATTAATGGCTGATGATTCATATATTAAAGCATCCCATTTATGATTTTCTAATTACTAGACTCTTCTTGAATGTCTGGTCAATACAAGAGACTCTCTTCTGTGACCAAAAACAGCAAAGATTTGAAACAGCCTTACATAGTAAAAGCCAAAAATAGGATCATTGTGCACAATAAGTAGCTGAACCAGTCAGGACCAGGTATGGATGACTGTTGGCAGCACTGCCCAGGAATGAGGAAAATAGTGGATTTCTTGCCTGGAATTGCGAGGAAGTGAAGCCACAGTTTAATAATCAGAAAACTGTTAAAGATGTGCTGAATCTGTGGTTAAAGACATTTCATTCCTCTATGTGGTAGATGGTCTTTAAAGGTGACTGCCAATATTCCCTTGCCTTCTTTCTTCCACAATGTAAGCAAACTTGTCTAAACTACTGGAGAGAAAGTCCAACAAGAGGATAACCAAAGTGATCCAGCTAATAGCATGTATCATGACCAGATATATAGTGAGGCCTTATTGGGTGTTCTGGCCAAGAAGGCTCTGCTGTGCTCCCAGATGAATGCAAATGAATATATCTAGCCTACACTCCATGAGAAACAAGCCACAGTCAGGCTTAAATGAAAATTAGAAGCAAATAAATGATTATTGGTTAAGCTGCTAAGTTTTGGGATAGTTTGGTAAAGGTCAATAGTTAACTGCAATACTGTTAAACAAAGCTAAAGCCACCAATAAAACATAGGGTTTTCAACTGGAGAAATCAATGAACAGGATAAAGACAATCACAAAACCTCTACAAAAAGAGGTAGGCATGAAGTTAAAAAACATTACTAAAAAACCCTTCCCCTCAATCTGCAGTAAAATTTCAAAATTTACTATGGACATAAATGCCAAACCAAAGAAACAAACCAAAGAAAATGAGAAGACAATTACTTCTGAGGAAATGGAAATAATAGCACAATCTTCAAAGGACTTAAAAGCAGTTATATTCAAAACCTCAGAGATAAAAATAAATAAATCATCTGAACAAAAATTAATAGAAAAAAATTGGAAGCAAAGGAAGGTGAATATAAATCAAGTCCTAGTAGAACAAGAATCAATTAGAAATTTTTAAAATCAATGCCTTATAAAGTCATTAGATATTTATGGGACACTTCTTTGGTCTAAGAGAAGTAGTCAACCATAAGGTGATACAGAGAAATTCACTAAGAAAGTAGCATAGAGAAATAAAGAGGTAACAAATGAGAAAGGAAAATTAAATGATATAGATGAATAGATTGAGACAACCTAATAAAATATTGTGATAGTCTCTGTAATATGCTGCCCAAATCTGCCTTTAGTGAATAATTTGCTGATCCAGCTTTTGGGAATACTGTTGGCAGACAGTCTATAGTTGTCAGCTCCTTACTTCACCTACAGATTACTTCACTTACAGAAAGCTGTTTTTTGCAAAGTCAAAATTCTTACAGGAGTGGCCCTCATCCAGTAACTGGTTAATGTGGGAGGCAGATCATCTTGCTCCATTTAAGGATAACTCATGATAACCATCTTTGTCTGACTTCCCTTGTTTCTTTCATAGGTATTGATCCTACAAACCCTGCTTAAAGAATGTTTTGGGTCCTAAATTTCAACTCAGAATTTGCTTCCTGGGGAACCCAAATGGAGTCATTTCATTCCAGTAGTGATTCATAAAAATAGATGCTAAGTTGGGGTTTTAGAGCTGGATTTCACCATCTGGCCACCAATAAGAAACATATCTGTAGCTTCTGGCACAGTAGGTAGTCTATATGGTATAGCAAATAATCAAACAAATTAGATAAAATGGAATTGTAAAAATAATCCAAAGAAGGCAGAAAAAGAGGGGGAAATGGTACAAAGAACAAATGAGACAAATGGAAAACAAATAGCAAGATAATAGACCTAAACCTAACTACATTATTATCATATTAAATGTTAATGTTTTAAAAACCTCAACTAAAAGGCGGAGATTGCCAGATTGAATTTTTAAAAAGACCAAGACCCATTTACAAATATTTTCTCCCATTCTGTGGGTTGCCTCTTTCTTTTGTTGACTGTTTCCTTTGCTGTGCAGCAGCTTTTTATCTTGATGAAGTCCCAAAAGTTCATTTTTGCTTTTTTCACTAGCCTTTGGAGATGAATCTTGAAAGAAGTTGCTGTGGCCGATGTCAGTGAGGTTATTCCCTATGTTCTCCTCTAGGATTTTGATGGATTCCTGTCTCACATTGTGGTCTTTCATCCATTTTGAGTTTATCTTTGTGTATGGTTTTAGAGAATGGTCGAGGTTCATTCTTCTGTATATAGCTGCCCAATTTTCCCAGCACCATTTATTGAAGACACTGTCTTTTTTCCATTGCATATTTTTTCCTGCTTTGTCGAAGATTATTTGACCATAGAGTTGAGGGTCCATATCTGGGCTCTCTATTTTGTTCCACTGGTCTATGTCTGTTTTTGTGCCAGTACCATGCTGTTTTGGTGATCACTGCTTTGTAATATAGCTTGAAATTGGGCAACGTGATGCCCCCAGCTTTGTTTTTCTTTTTCAACATTTCCTTGGCAATTTGGGGTCTTTTCTAATTCCATACAAATTTTAGGATTGTTTGTTCTGGCACTTTGAAAAATGTCATTGGAGTTTTGATTGGGATGGCATTGAAGGTATAGATTGCTCTGGGTAGCACAGACATTTTAACAATGTTTATTCTTCCAAACCATGAGCATGGAATGTTTTTCCATCTTTTTGTGTCTTCTTCAATTTCTTTCATGAGTGTTCTGTAGTTCCTAGAGTATAGATCCTTTACCTCTTCTGTTAGGTTTATTTTGAGATATCTTATGGTTTTGGGTGCTATTGTAAATGGAATTGTTTCTCTTATTTCTCTTTCTACAGTTGCATTGTTAGTGTATAAGAAAGCAACTGATTTCTGTGCATTGATTTTTTTATCCTGCCACATTACTGAATTGCTGTATGAGTTCTAGTAATTTGGGGATGGAGTCTTGTGGATTTTCTACATAAAGTATCATGTCATCTGCGAAGAGAGAGAGTTTGACTTCTTCTTTGACAATTTGAATACCTTTTATTTCTTTTTGTTGTCTGATTGCTGTTGCTAGGATGTCTAGTACTATGTTGAACAATGGTGGTGAGAGTGGGCATCCTTGTCGTGTTCCTGATCTTAAGGGAAAGGCTCTCAGCTTTTCCCCATTGAGGATGATGTTCACTGTGAGTTTTTCATAGATGGATTTTATGAACTTGAGGAATGTTCCCTCTAGCCCTGTACTCTGAAGAATTTTAATCAGGAAAGGATGCTGTATTTTGTCAAATGCTTTTTCTGCATCAATTGAGAGGACCATATGGTTCTTCTCTCTCCTCTTATTAATGTGTTCTATCACATTGATTGATTTGTGAATGTTGAACCACCCTTGCATCCCGGGGATAAATCCCACTTGGTCATGGTGGATGATCCTTTTAATGTATTGTTGGATCCTATTAGCTAGGATTTTGTTGAAGATTTTGGAATCTGTATTCATCAGGGATATCAGTCTGAAATTCTCCTTTTTGATGGGGTTTTTGCCTGGTTTGGGGATTAAGGAACAGCAAAGGAAACAGTCAACAAAACAAAGAGGTAACCCACAGAATGGGAGAAGATATTTGCAAATGACACTACAAATAAAGGGCTGGTATCCAAGATCTATAAAGAACTTCTCAAACTCAACACCCAAAAAACAAATAAGCAAGTCAAAAAATGGGCAGAAGATATGAACAGACACTTCTCCAAAGAGGACATACAAATGGTTAACAGACACATGAAAAAATGTTCATCATCATTAGCCATCAGGGAAATTCAAATCAAAACCACATTGAGATACCACCTTACACCAGTTAGGATGGCAAAAAATGGACGGGAAAGAAACAACAAATGTTGGAGAGGTTGTGGAGAAAGGGGAACCCTCTTACACTGTTGGTGGGAATGCAAGTTGGTACAGCCACTCGGGAAAACAGTGTGGTGGTGCCTCAAAAAATTAAAAATAGAGCTACCCTATGACCCAGAAATTGCACTACTGGGTATTTACCCCAAATACACAGATGTAGTGAAAAGAAGGGCCATATGCACCCCAATGTTCATAGCAGCAATGTCCATGAAATAGCTGAGATGCCCTTCAACAGATGAATGGATAAAGAAGAATTGGTCCATACATACAATGGAATATTACTCAGCCACCAGAAAGGATGAATACCCAACTTTTACATCAACATGGATGGGACTGGAGGAGATTATGCTAAGTGAAATAAGTCAAGCAGAGAAAGTCAATTATCATATGGTTTCACTTATTTGTGGAACATAAGGAATAGCATGGAGGACATTAGGAGAAGGAAGGGAAAAATGAAGGGGGGGAATCAGAGGGAGAGATGAAGCATGAGAGACTATGGACTCTGAGAAACAAACTGAGGGTGTTAGAAGGGAGAGGGGTGGGGGAATGGGTTAGCCTGGTGATGGGTATTAAGGAGAGCATGTACTGCATGGAGCATTGGGTGTTATATGAAAAAAATGAAGCGTGGATCACTACATCAAAAACTAATGATGTATTGTATGGTGCCTAACATAACATAGTAAAATAAAATTTTTAAAAAATAATAAAAAATAATAAAAATACCAAGACCCAACAATATTGGTTCTATATTGTAATCCTATACACAATCTTGAGTTTTGTACTATAATGCAGAAAAGTTACCTGGACACTTTCGATATTTTGGGTTTGCTTTATGACATCTTGTGTGTCTGGGGCAAGGCTTAGTCTAGGGTTTATATTTCCTGCTACTGAGGTAAGACTTTCCTGAGTGCTCTATCCAATTCCTCATGAATTATGAAATTTTTTAGTCTGAATGATAAAAACAGGAAATATTCCTGGTCTAGTTGTTGTACAGCAGATGCCTAGAATTTCTTCGTCATTTTTCCCTGAAACTTTACAGCCAATGAACAGCAACTCCCAATTTCCCCTTCTCTCTATCCCTGGCAACCACCATTCTACTGTCTGCTTCTCTAAGTTTGACTACTTTAGATACATCAGATAAGTGGAACCCTGCAGTGTTTATCTTTCTGTGACTAATTTCATGTAGTATAATCTCCTTCAGTTTAATCCATGTTATCACACGTGGCAGGATTTGTTTATTTTTTAAGGCTGAATAATACTTCATCATTTGCATATATCATAATTTCTTTATCCATTGTTATGTCAATGAGTATTTAGGTTGTTTCCATATCTTGCCTACTGTGAATAATGCTGCAATAAACATGGGAGCTAATATCTCTTTGAGATCTTGACTTCAATTCTTTTGGATATACACTCAGAAGTGGATTGCTGGATTATTAAAAATTAATTTTTGAACCTCCATAGGTTTTCCATAAAATTCCCACCAACAACATGAAAAAAAATCTCAATTTCTCCACATCCTTGAAAATCTTACCATTTGATTTTTTTTTTTTTATAATAGCTGTCCTAACAGGTATGAGGTGATATCCATCGTGGTTTTAATTTGTATTTTCCTGGTGATTAATGATGCTGAGCATCTCTTCTTATACCTGTTGCCCATCTGTATGTCTTCTTTGGAGAAATGTCTATTCAGGTTTTTTGTTCATGTTTTTATTGGGTTATTTGTTTTCAGTTTCTTTTATATTTTAGATATTGACCTCTTATCAGATATGTAGCCTACAAATATTTTCTCTGATTCTGTAGGTTGTCTTTTATGCTGTTGATTGTTTCCTTTGCTGTGCAGAAACTTTTTCCTTTGATGAAATCCTGTGTGTCTATTTTTGCTTTTGTTGCTTGCCCTGTAGATGTTACATCCAAGAAATCATTTCCTAGACCCATGTCATGAAGTTTTTCCCCTATGGTTTCTTCCAGGGGTTTTACAGATTCATGTGTTAAGTTTAAATCTTTAATCATTTTGAGTTGATCAAGTCTCTCATTGAGATCACCCCCATCTTTATAGTCCTACATGAAATCTTCCATGATGTATATGGTCGGAACTTCTCCCAGTGTCCATGGTATTTTGCTTGGACATACTTCCCTCCTTTTTGTTCTTTACCTTTTCTCTCTGTACCAAAAATACATTGACAGAAAAATTAGTGAAATATTGTCTCTCTCTCTTAAAGCAAGAAATAACAAACTTGTTTTAAATTAGAAGCCAGATCTTAAATAATTTAGGCTTTGTGAACCATACATGGTCTCTGTCACATATTCTTCCTATATTCTTCCTTATTTTGTGCACCACTGTAAAAAACTAAAAATCATAGAGTGTAAGAGGCAAGGCCATGGGCTGAAGTGAAACATTAATGAGAAATCAAAACACAGGGGACAAACAGCATACATACAACATTTTGGTGGTACAAAGTGGAAATAATGAGCACTTATACTGAACCTATTAAGTATCAGTCCCTGTACTAAGCACCTTACACATATTAATTTATTTGAACTTTACAGCAAAGTTATCAAGCAGATATTATTAACTCCATTTTATAGATGAAGAAACTAAAGCATTGGCAGACTATATAACTTGTCCAAGGTCATGTAGCTAGTAGAAGGAAAATCTTGGATTTGAACACAGGGAATTTGTATTTAATTCCTTTTAGGCTGTAATCTAGTTTCTTTATCTCTTTGTTGCAAAAGTATTAATGGCAATACTAGTGTGACTGATCCTTGTGAAGTATTCCTTTCATTTATCTCTTATCAGCCAAGGGATTGTCTAGAGAGTTACTTTCTGAGAGTCTTGAATTAGAGGATCTTTGTTTGTCAGTAACATGTCTTTGAATGTATGTGTTCTCAAAGAGAAGAAAAGAAGGAATTGGAAGCTATAATACCCAAGACTATGAGAATTCTAAAAATCTTAAGAAATAAAAACCAGCTTCTCCATATATCTCATATTATGCAAAAGAATCCTAGATTCTCATTGATTGCCATTAATAGGGGTACAAATTTGTTGAGGGTGGGGAAATATGCAGCAACCATCTAATTTCCTATGTCTATAAACATAAGTCTTTATTTTGACATCTGGGTGATTCTTCTGGCAAAAGTAGTATGGGGATTGGGAATTTTCAATCAAAGAACTAAAAAAAGTCAAATTATCTATCCAGTTTCCATCCTCCCCATTTCATCCCATATTCTCTCTTTCTCTATTGCATTTTTGTGTTTACACAAAACATGAACTAAAACAGAGATGCTTGCCATTATAACAACAAACCCAAGCCTTTAGAATTTACAGAGAACTTAAATACATGTTCTTGTTTTATATTCACTTTTTGTGTAGGGATAACCTCAGAGATTACAGAAGTTGAATAAATTGTGTAAGATCGCACAGTTGATAACTGTCAGAGCCACAAATGAAATCCCAGTTCTGGACAGTAAGCCCACTGAATTCTCTACATTTAACATTAACATGTATATGGTGCTGTGGAGTAAGCATTGCTCTCTCATTGTTTGAATGTCAGGTGGACTTGGCAGCAAGTCCACTGTCACCAAAAAGCAAATAACATAATTTTAGTCTAATTACCTAATAAATAAATTTGTCTCCCTAAAACTAAGTTCTCTCATCTAAAATGGAAGGGTTATTATAAAGATATTATCCTATTACATAATGCATACACATGGAATTCAATTAAGAGAAAGTTTACCTTCTTTCCTCCTTTTAAGAAATGTGATTAATCACATTTTACACAAGGGGAAAAAATGAGTTAGTGAGTGTGATCTTCCTAATCTAAAAATTCTTGCTCAGTCCACTAGATGGTGGTGCCTCTATAATCCGCTGAAAACCTAAAACAAAGGACTGGTACTGTTAATGGACCCAGGTGCCTGGAGCTTATTTCCTGTGGGACATTATTATGTTATTTGGGGACTTACTACATGAACTTGGGACACATGTTCCTTGATCTTTCTCCTGTCTTCATAGCATCTTTAGGTGAATGATGAAACATTTGAAGAATGGAGAAAAATCACTTTGTAAATTTATCAAGATTTTTCTGTGCATTCCTGGCACATTTTGGAATGGTCATCAATCAGCCAACATTGCAAATGTCCTTTTAAATTTGAGATTACACCTGACTCTCAAATCTAGTGTGTTATTTCCTATTGTAGAATGCTTGGGAGGTAGTTGGTGGGTTTTGCAACCAGCAATGACATTTTCTCTGATATTAAGAGGGGCCAGGTCTTCTCTTTAACACATCCCCACCTGTCGTCATTGCTTGTTACTATAATGAATCCTAAATACTCTTTTCTGAAAGGCCCAGGATTTCTCCAAAATGCCTGCAGTCAATCATGTTAACCAAAAAAGCAGTCCACTCAAGCTCAATACCTGCTATCTCTATTGTTCCAATGCTACATATTTCCACATTTATTTTTAATTTAAATCTAATGCCAGTCCTTTGATAAAAGAAAAATCAGAGATGAGTGACTTGTTCATCATCATGAAGTCAGTAAGAATAGCTGGGATTTGCCCCACTCCATAAAGCAAATTTCAGCAACGTGCATTCTATATAACACAAATAGATACATTAAGTATGTGATTTGGGTAAATCCCCAAAACAAATTTGGGCAAAATTCTCAGATGAGTAATACGCTATTTGTGAAAAGAACAAATCTTTTGACTGGATTTTTCACACAACCAACAAGTGTGCCTTGGTGTTTATACGTCAAACAGTGCTAGATGCTGATGGTGTAAAGGTGAATCAGACTTGGTCATGAGCCTCCAATCAGAAGGCTGGAATATGAGTGCCACTGACAACTCCACCCACCACCTCCCACCCAGAGGATGGGGCTATTCTTATTTATAAATGTTTGGGGACAAAATAAACTACACACAGGTTGACTAGACTGTGTCCTTATGGATATCAATGACTAGACTGTGTCCTTGTGGATAACAGATGTTTCTTTCAACATGATTGTTATGGATTATTACAAAGGTGCTTCCATTACTGGAAACCATTATCTGGAATTGACTTCAGATTCATTTTAATTTTTAGTCTGATTATCTAATAAATATGTGATCAATTTTTGAAACTTGGAAAATGGGTAAATTTATTAAAATTTATTTTAAAAAACTTCCCAGATTATATCAATATAATCATTGTTTCTATGTTGTGCTTTTGCCCAATTTTACATACAAAATCAAAACTTGTTAAAATGGTCACACTGTAGTTCATTGTATAGATAGATCACAATTTATTTTGCTATTCCTTTAAACAGAAAAAAGTCATTTTTAGTTTTCCCTGTTATAGATGATATTGCTGTTATCATCTTTGTCTGCATTTTAGCTTTTCAATTCACAGCTTGATTCTCTAGAAATGCTTATTAAACAGTTAAGGCAAATGTTAATTTTTGGAGAGTGATCAAAAGACTTTTTCCTTTAAAATAAAAAAATGGACCATTTGCTTTGGGACCAAATTCTTATGTGAAAATTTAAAAGGCAAAGACGGATGACAGGGGCTTTATTCCAAAATCCAGAAAAGAGATTTTGCTGTCATTTTCCAGAGAAGAGACATTTTATCTTGTGAAAGGCAAATAAACAATACCCACTGCCTTCTGAATCTACCCCACCCCTTAATCTATCAAGGGAGCGCTGCCTATATTCCATAATAAGCTGAGACCAAATCATATCTATAGCCAATTCTCCTATCACTTTCTAACTACTGTCTTATCTTTCTCTCCAACCTGCCATTTTCCCACCCACATCGTGCCCACCAGTCTCTCCAGCTTGTATTTACCTCATAATCCTCCTTTCCTGCTCACTCTCAAATCAGAAACTCCCTATAATTCTCTGCAAGTTTCAGTTAAATTTACTTTGTCACAACTGATCGTTTTAGATAAAATTGACCACTCTTATGATACAGAAACAGAAAACATTTAAAACATTTCTGCAGGAAACAATTTAAACCCTCCTTATAATTCAATTTCCTGCTTACCTGTATTTTAAGTTTGTGCACATTTATCTTACCTTCCCTGACAAAGTTCTCTCTGAAGTTGTGACTTATGCCTTCATAGAAAACAACAGAATCCCACACAAGTGAGATATGGCCATAAATGTGGCCAAAAAGACACTTTTGAAAGCTCTTCCTCCATAGGTTTTGATATCAATTCTCTCTCCCTCTTCCCTGCTGCCATTTGCACCTCTGCCCCCATTAATCTGGCCCATGACTACTACTTTTCAAGTCCTAGAATAGTCACCTCCTGACTTGTCCTATAACCTCCTATAAGCCTGGTCTGACCACTGCACTGAGAATCTTGGAAGGGGAAATGGTGCGAATTAACTAGGTCATAATGAAACTGGCATTTTCTACCTCAGAACACATTTGTACTAAGATCAGAGAGCACAGCCTATGTGAAAGTTAATGACACACATCTGTCAAAGGCATCGCTCTTCATGAGTTGCCATAAACGGAATGTTTGTGTCCACCATACGTTGAAACCCTAATTCCCACTGTGATATTTGGAGATGGGGCTATTGGGAAGTAATTAGGACATGAGGGTAGAGCCCTCATAATGGAATTAATGCCCTTATAAGAAAAGCTAGGGGAGAATTTGCCTTCTCTTTCTCTAAGCCATGTTGAGGATACAATAGAATATGGCCATCTGCAAACCAGGAAGAGATTCCCTCACTGGACACCAGATCTGCCAGCACCTTGACCTTGGACTTTCCAGCCTCCGTAACTATGAGAAAAAACAAAAAAAGTCTGTTTAAGACACCCAGTCTGTGGTATTTTTGTTATAGCAGCCAGAAGTGACTAAGACATGGATGAATTCACATCTCAACATCATTTAAAAGGGAAACTTGTAACTTACACAAAACTACTTAAAATTTTCTGAACTTGAACAAAACACACTCCTCTAACTACACTTGCATCAAATTCTATCAAACTAGCTAAGACAGTGCTACAAAATGCCTGAAGTGAAATGTCCATTCTTCAGGCAAAATTTAACATCATAGGGTGGGCAAAATATTATCAGTCTGTAGCAACAGCTACATGGAATCAACTTGTGCAAATGTTTGGGGAGAGATGAACATTAATACATGCAGTTAGAACTCCTGGAAGAAGATATGGCAGAGAGAGGAAAAGGCACTGGGCTGGTTATTAGAGCTTTGAAATGTCACAGACCTAGCTTTAAATCTTAATTCTGTCACTTATCAGCAATATGACCTTGTAAGGGATACTCAGCATCTTTATCCTCATTCAAAAATTTGAACAATTATGCAAAATTTACAATTATAGAAAAGAATCCATATAAATACCTATTATGGGCTGAATTATGTTCCCTCAAAATTCATATGTTGAATTCCTAATCCCCAGACCTCATTTGTAGGGTCTTTATAGAAGTAAAGAAGTAAAAATAGGGTTATTAGAGTGGGCCTTAATCCAATCTTTGTGAAGGCCACTGATCAGTGATCTTATAAGAAGAGGCGATTAACACACAGACACACTCAGAAGGAAGACCATGGGAAGAGACGCAGGAAGAAGCTGGCCATCAACAAGCCAAGGAGAGAAGCCGCAGAAGAAACCAACCCTGCCAACAGCTCGATCTTGGACTTCTAGTATCCAGAACCAGGAGAAAATACATTTCTATTGTTTAAGGCCCCTCTGCCCCCCAACTTTGATACTTTGTTGTGATAGCTCTAGGAAACTAATGCAAATCATAAGCCCAGTATCTGGCACATAGTATGTTTCTAATACATGTCAGTTGTTTTCACTTATATATTAGTAATATAGCATGAATAAAAGATACATTTTAAAATATTATTTATATGATCAATAGCTAGATATGTCTTCTTGCTTAACATGCTCTAGAGGAAATTCTTCTCAAATTAACCACTTAAAGAAGCAACACATAGGGCGCCTGGGTGGCTCAGTTGGTGGGGCGACTGCCTTCGGCTCAGGTCATGATCCTGGAGTCCCGGGATCGAGTCCCATATCGGGCTCCTTGCTCAGCAGGGGGTCTGCTTCTCCCTCTGACCCTCCCCCCTCTCATGTGCTTGCTCTCTTTCATTCTCTCTCTCTCAAATAAATAAATAAAATCTTAAAAAAAAAAAGAAGCAACACATAAATCTGCATTGAATATCTGGTTCAAAATATTGCCAAGCTAATGGAACATATTTTACTGAACCCTCATCTTTCAAAAAAGAAAAAAGAAAACTTGGGAAGGTCTCCAAAGCCAAGAACTCCAGCCAGGTATGAAGGTAAAAGCAGTGCCAAGCTCTTCCTGTCAGAAGAACCTGGTGTTGCTCTGTCAACAGAAGTGATGGATAGAGTGACCAGGTCAGTGCATGGAGTGAAGAAGCTATAATGGATAGGTCCAAAGACTTGTCAAAAGAAAAATACTGCCTCAGAAAAAAAACAATTCAGAAGAAGCAGTCTTTGCTAGGACACAGCTTTTACCACACCCTTGGCTAACTCCATGTTCTTCATGCCTAGCTCCCCATCTGATCTCAGCATTCGGTCAACACCACACCTCCATTGCTCATCATGCTGGCCCGCAGCCAGTTCGAGCCAGACCAGGGTGGCTGTCATATAGTCTGAAGCATGTACATTGAAAGGCACCCACAGTGTGCTGGGAACAATGCACCCCTGAACCTCAGAGAGAAATAGCCAAATTAAATGACATAGTAGGAGGCAGAACTGAGATTCACATCTTTTAATTCAAGTCTGCTCCCTTTTGAGGAGGGCCACGGCAGTAGGGTCTGGATGATGAGACATCAAATGTGCATCTGGAAGGTACAAGCTTGAAGTGTTAAAAATGAATCTAGTATGAAGGTATCCTTCTTAGAGACATAACAGAGAACAGTGACAGTCTTTTATTTCTTCCCTTTTCTTTCAGTTAGGGGAATATAATAAATACCCTCCCCATTCCCACAAGATTGTTATCAGGTTTAAATGAGAAGATGCATACAAAAGTGCACCACTTTATTTTAGGAAGTATTGGAATTAAATGGATAATTATTGGACTCTAGAGTCCTGTCTTCCTGCCTAGGCATCTGAGCCCCATAACCTTCTGAATCTGTCATTATGGTCTAGTTTCTTAGGGTCTCTAAGCTTTAGTTTCCTCGTCTGTAAAATGAGAGGCATAACACCTTTTTTTGCAAGGTTTTGTGAGTATTAAATGAAAGAATTGATGTCATGTCCGGTATATAGATACTGCTCAGTTGTTCTAATGTCCTCTTTCCTCTGCATGCCTGTTTATGACCACATTTCTAGACTTCATCTTTCTTCAGAGAAATATGTCTCCACAATCCACTTTTTCACCCTTGTCCTCCTCTGTCTACTCCAGAGGGGACTCAGAAGTACCACAGTGATCACTAATGTTCTTTGGAGTGAATATTGGAAAATATTAACAGCCACTTTATGGATTCAAAATTGACCCTTAGAGGTGTTCCAGTATTTTGTTGTGTTATTTGGCTTCATATTTTCCCCCACTGCATTTTACTGCCTACCGTGTTGGCAAGTGATATGGAATAAGGAAAAAATAAATCCGGGGCCAAAGCATATACTGGAATCCGTCACTCATTTTAGGTAGCCTGAGGCTGCGTCTATAATGTGCCAAAAACCCAATCTATTCAGAAAGAAAATCTCTCAAGCTGCTCATTTGCCATCAGGTGCCTAACAATTAACCTGATTCAATGAAGGCAGGGCAGAAAAGAAATTCATTTCTTTGTCATCTTCCCTTTATTTGTTCCTGGATTTTGTGTGGCAATGACAAGCTCTGTTGAGTCATAAAAAGGGGAAATTTAACTGGAAATTTGATTTCCATTATCTATGTTTTTAACTGGGTGGCTTAGAAGAACCAATAATTTCACTTGTGTGTGTATATTAAGGATTTAATATGGAGCCACAGTCTAATTATTTCCAACATGAATTTAGCTGTGTTATAGTAAATCAGGGAAATGAAGCATGCTTCATAAATTTCATCACTATTAAAATAAAGGTCACGTTCAAAGGAGGGGGGTATGAGTTGGAAATTAATGCCTGATTTTAAATGTTTAGGGATTAAAAATTTAAATTGCACAGCTCAATTCTGTTAATATTGAAATGCATAATTTGAAACACTAGCAGATTCAATAAAGAGGATTCAAATGAAGGAGTAAAAGTTTTAAAATTTCCTTCGACTCATTGTGAATGTAAATCACTTGGAAAGCTCTTTAATAATGCAGATTCCGGGTTCCCATCCTGAGATTCTGATTCAGTAATCTGGGGTGGGGCATTGATAAAAGCTCCCAAGGGTTTCTGAGAATTACAGTTGTCAATTAAATTGCTAGTGCTCATCTGACTTGCTCCCTGCCCTCCCTTTTGCCTATCACCAACATCTGTGGCCTTTATATGCTCAGTCTCTAAATCTTGCAATGAACCCTACCCTTAGTTATAGGGATTGAAAAGAGTCTCACCTCCATAGCACCTATTACTGGATATGAAATTGCCTATGTGTTTGGTGTCAAACTGATCCAGACATGTAAGGAGGGAGTCTATTCAAAAATATTATTGCAACAGGGCAGGAAAGGAACACCAAGAATGGAAGGATTTCTTTAACGATTACTGTTTTCTAGGATTATAGGGCTTGAGTAAAGTTCAACATTTTTATTAGCCAATCTTGACCTTGTAACCCAATTAGTGAGCACCTACCATGTTCTTGAAACTGCCTTTGATTCTGGAGATGCAACTTTCTCTGCTGTCAAGAATACTGTAGCCTAGTAGGAGAGACAGGAAGGTAAACAAAGTTGCAAAAAATGCAATTAACTTTATAATTCAAGAAACTTCCTCTTCCTTCCTTTCCCTTCTCTGGTGAAATAAAGAGAAAACATCTATTTGCTAAGACTTTCAGTATCTCTGGGTCATAGGGTATCCTACAACCCAGCAATTGCACTACTAGGTATTTATCCAAAGGATACAAACATAGTGATCCAAAGGGGCACCTGCACCCCAGTGTCTATAGCAGCAAAGTCCACAATAGCCAAACTATGGAAAGAGCCCAGATGTCCATCAACAGATGAATGGATAAAGATGTGGTATATATATGTATTCACTCTTGTCCTCCTCTGTCTACTATATATATATAATGGAATATTACTCAGCCATCAGAAAAAAAATGAAATACATATACATATATATACACATATATACATATGGAATATATAATATGGACTATTTATGTGCATATACATATATATACATATATATGTATATATATAATGGAATATTACTCAGCCATCAGAAAAAAAATGAAATCTTACCATTTTTAATGATATGGTTGGAACTAGATGGTATTATGTTAAGCAAAATAAGTCAATCAGAGAAAGACAAATATATGATTTCACTCATGTGTGGAATTTAAGAAACAAAATAGAGGATCATAGGGGAAGGGAGGGAAAAATAAAAAAAATAAAATATAAAATAAAATAAGATGAAATAAAAGATGGAGACAAACCATAAGAGACTCTTAAATCTAGGCAAAAACAGGGTTGCTGGAGGGGAAGTGGGTGAGGGCATGGGGTAACTAGGTGATGGACATTAAGGAGGGCATGTGATGTGATGAGCACTGAGTGTTATATGCAGCTGATGAATCACTGAACTCTACCTCTGAAGCAAGTAATACACTATATGTTAATTGAATTTAAATAAATTTTAAAAAATAAATAAAAACGAAAACACTTGGAAAAATCTTTAAAAAGGAATTCATGTTTTGAACCAACACTGTAACACCTTTGATTCATTTTCTTTTTCAAGTCAAAAAAAATTTTCTTCCAGGGCGCCTGGGTGGTTCAGTTGGTTAAATGTCTGCCTTTGGCTCAAGTCATGAGCACAGGGTCCTGACATCAAGCCCCACATTGGGGGGTCCCTGCTCAGCAGGGATCCTGCTTCTCCCTTTCCCTCTGCCTGCTGCTCCCCCTGTTTGTGTTCATTTTCTCTCTCTGTCAAATAAATAAATAAAGTCTTATTTTTTTTTTCCTCCTAGGAAGTATTTCACTTAATGCTATGGAAAAAGGTGCACTATACTTCATCATTTCCCCTAGAGAACTCATTGTAAACCTCTTGGTATTTCTTATATTTGCTTATGTTGCTCTTTTACAGAATAAACCTCATACCTAATGAACACCGAAAGCATAACATATTTTTAATTCATTTGAAAAATATAAATCTTCCAAAGATTAAAAAAAATTCATGAATGGGGAGCGCTCATGAGTGGTATTAGTGCTTTCAAAAAACAAGCACCAGAGAGCTTCCTCCCTCCTTCTGCTATGTGAAGACACAAAGACAGCATATATAAACCAGGAAAGAGGTCCTCACCAGACACTGAATCTGTCTGCACCTTGATCTTGACTTTCCAGCCTTCAGAACTATGAAAAGTAAATTTCTATTTATAAACCACCCAGTCTATGGTTATTTTGTTATAGCAGCCTGAATATACTAAAACAAACATTTAGAATCTCCTCTCTACAATCTTAGTTTCAACTTCAGACAAAATTGGGATGGCCATTCTTGACTGCACAACTCAGTCACCAGGGAGGCAAGATTTACCATTGATAAAAACCCAAAGTAAGCAATAGTTACATAAGCTCTGACTGAGGTTCTCAAGAAGCAGTTAGGTTTTTCTAAAGAAGGTCATAGTGCTGTGTCTTCATTCTGTGGTGGAGAGCTGCTGCAAATTCAGATAAGCCTGTAGGAGCAAAAGGCAGTCTTGCTTCTTTGATAATGTAATCAGTAAAAATAAGGAGAAAGGACATGCACTTTCTGGGGTGATCTGTGGGGCACACTGAACTGTGCCACAAGAAAAGTTGGCCTACACTGAGAGATGAACTCAATGACTTTGGGGGAAGAGACCAGATGGCAGAGGGTGTCTCTGCATTTGGCATATTATACAAAGGTTCCTCACAGTAGTATGGGTAGCCTACTCTGGAGGTAGCAGGAGAGACACCAAGGAGAGCATCCTGAACTGGCTAGAAAGAACTTGATGGGGAAGGGGGGGTCAGGAGTTCTTCAATCTTTTAGGATAAAAGTAAGTGTCAAAAACATGTCTTTGGGGAAACCTTTCTTCTCCTTTCCTTGTATCTTTACATCATAAAATAGAGGAAGAACTTCTGGAGCCATTGTTTCTCTCTGTTCTCCAAGGCAGGAAGAGAAAATAATCTGGCCTGCACTGGGATACATATAAAGAGAGAATAGAGATAGTGTAGCAAGGCCATGCTCCTGGTCTCCTGACCTCTTGTGTTAGCCTGAACTCACACTCACTGGACATCTACACTCTCTTGCCCTCCCCCTTGACCTTATTTATGATTTTCTTTCTCTGTATGTTACACAGATCAGGCCTCTGTCAGCACATCCAGATTCTCTGCAGCTTTGCAATATTTTACTGGCAGACAAGTTATATAAGACCTCCATAATTCACCTAGGGGCTTCTGAGCTGGGAGTGAAAATGCCTTTTCATTTTCATGTTGAAATCTTGTCCTCTGATAAAGTTTATCAGGAACTATGTATTTAGGAGTGATTAGATTCCTGTTCAATCATTAAGAAATCTGAGTCTTTGAACTGTACTTGATAGTGATTCCTATTTCTTCATATTGGTTGGAGTTTCAGTGGGGAACAGGGGTAAGCTTAGCATGTTTCCACCCAAATTTCCAACACTGTTTTAAGATAGAGTATTGATATCCTTTTGTTAATAGAGAAAAGTGCTAATATTTAATCAACTTACTTATTATAAATCTACTGACAGTAGAACATGGATCATTAATTAGGGTCTTCATTTAATAAGAACATGAAGTTCTCAAAACATTGCGTATATTACATCACCTATTCCTGAGCATCAAGAATATATTCCAGATGTGGTGGACACTTACTGATTTGCCTTTTGCATCTACTTCTCCAGTGAATTGTTTCCTTAAAACATATTTCAAAAAATATCTGCCCTATCTCACCTCTCTGTCCAGCATGACTGCATCTTATTCAAAATGAGTCAAGGAGAAATCTTCCCTAGAATTTTTCATACTGCAGGTGCAAGAGAGGAGACGTTCCCATTGCTGTGATGACATGATGCTGCTGTGAGCCTGGAAGCTGCTTGTGGCCATACCTGCCTTGCTACATGGAAAAGCCAACTTGTTGTAGGAGATATGGAGTCAACATAGTCCAAAAGTCAGTATGGAAACAGTGAAAGAGGAGGTCCTGATTGTTTGACCTGTGTTTCTGTCAATTTCAACCAAAAGTCCCAATTAATACACCAGATACTTAAATTACTTTCTGCTGTATTTGTGACATCCCTAGAAGGCAGATATCAATTCCATCTATAGATGAGGAAAGTTGGGTTAAATAACTTGTCTCATTCCAAAGTTCATGCCGTTTTTACTCCATCTTCAATGATTTTTAAAAATACTTTGATAATAATGCCACTAGTTAATCATAGGCTAAAATGGTTGATTGTCCTGAAGCTCTATTGTAGATGAGATGGAGAAGCTTATCTGTGGAGGAGACTTGTGAATTCCCCAACCTACCTCATTGTGCCAGATGCTCTTCTCTCCTTAATCAAGGGGCTAAATGGCTTGCATTCCTGCACAAGATTTAGAGAAAACAAGCAGCTGCAACGAATCTTGGGTCTTCAGACCCCCCCAGGTTGTTCCTCTTCTCACTGCCACTTTTGCTCTCTGGTGTTTCCTGTTGGCACAATAATTTGGAAAACTATGATATTCACCCAATAATCAGTGAGATGAAGATATTTGCAAACAACGTATCTGATAAAGGGTTAGTATCCAGAATATATAGAGAGCTGATACAACTCAATACTCAAAAACCAAATAATCCAATTAAAAAATGGGCAGAAGACATGAACAGACATTTCTCCAAAGAAAGCATCTGGATAGCCAACAGAAACATGAGAAAATGTTCAACACCACCCATCATCTGGGAACTGCAAATCAAAACTACAATGAGATATCACCTCACACCTGTCAGAATGGCTAAAATAAAAAACACAAGGAACAACAGGTGTTGGTGAGGATGTGGAGAAAGGAGAACCCTTCTGCACTGTTGGTGGTAATACAAACTGGTGCAGCCACTCAGGAAAACAGTATGGAGTTTCCTCAAAACACTAAAAATAGAACTATCCTATGATCTAGTAATTGTGCCACTGGGTATTTACCCAAAAAAATACAAAAACACTAATTCAAAACAGTACATGCAATCATATGTTTATAGCAGCATTATCTACAATTGCCAAACTATGGAAGTAAGCCAAGTGTCCATTGACTGATGAATGAATAAAGAAGATGTGGCATGCATACATATATATATATGAATATTATTCAGCCATAAAAAAACAAATGACATCTTGCCACTTGCAACAACGTGGATGGTGCTAGAGTATATTATGCTGAGTGAAATAAGTCATTCAGAGAAAGGCAAATACCATATGATCTCACTTATATGTAGAATTAAGAAACAAAACAAATGAGCAAATGAAAAAAAAAGAGAGAGAGACAAACCAAGAAACAGACTCTTAACTATAGAGAACAAGTAGAAGGCTGCCAGAGAGAAGGTGGGTGGGAGGATGGGTAAAATAGAGAATGGAGATTAAAGAGTACACTTACCATGATGAAAAAAAATTAAATTAAAAAGCATGAGAAAAATTGCATTTCATGAGTTAAGAAAATGTGAACTAAGATCACAATGAAATACCACTGTACACCTATGAAAGTGGCTAAAAGTAAAAGACTAAGCGCACTAAATGTTGATAAAAATGTGGAGAAGCCAGAATCACATGCATTACAAATTAAATGACATAGTATCTTGGAGCTTTCTTTCTTTGGCAGTTTCATAGTGAGTTAAATATACACCTCCTTTTGACCCAACAGTTCAATTTTTAGTTATCTATCCAAGAAAAATAAAAACATGCACACACACACACACACACATACACACCACAAAAGAAAACACTGAGATGGACAGAGGAGTGCAGTCACATAACCAGAAGATAGTATTTAGGGACTGGTGTGATGGGAAGCAAAGAAGAGTGTTTGGGTATAAGCATGCTGAGGCAGGCAAGTAGAGTCAATGAAAGTAATTAACTGGTGGAGCTCAAGGTAGACAGATGAATAGTGCCAGGGAAACTGGTTGGAATTGTTGGGGAGTCAAGCTGGGCTTTGAGTGAAGGAGAACTCCAACCACAGGGAAAAGTTGACCAAAGCAATGTAGGGTCTCCAACTGAGAGAGAAGGGGAAATAGTTATGAAGGCACAGACTAGGTAGGACATGGGAAAACAAGGCAGAGATAAAGTTATTAGGGCTAAGATACAAGCAGGGTTTCATTGCCAATAATTAAGACCCTCATTTATTTTAAATGGTTGCATTCCCAAGAGTTAAATTCCTAGTCCTTTTCTCTTTTGCTGTCCTCAAGAGATCTAATCCAGTGCTACCCAACTTTCTGTGGCAATGGACATATCCTATTTTGTTCAATAGGGTAGACACTGGTCATGTGTGATAAATTAAATTTAAGTTAATTAAAACTAAATAAAATGTAAAATTCTGTTCTGTAGTTTGCTAGCTATATGCATCTGCTCTGAGGCCACATGTTGCTAGTGACTACCATACTGGGAGACACAGAATTCCATGCCTACTCCTCTACCAATACTGGTAATCTTAAATTTTACTTTTGAAGAACCTCTCCATATTTTCATACCTCCATATCAAATTGTGTACCAGACATTTTGCCTGTCGTTTCTATAGGACTTTCATTCCTACATTTCAAAATCTAATTAATTCCACTAACCCAAGTTTATCCCTTGTCTTGTAAAAGTTGCCATTAACTGGCCAATTGTCTAAAGCCAGGTATTAAATTTAGGTGATTGTTCCTCTAATTTCCTAAAACCAATAATTTATCAAAACCCATATATTCTATCTGCTGACTCCTTCCTTAAGTCCTGGCTCTGCTATGCATTCTTGCTGCCACTGCCCTGATTTAGTTTCTCAAAATAATTTGCCCATAAATTCTTGCAAAAATCTCCTAACCTGAGCCCTCCCTCACAGTTTTCCTCCTATTCAGGCATTCTTCTATCATGGCCAATGACACCACCATGGCACATATTCTGAAATGCAAATCTGGTTAGATCCCTCTCCTATGTTGAGAATATCCAGTGTCTCCCCAGCAGTTGCAAGACGAAACCTAAATTGTAGCATGTGTAACCAGATGTCTGTTGGGTTCCTTCATTACTTCAGATTGAGATAAGAGCACCTGCATTTTATGATCCACATAAATACAAATGCCTTGACATTTTCAGTGAATTTTCAAGGTGAGGGAAGCTATTGTTTACTCCCATAGACTCTCTCTTAATTGCAGGCTCTGGAACTCACAGTGTCAACTCAGCCTCTACATTCATTTCCACAGAAACAATCAAACAAATATACATATCAACTATCATAAATAATTGAGGAAGACAGGGTGCCTGGGTGGCTCAGTTGGTTAAGCGACTGCCTTTGGCTCAGGTCATGATCCTGGTCCCAGGATCGAGTCCTGCATCAGGCTCCCAGCTCAGCAGGGACTCTGCTTCTCCCTCTGACCCTTCCCCCTTTCATGTGCTCTCTCTCTCTCATTCTCTCTCTCTTAAATAAATAAATAAAATCTTAAAAAAAAAGAATTAAGGAAGATAGTGGTTTATATTGAAGAACTGGGGTTCACACACACACCCCCACATTGAGCAGTATAAAATCTGTAATAGATATGTCAGTTCCTGAATGTCATTTTCAAGAGACAGTACAGCAGAGTGATGACGTGTGTGCTCTGGCTGGTTTCGAATCCAGGCTTCTGCACAAAGAGTTGGATAACCTTGAGGAAGTTTTTTAACCTATCAGCATGTTCCTCAGTTGGGAAACTGACATAAGTAGAAATACCTGTCTCTTAGGATAACTGTGAGGTGTGAAAGCATTAAGGAACATAAAATGTTGGCAATGGTGTCTGGTCCATGGTAAGTTTTTAAGAGATGTTTGCTAGTAATAGAATCATAGTCATCAGTGTGCTGTGAGCTCCACCATTAGAGGGTTTCTCTGTTCCTTCTGGCCATTTCACTCCTGGGTTCCTTCCTTGCCTTTTCCTCATCAATATCCCACCCCTCAATTTTCCCCTGACCTTCTCATTCCCCCCACCTCCAACAGTGCCACACACACGGAGTTCACTTTCCTGAGACAAAGGGGGTCAATGCTGCTTTGTTCTCTAATACCTTCACATCAGCGCGTCGTAGGCTCAGGATGTTTGCCAGGTTGGTTTTTTTCCTTACAAAGAGAGATTCCATTCTATAAATAACTCTAGTATTAAACATTAACAAAACTAATTAGCAACATTAATAAAAGGAAAATGTTTTCTTGTTTCACATGACCTGCAAACCTTCCATAAGCAAAATGGAAATTAACTTAATGATTGAATCTCTTACTATTGCCAGATACGCATGCTGAATTCTAGGCTCACTGAATTGCCTCCTCTGAGTCATTTATGCCAGTGTGTCTTTGCTCTCCCTCTGGTATCCCAAGCAGTCTCCTACATCATTCAAGGTCCACATCAAATGTGATGCTCTTTCTGACCTTTAGAACTTAGTCTTACATACCTATTGGGAGTTTAGAACACCTAAAAAAAATATCAGCCCCCCTAGATTCGAAGTATAAATTCTAGAATCTCCCCTCTAGAATTCAAAATCTTAGACAATGATGTATTGGAGCTGGCTCCTATTGGGTATCCAGCGCTGATTGTGTACATCTCACCCCAATGCTATAGTCAGTGACTTTTTTTTTTTTTTTTGGTAGCTTGAAATCAACCATGGTAGAAGTATTTTCACCAAATAAATCCTCAAACACTATAAATCAGCTTGTTTTTCTGCCAGGGAGCAACTGTTAAACTTTTTACTGGCACACCAGTGATAAGATGGAAACTCTGATAAGATGGAAAAGACATCAGCTATTTTACTGATGGAACTGATGGAGAACATTCTATGACTGGTCTGGTCTCCTAATGCCATTGCCAGGCTTAGGCAGACTAGCCCACCCATTTGTGGGTAGGGCTGGGGAACCATAGACTTCCTTGAAAGGGCTCAGGCCTTACCAAGAGGATTATCATATGGTCACAAGAAGAACAGAGAACATGGTCTCTTTAAGTGATGAAAATACCCCATGCCCCTTCACAAGCTCTGCAACCAGTCACAACTCTTGGAAAGGAGTAAGGACTCGGATGAGATACTGGAAGTCTTTTTTTTTAATTTACTTTATTTAAATTCAATTAATTAACATATATTTCCTAAGAGTAGATCTTAATAATTCTCATAGCAAGAAAAACAATATAGCTATGTGTTATGATAGATATTAACTAGACTTATTGTGGTAACCATTTTGCAACATATACAAATATCAAATCATTATGTTGTACACCTGAAACTAATATATTGTTATACATAAATTCTATCTCAATATAGGAGATTATCTTCAGTAGGAAAGATAGAGGCTAACCAGGGCCTTGGAGGGACAACTGACTCCACAAGTCATGAACAACTAGCTGCCTTGTCAGAGGGGACTGAATGACCTGCAGGGCCACTCCTGCCCTTCCCTTAGTTAAGTGGAATTCACGGTTGGAAGATATTCCAGTTGATGGTTTGATTTAACTCATGGATGATCCATGAAAATTAGAACTGATGGAGTACACTGGACTGCTGTAGCCATCTGCCCCAAAGATAGTCACCTTTTGACCAAAACTGGATAAGGATGCTCTCCACAATGGACTGAACTCTGGCTCTGACAGTCTCTCCTATAACAGCTCCTGCTACATGTTTACAGCCTTGTGGGCTATTGAAAACAGACTAGCCATATGGTCTGGTGACTGATAGATTAATGACTGGACCATTAAGGACTCCCCTCTATGGTAAGAGGAACTATGGCAGCGACTTGCAAACTGGGAAGGAAACTTATTTGTCACTCATATTGGTGCCCAAGGCAAAAGACCATTAGTAAGGGCCATGATTGTTGGTTGGGTCCACCACAGAACAGGACATAGAAGTCCATCTCAGATGCAAGAATGGGTGAAATCATAGGGACTGGCCCCAGAAAGGGAAGCAGAAGATGCAGGACTTCTTCCAGTGAACCCAGGCCACGAAGCATGGCAAACTGGGCCACTTTAACTGAGTGTTAATGACAAATTGACCACTTTGGACCACTAGTCCCAAATCACATATTCCAGCGGTGCCTCACTGCCAATTCCAATCATATTCAAGATTCCAATCCTATCAAGGCATCCCATTCACAGCCCCAACAACACAGCCATGAGCATGCTCCCATGGCATGAGATGGTGCTTTTGTACACTAAGAAGATCCACATTCAGGCAAGGTGGTTATCAACTGTACATCCATAAACTCCCTCCCCCAAACTCATTTTGGAATCTCTTTAGTTGGATTATTCACGAAAGTTGGGGTTCCTGATTGAAAAGCATCCTCTAGGGAGGCCTGATCATCCTCCTGGGTTTGGTTCTTCTAGTGATCTTGGTAAAGTTCTGTTTCAAAATGACAGGTAGTCTCTCCAAGCAAACCACATTTGTACAGCTTGTTCAAGGCCCCCAGGGGACCCAGCTCCCCAGCTCTGCCTCCACCTGCAGGGTGAACATTGATCTCACTGGATTTGAAATGCTTTACCTGCTATTTCTGCAGTCTAGCAGGTATGTGTGGAGTGGGGGATGGGAGAAGTGGACAGCTTCCTTTAACCACTGCACAGCTGTTTAAGAGGCATCTCGGGTCTGGAACATTTTCTTAGTCAGAGATAAAGAACGCTCACAGCCTATGCTGGGCTTTTAGCCTTGAGAGGGAATATCTTTTCCTCTTCTAGGCTTGATGTGTACACCTGTGTTTTGCTTAAGTGCATTCATCAATGGCCCTCAGGCAGACCTTCAGTTTTCTGTATTTCAGACCCCACCAGAGAGATGTAGCATCCTTCTACTGCAACATGAAATAGGGTCAGTGAACTACACTGCCTGCATCAGATGTGGAGTGAGTCTGCTCGGCATGATGACCATTGCATTTCAGGGGCTAAGTATTGTGCACCCCCCTCTCTTGTTGCAAGTAAATGGCTGGGACCACTTCAGCCTGGTGTGTGTGTTGTCTGTTCGAGTGACCTCGAATCTGTGCTGGTCTCTTCTCTGGGTGGCACTTACCTGACTGTTAACTTTAGCCACAGAGTTTAGCCACCCAGTGAATGGTGAAACACTCTCTGTAATTTAATATAGGCATGCACAAATCATGAAAGATAATATTAATGAAAGAAAGAAATATAAATTAACTTTCATCAGTTTAAAATATATCTGCTTATCAAAATTAAAAATAGCTGCTCACCACTGTGAATTGTGTAAGACTGATGAATCACAGACCTGTACCTCTGAAACAAATAATACATTATATGTTAAAAAAAAAAAAAAAAGAAGAAGATAGTAGGAAGGGAAAAATGAAGGGGGGGAAATCGGGGTGGGGAGATGAACCATGAGAGACTATGGACTCTGAGAAACAAACTGACGGTTCTAGAGGGGAGGGGGTGGGAGGATGGGTTAGCCTGGTGGTGGGTATTGAGGAGGGCACGTATTGAATGGAACACTGGGTGTTATATGCAAACAAGGAATCATGGAACACTCCATCAAAAACTAATGATGTAATGAATGGTGACTAGCATAACATAGTAAAATAAAATTTAAAAAAATTAAAAATATAAAATATCTGCTCAAAAAAAATTTTAAGAAATAAATAAAAAGTCTCAGATTTAAAGATATATTTAAAAGCATGTATCTTATTTATAAAGGACTGGTTTCCAGGATTTATAAGGAGCTCCAAAGCTCAGTATTAAAAAGTCCAACAACTCAATTTAAAAATAATAATATTTAAAAAAAACAAAAATAAGATATTTTAACAAACCCTCCATAAAGAAGGTATATATATGGATAAACACATGAAATTTGCTTATCATCTTTTTTAAAGATTTTATCTATTAGAGAGTGAGAGAGAGAGTGCACAAGTGGAGGGGTAGAGGGAGAGGGAGAAGCAAACTCCCTGCTGAGTAGGGAGCCCAATGCAGGCTGGATCCCAGGACCCTGAGATCATGACCCAAGCCAAAGGCAGATGCTTAACCAACTGAGCCACCCAGGCACCCCTCTCAACATCTTAAATTATAAGTGAAATTCAAAAGAAAGCCATTATAAGATACCTATGTATGCACCAAAATGTCTAAATTTAAAAATATACATAACACCAAATTTTGGCAAACATGAAGAGCAACCGGAACTATCATACCTTATTAGTAGCAATGTGAAATTTTATAACTACTTTGAGAAAAGCTCAGGTAGTTTTTCATAAAATCAAACACAACTACTCTGTGACTTAGAAATTCCCCCCTAGGCATTTGCCTATAAGAAATGTAAACATATTTTCGCAAACACACAAGGAAATTGGTACACAAATGTTCATAGCAGGTTTATTGATCATAAACCAAAAGTGGATCTAGGGGCATGGATAAACTTCTTTACTTGCACAAGAGACTGCCACTTATTGATAAAAAGGAACAAACTAATGATACAAGCAACAGGGAAGGATCTCAAAATACTTGCGGAATAGAAGAAGCTTCCTACAACAGGTTCATACTTTGTGATTCCACTTATATGAAATTACCAAACAGGCAAAGCCAATGTGGGTTGGAAAAATCAGAACAGTAGTTGGCTCAGGGAGGAAAGGTGAGAAGAGGGCTTGAAGGGGATGGACATGAAGGTGATAACGATATTTTACATCTTGACAGGGGTGTGTGGGTTAAACCCCCAGTGCATGCCCTTGTCAAAATCAGTACAAGTATCATAACATTTATTCATTTCATTGAATATAAATCATATATCTAAAGACACAACACTCTAAGCAAATCTTGAACAGTAGTTAATAATATGCATTCTGCAGTATTTAGGGGCATGCACCCAAATGTCAACACTTTACTTTGAAATGCATCAAAGAAAACATGAGTTGATGGATAGGAGAAGAATAGATGCAGAAATGTGTGGTAAGTAGAGTAAAATTCTAGTGATGGAATCAAAGTAACATACATGTGGTGTGCACCTTAAACTTGATCAATTGTAGGCATGTTAGAAATGTTTACAATAAAATAGTGGAAAAATTCAAGAGGTTTTTCTTAGGTATTTGCTTATTTAATTTTTTCTTGATATTCAGCAGACTTTTGATCAATAAATGCAAGCATTCAGAGTGCTGGCAAATTTTCCTTACTCCCATCTTAACTGTTATTCTCATCCAGGTGTTCTGGTCGTGTCTTCAATTATCTGTAGACTGCATGACAGTTATGGGTCTTCTACACCTCTCACTTCTCAGTCATGACTTCCTTCTCCTTCCCATTTTCCTCTAGCCAGCTTTGTTATCCAAAAATCGCAGTTTTATTTTCTGCATTATCAGTTCTTACCCTCATTGGTCCCAATGCCAATTCAAATTTAACTATTTAATTTTTAATTTCAGGCTTTCTTTTGCTTACTCAGCTCCCTTTTCAACTCAGCCTGCCTTTCAGCCACCTCTCTTTTCAAAACAGTGTGTATTTTTTTTTTCTCCGACAACTTTTAAAAATCTTGTTTTGGAGTTAACCACCCCCTCCCAAAAAATCTGCTGCTCTTCATTACACAAAGCAGATGCTTTTAAATCTTTCTTTTGCTTCATGTATAGAGTCTTTCAAATGGTATTTCTCCTGTATCGTGAATATAATAACACTTTCCTTTTCTCATTCAATATATATTTTAAGAACACTGTGAGAATGTTGTAAAGGATCCACACGAATTTTAATGAGAGTTATAACTAGAGCCAGTATGTACCAATAATAAATAAATGTCAGAGCCAGCACAATAACCAGCGTAATCCTTGCTATATGCAAAATAGATCAGTGTCTTCTCTGAAAACTGATCATAGCCCCAGACACTGACGATTTTGCAGCTAGAACATCTCATCTCCTAAATGGCTGCCTTCCCACCAGGCTTCCTGAGGAAATCCCACTGGGTCTCCAAACCGGGTCTATCTAAATTTGAATGAAGACACAGCGCTAGGATATTCTTAAGACATTCCTTTAGAACATTCAAAGAGTCTAACTGCACCTTGAGAACAGCAGTCAGGGCTCATCTAACTAGGGCTTACTTTGGGTTTTTAACAAAAAAGTACTTTTTTTTTCTTTGCTAACTATAGTCTTGGTCTGCATGTAGAATGAGAGGTGTCACAAAGCAAATAGTGTGGGAGATGAACAATGTTGGTACCTAGAACAGCACAGCAGTGGTATGTGCAAATATATACAGATGGATGTTGAGAAGGTTGAATCAAGCACCACTAGCCATCTGCAGCCTCCATATTCTTTGGTGTTGAAAATATTTGAATTCTTATGTTTAATACCTGGTTTGATTTTAGTACATCACTCTGTACAACAGAGATGATAACTTCCAGAAAACAATGAAACAAAATAATAGAGTCAATGGTGGGGATACTTCCCAAGGAATTAGTAGTAGTAGAAAAGGATATCTGTACCACCACGTGCATTATAGCATTATTTACAAGAGCCAAGATATGGAAACAACCTAAGTGTCCACTGATGGATGGATGGATAAAGAAATTACGGTGTGTGTGTCTATATATAGACACACGTACACAATGGGATATTGTTCAACCATAAAAGTGAGACAATCCTACAATCTATAACAACATGGATGGACCTTGAAGATATTATGCTAATCAAAATAAGTTAGACAGAAGATAAATATTTTATGATATCATATATGGAATCTATTTAAAAAGCAAAAGAAAACAACTTATAGAAACAGAGATCTGACTTACTGTTACCAGAGATGTGGGGTGGGGGAGGGGGAATTGAAGGACATGGTCAAAAGGTACAAACTTCTCATTATAAATAAGCAAGTACTAGAGATGTCATGTACAACATAACCATAGCTAACACTGCTGTAAGATATATAGAAAAGAGACTAAATCCTAAGAGTTCTCATCAAAAAAACGAGTGGTTCATATAACATAATGAAGAACTATATTTTAATTAATCTGAGTGTTAAGTGCAGTTGAAAGACAATTCATTCATGTGTTCAATGTAAAGAATAAATTAAATAATACTGCAAAATTCCAAGTAGAAAATATGTCCCAGAGAAGAATATATGAAAATATCATATTACACTGTCTTGAAACACAGGACTGAAGTTGTTATCAATTCAATCACTGAATAGACCTTTCTATCTATCTAGAGGCCCATGGTCAAGTTGTCAGTCCCAATCTCAGGATACTGGTCTCTGAGCTGGATTTGATCTCCCTCTGTGGCCTCCATCCTGGTAGAATCCAGGGCTTGCTCCAGACATCATTTTCACATTGGTACTTGGAAAGGAGTATACATCTCAAGTGAATTCCAAGATACTATAAGTGATCCATAGAATCTGTGTTCTGTCTAAATACCACTAATGGGGATCCCTTATCACAAAAAGCTATAATCTTGTCATCAGTAATGATCTCAGACACGGACAGAGCAAAAAGTTACCTTCAAAATTATTATTTGAGAAGATGCAAGAAGAACTTCCTACCTGAATCTCACCTGTTCAGGTGCCATGGTTTGAATTTCCACCATCATGTTACAGGCTGGAGTCAGTCACCTCCCATGTATATTGCTCTTTTGTCAAAAGCAAGCACAGCTGAAGGAACTGGTTTCCTTTGTGCCTGGTACCCTGATTTATTTATCAAACATTAGTTGAAGATAGGGCCAATATGAAAAGATTGAGATCACAAAAAGGTAGATGAGTGCAGAGAATGAGGGCAAGGGAAGGACAAGTGAAGTTTTAGAAAATAGAACTGATGTTAGTGGCAGTCCCATAATTACAACACTGAGAAGCCATAAGGTGAAGTGGAGAAGACTCTGGATGCAAAACGGAGCATCTGAGTTCTAGTCCCAGCTCTCTTCCCAACCATCAGAGTAACCTTGCAACAAGGTCACCTTTCCTCTCTGGCTCTGTCTTTTCATACCTGAAACCAGACTAATAATAACCACCCTGGTCGTCTGTGAAGTCATGGCCTGTGCAGCCCTGCAGGAACCTTCCAAATGGAACATTTTATGGCAACCAAAATAGCCCTGGTCAAGGTGCACTTCTCATTCCCCTGAGATTCTTCCAGTACAAAAATAGACACAAGGAGGAAGAGCAATGGCAGAATCGAAAGCATAAACTTTTGAAATACAGAAGGAGATTAGATTAATAAGAACATATTGACCAGCCACTATGACCCTCCTGATATGTTGTGAAAATCCTAAATAGAAGACACAGTCTCTACCCAAGGAAAGCACTAACCACGTAATTGTGTTTGTAGCTAATGTTTATCAAGGACTCACCCACGGCAGAAACTATGCTAAACACTTTATGTCTTGCAATCCTCACAACTGCCTTAGGATGCTGATAATATTTCCAAACATAATAAACTGTATAAAGAAATTCTATTAGTGGTTCACAGATTTGGGTGTGGGTAAAAATCACTTGGAGAACCTGTCATAAAAGTGCATGAGTCGTACTCCCAGGGATTCTGTTTCAGCGTGTCTTCAATACAGCTTGGGAATTTGCATTTTTAGCAAACTCCCCAGGCAACCTGAAGCAGGTGAAATGTGGACCACTAATACAAAAAGACTTCCATATATTATGAAATATGAGATGCCAGGGGACATAGAGATACTGGAGGCCAGTATTTCCCCCAAAAAATCTGATTGCAAGCACCCCCTGAAATACTCGTTAAAAATACTGCAGGGTACCAGAAATATCCCTTGGAGGCTTGAGGAAGGCTCAAGACTCCATAATTTTTCTTTTTACAACCAATTGTTCTCCCAAGTGATTGCTATGGTCAGGCAAATTCATAATTTAAATGAATTGTCTGTGGTTGGCTAGTGACATCTTATCGGACGGGGAACTAAAGCCCATCCCCAGGCTCCCAGGCCAGAGTTCTTTTAATGCATTATCTCCTTGAGAGAAATAGTCACAGGGTCAGTCTACTTGTAAGGCCCTGATTCAGAAAAGGGTAAGGGGTATGTTGAGCTCCTTCCTGCAGCTCTTTCTGGTGTCCTCAGTTCATTCTCAGAGCCATGATCACAAAAGCACTTCCCGCATGGAAATTGAAGAACAGAATGGCTACGTGTCAAGCCTGATGAGGGGTAAAAACAAATTCGGGGAAACTGTTGTCACAGCCACCAAAACTGCTTAGCCAGCTGCAGGAAGCAAACAAACCCACTGAAACATTAACTCAGGCAGAAGGTTCCAGCTCATTGAAAACAGGCTCATTTGTTTTCCCATTATGGCTCAGCCGCATCTACCTGGGCTGTGCTTGCAGGGTTCCAGCAGCATCGTGACAGAGCTGGGGAAAGCTAATGGATTTATAACACACTGCTTTGATGACATATTTACCAAGCCTTGCTTGCAGGATTCCGGGAGCTCGAAAAGGAGAGACCTGCTGGAAATGGAGCCCGCTGGGAAAATAATAGGTGGAAGGCTTCTGATGAGAGACATCTCTGCTGAAGTGCGTGTTCAAGCAGCAACTCTTCTTACAAACAGAGGTTTCAGAGATTGGGAAGTGTTCTGTGCGCACCAGGAGAAGGAGTACCCATACTCACTCAGGTGCTTCCTGCCTGTGGAGCCATGAGGAAGCCAGCTGACTCCTCTGAGCCTCACGCCTCACATTAGAAAAAAATAGGATTAAGCCCCTTCCAGCTCCCAAGATTGTCGGGGCAGGACACATCATAGAACTATAAGGATATATTGTTACACATTCTAGTATTAGAAATAACCTTTATACACCCTAGAAATTAAGACTAGACTATTTTTGAGAAGTAATTTCCTTATTTCTGGTTTTCTTCTATCTGAAGCTTGGGAAACCACATAGTGCTAACTGGAAAAGAAATTGTGGTTTCTGATTGATTTGGTTGTTGTTAGACAGGAGGGCAAGGAAGAAGGAAAATATCGATTGTTAAGCCAATACTATGCTACGAGCTCTATGTAATTTTTCACACTGAAAGCTCCCAGACCACTTTCCGATTAGGAAACTGAGACTCAGAGAGGTTAATTACTCTGTCTAAAATCATATGGTTTATTAGAAAAAAGAGCCAGAATGTGATCTGATCTGTGACTGAACATAATAGATGTTCAACAAATATATATATATATATATATATATATATATATTAAAGAAGGGATGAATGTCCCCAACACCAGAATTTTTTCCTCCATGGAACACATTTACACAACCTATAATTGTCCAATTATCTATTCAAACTCATTTATCCATCAGCAAGCTCTTCTTTAACAACTGCTATGTGCAAGTCTCTGTAGGAAATATAAAGGTAAATCACACAAAATTCCTTTTCCTAGAGAGTTTGATAGTTAATAGAAGAGAATGGACATGTGTAGAAATTACTATGACACAAACCCAAATGTGCTGAGCAAATGGAATATTCCAAAGGAGAGATAGAGAAGGAATCTTGGGCAGACTCATTCCAGCTGAGTCTGCAGGGATATTTAAAATTTGGCTATATAGAAATCGGAAGAGGACAACATGGGCACCAGAAACAATCTGATCATGGACAGTATTTAATGCATGTCTAGGAGACAGGGTGGTTTAAAGGAGTAGTGAGTGGTAAGTCTGGCAAGGTAGATAGGATGAACCCACAAGTTTCTGCATCCATATGTAGCCACATCTTCTGTACAGCACCCCATTTTGCTTGATTGACAAGGGAATCCCCGGACACTGAGGTTCAGGTGACCTCTCTTGTTTGACAATACTCCACTGGTCACCATTCCTTGTTGCAGAGAGAATTAAATGCTGTCTCTACTACTCCATTGGAGAGGACAACTGGGAGATTGTTCACCTTTCTTTGCCTTTGCTGATTTTAATCTCTCTATTTTTGCTGTAATAGACTGTAACTGTGAGTGCAACAGTTTTAGAGTTCTGTGAGTTCTTATCGTAAATTCTCGACCTAAGAGAGATCTTGGGGGCCCAGCATGGTACAAAATCTCATTTCCAAACTAATTAGCTATGTGATAATGGACAGATAGCTTAAATCCTACAGGCTTTAATTATATCATGTGTTATGTGGGATAATAATGATAATAATAGTGCTTACCTCACTGGAATCTTATCAGGATTCAGTATTGCAGGCAAAGCACTGAACTTATAATTAGTGATCAATAAATATTAACTTTCATCACTATCATAATTACCATACCATGAGAATTTCTATTTTATTGCATATTTTATAAATATCATCTTATAAATATCATTCTGTAAATATCATCTTAAATATCTATATAGTCTTCCATTAAAGGAAACACCAGTTTATTTAGCCACCCCTTTACTGTTGAACTGCTAGGTCTTTTCTCATTTTTTTCTTCATCACTATAAATAACATGGTCTTGGCCTACACATTATGATTTTTATATTTAGGATTATTTCCTTAAGACACATTCCAGAGATGAAATTTCTGGTTCAAAGGATTAAACATGGTAACATTTCTTGATGCATACTGACAGATTGCCTTCCAAAATATTTGTATTATTTTGTACTTTTCAAAGCTTTTAAAGTACAGTTTTTAAAAAGTAAAATTTTGTCCATTTTCTTAGGCCCATGAGAGCATAGGAAAGAAATGATTTCTTTGGATCAAGCATCTCAGAGTAACCAATCATCCTAATGTGACCATAAATTTCCTGAGAACAAACTGAAAAAATTCATTTTTTGCTCTCTCGTGCTGAAAATGGAAGGTCCCTATACTTGAATGTATTCTCTCTTCACTCATCAATGCATAAGGTGAGAATCCAACTAATAAATGCATCATAATGTAGGAAAAAATAACTTCTATTAGCAAATATGCATCTATTAAATAAGATTAAGGGGAAAGGAAAACATTTTTACCTTAAAGTTCCACAGAAGGAATTAATTCATTAGGCAGAGTTATGCTAATCATATTCATGCATAATGTGATAGTCTTGTCATTAATGTTTGCACAGATTTGAGGCAGGAAATGAATATTTTTCAAGAGGTGAATTTTAATGTCAGTTCTCCAAGTGTATCACTGACATTATTGCATTTTTTTTACCTTTTCCACACACTTTTTATAACAAAATAGGGGTGACAGGCCAAATAAAATTTGTAGCAACACACAAAGTTTTTATCCTTTATCCGTATATTGGAGCTTTTTTTTTTTTAGAGGTAGTATATATGTTATAGTGCTCTTTATTCTTTTTATTTTTTAATTTGAAAAAAATTTTATATCTTTTATTTGTGTTTGAATCTGAGCTCCCTATTCTTTTTTTTTTGCCCATTTTTTTTATTCTTATGTTAATCCCCATACATTACGTCATTAGTTTTAGATGAAGTGTTCCATGATTCATTGTTTGTGCACAACACCCAGTGCTCCATGCAGAATGTGCCCTCCTCAATACCCACCACCAGGCTAACCCATCCTCCCACCCCCCTCCCCTCTAGAACCCTCAGTTTGTTTTTCAGAGTCCATCGTCTCTCATGGTTCGTCTACCCCTCCGATTTCCCCCGCTTCATTCTTCCCCTCCCGCTACCTTCTTCTTCTTCTTTTTTTTTCTTAACATATATTGCATTATTTGTTTCAGAGGTACAGATCTGAGATTCAACAGTCTTGCACAATTCACAGCGCTCACCATAGCACATACCCTCCCCAGTGTCTAGGACCCAGTCACCCCATCCCTCCCACCCCACCCCCCACTCCAGCAACCCTCAGTTTGTTTCCTGCGATTAAGAATTCCTCATATCAGTGAGATCATATGATACATGTCTTTCTCTGTTTGACTTATTTCGCTCAACATAATACCCTCCAGTTCCATCCACGTCGTTGCAAATGGCAAGATCTCATTCCTTTTGATGGCTGCATAATATTCCATTGTGTATATTGTATATTGGAACTTTTAATGCTCAGTTGCCTCTGCTTATTAGCATGCAGGAATATAGCACAGGCATCTTGTGAACTCTAATTGTTTTTCTGAATGGCTTGAGATCACAAAGTGACTTCCTGGCCATCGATGAATGGTCTTAGAGTGAAGAATTTGCAGGCTCATTTTGTCCTCCCACTTGGCACTCAGCAGCAGAAGACACTGCAGTAAGTATATGGATGGTCTCTCTAAAGTGGGGGCTTCTAGGGGTGCTGTACAGAAGACCATTCATGTGTTTAAATCAAAATAATGGTTGTCACAGTAGGAAAAAAGGACATGGATGTGGATCAAGGTTTCAAAGGGTTAGGACTTAGTGAAAGATGGGCTGAGCAACCTTACTTCTTTGTCTTTACCTTTGTCTCCATGACCAAATAAATGATGTTATTACTCAATTGGATACAAAATAAGGAAAAGAAGCAATTTGCAGACTGTGACCAAGACAATGTTATATACTCAGCAAACCTGTCTACTATTCTGCCCAGTCCCACAGGAAGACTGTGTTGTGGACCAATGTGACTGAGTTCTAGACAATGAAGTGTGGGCATAAATGATGTGCATCACTTCTGGTCCCAGCCCCTACAACCACCCAAATGAACTTTCATATTTTCTTCTCCTGGCTGCCAAGTGAGGGACTCCAGGGTGATTTTGGAACTCCAGAATGGAAGCAGCCTGGGACTGTTACCACTGAATGGAAAACCGCCATGTCCACATTAGACCATCATGTAAGTGAGAAATAGTCCTCTGCAAGGACCAGCTAGGTCTGGTGGCATTTCTCACACAAGTTACCTTACCCTGACTGAATCAGAAATTGGTACCTTGTAGTAGGGGGTTGCTGTAAAAACAAAACCAAACAAACGATAGCAACTAAACAAAACAAAATAAACTTAACCTAGGTGCCATCTCCTAGGCCCATTGGCAGGTAACAAGAAAACAACAGACAGGTGACAGGGTGGCTAAAGATCCAAGTCACACACCAGCAATCACTTGGTAAAACTGTGATAACTTGGAAGGCAGATTGTGCTCCTCTTGAGCTGCAGAAGAAACTCTAAACAGATTTTAATAGTGTGTATTAATTGTTATCGGGTGCATTTGGCCAGGATTAAATAAAAGGAAAGAAGTAGCTCAGGAAAGAGTTGGCTGGTTGGCAAGCAGAAAAGAAAGAGAATACCAAAGTCTCAAAATTCAAAGTGATACAGGTTTGGAAAAGCTAACTATTCCAAGGCCCCAAGTGTAAAAGATGCAATTTAAACAAGCTCCAAGTGAAAGACACAGTACAACCTCTCTATTGAACAAAAGGACTCAGCCCTATGGCAAACATCAGACTAAGGGTGTGGCCTTCCTAGATGTTGTTCCAGAATGCCTCAAGATACCATTTACCCTTCCCTAAAGGAAGATATCTGGCAGCAGAAAAGGGAAGAAATAAATCAGACTTGAGAATCATGATTTATGGAAGAACGTCGGGTATGGTAATGACCGCATGAGAATGGCTAATGAGAAATAAATCAGAAGTTTGCAAAGTTTGTAAGGAAATTGTTTTTCCAAAGAAAATATGAAACTAGAATAAAGGTAATAATAGAAAGGAAAAAATACTTTGTTCAAGATTCAAAATCACTGCAATCACCAATCTTCTGTGAGTAGGAACGAAGCTTAAAACCAGTGCAGGAAGGAAATATTACCCATACCCCTTCAGAAGTGGCCAAGGGAGACCGTAGACACAAAGGAACCCAGAACTGGAACGGGGGACTTTTAGAGTACACTGGGCAGTAGGGTTCCTGCTTGAGAGCAAAATGGTGGCTTAAGTTGGAATTTCTCCCCTCCTTTAAGGTAAGTAAATTCTCAAAATTTCTATCCAGCAAGAATTGGACATGAATTACTATGAATCAGGAGCTGATGTGTCTTCCACTTCTCCCTTGTCCAAATTTGAACAAATAAAAGAGCTTCTATTTGCAGTTATCCTGCCTCATTCCTTATTGGCTGGCAGTGGGGCTAGTGGAGAAAGATAACTTGAATTTTAGTTCATGGGTCACTGAACCCCAAGGAACAATATCTGGTCTGATGGAGACTATACATCGCCCATAAACCTGGGCTTTGGAAAAGATGCGATGTCTAAACAAGGTTTTGAGGTGTCACTCTTAGAAAGAAGATAAAGCTGGTCCCAGTGTGGGAGGACATGGGGTAGACCCTAAAATCTTCCAAGTGACCTCCATGCTCCTTTCCTTTTTCTGCCAGTCAACATGGATGAAGAGGGAATGCAAAACCTTGGAGTCACCTATGATATAATTTCTTAGATTTTGATTATGACATTGTGACATGAAAGAAGCTGAGGAATCATGTGTGTGTTAGACACTTGGCTCTGAACCAAACACACCAGGGGTCAAGTCCTGGCTTTGTGCTGCTAGTTTCTGATGGTTGGAAAGTCCCAAAGCTTTAGCTTCCTCATCTGAAACCCATGATGCTATACAGTTTTTTTTTGTAAGAATTAAATAAAATTCTTACAAAAAAATATATGCATACTGTAGTCTGGTGCCCTGATTGTACACACACTCAATAATTATTAGCTCCCATTATGATTAATCATTTAATGGATTCACTACCAGCACCACAAGCATCATCATCATCAATACTACCTAATGGCTCTGAAGATCTATGACTTGGTTTGCTCAGCAATTATTACAGATAATTGTTTATTTAAAATAATATAAATATTTTTTTAATTCAGGGCAAAAAGACCAGGAATGTGTAGGGATGGGCATTGTGAAGCAAGAAATCTGAAGCTAAGGTATTAGGTTCCTTTCACTCTTTATAACTATATGATTAAAGAAAAGTAAAGAAGCTCTTCTATTTGTAAATTTGCTCATTATAATCTTCTCACTTGTGAACTTTCAACTCGTGAACATTACTAGGTCTACCATCGCATAGCAGAGTTGAAGTTTGCCAATAACACTTGACCAACACTTGAATTTAGTGGACTCTTATATGAGGGTTACTTTCGAATTTATGAACTAAGAGCTTTGTTTTTAAGACTTTAAAATTAAGTTTAACCATAGCCTAACCTATTTTTAAATAGAGGTAAGCCTGCAAGTTCAGCTACATGAGCTTCATTGGATTCATTTGCTTATACCATGGCTACTGAATGAAGTTCAAAATAAGATAATGCAATACAACATAAATAGAAGCACCGTCTCAGTTCAATTCCCCAGCCATTTGTTGGGTTATGGGGATGGAAAGACACCTGGATCCCACATCAGGAAGTGCTTCTATCCTGAGCTCCTAATACTTTATAGGAGCCCTCCTTTGATATGACTTATTGTTCCTACTGACATTCCATCCCTAAGTGCCTTGTAAAGTACCTGCCATACTGTAGGTGTCCCTTCAGTGATCTTGCATGAATAAGTTGATTTGATGACCTGAGACACATAATGATATTCCTGGATGAATCCTAAGTCTAACATTTATTAGCCAGGTAACCTTGATCAAGTTAGATACAAAGCAGGGCTCTATTTCAGCAATGACTGTGCTAGGCTTAATAGTGTGTGAACTGTGTTTCTAGAAGGCATGAACATAGTACCACAATGCTAGGGGATCCTGGAAAAGACTGAGAATTGGAATTTTCCCTAGCCATGTTGAAAAAGTGTTATAAGGGCAAGTATGAGAATAAATGCTCCCTCTCCTTCCTTCCTGGCTCTCCTCTGAACTCCTTGCTTGCATGTGATTGCTCAGAAGCTCTGTAGCTGTGAAGTAAGGTGGGCTGGAGGTAACTGACTCCACCAGCAGAGGCCAGGACTGTGGGAGCAGAAAAACCCATGAGCTCTCACCATCAGGCTGGCAAGGGGAGGGACAAGCATGTCCACTTGGCCATGGGCAAGCAGTTTGGACAATCAACCCAATGAGGGCTTGAAGATTCCCCATTAGCTCTTCTGAGACAAGTTTGAAGAGCTATTATCTGTCATTTTTCCCCAAGATAGTAATAACTGCATTGTACTTTATTTGCATTGGCTTGTTTCATTCTCCCACCAACTCCATGAGGTAGATACCATAACATGTCCTGTTTTGGAGAAAGAAAACCAAGGAGTAGAAGAGTTTAAATGACTCAGCTAAAGTGACATAGTCAGTTGTGGACAGAAATGGTTTGCACTTGAGGTTAACTTGGCTTCAAGTGCATACTCTTTTCAAAATAGGCAAAAAATAACAATTTAAAATCCCTTGAGCCTCATTTTCCTCATCTATAAAATAATGAGAAAGGGCAACTTTTCAAAGCATTGGTATTATAAATGTTCATAGCCAGGTATTATAAATGTCCATTTTTTTCAAGAATAATAGTTTACAGCCAGATATCATAAAGCATTTTTTACTAAAACATAACCTTTTGTTCACTTTCTTGTTCTAGTACCTTCTATCAGTAGCTGTCCTCTCTCCTGGGGAATTACTTGCTAATATCCCTACTGGGGCCATTTGACTTTGAATACACTTATGGATGCGGATGCTTCATTTCCCTTGTTGTCTTTGTCTGCACATTGCTAATTAATACCTGAGTCCCAGCAGGTCTCTGGGAATCAATGGAGGGCGTGCAAAAGCATCTTCTAGAGTCCGAGGACTGCCAGATCAATGATCTATTCCTTCACTTACGTTGTCCCTTTTCTTCCTGGTTGCACTTCACCAGACAGATAGTGGTATTTCAGTTGATCCTTGTTTGGTCTGACTTTCTAACTTTCATAGACTATGGTATTGCCACCAAACATTACATAAGTTCTTATCCATCTATTCAATAAATATACTTTCAGTGCTGTTATAGTTAGAGCCCTAAACATCAAGAAAGCCAGATGATTTTGTTAAAATCCCTCCCCCTTTATATATCTCACAGTCCTGTAGGGGAGAGACCAATAAAAGGGGAATTATATTATAGTGTGATAAAGATAGTACGAAATGTCTGCAAAGGACATTATGGGATCACAGAGGACGGCACTTCATCCAAGGGCCAGGAGAGTGATCTGGAAAGGCTGCCACAAGAAGATGTGTCTGGACCGAATCTCAGACCATGACTTTGAGTTGGCAGATGAAGGAGGGGAGCAGGTAGAAGGGCAAGAGAGAGCATTGCAGTGAAGAGCATGGACCCCTTCATTTACTCTTCATGTCTTCATGGATACTGGCTGGCTCAGCATCTACTCTGTGTTGATGCTATACCAGGCTCCCAGAATATGACCCTGAATAAGAGAATCTAGATCCTTCTCACCCCTCAAAAATCTTATTGCCAAAGGCCAAGTGTTAGATTATGACAAACACAAGTCATGCTCAGAACACAGAGCAGAGTTGGGACATGGGCAGAATGGGCTTGGACGTGGGGCTCAAGCAGCACCAAGGGGCTCCAGGGGGCTCAGAGGCCAACTAAGAAACAAGAAGAGAGGCGCCACTCCCAATGCCAGATCCCTGCAGATGTCCCCTGTCAGGCCAAGCAGCTGGGTCAGAACTTTGTTTCAGGAAGTTCCCTCCAGCAAAGATGGGAGAGCCTGGAGACACAGAGACTACCATATTGCTTCCATTTATCTCAACAAATACTTAAACGGTCCAATGTGTGCAAGCGCAAAAAATGCAAAGGTAAGGAAGCCATGTCTTTTGTTGGTGGGAGCGCACTGTTCAGAAGAGGAGACGTCTACACACCAACCTCCATTCTAGACAGTTTCCACTGAACCAGAAATGAAGCGATGCCCTCTTCTCTGCTGAGGAGAAGGAACCTGTTCTGACAGAAGTAGTTCGAGTGGTATAAGGGAAAGTGAAGAAGGACGACATTGGCTAGATCCCCAGGCCTGAGCGACATTTCACCCAGCAGAGAGAAAGGCAAATCTACTGCAAAGAAAAAGGAGGAAAGGATTAAATGATGATCAAAATGACTGTGAAAATGGTCTGATTCGAAATAAAGAGCTTGCGCCGGGCACATGTCATCAGACAATGCACTGTATTTGCCATGCGGACGTGGGCAGCAGGGGTTTAGCAGACACATTTTGACAACAAGGGCGTCTGAAATAGGTTACCACTTCTATCTGATCCTGCAGTGGGGATCCAGGATTATCTCCTGGGGACAAGAGCTTGTCCTTGTCTTCCTGCAGCAAAATGGTATTTTTGGACAGAGGGAAGATTACCAAGGGGCTAATTAAAAAGAGTTAGCAAACGCAGGGCAGAAATCCAAAAGCTGAGCAGTCAGAATCCAGGAAGGTACTTCCCCAGCAATGTCTTCATCGACAGAAACAGGAGGTGTGCTTCTCGGGAGGCTGAGCAGTCAGGTTCTCGAAGGAGCAAACCGGAGGGGCCTAAAGAGCTCCCCCTTTTTCCATAAAAGGTCGCTTGACTATGAAGGACGTGATTTATATTGTCTCTGAAAGCCACCTAAATTCCTTCAAGAATCCACTTTTCCATTAGATCAAAATTACAGGATAGTGTCCTTAAATGCAATAGGTATTTCGATACTTTATTTCCACAAATACTTATATCTTACATGGGAGACGGATACAAAGAAGGATCTGAGTTCCTATTCTCATGAAGTTTTCCATGAAATAGAATTTGTTCATGTTTAATTATGATTTATCGAACCTGGTTCTGGGCTAGGATGCTGGACACAGATAAATTTAAAGAAAAATGCAGGTCCTCTCTGCAGGGAGACAGAAACGCAGCAGGTTGCTGTAATAGGATGTGGTGACATCAGACCTGGAAAGATGCAAGTGGTGATAGGAGACTCTAGCAACCCAGCCTGGGATGGCGAGGAGTTCTCAGGGAGGGCAGCTCAAAGGAGGTGAGGCTGCACTAAGTGTTAATGGAGAGGAGGTGAATGAGGACAAATCAGGAGAGGCAGAGCAGTGGAGGAAGGAGTGGTCCAGCCCTAGGGGCAGCATTAACCGAAGCCAGAAGCCAGAAATCACCCAGTGGGCAGGTGTGAGCTGCCACCAGCAGGTCCTAGCTCTGCAGGGCAGGGCATGGTAAAAGACGGGACAGAAGAGGGCAAGGTGCCACACCAGCGGGTCTGCTGGAGTCCCCTGTACTGTGCTAAAGTGTGTGGACTTCTTCCTGTAAGCCTAGGGCAACACTGAAGGGTGCAAAGCAAGGACTTCCAGCATTCAGGACCAGAAGGCACAGCAGAGAGCCTGGAAAGGGGCAGCAGTGCCCTGAGCCAAAGTGGGATCTGTCACCCAGATGCTACTTCTTATCCCGGACCCTTCCTCTCCAGCTGGGCTAAGTACCGAAACTCTCTAACCTCCAGGGCTCACTTTTGTAAGATAGAGATATTCATACTCCCCATAGATGTTACTGCAATGACTCAGAAACGACATAGATTGTTCAGTGAGCTACAACATGAACAGTATGTGGTAAAGACTCAGTGTTTGGAGGATGTGTGAGGTGACATGTTTTAGGTGGCACCTAAATTAATATTTTTCACATTAATGATTATATGTTTGTTGCATAGCAGACAAATTATGACTAGTATATGAAAACTGTTTTCATTTAAACCCTGGCTCAGCAAAAATTGAACTAAGTTTAAAAAGAAGGTCAAAGTAGATTTTTCATGACACAAATAACAGTAGGGTTGCTACAGAGATGGGATCAGTAGAACAAAAGAGATTCTGAAGGTGGTCCACAGAAGTATGGCATTTGGGAAACCAAACTAAAAAGGGTAGCTTTCTATAAAGACTGTTGCAAGCAATGCTGATGGTAGAAGATGTGGTCTGAAGTAGGTCCGGAAGCATATGGATCCGATGAGGTGAAACAGAGGTTTGCAAAATACATAGTAGGACTGTCGGCACAAAGGGCTGATTATTTGAATGGAGGAGAAGAAGGAGAGAAGGAGAAATCTCTGATAAATGAGAAACCCTGGCTGGTGGCTGTCCAAGGGGGGACCAAAGCCACTTAGCCATTTAGAGGACACAGGGGTAAAACAAGTTTGGACCCAAGTGGCATCTTGTCTTGTGCGGGCAGCATCCTGGGAGCCCGAGGTTTTAGGGCTCTTAGTGTCAAGTCAGAAACGTGGGCTGGGAGTTCACGAAAGTGATATGGTAGAAACTGAAGATGACGATCTGGCTGTTTGCTTTCGTGTTTGTTTCAACAAATATTGATTTAGTACTTACTATGTATAGTTGTCAGGCGAGGCGATGGACATGTGATTTTAAGCTACACAGATACATTCTGTCTTCGTGGAACTTAGTGTTCGGAGAGGAGAAAAGTCTGAAACCAATAACCACGTACGTTCTGTGATTTCACATCATGATTAGTGTTCTAGGGTAAGAGGGTAGGAAGGTATGAGATTGGGACAAGACAGGATAGAGGGAGCCAGAGAACAGCTGTGAGGACTTGTGACAAAATGTAACCCCTGGGAAGGGAGGGAAAACCTCTGAGGAGGCTGAGACGGTGTCAGGGAGGCACAGGAAAAGCCAAGACAGGTGCAGGGAGGCACAGGAAAAGCCAAGACAGGTGTGGTCTTCACAGCCCAGGCAAATGAAAGCTTCAAGGGCATGGAAGGACAAGGGCTCTTTGAGATGCTGGCAAAGTGGACCAACAAAATGAGGCCGTTTTTGACTGGGAAGAGTTACCCACAAATAATTTTGCTTCAGATGGGATCGAGTGGAGGTTAGGTCCCCCCACCCTACCCCCACCCCCGCCCTGACCCACTGGTGCCACGAGAGGGTGTGCGAACTCGCCTCAGTCCTTACTTGCCCTGGCATCTTGGATGTTTGTCTTTCCTCCCTGAGTTTCAGCTTCCTTATCTAGAAAACAGGGACGGGCGCCTGGGTGGCTCAGACGGTTAAGCGTCTGGCTTTGGCTCAGGTCATGATCTCAGGGCCCTGGGATCGAGTCCCGCATCAGGCTCCTTACTCCTTGGGAGCCTCATTCTCCTTCTGCCTCTCTCTCTCATGAATAAATAAATAAAATCTTTTTTAAAAAAAAGAAAACAGGGACAAAATATCATGTGCTTAATACCAAGCCCAGTGTAAGCCTTAGTTAAAGAAAAGAAAAAATATGAATGGATAGCTGAAGTGAGGACCGATATGCTTGGTCCTCCTCCTTTTTGCCTCCATCATGTTTGTACTGAACATGATTGTCACCTTAAAAAAACCAAATGCAAAAACAAACAAACAGCAAGAAAGCTCCCTCCAAAGCCCAAGGGCACAACTAACATTTTCCTCTCCTGAGTTCCCACAGCAGTTAATAAACACCTCAGTTACAACACGGATCACAGCCAACACTAACGGTTTTTAATGCACCCGTTTTCCATTCAAGAAGGGGATTTTTTTTTTTTTCTGGAGATACTGTCTTATTTGAGTTTGTGTTTCTAATACCAAGCATGAGAAATATGTGATTTTCAGGTGCAGTTAAAATCTACAATACGTAATTGCGGATTAAGTTAATGATCCCCATGGAAACAGTATTATTTCAGACATTTTACATTGATAACCTGATGTAGCTTAGAGAAATGATGTGATTTGACCAAGGTCTTCTAGCTCATTCACAGCAGAACAAGGACCACAGCCTCTACTCTTTGAGTTTAAGTAGCATGCTCCTTTCTTTGCCACCAACCTGGGAAATGAAAGCAAGCAAGAAAGATGGGGTCAGGCAGACAGCTGCATGGGGTGGGGGGGGAGGTGGGGGAAAGGCAAGGGAGCACTGCATGAATCTACCTCTGCATCATTCTCTACATTTCCAAAGCAGAGAAAGTATGTGCACGGCTCAGAATTACCTTCATAGCCATTATATAAATAAGTAGCCAAAGAATCGAAATGTGCACGGTGAGATATGACCCATTCCCCGGTAATAGTTCTCTCTGGGGAGAGAAAGAAGGAAATAGGATTGTGGGCGGTAATCTCAGCAGTCTGTAATATTTTTTAAAGAGCTGAAATAAATATGATGAAATGATAATATTTGTAAAATGTAGGTGTTGAGTACACAGGCATTGTTGTTTTCCACACTTTTCTATATGCTTTCAATATTTCCTTTTCTTTTTTTTTTTTTTAAGAAACGAATCTTTCCTCCATTTCCTGCCCAGTCCATGGGTATCTGAAGCCCTCATGAGCTCACACAGCCGAAAAGCAGTGACTGCCAACCTGGACCAGAGGACAGGGAGAGAGACAGGGTCCCAGAAGGAAGTGGAGCAGATTCCAGGACCACGAGATTCTCATGGGGAGAGGAGAGGGTTCCCTGTGGAGAGAGTTTCTAAGGACCAAGAGAAGGACCCCTCTGGGAAGCCCTAGAAGTTGAGAACAAAGGACGACATTCCCTGGGAGCTACATCTGCTCCTTTTCTATTGCTCAGCTTCCCAAAGGAGTAGGGATAACCCTTCTTATCATTCAGGGGCCAATCTTTACCAGAAAAGCCTTCTTTCTGCACTGGCAAAATTTAAGTGTTCCCCAGAAAAGGAATTTGAAAGTTTCCTTTTCCCTCTGTGAAAGCCTGATAATTCCCTGATAAACATCTCTGGGCTAAGACAATGAAAACATCTCCATTCCCACTGCATCATAAAAATAAAAATTAAAATTAAAAAAAATTACAATAAAATCTGTCAATGGTGAAATATTTCATATTAGAAAGATATCGTAATGGAAAAATACAGCACATAGGTCTTTCTATTATAACACACGGATTGCATAATCTTTAGCAACTATCTGTGTTGTGATCACACTGGATAAATATACATTTTTAGACTTTCAGAATGGACGCTTCCCCCTCCTTTGTGCCAGGAAAAACGTTGCTATTGACTCAATGGTGCCACCTTGTGGTCATATGTCACAAGTCGCCTGAACCCGAGGGTCTTTTTTTCTCCTTTCTTCTGAGAAGCTGTGATTCCCTTGAAGAACTTAATGTGTATAGAGAATAACTAATGTTTATTGAGAAGTTCCTCCACTTTGTGATGAAATCTAACATGCTTTTGGTAGTTTTATCCATATGATTTCACAACAACCCAATGAAATGTTCCCCCATTTCCTATTTTCAGGGAAGTGGGGGACAAGCTGGGCAAGGGTAGAAATCTTGCAGAAAGTCCATAGCTGGTACTGTGGGGGTGACATTTAGACTCAGAACTTCTGTTTCTGCAGCCTCTTCTCTTCCCATTGTAGATCATACCTCAGCTATATTTGGCTATCTGTCTTAAAAGGAAACAAATCAGTAAAGTGCCCCTTCTGAATATGAGAGAGATATCAGAATGAATGTCCTGATTCATTCATTCATGAAGCACAGATCTGGCATCAGCCACATGCTGACCAAATACTCTATTAGGTTATGTTGTCTTGGGGATAGAAACTCATCACATAATGTCATTTATTCAGCATCTAGAAGTCTAGTAAAGATGACCACACTTAGAACTAAAGATCCTAAGAAGAGACAAAGAGATAATTATGGCCACTGTGCAAAATTCACATGATAAAAACAGTCTTTTGAAAATAATTGGGCAGTGAATTTAAATTATCTATGCAACAGCCATGGTTCTCTAATTTGATGTGCAAAATACTAACAAGATATGCAGATGTGTCCCTTGCCCAAACCAGTTGGGCATTTGAACCTGCTTTTTTGCAGAGCTGTATTGGTTAGGTTAATTAATGCTAACTTGTGCAACGCAGAAGTCCTGAAATCTCAGTGGCTTAGTACAATAAGAGTTTATTTTTCCCTTGTATCACCTTTTGATATGGATTCAACGGCGGTTTCTCTTTCAAATTTTATTTTGTACCTCTTTTAGTCTGGAATCTCCATCTGGAGAACATGACCCTCAAGGTTGCTGCAGCAGGGGCAGAAGGGGATGGAAGAGGCAAGCGGGTTTGACCATCACTTCTGTTCTCGATCCATTGGTCAAAATTGGTGGCACGACCTAATCCACCTGCAAGGCAGACTGGAAATGAGCACAGCACATGGAGGTGAAGGGAGCTTAAATGTTTCTGCCCTGGGGTCCAAAAGCAACACAAAGGACGGTTGGTCTATGAATTTACATGAATGGGAAAAAAATTTCAAAGAAGTTCAACTTACTGGAAGGCGTTTTTGAGACCAATACTTCTCAAAAAACATTGGTAAAATAATTTTGAAAGTCAGCAAATAGAAAGATATGGAATAGTGTCTTCCTGGGAAAAACTAGTTGTGAGTGGCAGGTTTCCATTTGCAGAAAGCCTTCCCTTCACACCCCAGAATGTGCTGTGTCCATTAGCACAAGAAATACACAGCATAGGGTGCTACGAGACAGTACGCACATGGCTGTGACTTTTGAGATCAGCTAGTATTGTATATTACTGTCATCACTGGCTTTTTAACTATGTTTTATCACCTTGTGGCGCTTAATAGGTCAGTATTCACTGGTATGTCACGCTTACGTGTGTCTACTGGCTTGTGGTCATATGAAAGTGGCAAGATAGGTTTTGTTTCCTACCCTCTCATACGTGCTGACATCAAGGAGAGAGACAGAGAGAGACCAAGAGATAGTTTGAGCTTAACGATGTCCCAGAATTTATCAGTGGAGTAAGAATTCTGATTCTTTAATTTTACAAGTAATTGCTTCTAAAGCCGTGTAGCTTGGCTTCTCTTTGCTTTCTCCACAGCACTCACAAATCTGAAATCCTCTCTCACTCAATCCTGAAGAAAACCAGGTGTACTTTAATGACCATCAAGTCTAGGGGAGAGACAGGACCCCACCTGAAAGAGGATCAGTGAGTCGAAGTGACAATGTGAGAGAGGGAGAGATGGATTCTAGGGCAGAGAATTTCTGAGGCACCAAGAAAAGGTAACCTCCTGGGCAGCCCCCCAAGTCATGGGCAAAGCCCTCCATGCCTTATGCTGAACATTCTCCTGGACCCCAGCTAGCCATGAGGGTTCTTTTATTTGCTTGCTTTTGAATTTTGGTGGCAATAGCAGTGCATTCCAGGGGCTGCCCAGGCTGCCCTACCTTTCCAAGATCAAGAGCATAGTAAGAACCTTACAGAAAACAGCATAAAACGATGACAAGCAAATGACATTGCAATATGTTACATACGTGCTTTCAAGATCTAAACGTGCTTCCTTCCACGGAGTTCTTACCACGGTGCTCTAAACTAAGCTCGATTTCATAGACACTGAAGATTAACATTAAGCAAGGTATTGAAAGTAGCATGACTGGTTGAGCCAGTAATAGGATCCAAGCCAACTGACTCCCTCTTTTCATGCTGGCTTACCTGTGGCTTTAAATATGGACAAGAGAATGCTGGTTTTCTAAAATATGAATTCTAGACACTATCCTAGAAAATCTTAGTCTGTACCCTCGAAAACTTCTTATTAATGGGCAACATTGTAGTGGATTTGCTAGTAAACTTTATATTGACTTGATGGAAAATTACAAAGCTATTAAAAATAAGGAGCCTAAATATGAATCATTATATATAAATATGCTTGTAATGATATGTGAATAATAGTAAGCGAAAAAAATCATGAAATCTGGCATGCATAACGAAATGGTAGGCAGAAAATGAAATCCAGCATCACTATGATTTTGTTAAAATAGTAGGTTGAGGAATGATTTTTCTTTTCCTTCTCCAAATCGCTATAATACCATGGCTTTATAGCCTTGAGAATAACTTTTAGGATAATACCATTATTATTATTATTAATAAAATAGTAATATATAATTCTATTTTTACATTAATATGCAATATTATATATAAGTTATTATTGCTGTTGTTATAGTGGAAAATGCCCAATTCCCCTTTGTGGCTGATTGGAAGTATGGTGGGCTGTTATCATTGTCAATTGTGATTCAAAGCAACCAGAGCATAGGTTTTATTAAAGTCATTATTTTTTTATCACTTTATTTGACTTTGTGTCTTTACCCAACAAAATACAGAAACACTAATTCAAAGGGATACATGCACCTCTATATTTATAGCAGCATTATTTACAAGAGCCAAACTATGGAAGCAACCCAAGTGTCCATCAACTGATGAATGGATAAGAAAGATGTTTTATATATATATATATATATATAATGGAATATTATTCAGCCAGAAAAAAAGAATGAAATCTTGCCATTTGCTACAACATGGATGGAGCTAGATAGAATCATGCTAAGCAAAATAAATCAGACAGAGAAAGACAAATGCCATATGATCTCACTCATATGTGGAATTTAAGAAACAAAACAAATGAGCAAAGAAAAAAAGAGAGAGAGAGAGGCAAACCAAGAAACAGACTCTTAACTATAGAAAACAAACTGATGCTTACCAGAGAGGCGGGGGTGTTGGATAGGAGAAATAGGGGATGGGGATTAAGGAGTACATTTATCATGATAAAGTCATTATTTTGGAAAAAATATACATATATAAAATATGTGTACATATGTGTGTATATATACCTATTTTTCACTTTAGGATTTGAATTTAGAAAAAAACACTCTCAGTATGGCATTGAGACAATTTTCCTGGTTTCTCTGATGCCTTTTCCTTAGAATCCAAATGACTCCAACCTGAAAATTTAGAAAAGCAGATGCCATCACTTCTGACCATGGCCTCACCCCCCTTCCTCCAACACTTTTCTGTTTTCCCCCTGAGAATTGGAGAGCAAGCCTCTGGTAATGATAAGCTGAGGTTTGGGCTCATATCAACAGTTCTGAATAGTGTTCAGCAAAATGCTAAACGGGCAAGCCACATAACACTGCTTTGAAGGTAATAAAATGCTCATTAAATCTGTGTACCCATGCATGGCCTCCTGATTTTGCTGATCTGCGTGATGAATTTCCATACCCAGTCTAGAAATAGTGAGTTAGTTGCACTGCCATGGGGAAAGTGCCAGAATCGCTCCCCAAATGATTCCTCTACATTTGGGGTTTGGGTGGGATGAGGTGGGGGAAGGAGGTCTAGCATCTTCCCCACTTGCAGCTGTATTCACAAGAGTGCTCATGTCCTCGAGAGTGCTGAACATAGAGAAGGAAAACAAGAGAAAATAGAAATCACAAAAATCCAAGCATGTCACATTTGTTTTTTGCTAAAAAGAAGGAAAGGTATGTGAAGAGGAGGGGGGAGAGGAAGGAGATCAGTGAGAAAATCCCTAAAGCCCAGAGTGTCAGAATTTTTCAGTAATACATCAAGATATTCTTACTTAAAAGTGTTGTCTCCAAAATCTCCGAGCCTGGGAAGCAGTGCTCTCTCTCACCATGCTGATGACTTTTCTCAACCAGAGAGCAGAAGATGCAAAGACCTCAGTGTGACTATCAAGAGGGCAAAATAAGGAAAAGCAACTTTGTTAATTAAACTGATTTTAGGCTCAAAAGAGGATACCCATTGTTGACTTATGATTCTGTTGCAATTGCAAAAATGTCAACACTGGCTAATTGATCAATTCATTCTTCACTCACTCATTCAATCATTCATTCATGTATTCACTGCAGAAACATGGAGCACCAACTTTTTGCCAGATAGCAAGCAGAGCACTTAGAGGCAACGTAGATTCTTGCTCTGAAGTGTGGCTCATGAACCAAACAGCTAGCAACACCTACGAGTTTGTTAGAAGAGCACAATTTCGGGCCACCTGGGTGGCTCAGTCGGTTAAGCATCCGACTCTTGACTTCAGCTCAGGTCATGATCTCAGGGTGGTGAGATTAAGCCCCGTATCGGGCTCCGAACTCAGCACGGAGTCTGCTTGTCCCTCTCCCTCTGCTCCTCCCCCTGCTCTCTCTCTCTCTCTCTCTCTCTCTCAAATAAATAAATAAAACCTTAAAAGAAGAAGAAGAAGAGCATAATTTCAAGCCCCACTCCAGAACTAATGAATCCGAGCCTGCATTTCAACAAAACGCCCAGCTCTTTGTGGGCACATTAACCTTTGAGAAACACTGTCTTAAACAAACCGCTAGGGTCCAGCAAGAGCACCACAGACATGCTGTGCCTTCTCCTGATGCTGCCATTCTGGGCCCCCGGCCTAGGACGGGGGCCACTTCTTCTCAATTCCTGAGACAAAGGTAACCGTGAAAATTTCAACCTCTGAGCCCTTTTTGAGCCTCTTTTTTTTTTTTTTTTAATCTGAAAACAGTGAGAAAAACTCTACTCCTTAGTTTTTCTGCCACTCCAATGAAACAGTATTTGCCAGCCTCGTATCAGCATGACAGGCATCTATCAAGCTCTTCATCACTGTGATGATGTCATGAGTCTCTTTCCTGCATTCTTCACATCCATCTACACCCGCACATGTTACTCTGGAGCAAATCCAAACCCTCACTTCCTTTCACCCTTTCTGGACCCCCTATGGCCCCACTATTCATTTCAGGCTTTGGTGTCGAAGTCCTTACCAGCCTAGGGCAGAGCTGGGTTGATCTGCCAACTTGAACTTAGGTATTTGAGTTGGAAAACCTGCTGGCCACTCATTTGAGTGAGACTTTGATCAAGGTGTTTAAGCTCCTGTGCGATCATTCCCTTAGCAGCACAATGATGGTCATAAGAGTTTATTTTTCACTGCACTACACAAACTAATATATTAAGGTGACTTGTAGCTATGCCAGCTTTTTTCTATTGCTTTAATCCTCTACTCGATCCAACTCTTTAATTTTCATGTTCCTCCTGTGTGTGAGCTTCCAGTCATTCATTCGTGGAATATTTATTCATTACCTATCCCGTGACAGGCATTGTGCTATGCTTCATAGCTTTGTGAGTGAGGGTGCATGCGTGCGCCCACACACATCCTTGCCAGTAGTCACTGATACTTATTTATAAACTATTACACATATTATGAAGTATTGTTATTTGAAATAATGTGGTTACCATCAAAGGGACCTAAAAAAAAAAAAAAAAGTGTGTATACCGGCATCTTAAATGACCCAGGTGTATTAAAAGCATTAAAAGCAACCAGCAGAGGGCAGAGCATCCTAACAAAAGAAGAATAGGTATCTCCCACAGTCCTAATCCTTCCCTCTTGGATTGGTATTATCTGGTTCCTGCTATTTAGGATTAAAGCACCCTCAAGCAGGATCTTGGGAATACCCTCAGAGAACTCAGGAGCAGGTTCAATCCTTGGGGTCTCCTAACTGCTTGCCCATTTCTAGAAAGCCAGATAATGGGTGGTAGCTCAAACTCAATAGAGAATTGAATCTGAATCCTACTAGTTCCACTTACTGAAATGCAGCCTAGGAAAGAGTGACTTGACACCTTAAACTTCTGTTTCCCCCTCTGTAAGTGAGAATAGCATTACCGTATACTTGGTTCCATTAATGAATCAGAGGCTGGTAAGAGGATTAAAATGCCGTGTATTCAGTAAGTACCCAATCAGATTGTTATTATGCCAAATATTGGACTATGGAAGTCACTGTTGGGAAGACGCCTAGCTGTTTTTGAACTCATGACAAGAGTAAGGGAAGCAGATTCATGCTCTTTAGCAGGAGATTGGGTGATTTGATCTCAGAAGGGAAAGAGATAAAACACACAACATTGAGAGAAGTTGCCCTGTGTTCCAGGTTCTGTATCAGCCATCTATGGGCATCGTATCTTTAACTCTCACAAAAAGTTATAAGGTAAGTGAAATTTTCATTTTATACATGAGAAGACTGAGTCTAAGAAATGCCAAGTTTTTAGCCAAAGATACAAACCAAATAAAGCAGCATGAAATACGATTGAAATTGAGGACTGTCAGACTTGAAAATCCAGGGTCTTTTCAGTTGTACCTCTAAAATTATGGCAACACCACAATAACCTTCCAAAAGATTGACTCCAACTATTTCATGTCTTCACACCACCCCTTCATTGATTGATTAATTGATTGGAGCATGCATTCATTTATTCAATAATTATTTGCTGAATACCTACTTTGTATTTTGCTAGATGTTCAGAATGCAGAAATGAGTTAAAATATTTAGTCTTTGTACTCAAGAAGCTAAATTTATTGGGGCAAAAGACACAAATAATTATTATGCCAGGAGGCAAAAAGGACCCTCATTAATAATTCAAATAATTTGGCATAACATTTCAAATATGAATTATTGTTTTGGAGGTATGGGACAGACACAGGGGTGTGCTACCTAGATCTCTTAAGCTGCCATGAGGCTGGCTGACAGCCTCCAGGGGCTACACCTTTGGGATCACCCACCATGTTCAGGGCAAGGTCACAGTCTTCTCAGGCTGTGCTGGACCGGGCCATTCCTGCCAAATGCAGAACTGCTCTGGTGGGTAGTGTCTGCTCTAGACTCCCTTGGGCCTGACACGTTCTCAGAGCTGCACTGTGGTCAGAAGTTCTTCCAACTCAACCCACTCTTCTCTCTCCTTGTACAGGTACTAGACCTGCAGCATGATCTGAAGACTCTCCTCAACTTTTTCCTGCTCTCACCCTGTTTATCTTTCATCAACATTCCCTCCAATAAATATCTTCCATCATGGTGTCTGCCTCTCATGAGACCTAAACTCACACACAAGAGGATTGGTCAACTTTCCTTGGGGAGGAGAAAAGACATTGTTAAAGAGGGTGCCTTAGCTTGGATTGTAGGACTTCAGAACTAACGTAGCACCCCCTCTGGCTCATAGCAGTAAGAGGTTTGTATGTGGAAACTTTCCCTCCTTTCCCAACTAAACTGTTATCTTCCAGAAGTCTGAGGTCTCCTTGGGACTATAGTAGTTGTTTAATATACGTCTCTTGAGTGAGGAAGTGACTAATCACAATGTCTATAACAATCAGACTCTGTGCCCTGTTGTAGCAGTCCCCTTTACCTGACTCACATCCCTATGGCCACATCTCCAAAGCCCATGCCAAATGAGACCTCCCCTTTTTTCAGTCTCACAGCACTGTGTTTGGACTGCCTTAGGACACGCATTTACTCTGCCTCATAGTATAATGTACATGTGTATACATCATAGATCAATCCCAGTATCTATTTCTAAGGAAAATAGCTATGCTCCAAGTTCCAGCTGGATGTATAGATTGGTATCAAGGAGGAAAAAGAAGGAGATTCAGCCTATAGATCATGCCGTCATGACCAGCTTCACTTGACAAGGCGTTAGACTAAGAGGAAACCCCTGACTTGCCACAATACGGTGGTCAGTGGCCGCTAAAGAGGCTTCACATTTAAAGCTCTGCTCAAACAAGGTCAAACCAGGTCAATTATGTTATCTCAGTCAGAGATCTGAAACAGGAAAAACAGGAAATTAGGGAGTTAGCAGCATTGACATCTCCACCAAAATATCAGAGGGTAGAAAGTAAGACATGAGGGGCCACGGGTGTACTGAAACTATGAGACAGCTGAATTTATAAGTAAGAAGAAACCATGAAAAATAAAAAGTCTGTATAATCAAAAATTTTAAGATAGCTAAGTGGTTAATAAAGTGGGTCTTGAAGTCAGGTGCGTAGGTTTAAATTCCAGGCTTCATTGGCACTAGCTTTATGACCGTGGCAAGCTGACTCTCTCCTTCAATTTCCTCATCCACGAAAAGAAGAGAACAGCTTTCTCTCAATGGGCTCTTACTGGCCTATAATAATTAATATATCTCATCTCCCAGTCACCCTTAATTGGATAAGGAATTAGCATGGGGAATAATTGGGGTCACTCCTAACTAGAAGACAGTTCCATCCTTGGGGAAAGAAGCTACCCTCCCCCCAGCAGCATTTTCACACTATGGAGAACATGTGTCCCAGAAAGAAGCCAATAAAATGATAAAAGAACCAAGTCAAGAACGGAGAAAATCAGGTCCTGTGCCAAGAATATCCGAAACCAGTCCCACAGACAAGCTTTTATGTTATGTGAGCTAATGTAATTTTCTTTATATGTAAGTGGATTGGGGGTTTCTGTCTCTTGCAAACAGCAGAGTTTTAACTGATGCCACCAGAGAGCTCCTTGGATCCCAAACAGCTTCCCCTGGTCAGTTTTAGGGAGTATCAGATTTTCTGCACTAGAGCTTCTTTCTCCCTCTAAAAGTATCCTCTTCTCTCAAGTACCTTTTGGACATTTTCAATAAAATCTTGAGTGAGTCTCTAATCCTTGTATGCAAGGGTACCTGATTAGCCCCTTGACTTGTTGGCCTGCTCTCCCCACGGCGTTAGGATAAATACTATGGATTATTTGTCTTTCAATTCCCTACCGCAGAGGTTCCCAAATTAGGTGACCTATCAAAATGACTTGAGGAATTTTTTTTTAACCATAAACTCCTGTGCACGGCCATCTTCATGAGCATGCAGACTGTGGTCTCAGTGGGCCCCAGGCTCAGAAGGTCCCTGCATTGGGTTCAATATTCTGCCGCCACCATCTTGAAATTCTGAATAATTTTCACAAGGAATCATCATGTGCATTTTTCACTGGGTCCCATAAATTATGTAGTCATTTCTGCTTCTGTGCCTCAGATTTAAGATACTGACTCAGAAGCACCATGAGGAGGCTGGAGAATTAGCATTTTAGGCATTACCAAACCTGCCATAGGATCTAACACACAACACATCCTCAATCTGTACCTGTTTAAATGAATTTAAAAGTTTAAAATAAATTGATTTCTTTAAATTTGCTCAAGAGAAAGCTCATTCTTGGGAGAAGGGTTAGCCTTTGAAAAACCTCATAAATTCAGAGATTCTGGAAGATAGGGGGGTCTTGGCGATGCTCTTTCCAACAGGTTCTCCATGCAGACTGCATGTTAGAGTCCCCTGGGATAGGTGGAAAACAAAACAAAACAAACAAACAAAAAAACACCAATGCTAATACCCAAGCCCCCAAACACCTGAATTCAATTGATCTAAGACAAGGTCCAGAGATTATCATTTTCATAAGCCTCTTAGAGGATTTTGATTGCAACCAAGGTTGAAGACGGCTGATGTTGGCTAAGATTCTCATTTTACATTTGAGGAAATGAGAATCAGAAAAAGGAAGTGGCTTATGCAGGGTAAAACTAAGTGCCATGACCGATCACTAGCAATTACGTACTATGGCCTGTGAGTGAAGGGTGACTCAGAAAGTAGACTTCACAGTCCTCTGCTCCTTCCCCTTGCAGTTACCTGTGATCAGAACTCACAGCTTGTCCACTTTGATAGGGCCTGCTGATGACACTAAGTGAGTTTGGGAAATACTGGCAATAGATTATGTTTTGTTTCCCACTCTCACTTACTCTCAGGTGATTGCTAAGGCAAAGTCACGTCCTATCATCAGACACTAAGACATACACTGTTTTAAAGATGCATTAGAGTAGAAGCAATAAATGCATTAATGATTCCAAGTGTTGTAAAAATGGAATGCGCAGAGAGAAGGTTGCCTTGCAGACAGACACCCCTATGATCTGCCCTTGATAAACACAGCTGAACCAGGATTCTGCCCACACCAGTGTCTGTTCCTCCAGGCGTAGATTTAGCCGGAAGGTAGGTCATGAAAGGTCAGGGCAAGTCAGTTCAGTTTCTCTAGTGGCCAATGTTAGTCATCTAGAACTGTGAGGTCACAGGTGCAGCAGTGAAGAGAAATCAAAACAAATACCAGGTCAGCTTCTTTGTCTTCTAACCTTTACTGTGTGAATTTACAGAAAGCCAGGAACAGAAAGATTAAGAGAGAATGCTCACTTTTCTCATAGTACTCATCAGGCTGTGTTAAAAACTATTCCTTCGCCAGTCTGCTATTGTCACTAAAATTGTAGCACTTCTCAGACTGAACCCTAGTATGTGCAACTGTGGATGGAACAGAATGGAATTGGCAAATGCTTGTTGAATTAATAAAGTACACTCATGGATTTGTATATGTCTACCATCTCTGTGTGATAATGTTAAGTATCCCTTTTGAATACTATATAAATGTTAATAGACTTTATTTTTTAGACCTGTTGTAGGTTCACAGCAAAACTGACCGGAAAGTACTGAGAGTTCCCATTCTCCCCCTGCCCCCACCCCATGTACAGCCTCACTACCACCAACATCCCCCACCAGAGTGGTACCTTTGTAACAACCCATGAACCTACATTTCTGACATGTTATTATCACCCAAAGTCCACAGTTTACATTAGAGTTCACTTTTGATGATGTGCATTCTATGGGTTTGGGCGAATGATATGTATCTACCATTATAGTATCATATGGGATAGTTTCACTGCTTTAAAAATCCTCTGTGCTCCATCTGTACATCCCTCTCTCCCCACGAACTCCTGCCAACCGCTTTATTTTTTTATTGTCTCTATAATTTTGCCTTTTTCAGAATGTCATATAGTGGAAACCACATAGTGTGTAGAGTTGTGGAATCACTATGTTGTACAACTGAAACTAACGTAACACTGTGTCAATCATACCTTAATTAAAAAAAAGAAAGAAACTGACAAACCATCATCTTCTGAGGCCACTGTAACATTCTGCATCCCACACACAATGAACAAAAGTTTCTATTGCTCCACATTCTCACCAGCACCTGATATTGACAATGTTTTGGACTTTAGCCATTCTAATAAATACATAGTGGCATCTTTGTTGTTTCCATCTAACTTTTGAGTTAAAACAAAAGTCGTTTGTCTGAAAATTTTAAGGAAGCATAATTTACAATGAGAGAGTTGCTGATTTGTCCCATTTATCTCAGCACAAGATTTTACAAATGAACGTTTACATTTCCTTAGGAAAAATAAAGGAAATATTTCAAGTGTTTTGTTACTATAAATATCATCATGTCAGATTCACTTTTTAGCGTTGTCTTAGTCCATTTGGGCTGCTATAACAAAATACTAGAGCCAGGGTGGCTTATAAACAACAGAAATTTATTTCTTATGGTTCTGGAGGCTGAAAGTCCGAGACCAAGAAGCCAGCAGATTCCATGTCTGGTGAGAACCCGCTTCCTCGTCCGTAGACCTCCCGTGTTTTCTCTATGTCCCATGGCAGAAGGGGCAAGGAACCTTGCTCAGACTACTTTTATAAGAGCACTAATCCCATTTATGAGAGTTTTACCCTCATGACCTAAACACTTCTCAAAGGTTCTGCCTGTTAATACCGTCACCTTGGGGGTTAGGATTCGACATATGAATTCTGGGGTGGCATGAACATTCAGACCATAGGACAATAAATTAGTAAATATTAGAGGTAGCTGGAAATAAAATTAATATATGCAATAACAGCTTTCCTAAATAAAAATAACAACCAGTTAAAAATCTAATGAAGAAAATAGTACATTACAGCAATAAGAAAAAAAGATAAAATACCTACAGTTAAATCTTACTTGAAAATTATCAAGATCTATATGAGGAAATGCTAAAAAGCTCCTGAAAGACTCAGAAGAAGATTGAAAGAAGTAAAAAGGCACATCTTGTGGTTGGAGAGGAAGATCCAGTATTATAGAGGTGTAGTTTTTTTCTAAATTAATCTGTAAACTTAATAAAATTACAACAAGATATCAATTTTTTTAGTATCTAGACAATGTGAATATAACTTTCATGTGAAAAAACAAATAAGAAACATAAAAGATTAACTATTAATGATGTACCAGGTGCTTTTTAAAGCATTGTACACATATTAAATGATTAAATGACTTTCATCAACATTTGTAGGAGAAAAGCATTATTTTATTCCCACATTTACACATGGCAATTTTAAGAAACAGAGAAGTAACTTGCCCAAAGCCACCCAGCTAGTGCATGGCAAAGATGGCATTTGAACCCAGCCTGATTTCAGAGTCTAGTAAGTGTATCTACCAAGCCTCACTTAAAAGGAATCAGGATCAGTGTGCTGGGGGGATAGTGATGAAGTGGATAATTCCCACAGGATCTTAAATCATGTAACAAAAGCTCATAGAAAGCAGTAATGTCACATGTAGAGACAAGTTAACAGAAGAGACATTCAAATTTACGGGAATTTAGAATATAACAAATGTGACATTGTTCATCAGTGGATTCTGTAGATGGAACAACCTATTAGCCATCTGGAATAACCATCAAATTGTACCCCTATCCCAATCTTTGCATCACAATAAACTCCACACGGTTTGACGACTTTGACACACCCCCAAATCAAAATAACACTAGTAGAAAAATAAATAACTTTAAAAATTGGGGTGGGGAAAGTCTTAATATAACTAAAAGCCCAGAGTTTGCAAAAGATCAGCCAGTTTAGTAAATTTGAATGTGAAAAATAAAATGCTGATAATGCTATGGATGTGAAAAAGAGGAATTAAAGATGTCTCCAGATGTTTTAGTCTGAGCAACTGGGAGAATGTTGGTGACATTTCCTAAGATTCGAAGCCTAAGGAGGAGGAATTTCAGGTTATGGAAAATGTAACCTCTGTTTTATAAATTTTAGGTGCCTTCAAATAAACACATGAAAAAGACTGGGCAGAGGTGGAGATTGATTTTTGAGTTACTTGGGTATATAGTACAATTATTAATAAATTAATTTTGTTATATATTAAGTATTCTAAAATATATTCTTGGGGTGCCTGGGTGGCTCAGTCGTTAAGCGTCTGCCTTCGGCTCAGGTCATGATCCCAGGGTCCTGGGATCGAGCCCCGCATCGGGCTCCCTGCTCCACGGGAAGCCTGCTTCTCCCTCTCCCACTCCCCCTGCTTGTGTTCCCTCTCTTGATGTATCTCTCTCTGTCAAATAAATAAATAAAACCTTTAAAATATATATATATTCTCAAAAATAATATTGTCCTTAACACCACGTCTCACCCAGAGATACTCTTCTTGGATGTTCACAGCGGGCCCATCAGGCTGGCATTTTTACTTCCAGAATAGTGAAGCAAACTGAATGTTCAGGAAGATGAGACTTATCTACCTCCCTGTCCCTGACCACTCCTGCAACACTCCCCGAGCAAAACTCTGGGGAAACACAACTGAATAAGACAAAAGCCATGCCCTCCAACCGATTCATACCTGGAGAATGTGTTACATGATATAAACAAACCATTGCACTAAACACATTCTAAGTGGTGCATTTTAACTTCCACCCGAAACATAACTTCCACGCAGCCTTGCAGACAAGAGCAAAACAAGTAAAAGGCAAAGGAAAGCAGTAGACTGCATTTCTTCTCCTGCTCTTCATGACACTGGAACTCTGTCTTCGTAGCCTACCGTCCTCAGAGAGACGCCATCCCTTTGCTACGTGGAAATTAATCAACTGACACCTCTCTTTGCTGTATGGTGCATGGAGTTTACTCATTAGACACTAAGCTTTTTCACCCACTTGAAGTCTCTTACTTCCCTTGATGAGGTGAAGTCAACCCACACCCTGACGCCCCCTTTTCTTTCCCACCCTGAAGACATCACATATAGGCAAATGCAAATGGCAAATGGCAAATACGAGCAAGATAATAACAGCAAATAAAGAGCGTACAGCTCGAAGCCATGCTTTATATGCTTTTACCACGACAAAGCCTTGCTCCTGAGTGTTTCCTCCCTATTGAATGTTCAAGGAGAGCCCTCTCCCAGTCACCAGCACACGCAGGTGACACAGGAAATTTGGGGGGAGATGCATTTAAGCGTGCCCAATACAGATAATTCTACAAACTCATAGTTGGTGCAGTTGGTTCCATGCAGTGTATGTATTTATAGTGACACTCACCCTCGAACAGTGACTACGTTGTTGTGGTTTGTCTCCAACATTGAAGAAATTCAAGATGTAACAGTCTTTTAATGGGTTGTGCTATGACCAATGTACATGTTATAATAATACGTTTCTAAATCTCTCCATCTATGTTTCAGTTATAAACAACAAAGAAAAAAGAGAAAGCAATAAACAAAGCCTGGACTTCACTCAATGAACCGATATTTCTTGAGAGTACTCCCCGGTTATGTGAGTGTTATCTCGCATAACAAAACTAGGTGAAGGCAGGGTAAAATGTTTCAAAGCGCAGAAGTTCTTGGTTCAAATCCTGACAGCTAAAAATCTCAGGAAGAACCCTTAAGTAAATCGCTTAACCTAGGTAGGTGAAATGAGTAAAATGAGAATAATTTAAATGAAGTTATGTTTCTAAAACTCATGTGACCTGTTCCCTTACTTCCTAATTGACCCAGTAAAATAGGAATGAAAGTCATCTTTCTTGACAAGACATCCAGCTCACCAGCTCCCCAGACCCTTCTGAATATAACTCTTAGGTTTCAGTTCAGAAACGCGGGGCACCTGGGTGGCTCAGTCGTTAAGCGTCTGCCTTCGGCTCAGGTCATGATCCCAGGGTCCTGGGATCGAGTCCCACATCGGGCTCCCTGCTCAGTGGGAAGCCTGCTTCTCCCTCTCCCACTCCCCCTGCTTATGTTCCTGCTCTCACTGTCTCTCTGTCAAATAAATAAATAAAATCTTAAAAAAAAAAAAAAGAAACGCAGGCTGACCACCGAGCTGACCATGGGCAACCCCACTTCAGAGACAGACCTGGTTGACAGAGAAAATAAACAGGGTGAGGAGTTGTCTCAAAGGCAGTTTTATAAATCAGATCCTTGCTAAGAGCCAGAGGAAAATATCAAATCTTTCTCCTCCCCGCCGCCGCCTGCCCCCACTTCCCAAACTGGGAAATAGGGTCTATTTTCCAGAGGCAAGTGCTCACAGTTCTCTATTGCCTTAAGAAGCGGGAGGCTGGGGGTGAGAGGGGCCTCAGGAGATGCAGAGAGGGCAGATCTGTGACACATTGTTCTGCTAAGAAGGTGGAAGAAGAACAGAGGTGTGTGGTCCTGCAAAGTAGAGGCCAGGCCGATGCCTCCCTCCCCCAGAAACTCATTTATCACCTTGATGGTTTCAGCTCATTTGCAGCCAAGTTATTGTCACCCTTAAAATAATGTGGCTTGACAGGGAAAAAATGAAATCCTTGTGAAAAGTTACATAGTCATCACACTCTGGAGTCAAAATATAGACTGCAGTATCCAAACACGAGCCCTGGGTACGGCGGGGGTGGAATTTCCTCTCTCCCGCAGGCTTTGGTTTTAGAACAGGACATTAACATTTATGTCATGTTACCGTGCATCTAGGCATGGCGTGTGGCCTCCTGCCACGGCCACGGAGAAACACATGCTCCAGCATGACCACCAAGGCTTGCAGCATAAATGGGGATGCGTGTTTCCTTGCCCGGAGAGTTAATAACGGGCGAGGACTTCAACGTTTAGTCATCCCCCGGTGCATAGACTCCATTTCAGATGTCAGGAAAGTACTAAATCTTGCTGCGCTATCCACAGCAGCTGAGTTTCACCCCCAGAACCAATTAAGCCAAAGCATCCTCAGCTTGGAACCCCCAGACATCCTGGCCACCCTGTTCCACCAGCCGTGTGACCTTGACCAACTCTTGTTAGCCACGGTGTCTCCATCCGTGAAATGGACAGAGTTGCGCCCAGGTGCCGCTTGTTTGTTGCAAAGAAGAAATGAGATAATGTACCCAATAGAGCCTGTGCTTGTTTCCAGCACTCGGGGAATATGTGCTGCAGGGCGCTCTCTTCCCTTCCAGCTTGTTTTGTGTTTCTCAAACTGCGCACCCTTAAAGGGTACAGGTGGCCCTCCAACAGCCCAGGTTTGAACTATGTGCGTCCACTTAAATGTGGATTTTTTTTTTTAAGATTTTATTTTTAAGTAATCTCTACACCCAAGGTGGGGCTCGAACTCACAACTCAGAGATCAAGAGTTGCATGCTCTACAGACTGAGCCAGCTAGTCATCCCTAAACATAAGGGTTTGGTTTGGTTTGGTTTGGTTTTTATAAAGACAGTACAACATTGTACTTATGATTTTTTTAAAGATTTTATTTATTTATTTGACAAAGAGTGAGCACGAGTGGGGGGAAGGGCAGAGGGAGAAGCAGACTCCCCGCTAAGCAGGGAGCCAGACGTGGGGCTTGATCCCAGGACTGTGGGATCATGACCTGAGCCGAAGGCAGACGCCCAACCGACTGAGCCACCCAGGAGCCCCTCTTGCTTATGATTTCTTTTTTTTTTTTTTAAAGATTTTATTTATTTATTTGAGAGAGAGAATGAGACAGAGAGAGAGAGAGAGCACGAGAGGGGGGAGGGTCAGAGGGAGAAGCAGACCCCCCCGCTGAGCAGGGAGCCCGATGCGGGACTCGATCCCAGGACTCCAGGATCATGACCTGAGCCGAAGGCAGTCGCTTAACCAACTGAGCCACCCAGGCGCCCCTTGCTTATGATTTCTTAATAACATTTTCTTTCCTCTAGCTTATTTTATTGTAAGAATACAGTATGTGGTACAGATAACATACAAAATGTGCATCAATGGACTATATGTTATCAGTCAGAATTCTGGTCAACAGTAGGTTATTAGTAATTAAGTTTGGAGGGAGTCAAAAGTTAAACATGGGTTTTCAACTGTGCCTCTAACCCCCACATTGTTTAAGGATCAGCTGTGCTTCAGTCTCATGGAGCAAAACTAGCTTCCCACCGTCGCATGCTGGTTGGAATCTGCCATTGCTTCCTATCCTGTTTGACCTGGAGCCAGACCAAACCTGCAAGGAAGGGTCAGCCTCGCTGGAGAGCAAGACTGGCGAAAGGGACAGAAAGCCCTCCCGGCACCAGGGCATGGCTGCAGCCCCTGACCTCCCTCCCCACAGACCCCCTACCGCTCTTTGCACTCTACTCCCCAAACAAGTCTGCAAGCATCACACCACCTTGATTTCTGTGATTTCTGTCTTCATTTGTCTGAAATCCCTTCTTTTTCTTCTCCCTTGCTGAATGATTCATCTGTCCAGGGCCAGTGGGCGTTCCTTGCCCTCCAAGAAGAGTTTTGCGGCTCACCTTGCCCACCAGGAGGCCCCACTCCTCTACTCTCAGAACTCTCTCTGAGGCTCTGTCACTCCACTCCGGGTAGTACTGTGCTGTCATCGCCCAGTTGTCTGTTCCTTTCTTGCTATTTAACAAGGGCAGGGCCTTGTCTTTCTCGCTGTCATACCTCTCCCAGTCACCAGCACATGCAGGTGACGCAGGAAATTTGGGGGGAGATGCATTTAAGCGTGCCCAATACAGATAATTCTACAAACTCATAGTTGGTGCAGTTGGTTCCATGCAGTGTATGTATTTTAGTGACACTCACCCTCGAACGGTGACTACGTTGTTGTGGTTTGTCTCCAACACTGAAGAAATTCAAGATGTAACAGTCTTTTAATGGGTTGTGCTATGACCAATGCACAAGTTATAATAATACGTTTCTAAATCTCTCCATCTATGTTTCAGTTATAAACAACAAAGAAAAAAGAGAAAGCAATAAACAAAGCCTGGACTTCACTCAATGAACCGATATTTCTTGAGAGGCAAAAACGTTGCTTAATACTGAAAAAGGAGAAGTAGCGATAAACATGTTATTTTGAGGCCTACAGGTTAACACCAAAGTCATCAGTTTATAGGGGTCAAGTGGCTGAAAGGGTGAAGCTGTAAGTGGATGTCATTTTGTAAAAAAAAATACACACATACACACATAAACTCACAAAAGTAGTTCATTGTTTAAACCAGGTACATGTATTTTTTAAGAAAATATTTTGCTTTGCTGATATCAAACATATAGAAAATTACCCTGGGGTGCCTGGGTGGCTCAGTCGTTAAGCATCTGCCTTTGGCTCAGGTCATGATCCCAGGGTCCTGGGATCGAGCCCCGCATCGGACTCCCTGCTCGGTGGGGGGCCTACTTCTCCCACTCCCACTCCCCCTGCTTGTGTTCCCTCTCTCATTCTCTCTCTCTCTGTCAAACAAATAAATAAAAATCTTAAAAAAAAAAAAAAGAAAATTACCCAGATTTGCGGCTACAACTTGATGAATTTTCACAAAGTAAGTGTGCCAGAGTGACCACCAGTCAGATGAAGAAACAGTGCAGACACCCACATGCCCCTTCATTCTCTTCCCCAGGCACTAGCTCTTCCTTCTCAAAGATAACCCCTTCTCTTGGGGCACCTGGGTGGCTCAGTTGGTTAAATGGCTGCCTTTAGCTCAGGGTCCTGGGATTGAGCCCCATATGGAGCTCCCTGCTCAGTGGGGAGTCTGCTTCTCCCTCTCCCTCTGCTTCTCTCCTTGCTTGTGCTCTCTCGCTCGCACTTTCTCAAATAAATGAATAAAATCTTAAAAAAAAAGATAACCCCTTCTCTGACTCTCAGAGATTAGTTCATCCTGCATTTGTACTGAATATAAACAAAATCATACATGATTTACTTTCCTTTGTTCAATATTATATATGTGAACACAGGAAAAATAAATGAAATTTATTTCCACTGGTGTATAGTATTCTATTACATGAATGTACCAAAATCAGTTTATCCTTTCTACTGTGAATAGACACCTGTGTGTCTTTAGTATGGAGACTTACAAATAAGGCTGTTTTGAACATTCTCCAACACTTTTTCGGAGTGTATATATGTAAGCATTTCTGCTGGTTATTACTGTGGGGTCATAGGGTATACCCTAGAAGATACATAGAAATGGAATTCAAATTCCCATTGAAATGAGATATTTTAATCCCTGTCTTTCGGTGCCTGACAAGCAGAGCAGTCAAAGTCCAGCAGGAATATTAACGATGTACATAACGCAATTAGCAAACTTGCAATTTTGTCTATTTCTCCTTTTTGTTCTATTAATTTCTGCTTTATACATCACAAAGATAAGTTATTTGGAGGATGCAAATTTAGCATTGTATCTTTCTGATTGATTGACCACTTAAATATAAAATGCCCCTATTTTTATTCCTGCTAAGACCATCCTTTCATTTGTTTTTGTTTTTTTCTCCAACAAAGATCTGTGGATGATTATTCTCCATTATCCCTTGTACCTCTAACATGATTTTATTTTGCCTTGCTCTTGAAGGATTTTAGAATCAGAGCACAGTAGTAATTTACCCTGATTAGTTGGTTCACAATAACCAGTGTCTTCAGGCATCTATCATTGCTCAAGGGAAGTCTGTGGTCAATCTGAATCAACTCCTCTGTAGACAATTTATGAGTGTATTCTCTTAGATTATGTTTAGAAGCTGCCTTTATTTTTATTGTTCTACAATGTAATATGATGCATCCAAATATGTGTTTTTAAAAATTATTTCTTTCCATACTTGGAAAAACTTTTCAATGTGTGGGCTTAAAACTTGTCTCTCTTCCCAAACCATCCAGTAGAGGTGTGATAGATAGAGTCTTTCTAAGTATATTACATGTTCTTGAAGGGTCTTTAATATTTTTTGTCTTCTTATGAATCTGTGTTGCATTTGGTTTTTCAGTTCTAGTGTCAGATATCCTAATCCCATCATCATTACGTATATTCCCAATTTCAAGCCTGTCAATTGCTTCTTTCCCAAATGTGCCAATATCTATTTTGTAGCTTCCTTATATCATTCCAAAGAAAATGCTATCCTTTAGCAAATTATTTATGTTAAACACACATAAAAAATGAACAAAATTTAAGCACCAATTTTTAGTAGAAATAATTAATTCTCATTTCACACATACTGTTGACTGAAAAGGAGATTATCGATACGCTAGAAGGCTGTTCACATCCCTCCCCAGCTGGATTCCCCCAGGCTCCTGTCACCAGAGTCAATGTCTAATCTAAATTTCATTCTAATAATTTCCTTGTTTTTTCTTCATATTTGTATATATATATGATTTGTGGAATAGATATATGTGGAATATATGGAGATAGGTAGATAGATAGATAGATGATAGATAGATAGATATAGGTATATATACATATATTTGAGACAGATATATATATCCTACCTATGAACTTTATAAAGTTCTTAATAGCTTATCCTTTGTTTCTACGTATGTTTTACCTTATATTAATATGGTTAAATCAACTTTTTTTTTTGCTTGGCGTTGACATGGCAAGTATTTTTCCATCTTTTGAATTCAAACCCTTTTATTTCTGTATATTTTGTATGTTTCCTCTAAATAACATAAAGATAGATTATGATTTTAAGGCACACTGACAATTTTGCCCTTAACTAGATAGTTGAGCCCCTCCCTGCACATTTTTTAGGGTCACTATTTTATCTGGGTGTATCTGGACTATTTCATTATGTGCTTTCTTTCTGCTCAATTTTATTCTTTTCTGACTGCTGTTTTTTCCTCCCCTTTTTGGGGTTAACTTTTTTTCTTTTTCTTCCTTCATTTTCCCCCTCTACTTGTTTGGAAATAATGTACTCTATGCACATCATTTGAGTGGTTGGAGGAATTATCCTTGACTTAACAAGTTTAAAATTAATCACTATTTCTTCTTCTTCATGTAATTATTTTTAAAACTCTTACTTTACATGGAGTGATGAACATGACCATATACTTTCTGACTTAGCTTAAAGACTCAGCTTCTGTAACTTGATTCCTATGCTTAGACTGGCATTCTTAATGGAAGGCAGTATTCTTTCTTTACCTTCAAGTAATATTGATCTCCCTATTCATGTGACTTCAAGGCCTGAGCTCATTCACTCTTAGCATCCAAATGCATGAATATTATTGTTGCATATCTTTAATGAACACAATTGTTTTGAAATTTAGTTTTTCTTGATTTGATATAGATCATTAAATCCATAGCACTAATCACCTCTTGTGTCCTGGAACTATTTTTCAAGAATAAAACTCTATCTACTGAAAAAAAAAAAAAAAAGAAGAAGAAGAAGGTAGCAGGAGGGGAAGAATGAAGGGGGGGAAAACAGAGGGGTAGACGAACCATGAGAGATGATGGACTCTGAAAAACAAACTGAGGGTTCTAGAGGGGAGGGGGGTGGGAGGATGGGTTAGCCTGGTGGTGGGTATTGAGGAGGGCACATTCTGCATGGAGCACTGGGTGTTGTGCACAAACAATGAATCATGGAACACTTCATCTAAAACTAATGATGTAATGTATGGGGATTAACATAAGAATTAAAAAAATAAATAAAAATAAATAAATAAATAAAAATAAATAAAAATTAAAAATTAAAAATTAAATTAAATTAAAAACTCTATCTACTGTTTTATAAATGCCCTCAGGGTGTATTTCACTTGAGTTATATAGGAGCATAATATTTTTTCATGTTCATTTGTTCACATTCATAATTTATCATAATAAATTAATAATTAATGACCACATTTAATTATCTTACATTTTAGGTACGTATTTGTTTAATGGTATCTTTAAATTTAACTTTGAATAAACTTTCTGGAAGAGAGTCTCAGAATGTATGTCAAGACCTCTTAAGAAGTTTATACCATACAATTGTATAAATTTGTTTAATATTAATTTATCCTAGAGAAGATCATTTATTCACTTAATTTTTGTTTACAAAGTTATGAAAAATGTCCATTATACCTTTTTTATTTATCTGAAAAAATAAAACAACCTTATTAGTTGAAGTACAGAATTAATTAAATATATTTTGGCGTATCTATATGGTAATACATTCAGCCATTAAAGATAATGATTTCTGTACACCTGCAACTATTATTACACCGTATGTTAACTAACAGGAATTAAAATAAAAACTTAAAAAAATTTAAAAAGATAATGATTTCCAAGATATATTTAACTTTGAAAAATATGCTTATGATATGTGAAGCGATAAATACAGAAAACAAAATGTATATATAATATTATACCGCTTTTCCTCTGTGTCTCTCTATTGTCTATCAATCTATCTATCATCTATCCATCTATCAATTGATCTGTTTATCTGAGACAAAACTGAGAAGAAAAAGAAATAAACCAGAAAGTTAATTTTAATTTTTCAGTGTGGTAGGATTTTAGTATTTTTCTTTATATTCCTTTTATTTTCAAATTTTCTATAATGAATATAAAATTGAAACCCTCAAGAAAAGAAAAACATTTTTATTATTATCACACAGTTATGTTCAAAACTGAGAGATGATGGAAGAAAGGGAAAAGGAAAGTGAAGGAGAAGAAGGAAGGAAAGCGGGAAGGAAGGGAGGGACACGGGATGCTCTCTACCTTGACATTTTCTGTTTTTTGATGTATAAACACGAAACTGAAAGTCACTAATTAAGAAGGACCTGGTGTTGATCAATGCAGGCACTTAAAACTCATCAGCTCCGAGTCTGCTAACATTTAGGAAAGCAAACAGGCAACTGGGGGTTCCAAATAAAAGCACAGGCCAGAAGTCAGCAAAGATCATTATGGCAATCTTCAAAGGCCAGCTCAGACCACACATTTGGGTGGCAGCTCACATGGTCACCATTCAAGAATTCAGAGAAGGAATCAGAAGGGGCCTGCACTGGGGCAGGGGAGGGCGGAATGCAATCCCCTGTGCCAAAACCCTGTAAGCTATAAGGAAGATACATGGTGTCACACTGGAAAGAGAATGAAGTAAATATTCTGAATTACCGTGAACACTGCCAGTAGATTTCTGGTATTTGGAATGAGTCATGTCTCTTCCCTTTTAGCTTGAAAAGCTATCCGTACCACCAACACACAGTCCTAGGCATGGGGTTTTGCTTGCCAACAGGAGGATGTGCTCAGGCTAGCCTAAGTGAGGGCACGACTGAGCCATCTCACAGGTCCAAACCAACGTCAGTGCTCCAGGGGCTGTGTCCTTACTTCTCTCGCATCTCTCTTTCTAGTCCTCCGCTCTCTTGCTTGGTCTGCAACTGGCTTTCTCTGTTGCACTCAGAGCTTCTCGTCTCCCACGGGCCCTCTCTGAAGCTTTAACTTGGAGTACTGCCAACCCTGGGCGTACTCTACCTGACTTCTTAGTGCAAGCATCCGTCATCCCTATCCACTCATTCTCTTGGTGTCACTGTTCTTAATTGTTTAGGGAAAATTCCACTGACGTCATTGGCCAGGTTGGGCCAGTGTCACCCACAATACAATCAATGGCAGTGAATGTTATATGTGTATTATAGAGTGGCCCCTCCTAAGGCTCTTAACTATCTACTAGAGGTACCAATTGACACGTACTTCTTAGAGGAGAAGAGCCATACTAGCTTGACAAAACGCTGGTGTTTGACCATAAGGTATCAAACACTAAGAAAGGATTAGAAAGAGACTTGTGTATTGAATACCAGAAACTACATACATGGCAGTTCACTTAATTATGTGAGATATTAGCCTTTTAACAGCAATTAATAATTGCCAAGCATTTGCTATGGAGAACCAGATATTTTCCTATGTGTTATGTCATTTCATTCTCATACAAATGTTGCAGAGTTGGCGTTATTGCCTATGTTACAAATTCGGGAGTCAGTGAAGGTTCCGGTCACCAACTCTGATTCATGGGGGTGGGAGAGGTTTTCCCCACACCATGGGGGATTATCAGACACCGCTAGGAGTCCTACAGTTCAACTCAATTCTGATATTCTCTACCCCAAGATAGTATCACCTCCCACAGATTAAAGGCTCCATCCCACAAGACCACCACCATTGCCCCTATCTCTTCAGATGCAGTTGCAAACTCAGGTTATCACCGGTGCTTCTGACAGACCTGCTGTAGGTTGACCCCCTCCTTGGGTTCAGTTAATTTGCTAGAGGGGCTCACAAAACTCACACAAACATTTTACCTACTAGATCACTTGTTGACTATAAAAGATATAGCATAGGAATCACCTGACGGCAGAGATGTTCAGGGCAAAGGGCTGGGGAAAGGGTGCAGAAACTACTCTCCCCAAATCATCATTTGATCTCCAACCTGGAAGCTTTCTATGGATTTTTATGGAGGCTTCATTACATAGGCATGATTGATTAAATCACTGGCCATTAGCAAGCAATTCAACCTCCAGCCCCTACCCCTTTCCTGGACGTGGGGGTAGGGAAGACTGAAGTTCCAGTCCTCTAACCACAGGGTTGGCTCCCCTGGGAACCAGCCCCCATCTTTAGCTGCTTTCCTAAGCCACCTCATTAACATAACAAAAAAGACATTTATTGCTCTCACACTTTAGGAAATTCTAAGGGATTTAGGAGCTCTCTGCCAGAAAGGAGGATGAAGACCAAATACATATTTCTTATTATAAATCACAACATCACAGTTAATCTTTGGGATTTTGAGCAATTTGCCCAAGTTACACAATTGGAATGAAGTTTCAAGAAAACCCACACCTGTCAGAGTGCATTAGGTAATGCTTCTCTTAAAACCTAAGTTTAGCCTAGAGTCGATCACTGATTCACTGTACAATCTGGCATAACTCACACAACTCAAGCCTCATATTTCTCATCTATGAAGTAAGAGAATTCTACATGATATCTTTAAGGTCCTTCTTAGTTTTAACTTTTATGAAACTTATGTTTTACTTACTATTTAGTTCGATCCTACTTACAATCTGAGTTCCCTCTCTTGGTTTTTGTAGTAATTCTGAGTATGAGCCGTATAAATATTGATAATAAAAGGCGATTTTAGTTAAAATGATTAAAGGTCGTTATTCGATTTTAGATGATTTTAGATATATAGTATCAAAATTCCGAACATACCACAGATCACGTCAATAACATTTAGCAGATATAAATTTAGTGCCTTCTTTCTTCACGGCCGACCACTGAAAAGGACACTAAGAATTAGTTGCAGAATTTTCTATGAAGCAAGTGCTTCATGACTTGAGAACACATGTGGATGAAGGGATGGAACTCTAGAAAGTGCAATGAGATCACCTAGGAGTTGGGGGAGTTGGAGAATGCTTCCTGCAAGGAGTAGCATTTAAGATGAGTACAGAGCATACTAGCCAAGAATAATTATTAACCTGAATCAATAATAATCACTATAATTTTTAAACAAAACTAGCTGAACCTTTTAACTTGATTTGAAATAACTTGGTTTCCCCTTTTACATTTTTTCCATCAGTACAAGTTCCTGAAGACAGCAGAGTATGTATAAACATCAGCCTGAGAGACGAGAGGTGTAGAATTCTGACTCCCAGAGCCAAACCAAGCCAGCTCCTTGGGGGAGAGCCCCATTCAGAATCTGAGCGCAGCTGCAAGGCTTTTTCCCTTGACTTGTGTGGCAAGGAGCTCAGTGTAAAGGATGGGAAGTGATGTGGAACCGGAATTTAGAATGATGCAGGTCCCACTGCAGTAAAAGCTTGCCTGAGAAGCAGCTGAGTACATAAAAGCCCATAAAGAAAACCAAAACAATGATAGCTCCCATTGTGACTGTTTAGTCTTTCTGTAGAGACTCATGGGGTCCTGGCTATTATCTATTTTTAATATCACTTGACCAGAAAATTTATGCTACCATCTGGAAAAAGAGAGACATTTTTTTCCCTCACGTGAAAGAGAAAAAAGATGAGGGGAGAGTCGTAGAATGTGTCAGTCTTTTAAATCAGATGTCATTCATTTCTTGACATTTTACAGATAACTCCACACATTAGACATCCCAACCAATTGATCAATCATTTTGTGTGCATCTGCTGTACTCCTTCTTGGGTGCCTCTGAAATCTCAAATGGGGAAGTGTGAGGTCTAAGATTTCATTTCATAGATACGATCTTTTTTTTCGCCTTTAAAATAAGAATGCAGCTGCTCTTTGAAGAGATGTTCATAATTGTTTCCTTAGTTTCCTTAGAACTTATCACCACTCTCTCATCTATAGTTTGAAGAAATCAGACAATTATGTGTTTCCTCTGGGACTGAACTAAAGATCTAACTGAATTCAACACAATCTTTACAATTCAATCATTTGATCAAAAGTCCAGTGTAGGGGTTTAATACATGCTGGATGCCTGGCAGATAGACATATATAGGCTCTTATCTCTTATCAAGACATCTGGGGTCTCAGAGCCAGAAAACACAGAAAGAATTTAGAATGCAGAGCTGTATGCATATTTAGGGCACAAAGCACACACCTTGTTCTGGGGTAATTTAGAGCAGTGGGAGATGAAGTGTAATGGGGCCAGGTAAGGACTGAGGGTGAACAGCATACAGTGATCAGAGTTCCCTTGGAGGAAATGATATTTGTGCAGGAGTTATAAGTATGGACAGTAATTTGCCAAGTGAGCAAGGGAGAAAGGTCATGACAACTCAAATTACCAAAATTGGCATTTCCTTCTTATGTTTCAATTAAATTGACCATTTAAACTCCACTATAGAAGTTAGGATATGATGTAGAAGACTTGATTATCCAGTTTGCCAGACAGCAATTAAAATACCACAAAGCCAGCTTTCACTGAGGACTGTTATGCCCTGTTCTTTCCCCTGTGTTGGGTTGGAAGGAGTCTACTCCTCTTCTGATATTTCCTTCATGTGGAAGGTGTTACTTTAGCACTACCCTCCTGTTCTCTCTAAACATGGAGGAAGAGGGAGTGACTACCTAATTGGTGATTTCAAAACGAGAACCTGGGTGTATGTGGCTCACTCCCTTCCTCCTACCTGCTGCTTTGGAGAGCTCTGACCACTGTCCATCCTCAGAACATGAGTTCCTATCAGCTCTTATGCTGGTGGGCAGCGAAACTGCCTGAAGTGGGGGTTCAGCACTGGAGAGTAAGCTGCCACCACAGAGAGGTCATTTTCTCTTAGATGAGTTTTATTATTTATAAAAGTGATATTTTGGCAAATGTCTACCTGATTCCTTTCTAGTACTTTCCAACAGATTCAGAATATGTATTTTTTTTTCTTTAACCGGCATAGTTCTGGTCATCTCACAGTAAAGATAACAAAAAAACGTAATTATGTCCTTGGATCTTGAGTCAAATAATGCTGGTGCGAGTTTTTCTCCTACCACCTCTGGCTCAGTACACTTGGAAAGTTGCCAGATGTCTTAGGATCTCAGTTTCCTCATGTACGATATGGAGATTTAGAAAATGATAAACTGGCCCCTCTTTAACCAAGAAGACTTCTAACAAAATTTTTCAGTGTTCCTTAACATTCCTTGATTCTTTCAGCTTTACTTTCATAGGCGTAGGATAGTGGTTAAGAGCATGGAGTTCAGAGCCAGACAGGTTGGGCTGGAATCCTAGCTCTGCCATTTACTTAGAGTTACGACTTTGATCAGCTTTATAACTTCTCTGTATTTCTGTCACCTCATCTGTAACTTTGAGATAATAATAATATCTATCTGAGAGTCGTTGTAAGAAAGAAGTAGGTTAAGAACCATGCCTAATATATCATACATACTCTGTGTATTTTAATTAGATAAATAAGTAGTTGAATAAAAAGTGAAACCAGCATTAGCCAGAGTCACAAAGAAGAACATTGGTGTAAACTCTGCACTTAAGGAATTCAGTATATGTAAAAATGACAAAATTTTGTAATATTAGGTAAGTATTCATGCTTCTATTTGCCTGAGAAAGCAATTCCTTCCAAACACCATTGCCAGCCTTGTCTCCTCCTCTTCATTGACTACAACTTTGAGATCTCTGTTCCAACTCTGTTGTTTGGTCAAAGTCTTTCCTTTAGTAACTTATTTAATGGTATGAGTGAGTGGTAGGCTCTGAATCTCTTAACAGCTGCAAATATTGTTCCTTTATTCTATCAGTGAGTTGCAAGTATTTGATTAACAGGTATTAGCTCTTCTCTCAACAATATGTGTAGATGTCATTCCACCATCTTCTGTTTTCCACTCTTTCATGTAAGTTGTCCATTTATCAAACAGTTTTCTTTTGTAGCTGAATTTTATGTCTGGTATTCATTCTTTTTTTCTTTTTTCTTTTTTTAAGGTTTTATTTATTTGACAGAGAGAAAGACAGCCAGAGAGGGAACACAAGAAGGGGGCATGGGAGAGGGAGAAGCAGGCTTCCCGCGGAGCAGGGAGCCCGATGCGGGGCTCGATCCCAGGACCCTGGGATCACGACCTGAGCCGAAGGCAGATGCTTAATGACTGAGCCACCCAGGCGCCCCACTGGTATTCATTCTTTATCCTTGAAATTCATGAATTTTAGTAGGGTATGTCTATGCATGCATCTTTTTTCATTAAACATCTCTTTCATTCCACACACTCAGTCATTCTTCCAACTCAAGAAAATTTTTTCATATCATATGTGTGATTATTTCCTGTTCTCCATACGTTTATTGGATGCCACATAGAAATCCTATTATTTGCTTCCTAGATCCTTCATATATCTTATCATTTCCTTTTATGACTTGCATATCTTTGAACAGTTTTGCCATACAAAAATCCTGAAATTCTCTTACTGGTTTATTCAAGTTTGGGGCTGTCTGCAGAAATTCTATTTTGCCCTGTTCCTGAACTGCTGGAGCAGAGGGTCCTCTCTCTGATAGTTGGACCCCCCAAAATTATAATTTTCCTTGTGGAGTTTATTGGGGTTTGCTGTTGATTCTAAGTAGTAGTGATGAAAGGTTCCCATGGCTGGAGTGGATAGCAGCAAGCATGTGACAAGTCTCCTACTAGGACCCCAAAAGGAAGTTTCCCTGCTCCCTGGTATTCTTGAACTCCCCCAGGCTCAGGATCAAGAGACTCAGCCCACCCTAAATGAGCTTCTTCTCCATATCATGAAAGACGAAGTACACTAACATGAGGCAGGTGTTTATTTTCTTTATAATATTCCTTGGATCTCTGTGGACAGGGCTCTTCCCAGGATTTTCAGCATTTCAGTTCTTGCTCTAGGGCCTTCCACTGCTCCTTGGGCTTTATCTGCTCTACGTTTAAAATGCTTTGCTCCAGCTATCCCCACCAGGCTGTCAGCAAACCAAAGAATTTATTCATTCCTAGTTGCCCCGAGATTCCTTGACTCAGGAAAGGCATATAGGCAGGTTAGAAGCAGAGAAGGTGAAAATGTATTCAATTCATCATCTTCCAAGAGTCCTTTGAAAGGTTACATTATACAGAAGATAATGCCAGAGATGACTTGCTTCTTTCCCACTCTTCCTTTCATCAATCCAGGGTCTAGAAATAGGCACATATTATGTTTATTACCTAATTTCCCACTTAAGAATGTAAACCCCATGAAGACAGAGGCTTGGCTGATTGGGTTTCCTGCTGTACCCCATCCCCAAACATGCTTTATCTATAGCTTTCTTCATCTCAATTGATGGCAACACTTTATTTTCAGTTGTTCAGGTAAACACACACACACACACACACACAAAAAAACAAACCAAAAAAACCATGGAGTCATTCTTAATCACTCTCTTTCTCCTTCACCTTTAGACCAAATTTCCATCAGGAAATCTATAACGTCTATCTTCAAAAGATATCCATAATCTTGCTACTTCCTCCCACATTTATAACTACCTTCTGGTGCTAGACACTACTCTCTCCTTTCTTTTTTCTTTCTTTTTTTTTTTTTTAAGATTTTATTTACTTATTTGCCAAAGAGAGAAGGAGAGCACAAGCAGGGAGAGTGGCAGACAGAGGGAGAAGCAGGCTTCCCGCTGAGCAAGGAGACCTATGTGGGACTCGATCCCAGGACCCTGGGATCATGACCTGAGCTGAAGGCAGAAGCTTAACTGACTGAGCCACCCAGGCGTCCCTCATCTCCCTTCTAAATTATTGTTTGTCTTCTTACTGGCCCCTGAGATTCAACTCTCACCCCTCTACGCTATTTTCAGAATAGCACCTAGATCTGTCTTTTTTATAATATAAGCTAACTTTTCAAAAGAAAGAAAGAAAGAAAGAAGAAAGAAAGAAAGAAAGAAAGAAAGAAAGAAAGAAAGAAAGAAAGAAAGAAAGAAAGAAGAAAAAGAAAGAAAGAAAGGAAGGAAGGAAGGAAGGAAGGAAGGAAGGAAGGAAGGAAGGAAGGAAGGGAGGGAGGGAGGGAGGGAGGGAGGGAGGGAGGAAGGAAGGAAGAAAGAAAGAAAGAAATCTACTCACAGTGTGCAATGAATCCTTATTTTATTCAGAATAAGAGCCAACATCATTAGAACAAACCCCTCAAGGTCTCTAATAGATTGTCTGAGCCCCATGGCTTTTTTGATCCCATGCCCTATTCTCTATTCTTGCTCACTCAGTTTAGATTCTTTTCTATTCTTCAAGCTTGCCAGGCATGTTCCCAACCTAGTGTTTTGTTCTTACTGTTCTCTTTGCCTGGAATTCTCTTCCTCCAAATATCCAAGTAATGAATTCCTTCATTCCACCAAGATATTGCTCAAATGACATCTTCTCAATGAAATCTAGTCTCATTAGTTTTGTTTTGTTTTGTTTTTTTCCTAACAGCTTCATAGAGGTCTAACTGACATGTAATAAGCTGCATATACTTAAAGTGTACAATTAGATGGTCTGAAATATGAATAGACCTGGTAAGTCATCACCAGAAACACAATAGTGAATCCACTAACCCCAAAGCTTCCGCATGGGGCCATTTCTAATCTCACCCTTCAGCTCCTCCCACTCCTCCCTGATCTTCCTTTCCATCTGCAGGCAATGGATTGCTTTAACAATAAATTAATTTGCATTTTCTGGAATTTTATATAAACAAATCATACATTATGTACTTTTTTGTCTGACTGCCTTTACTGAGCTTAATTATTTTGAGATTCATCCATGTTATTGTATATCAGTCTCTTTATATTGCTGTGTAGTATTCCACTGTTAATATACCACAACTTGCTTATCCATTGACCTATGGATGGACATTTGAGTTCTTTCCAGTTTTTGGCTATTACAAACACAAAAACAAACAAACAAACAAAAAACTGCTATAAACATTTGTGTGCAAGTCTTTTTGTGGACATATGCTTACTTTCCTTTTAGGCAAATACCTAGGAATGGAATGATGGAATCATATGGTATATGGATGTTTACCTTTTTAAGAAACTGCTAAATTGTTCTCCAAAGTGGTTGTACTATTTCATATTCCAGCATTACCAGAAGTGTATGAGTTCTACCTTCCCTACACCCTTGTCAACAACTGCTATCTTTAGTCACTTTAATTTTAGCCCTTCTAATAGGTGTATACTGTTATCTCATTGTGGGTTTAATGTACATTTCCCTAATGACTAATGATGTTGAGTATTTTTTAATGTGCTTATATATTATCCACATGTCTGTTTTGGTAAAATAGTTGGGTTATTTAATTTCTTATTATTAAGTTTTAAGATTTCATTATATATTCTGACTACTAAATATATGATTTTCAAAGTTTTCTCCGAGTCTTTGGCTTTTCATTCTCTTTGCAGTTTCTTTTGAAACATACATTTAAAAAATTTTTTTTGATGAAATCTAATTTATCAATTTGTTCTTTTGTGGGTTATGCTTTTGTTATCATATGTAAGAAATCTTTACTAACTTCAAAGTAACAATAATTTTCTCTTATTTCGTTATATAAGTCCTTTTTTAGTTTTAAATTTAAGCATATGATATATTCTGAGGTTTTTTTCCTTAATATGATACAAATGTGGATTTTTTTTTTTGGCACACAGATAACTAATTATTCTATCACTGTTGGTTGAAAAGATCATCTTTTCTCCATAAAGTTGCCTTTGCATCTATACCAAGAGTCAGTTGTCCATTTATGTGTGGATTTATTTCTGGACTCCATTCCATTATGTATTTCTATCTTTGTGTCAGTAACACGTTGACCTGATTACTGTAACTCTGTGAGTCTTGAAATCAGCCTGTATTGGTTCATCTTATTCTTCATGGCCACCTTTTTAAATTTAGAATCTTCACCATTCTCCCTCCTGTTCTATTTTTCTTTTATACGTTGCACCTACTACTTTTTACATACTAAATGATTTATACTTATATGTATTTAATATGTAAAGTCTCCAAGAATATCAGCTTAATGAAATAAGGGATTTTGTGATTTTTTTTAAAGAGTTTATTTATTTGAGAAAGAGAAAGAGAGAGAGCACGAGCAGAGGGAGGGGCAGAGGGAGAAGGAGAAACAGACACCTTTCTGAGCAGGGAGCCCCATGTGGGGCTCAATTCCAGGACCCCGAGATCATGACCTAAGCCAAAGTCAGACACTTAACTGACTGGGCCATCCAGGCACCCTAAGAGACTTTATGAATCTTATTATAATCACTGATAGATCTCAGTGCTTAGAACTGAGCTTAGTACATAAATGTTCAATATCTATTTGTTGAATGAGTGAATATAGAATCAGACCATTTCATCCAATCTCCATGTAATTATAAATGCATAGAAACAGAAGACCGGAGGTTTGAAGTTAGTGCTCACCCATCTACTTGATCAGGGAGTCCTTACATGATCCTTAAACCTTACTTTCCAACCCTTACCACCTCCATTCCAGCCTGGCCAATGTATCCTCCATCCCATGTCTCTGCATTTTCTCACATGCTGATACTTTATTTGAGATGCTCTTTCCTTTTCCCCTTTTTTTGTCAACCCAAGCCTCACCTCTACTGGGAGGACTTCCCACACCCCAAATCTGCTTTATATTTTCCACCTCTCAGCCTCTGTGTTCCCAAGTACAGAGTGTGACCCATAGGTTTACTTATTTTCTATATATGATAATGCTCTCATTGAAGGCAGAGAATCATGTCTTATATAACTGGTTATTCACAATGCCTGGCATAATTCTTAGCATGCAATACATTCAGTTGAATTAATAAATTTCTACAAGCCTATCATTTGACTTCCAGAAAATAACTGAAATCTATCCCTATCCCATGCCATATTTATAAGCTGGTCTAATTATCTTGTGTTTATTTGTGTGAATACATGTGTGCATTTGTCATTGTTGTAGCATTATTTCAAGTTTTATCTGAACCATTAGGTAGATTCAACAAATATGAAACTGATTTCTCAGTATATCTTATTTGTTTTCTTTACCTAACAAATAGCTAACTCAAGTAAGTAAACAATGTCAAGCACGCTCACAGGCTTCATGCAGTTACTCATGAAGGTCACATTTACTTTTTCAAAACTGTTTTGAAATATTTTTGTTATAGGAATTAAAACACAAAATAACCAAATTCAGTGTCTAATTTTTCAAAGTTATATTACACAGGTTGACACAGGATATTTGAAAATATGTTACGTTTTTTTACATTGAAACTGACTTTTAGAATAACATAAAAGTGCTTTGAGCTCTAACAGTGCACAGGCTCCAGGCAAAACCATCTATCAATTCAGACATCCAGCCCCAGGCAGGTAGTTCATCAGTCAACCAGAATAATAACAGGGCAAGTCTTTGACAAATTCATTAAGAAAGCCATAAAATACCTAGTGTTGTAGACAGTCAACCTGACTTTGCATATCAGAGTTCTTAGTCCAGAAATAATTCGTTATCAGTTTGTCACTGAAAATCTTCCCAATTTTTCTATGAAGTAGAAAAGACATGTACTAATAATAAGGAGCAGTTAAATCCCAATACCACTACCTGCCTGTAAGACCTCAACCAAATTAACTTCTCTGTTCCTACCTGATTCACTACTGAGATGAAATTAACAAATGATTTTGTAGGATTTTGTAGGTAAGTATCTAACATAGGTTTTGACTCATAGAAGACACTGAATAAGTGTTAGTTCCCTTCTTGCCTCTTGGTTTAAACCAATGCTGACGATGCACAGCAAATGTTCATTCTGACTCCAATCTGTTTCCCTGGTTTAGAATTCTTTCCCATTGAAACCTCACGCAGCCCTATAATTCCTCATAAAACTTCCCTGGATAGCACCATGACCCGCTGATAAGCATTGGCATAAGGGATCAAGTATATCTAACACCTGGGTCTAAATTAAGAAAGTGCAGTCCATAGATCACCACATTAGGGTAACCTGGAGACCTTACTAAAACTGCAACCCATCAGCCCCAGCAAAATCCTAGTGAATCCAAGTTTCTAGAGTTAAGGCTCAGGACTGGATTTTTCACAGTTTTCCGAGGTATTTCTTTATGTACATTGTAGTTTAAACACCACTGTTACTTCAGTTCACTTTGACAAGTATTTTTATGACAAGATGAATACAGATTTTCATTGAGTTATGATGGGGTTGCATCCTGATCAACCCATCATAGTTGAAAATATCATTAGTTGAAAATGCACTGAATACACCCAACCAACCAAACATCATTGTTTAGCCTAGGATACATTAAATGTGCTCAGACCTCTTACATTAGCCAACAGTTGGGCAAAATCATCTATCACAAAGCCTATTTTATAATAAAGTGTTGAATATCTCAAGTAATTTATTGAATATTGTACCAAAAGTAAAAAACAGGATGGTTGTATGGGTGCAGAATCATTGTAAATGTTTCAGTTATTTAACCTTGTGATCACATGGCTGATTGGGAGTTACAGCTCTCTGCTGCTACCCAACATCATGAAAAAGGATCATACCACAGATCATTATTTTGGGAAAAGATCAGAATTCAAAATTTCAAGTATAGGTTCTAATGAAGGGCTTTGCTTTCACACCATCATAAAGTTGAAAAATCATAAAGCAAATCATCAAAAGTCGGGGACTATCTGTGTAAGGCATAGACCCTGCCATATAGAAGTTCAGAGTATATTGAGGGAATGGATAAGAATGGGCATCATTACATATGATAATAAAGTCTATAATAGAAAAATGAATCAAGATCTCTCAAAAATCTAGAGGGGCCCAAGGTCATATCTGTGTGTGTCTTTGGGGTTCTCAGTACACTAAAAACTAAAGAGCTAAATTAAAATTCCAAAAAAAAAGTAAAGTCACATAAGTGTAGTATTTGTACATGTAACATGTAAATGTAAATGTAAACATGTAAAGCTGATAATGAGCAATTTGGACTGGAATTGAAATACAGTGGAAATCTAAATGTGTGATTAATGTCTTTGTTCAATCTTATTGGTGTATTTCTGTGATAATATAAAGAAAATCATTTAAAGATCATGTCACAAGTCTAAATTTAAGCCCAAGGACAAATGACCCTTTAGTCAATACTGCATCCCCCCCCCCACATGAGTTAGCTTCTGGGATAAACAGGTTACTGTGGGTTTGGGGAAAGTTGGAAGAGTCTTCCCCAAAAAAGAGCACTATGTCTGGGTATTGAAGTTCGAATAGAAGGTTTTTGAGGGGCGCCTGGGTGGCCTAGTCTTTAAGCTTCTGCCTTCGGCTCAGGTCATGATCCCAGGGACCCGGGTTCAAGCCCAGCTTTGGGCTCCCTGATCAGCGGGAGGCCTGCTTCTTCCTCTCCCGCTCCCCCTGCTTGTGTTCACTCTCTCACTGTCTCTCTCTCTGTCAAATAAATAAATAAAATCTTAAAAAAAAAAAAAAAAGGAGCTTGTTTGACTTACTGCTGCATGCTCTGATCCAGAGCTACCATATATGAGGATTACCTCTTTGTGTTGATAAGTTTCGCAGTTTAGCATATAATTTCATATGGAATGATACAAGAAATCTTTCAGATCTATTATCCATTCACTTTAGATCTCAAAACAATTAACCATTGCCATCATTGAACCTGGGGCAGTGTTTCCCAATATATAAAGGAATGTTGGCTGAGCTAAGAATGTTTTACAAGGAGAACAGCTGTAGTAAAGAAAGTTTTGAAGTCCTGCTGTGCTCTCCCACCCACTCCCCACCACCTCCCTCTCTCCTGCCCCTTTACCATAAGACAAAAAGAAGGTGCAAGGATTCCTATTCAAATGTGGTGAGCTTCAGCTGTAGATCTCTATGTCAATGGTCCTTGTGGCATCATCTTCAATTTCCTTGACTCTTCTACCTCAGATTGTTTGCCAGGGACAGAATAGTGCTCTTCAAAGCAATCCTCTGCTACCTATATTTTTCTGCTTTTGAATTTTCAATCTCTATATTCCATGTGCACATGACAATTGCATTAGAGTCTTCTCTATAACTCAAATGATGTTTTAGCAGCAAGTAATAAATCCTGATATAAATATGCACCTATAGTAAAATTGTTTTACAAGTTTCTACCCAGAATGAGTTATTTACTAGTCATTTGATTCCATTTCCCAGTGACAACAGGATGATAAAGGGTTCTGTGAGACAATCTAAATAATTTCAAAAGAAATCTTTCAATGAAATTTGGTTTTATGAGTATCCTTTATTTGTTTTTTTCTCAACTGAACCTAATAATAAATCCAACGACAGCCAAAAACACTGTTATTAAATGAGAATATTTTATTGTAATGAATATATATCCCACCTCACTTCAAAATGTCATTAGGTGGGTCACAAAAATATAAAGTATTTGGTAAGAGGAAAAATAGTTTAAAATAAATGAAAGTAAGAAAAAATAAGACTTAAATGGAAAAATGAAGCAATAGAAAGCTATGAACAGAGATGCCTGCCCAAAGTTCTTAAAGTTCTTCATAAAAATAAAATGCTGACTGAAATTATATCTCAGAGCTTCCTCACATCCACACAAAAAGGGCAATACCTGTGCATCATAATATGCCCATTCTACATAATATAGAAATAAGCCAGTTTTGCTTAGAGGTACAACTTTTCTAATTACAAAATTGAGAATTTCTAAATTGGAAATTCTGGATAATATTGTGGGTCAAACTCTTGCATGACATTTTCACAATAAACATGGACTTGGGTAGATATTTCTTGTCACAGGTCTCCATGCAAGCAGAATACGTGATCCTGGTGTGCCAGCACCCTCCCTAGATAATCCTCCATGGCTTCTTAACATGTGTTCTAACTTGCCTGACCCTTAAAACTTGGGAGGCCCCTGTATTTGTCTCCCTTCCTTTGCTCTTCACCCCCCTTCCCTGGAAGATCACAGGCTTTCCAAAGTATTCCTAATTACCCTAATCTCCATCTCCAATCCGGACCCCTTGCCTGAGCTCCAAAACCCTTTCACCCACAATTTCCAGTGGCATTTCTGTATGGATTTTTCACCATCCCCTTAGAGTCATTATTTCAAACTCAACCACCGATGTCCCTTCTAAAGAACTTTGCCATACTGTGCACCATAGCTCAGTAAGGAATCATCCCTTCTGAAAAATCACTCCATTGCTCCACAGAGATACTTGAGAGGCAGCCTTGTCCTTTTTTCCTCTTTCTTGTTCCTGTAGCTAATCAATTGTCAAGTCCTACCAACTTTACCTCCTGTTAGGAATACAGGTGTGTCTCTCCAGCTTCTCAACTGCTCTCTGAGCACCAGCCAATGACACCCCTTGCCTGGATTATGGTGACAGCCCCCACCTGGTTTTTCCACTTATGCTTTGACCTGGCCACAATCTATTTTCACCCAGTATAGCAAAGCTCATCTTAGGATGCAAATCTGATCATGCCCCCCCAAACCCCCAACATCTCCCTCAATAGCTTCCTATTATATGGTCAATGTGAGATGTTTTTTACTGCCATTGCTTAAGAGGCTTTGGAGGCCCTGGACTCCAGCTTCTTCCCCAGCTCCATCACAAACTCCTACTACCTCTCTGGCCTCCAGTGTTGCCTTTTAATACTCTACAGGGTCAAGTGTTTTCTTCATAGAGATGTACACTGTGCCTAGGTCTTTTTTTCCCCAACCAGCCCTCCCCACCCTTATACCCATTGTACTATCGTTCATCATGCCAACTGACTCTAATTCATCAAAGGCAAGGCCCCATAGAAGAAGGTTAGTTCTCCCAGATTGTGCTTGCATAGCACCGTGCTCTCAGCATGGATCTTTCCCACTAGACTTTAAATTCCAATGGGCAGAGAATTTCCTTCACCCCCATAACTCCCAAGCTTGCCACATTCCCTGGCATTTTTTAGGGGCTCAAATCCTTGCTTGTTAAATGATGAATGAATAAGTGACTGAGTGAACAAATGAATGCCTACATGCTTTATATCAAGGGTCAGAACTATAAAGTGATTAGGACTTTTGTTAAAGGAAAACTTTGAGGAATTAGAAACTCCAGCTGTAAGGAGAGGACACTAAGACCTTCTCTTGCTGGCATTCCTTGGTGGTCCACTTGGACTGCAGCCATTGGAGTCCCCAGTGCCAATTTGTCTCATGTTATGAACTGATGTGCTCCATAAACTACCCATAATGTGCTAGAATGTGGCTCCTGGGCTTTCATGTTCACTGTGAGAACCACCTGCTCTGCTTACATAACACTTTTATTATTTACTTGCAGTCATGGAGCCCCACAGCAGCAAAAATTAGAGGTTTGCTCTTCAGAGCCAAATATTTGACTCTATCACTGTTCATACATGCCTTTTCTACTTGAGGTATCAGAGTTTACCACTGAATTTCTTATCTGAAACCACTAGGAGAGAATTTCCCATAAATCAATTCAGCAAATATTTATTGAGTGATTCATATAGACTCAGACGTCAAGGGGCCTATGGAGACTGTCTAGTCAAACTTCCTTATTTTACCAAGAAAATAGCAGAACCCTGGTGGACTTCTGATCTCAAATCCATTAAACAATTATCTATGCACAAAGGAATATAAAAATGTGTAAGACCCTCTTCTTGTCCTCAAGAGGCTAACATCTTTAGGGGTGACAAGATCAAATAAGTGAACAGTAATAATACATTTGACTATTTAACAGAGTGCTTAATATATAGCAAACATGTTTTAATGTCCTTTTAAATAAATTAATAATTAGATGAATTAATAAACCGATCAATTAAGGAATGCAATATAATATGGTACTTATAAGAGTTTTTCTTTGTATTTATGTGACTGTTCATTAATAACCACTTCCCTCATCTAGATATTGTACTGTTGGTGAGAAGAAGGGATAATTTCTGTTATTTGCTTACTCTTGGATCCCCAATGCCTCACACTTGGAACAGAAAACAGTTGATTCTCATTATTCATAGATTCTGCATTTGCAAATTTGCCCATTCACTAAAATTAAATCAATATTCATGCCATTTTCCTAGTCAGTATTGGACATGCACAAAGTAGCAAAAAAAAATGTGAGCACCTGACACACATGTTCCCAACTAAGTTCAAACAAGGTGACCCCCTGCCTTCTCTCCATAGGGTAGCTCTTATACTGTTCCAGGTCTTACACTGTAAGCAGCTATCATTTTCACAGTCTACTTAATGCTGCATGTTTCCCCATTTTGCATGTTTTACTGATGAATTTCACTGTCTAAATGGCCCCTGAGTGTAGTGCTAAAATGCTGTCTGAAGTTTCTAAGTGCAAGAAGGCTGTGATGTGCTTTATAGAAAAAATGCATGTATTAGATAAGCCTCATTCAGACATGAGCTATAGTGCTGTTGGCTCTGAGTTCAGTACTAACGCATCAATGATGTATATTAAATAAGATGTCTTTAAATGAAAATACATATAAAACAAGATTATGTATTGATTGGCGAAGATGTTATGACCAGAGCAGAGCTTGCAGGAAGCTAAAACTGTATTTCCCCTAGGAGCAGTGGCTCAGTTCTGGCTAATTTAGTGTTCATGGTGACTACAGAACACAACTAATATATATATATATATATATATACCCAATATGTATGGAAGGAGGCAGGAAAGGAGGGAAGGAAAAAAGAAGGACAGAAATAAGTTTATTAGTAGCAAGTAAGACAAGTGTTTTATGAGAACAGAGAAGAGTCAGGTGTTGGAAGCATCATCCCACAACACCGCGACCAATACCCACCTTTTAGTTACCTCACAGGTCCCACACCAAGGCACTGCACCTAAGAAAGTATATTGTGTGATGGTAGAAGCACTATCTTTGTGTTTGTGCTCACAGCAGAAGCCACACAGGCTGTTAGTCAAACTACCTACTATTCAAGTTTAAAACCAGGCTTTCCAGAATCTAGCTGTGTGACTTTTGGGGAAACTAGTCAAACCTCTCCTTGCACCCTACTATGTAAAATGGGAATCATTAGAGTGCTTATCTCACAGGGCTACAGAGAGGCTTAAATAATAAAATAATAAACAAAAAACATGCCAAAGACTGGCAGAAAATCAGTATGTAGTAAATATTAGCTATTTTTATTTCAGTTGATAAAAAAATCAGTGATTATATACTGCAACTGAAAAATAGTTCACTGAGACATTTCCAATTCATCAAATTAATTCTATATACTAATCCACTTTATGCTTACAGTGTTCCATGAAGCTTTTTTGAAATGTCAACCCCTTCACATAAACACGTCAGCTTGCTATTTGTCATTTAATTTAATTTTTTGAAAAATGTATATATATTTTTTCAAGATTATATTTAAATTCAAATGAGTTAACATATAGTATAGTATTAGTTTTCAGGGGTAGAGTTTAGTGGTTCATCAGTTGCATACAACACCCAGTGCTCATTACTTCAAGTGTCCTCCTTCCTTAATACCCATTGCAGTTACCCCATCCCCCCATCCACCTCCCCTCTGGCAACCCTCAGTTTGTTTACTATAGTTAAGAGTCGCTTATGGGGGGCGCCGGGGTGGCTCAGTTGTTAAGTGTCTGCCTTCGGCTCAGGTCATGATCCCAGGGTCCTGGAATCGAGCCCCGCATCGGGCTCCCTGCTGGGCGGGAAGCCTGCTTCTCCCTCTCCCACTCCCCCTGCTTGTGTTCCTTCTCTTGCTGTCTCTCTCCCTCTGTCAAAAAAATAAATAAAATCTTTAAAAAAAAAAGAGAGTCACTTATGGTTTGCCTCCCTCTCTGTTTTTGTCTTATTTTATTTTTCCTTCCCTTCCCCTATGTTCATCTGTTTTGTTTCTTAAATTCCACATATGAGTGAAATCATATGGTATTTGTCTTTCTCTGACTGACTTATTTAATTTAGTATAATACCTTCTAGTTCCATCCACGTCATTGCAAATGACAATATTTCATTCTTTTTCATGGCTGAGTAATATTCCATTATATATACATATATATACCACCTCACCATTTAAAAATTATATCTCCCAAGGTTTCACAACCATATATAATTTGATATTTGCCCCCCCAAAATATTAGCAGTATATGGCCTCTCTTGACCCCTCTGCTCTTACTTGCTTAGTAGCAAGTAAGACAAGTGTTTTATGAGAACAGAGAAGAGTCAGATGTTGGAAGCATCATCCCACAACACCGCGACCAATACCCACCTTTTAGTTACCGCACAGGTCCCACACCAAGGCACTGCACCTAAGAAAGTATATTGTGTGATGGTAGAAGCACTATCTTTGTGTTTGTGCTCACAGCAGAAGCCACACAGGCTGTTAGTCAAACTACCTACTATTCAAGTTCAAAACCAGGCTTTCCAGAATCTAGCTGTGTGACTTTTGGGGAAACTAGTCAAACTAGTCACAAGAGTGACTGTTTGTCTTCTTGTGATGGCAAGTGGTTTCACATGGACAGCAGCCATCTCAGAACTTCCTGCCCTTTTACTCCAGCCATGGACTAATGCCTCCATACTACTCATATTGCCTTGACATTGTAGGAGCTGTATCCAGTTATTTACAGTTTTAAAGAAACTGAGCCAAGAAAATAAACCAGATTTTTCTCCAGAGTCAGGGACTTTTGGTCACTGACACTTCCCCACTTAAAAGCTATTTTTGATCCCCTAACTAGTATTCTTCACAAAGATAACTGGACATTTATGACAAAAAAGATCCCATGTTGGGGGGGCTCTGGACATATCTTGCCAATAAGAGATATTTTTACTTCATATGGGTTATATCTCTTGTAACTCTGCACACAATCTAGTTTTAGATAATGCATTACTTCTAATTTAAGTGAAAATGACCGAGCTTATTTCTTATGTTTCACACAAACTCTAGTAGAGAGTAAGTCAACCACCATTGTTTGGAGGGACACAAATGTATCAAATACCAAGAACAGAGCTATATCCCTGATGATTTAGTTTGGCTGCATGTAAGAGTATCTTAAATAAAATTTAAGGTTTTTTTCTTAGAGAAAGTAAGTTTAGAAACAGACAAAGCTAGAGTTGATGGCATATCAAAGATAGCATCAGAGATCCAAGCAAATTCTATCATTCTTCACCATCCTCACCATTCTCACAGGTGCTTCATGGTCACAGAATGACCACTGCAGCTCCATCTGTTATGTCTGCATTCCAGGCAGCAGAAAGAAGAAAGTGTCTGCTGGACAGGGCTCAGTTCCCAGCGAATTCAGTCCTCCTTAAACAGCTTGGCCAGAGGTTCTCAGTGTATCTCATACATTGTCTAATACACCTGGGTATGGTGAATGTGGGTATGGTGAATGGAGCACAATCTGCTGGTATCACTTTCCCATTACTTCTTCTACCTATACCACTACGAAGCAACCCACTGCTGCACGGGCAGATGGGGCATCCCTTTGGAGTCCTCCAGACTCCACGGTTAATATGTTAAAAAAGAGTGCAGCACATACCTGATGTATTCCGTCTCATATCCTCTTTCTTCTTTCACCTACCTTTTTACACTAGACATTGTCACAGCAATCAGCTGTGGACAGGTATGACCTGACCACACCTTGCTTCTGCTGTACAACAGCTAGACTAGGAATATTTCCTGTTTTTATCATTCAGACTAAAAAACTTCATAATTTATGAGGAATTGGATAGAGCACTCAGGAAAGTCTTACCTCAGTAGTAGGAAATATAAACCCTAGATTAAGCCTTGCCCCAGACACACAAGATGTCATAAAGCAAACCCAAAATATCCAAAGTGTCCAGGTAACTTATCTGCATTATAGCACAAAACTCAAGATTGTGTATAGGATTACAATATAGAACCAATATTGTTGGGTCTTGGTCTTTTTATTATTTTTTATTATTTTTTTAAAATTTTATTTTATTATGTTATGTTAGTCACCACACAATACATCATTGGTTTTTGATGTAGTGATCCATGATCCATTGTTTTCGTATAACACCCAGTGCTCCATGCAGTATGTGCCCTCCTTAATACCCATCACCAGGCTAATCCATCCCCCCACCCCCCTTCCCCTCTAAAACCCTCAATTTGTTTCTCTGAGTCCATAGTCTCTCGTGGTTCATGTCTCCCTCCAATTTCCCTCCCACTTCATTTTTCCCTTCCTTCTCCTAATGTCCTCCATGCTATTCCTTATGTTCCACAAATAAGTGAAACCATATGATAATTGACTTTCTCTGCTTGACTTCTTTCACTTAGCATAATCTCCTCCAGTCCCATCCATGTTGATGTAAAAGTTGGGTATTCATCCTTTCTGATGGCTGAGTAGTATTCCATTGTATATATGGACCACATCTTCTTTATCCATTCATCTGTTGAAGGGCATCTCGGCTCTTTCCACAGTTTGGCTATTGCGGACATTGCTGCTATGAACATTGGGGTGCATATGACCTTTCTTTTCACTACCTCTGTGTCTTTGGGGTAAATACCCAGGAGTGCAATTGCTGGGTCATAGGGTAGCTCTATTTTTAATTTTTTGAGGAACCTCCACACTGTTTTCCAGAGTGGCTGTACCAACTTGCATTCCCACCAACAGTGTAAGAGGGTTCCCCTTTCTCCACAACCTCTCCAACATTTGTTGTTTCTTTCTCGTCCATTTTTTGCCATTCTAACTGGTGTAAGGTGGTATCTCAATGTGGTTTTGATTTGAATTTCCCTGATGGCTAATGATGATGAACATTTTTTCATGTGTCTGTTAACCATTTGTATGTCCTCTTTGGAGAAGTGTCTGTTCATGTTTTCTGCCCATTTTTTGACTTGATTATTTGTTTTTTGGGTGTTGAGTTTGAGAAGTTCTTTATAGATCCTAGAAATCAGTGCTTTGTCTGTAGTGTCATTTGCAAATATCTTCTCCCATTCTGTGGGTTGCCCCAGAACTTCTAAGCAGCTTGGGATGCCCCACAAATACACTCAGCTGTTCTGATAGATACATCACCTTGGGAGGCTAGAGATACATCCCCTTGAGAAATTCATCGTATAAGGGATTGAGAGCTGGGGATAATGCTAATCAGAATCCCTGGTGGGATTAGCCTCTGTGCCCAGCGGGGATCAACCTGACAATACACCCTCAAAGGGGCTTTTCTCCTTCTCTGTTTTGTATTTCCCAGCTTCCCACTCCTTCCCTGGAGTTTCTTCCTAAAATAATCCCCTGTAACAAGCTCTTATCCCAGAGTTGTTTTTTGTTGTTTTTTTTTTTTTTTTTTTTTTAGTAACTCAGGCAAAGATCAGGACCTAGAGGAACATAATAATTTTATTTTCAAGAAAATAACCTGACTGAAAATGTTGGTTTTCTATATAATTCAATTTTTAACTAAAAAATTAGATTATTATCTCACTGTTTCTCTTAACATTTCTCTTATAACGGATATGCACTCCCCAAAAGGCAGTGTACCATATAGTTAAGAGCATGGACCCCAAATCCAGGCAATATGTTGCAGTCCTGGCTCTACTCTAAGCTTATTTAACCTCTCCAAGTTTCAGTTTCTGCATCTGTGAAATGACAAAACAAACAACATATATGATATTTCAATCAGTTCTAAGACTCACCTTCTAACTGAAGCAGAGAAAATGTAAATTGTTCAAGGTCCCACAAGATTTCAGATCTTCTGCCTCCCAATCCAATCATGTTTCTGCCCCAGCCTAGCAGACACAAAAGAGAGAAGATGAAAAGTCTTCTGTGAACTCTTGTTCAATTTGCACCTTGTTAGGGATTCCCCCAAAGAATGTACTAAAGTGAAAATCCTAAGGTAACAATGGCAATATGAAGGAGGGATTTCCTTTCAAAGTAGGCATACGATTATTTACTCTGTAGTAGTCTGTAATTCTTTAGGGTGTATATTTAGGCATTTTGATACCCATCATCTCATTTCATCAACACATGAACCATGAGAGGAACATAGGATGAGGGTTTCTACCTCAATTTAGTAGATTCACCCATTCATCCACTGATTTATTTCTTCAATTTCTCCTCTGTTAACTCAGTGTGTACCCATTGTGTGTCTATCTAATTTTGTGAAGGGCACTGGGAATATATGGATGAGCAAGTCATAACCCCTGCCCTGAATGTCTTCACAGTCTAATGGGAAAAATGGGCATGCAAGCAAAATGCAACCCTTTTGGTCAAAAGCAGCTATGAGATGTCCCTAAGACACAAAGAATGAGGTAATCCCACGTGAGGCTGGGGTGAGCAGGAAAACCTTCATAAAGGACTGATGCTTGCTCAGTCATGGGAGGTGGGAACTTTTCACTATGTAGCTTCTGATGAAGGACATTCTTGAACAAAGTCATAGAGAGATAGGAGAGCTATTATATGGGAACCAGAAATACTGGGGTATGCCTGAATCGCCATGTGTGAGGCAAAGAGGAGGTGAAAGAGAGGGTGGAGGAGAAACTGAAGAGGTAAATAAGAGCAGCCCATAGTGGTTATTATAACTGGTTATTATAACTGATTAAAGGGAGGCTCTAATATGAATAAAACAAGATCGAGCACTTGACTCTAGATCTACACTCAGGTCTTGATCTCAGAGTCCTGAGTACAAGCCCCATGTTGGGCTCCACATTGAACATGGAGCCTATTAAAAATTAATAATTAATTAATTAATTAATTAAAAATCAGGAAAATACCATGATCTGATTTTCATTTTACAGAGTTCACTGTGGCTGCAACAGGAAAGATGGACTTCTGAGGAAGATCGGAGCTGAGTAGGCCAGTGAGGAGGCTACTTATCCTGGTTGTGCCCCACAAAGATGATGAAGTTATGAATTAAGGAAGTGAAGGTGGGATGGGAAGAATAGATACCAGAAATAGTAAAGGGATGGAACTCTTTTTCTCCATTGCTGATTACACGTGGAGGCTAAGCCAGAGGTGGCATCTAGGGTAACTCCATGCTTAAATCTTGAATGACTGAGTGCATGGTGTTTGCTTTATATTGGGACTTTAAGATAAATAATATAACGGAGCAAAGATAATAACCCAAAACACGGACATCTGGAGCTTGGATTGTCCATGGAAATATGCATCCACTATTTGTTGAGTTGGTCTATAATTTGGGACAGTTAAAAATTTGGGTTAGAAATCCAGATTGGTGGTTCATCAGATAAGACTTCAGGTTTTAGACCAGAGTTGTTACTGGAACAAATTGAGACATTGGGACTGTTGGGATGGAATGAATGTATTTTGCATGTGAGCAAGACATTAATTTGGGGAGACAAGGGAGGAATGCTATAGACTAAATATGCTCCCCTCCAAAAATATCATATGTTGAAACTGAAACCCCCAATGTGATGGTATTAGAAGGTGGAGCTTCTGGGAAGTGATTAGATCAACAGGGCATAGCTGTCATGAATGAGATTAATACTCTTATGACAGAAACCGTTGGAGAGATCTCTAGCTCCTTCCACCAAGTGAGTACACAGTAAAAGGATGACTGTCTATCTGTGAACAAGGTAGCAGGCCCTTGCCAGTCATCTAACCTGCCAGTGCCTTGATCTTGGACTTCAGCCTCTAGAACTGTGAAAAATACATTCCTGTTGTTTATAAGCCTCTTAGTGTACAGTATTCTAAGACAAATGAAATAGTTTCTGCACAAAAATTATATCATTACACATTTTTATCATTGAGAAAGTGAGTGGTCATTTTGTATAAAACATCCCAGGATGTATCTCATTGATATTTATGTAACAATAATTATTATTGTATTCACATTAACAGCAGCTAATATTACTGAACATTTTATATGTGGCAGGTGCTGGCTAAGCACTTACATGCCTTTTTTTCAATTATGCATTACAATAACCTTACTTGGAAAATTCTATTATTATCCCCATCTTTCAGATGAGAAAATCATGTCAGGGATAAATTATAAACAGTTCAACATTAATAAGGTGGTACATAGCAGTGTCGAGATTTGAACTCAGGGTTCCCCTTTTAATCTAAGCTTTTAACTTCTTTGCTAGAGCAACCCAGGGGCAAGACTGACCACTCCTGAGAGTAAAGAGTTACTGTGCACTTGCTCATTGCCAGGTTCATGATCTCAGAAACTATCTTAACAACACTGACATGCTGGTATTAGTATTACTCCCATTGTATGGATGATGCAACTGATGATCAGAGGAAAAGCAACTTGTTCCAAAATTTATATTGGATAAAGAAAAGAGTAAAATAGATGGGGCACTTGAGTGGCTCAGTCAATTAAGAATCCAACTCTTGATTTCAGCTCAGGTCATGATGTCAAGGTCATGAGATCAAGCCCTGTCTTGGGCTGGGTGTGGAGCCTGCTAAAGATTCTCTCTCTCCTTCTCCCTCTGTGCCTCCCCCACTCTCAAAAAAAATTCTGTCTATTTGTCTATTTCTGTCTTTTGGCTGCACCCCCCAAGTTGAAAATCATGTATGCGGAACTTGCAAAAATGGTGCCACTAAACTTGCCATCAGCCTATTACTTACCTCCAGAACATATAAGACAATGTACAGAGGAAGAGTTCAAGATGATAATGGTGAAGAAGGAGAGAGAGAATGAGAGAGAGAGAGAGAGAGAGAGGAAGGAAAGAAAAAAAGAAGGAGGGAGGAAGAGAAAGAAGGAGGAAGGAAGAAGAATTCAAGATAAAGACTGCATTAGTAACAGGAACCTCTAGGACAGGGCTATTCCTGGAGTGTAATGCTTTTCTTTTCCTTTCTCTAAGGGGTAGGGTGTGTCCCCCTACTCACATGCCCAGCCTAAAATTGAAGTTAAATAAGGGAAGCTTCAGAAAACCATTTGGACAACTCAACATATGTCTTGAGTGACAAAGAGACTGATATCATAATCAAGCCTAAAGAAAAACAAAATAGCACTCTGAAACAGAAGGTGGCTAGATATGTATGCCTCATAACAGCAGAACAAAGAGAGAGGTCTCCATTGAGAATATCTACACATTCAGATTTTGGATCCTTTTCCAGGTGTGTCTTTCCTTTGGGCAGAATTGTTGGTAGAATTCATTTGCTTGCAGTTGTAGGACTGAGGGACCCAGCCCATTATGGGCTGTCAGCTGTAAAGCACCCTCACCTTCTTGTGATATAGGACTCCCACTTTTGCTCTTTATTTCTCCAAAGTCATCTAGAAAGTCTCAAGAGTAAGTCTACTAGCAACAAAAGTCTTACATAATGTAATAATCACAGATGTGACATTCCATCACCTTCATTATATCCCACTCATTATAAACAAATCAAAGATCCTGCTCACACTCAAGAGGAGGGGTTTATACAAAGGTGTATTAACCTGAGCAGCCAGGAGTCCAGCAGATGCTGGTTTCTTTCCTCTTCACCTCTTGTCCTTTGAATCTGCTTTCATTCCAGGGAGCAAGGACTTCCTGGTCAATCAGTCCAAAGAATTACTGAAAGGTTCTACTAGTGGGTAAGATGTTGTAAGTCAGTGTTGATAAGCTAGAGAGAGAGAAGAAAAGAAAGAAATGGAGGGAGGGAGGGAAGGAGGGAGAAAAGGCGGGAGGGGGGAGGAAAGAAGAAGGGAGGGAGTCAGGAAAGAAGGAAGGATGCAAGAAGAATTAGAAAAAAAAAAAAGAAAGAAAGAGAAAAATCTCCACGACAGGAGAGAAAATCTTTTAATTCATTTGTTCTGGTTGCATTTCGGGGAAGCAGGTTCTACTTGCTCTGGACAATGGAGACCCCATCCTGCTGCCTTTAAACAAAGCTTCTGAGGAGCCCTAAAGTATCAACCACCAATGAGTTGTTTATCTGAAGGCTTAGGTGGGGGCTGAGAAAATAAACACTTTGAATGTGTTTGGTGTTAGGGGGGAAGGCGCCGGGTCCCTCTTTCGACTTGTGGAGTCCCTGCCACCACCTTGCAGCCTCTGGTATCTTAGAAGGCCTGAACTTAGACCCTGAGTGGATGGGGAAAGTGTGTGGTGTTTGTACAGCTGAAAACAAGATGAAAAACCCCAGGTCCCCTCTCACACCCCATTAGGCCCTGAAGTCCACGGAGTGTTGCACTCAACACATAAACACTCTGCTTGGGGAAGCGGTGGTCAGGGTGTGAGAGGGAGGGATACCGTCTCAGGGAAGAACAATGGCATCTCTGTGAGAAGGCAGGCATCCCCAGTCCTGCGGCTCCTTGGCCCAGGGTGCATTAATCATTACTTCCACCTTGTGCATTTCATTGAGCCCCAAGGTCTTTGGGATTGATAATGGGACAGTAGGTAAGAGGATACTCAATCAGAACAAGAACACTGCTGGAGCAGGGATCAGCATCCCTCTTTCCTTTTCCAGGTTGGCAGAGTGGGAGAAAACAGGAATTTTGAGTAAATAATACTGGGCTCCAATGTAAGGTCCTCTCCCAGCTGGCTGTGGTGCTGTGGGCAGTTGATGAAGCTCTCTGGCCTTTCCGCAGCCCTTCACCTTTGTCCGTGCTCCTTTATGTCTGGAATGTTCTCCAAACACACCTGCTTTCTCTGGGGCATTTTTCTACTCATCTCACATATAGGTCGCATGCCTGCTCCTCAAAGAAACTTTCCTATCTCCCAGACTATGCCTACCTATCCACTCCTTCTGCTGTGCCCCCACGCCCATTGTGTTTGTTGCTGTTGTACCTTGAATCATGTCCCCCAGAAAGATATGCTGGAATCTTAACTCCTGAATATGACCTTTTTAGATTAGGGGTCTTTGCAGATATAGTCAAGTTGAGATGAGGTAGTGCTAGCTAAATCCAATGACTATTATCCTTTTTTAGGAGAGGGAGATTTGAAGACTCTTACGGACTGAATTGCCTCCCCTCTGCCATTCATATGCTGAAACTCTAATTTCCAGTGTGATGGTATTTGGAGAGGGGGCCTTTGAAAGTTACTTAGGTCATGAGTGTAGGGCTCTCATGATGGGATTAGTGCCCTTACTAAAGGGGACACCAGAGAGCTTGCTCTGTCCCTCTTCTCATCACACAAAGAACAGGACACATGAGCACACAGCCAAATGGTTGTCACCTACAAGCCCAAGAAGAGCTCTCCTGATGAACCCTCCCTTGTTGGCATCTTGATCTTAGACTTCCCAGACTCCAGATTGTAAGAGATAATTCCTGTAGCTTTTATGGCATCTCAGGCTAGTTATGACAAAGTCACAAAGACATACATGGAGGGAAGAAGGTCGGAGGAAGATTGTAGCAGATTGGCATGAATTGCCAGCACCACCAGAAGCTAGAAAGAGAGAAGGAAGGATTATTCTCTAGAACCTTCAGAAGGAGTATGGCCTTGCCAACACCCTGACTTCAGTCTTCTTGCTTCCAGAACTCAGAGAGAATAATTTTCTGTTGTGTTAAGCAACACAGTTTATGGCAATCACAGGAAACTAATACAAAAGTGAATCCTGCTCCCTTCCTGTTGATTGGGCCAACTTTTCCACCCTTCCTATCTTTCCTGGGGTGTAGGACTAGAACCTGACTTCACATTTCCCTTTCTATTAGCCCCTTCCCTTTGGCCAATATAAATGCTGGAGTCTCTCATATTTGAAACAATAGCACCAATGCCCACTGGCACTCTACATCATTATCTAGATTAAGGAATAACTCCCTCTTTTCCTTCACAGCTCAATTCCACAGTGTAAGAGTCTACCCTTGTCATCTCCAGTCCTCAAATCCTATTCACTTTTCATCCTGCTCAAATCAGGGTTTGTCCCCACTTCTACACTGAAGTCACTCTGCAAAAGCCTTGGATTGCCAAATTCTATAGGCTCTTTTTAGCTTTAACCTTACATGCCTCACTGGTTAAAATCTACCCACCTCTATTTTTTGTCTTCTGCTTGGACTGCTATATCAAAATGTCACTGTCTGGGTGGCTGGCTTATAAACAAATTTATTTCTCACAGTTCTGGAGGCTGAAAATCTGAGGTCAGCGTGCCACGATGGTCAGGCAAGGGTCCTCTTCCAGGTCACAGACTTCTGCTAGTAGTCTCCCATGGGGGGAGGGTTAGGATGCTCTGTGAGGTTTCTTTTATAAGGACACTAATCCCATTCCTGTGAGCTCTACTATCATGACTTAAGCACCTCCCAAAGGCCCCACTTGTTAATGCCATCACCATGGGGAGTTAGGATTTCAATGTATGAATTTGGGAGGAGACACAAATACTCAAATGATAGCACTTTTCCTTGGCTTCTGTGACACTTTACGCCAGCTTCTTCTGTGCTCATTTCTTCTGAGTCCCTTTGTGGGCTCTGTTTCTTCTACTCTACCCACATTTATTCATATGGCAGAGCATTCTGACATTAATCCTCCACACTTTTTACTTTATATGCTTTTCTTAATTAATTTCTTCTATCCAATGTCTTCAATAAGCTCTTGACTAATCTCCTTAAGAAATGGTCATCTGGCCATTCCTGGACAGGTTTTCTGATTCTTTTCAATATGGATAAGCTGAAAATGTCACAAATCTTTAAGTTCTGTTTCCTTTTTGATGAACAACTCTATCTTTAAATCATTTTTCTCTTCTTACACTTCCTACAAACAGGAGGAATCACACTGCTCCTTAAACACTTCACTTAGATATTTCCTCAGCCAAATACTCAACTTCAGAACTCTCAAATTTTACCTTCCACAAAACACTGGGACAAAAATACACTTCAGCCATGTTCTTTGCCACCTTATAACAAGGATTGCCTTCCCTTCATTGTCCAGCAACATGTTCCTTGTTTCTGTCTGAGACCTCATCAGAAAGGCCTTTTTGTCCATATTTCTATAACAGTTTGTTCAGGAGGAGTTAAGGATTCTCTGAAAAGACTGAGACTTTCCCCACAGATCTTTTCTTCCAGGGTCTTCACCAGAATCATCCTTAATGGTGCATTGACAGCAATGTAGGTTTTTCTATCATGCACCCCAAAACTATTACAACCTCTACCCATGACCCAGTTTCAAAGCCAAGTGCACATTTTTAGGTATTTGTTACAATAGCATCCCACTGCTTGGTGTCAATTTCTGTCTCAATCTGTTCAGGCTATGATAACAAAATACAACAATAACAATAACAAAAGGGGGAGTAGCTTATGAAAAACAAAAACTGATTTCTCACCCTTCTGCAGGCTGGGCAGTCCAAAATTAGGACACCAGCAGATTAGATGTCTGGGGCAGGCCAGCTTTTTTGTTCATAGATAGCAGTCTTTTGCTGTGCCCTCAAGTGGCCAAAGGGACAAGTATCTCTCTGAGGTCTATTGTATATGGGCATTAATTTTATTCATGAAGGCTGAGCTCTCATAACTGAGTCACCTCCCAGAGACTCCACTTTCCAATACAATCACATTGAAGGTTAGAATTTCAACATATGAATGGGAATCCAAAATTCCAAAAATATTTTTAGCTCTGTTGGAGCATTATTAAGTGTCTGGAATACAAATACATTAACGACCATGTGGTATTACACAATCTACTGGGGAAATCCAACCCTTGAAGAAAGATTAGTGTAGTGCAATAAATACTATATAAAATAAGAGCACAGAGAAAAGAGCCATGAGGTGCAAAATAGAAACAAGTACAAAGATGCCTATGTTGCTTATGGATAAAATATTCAATTCTTACATTTGCTGCATGAGCTAAATAGTATCACAGTGGATCATAATACCACATGGTCTTCCAACTGACCATGACTTTGGTCATCATCCATTCCAGTCTTCTCTTTTGGAGGAGAAAAACAACTTGATCTGGGGTAGGCTTGGAAAAGTGTCATGGAGGAATTGGAGCTGAGTGACAACTCGACATGTGTCTCAGATCAGAATGCACTCCAAGGTGGAAGAAGTAGAAAATTTTCATGCATTAAGAGTTTAAATTCGATAAATAGCCCTTACTATCATTTTACATGTAGTCATATGATTTTTATAAGGAAAAGGAGGTCAGAAAATAAAATCTGGCAATATTAACCAGCATTTTGGGCCTTTACCACATGCCCTGGCTGGCATCCTCAGACATCATCTAGCTTTATTTTGTTTTGTTAATATTCTTAATATCATAGTGCATTAAAATGTGTCAGTATTATAAAACTATTTCTATACCAGTAAAAATTATTAAACAAAATAGAAAATGATCAGTTTTATTAGATTTTTCAAAAATTACACTGATTCCCACTAGTATTAAAAAGTTTTATCTAGAATAAGTGAAAACACCAGCAGTTAGATACTTCCCTGGGAACTGTAATGTGGGTTTCAGTGTTAGCAAGACTGGCACCTATATGAGTTCTTCACAGAGAATAACAATTTATCATTGTCAAAAACAGTCACTGCCTGAGCTCAAGAGAACTGCCTTCTCTTTGATCACCCAAATGGGAAGATGTCATTCTTTGTCATCTATAAACCCAACTTCCTGGATCACAGCATTTCCATAAACCACTTCAGATCATACAGATGTGCTCCTTATCCACAGGTATTATCTTCAGTTCATGAGGACAGTCCATCAGCTGTAGTCAGACTAGCACGCCCAGTCTCTTCCAGTCCAAAACACAAAAGGCAAACCACTCTAAACCCAAACCAACCAACCATGAGGCCACAATACCAGCACAGGACCTCTGAACGGTAAATTCATTGGGCATGCCAAGTCTTTAAATTATACTTGAGGATTCTTGGAGAATGCGTATCTTCCTAAGTGTGATGGAAAGATAACATTGTATTTCTTTTTAGATCTCCCACAAAAGAATGTAATATTTATAAGGAGATGCCTCAGAAATTCATCAAGAACAACTTTGGCATTAGTTGACTCAAAAATTAACTTGTATTTTGGAGACTGAAGTTCCCACAATTTACAATTACTGCCAACCATATTCTTTATTTCATTCATGGCCAATATTCAGAAAGGGAAAATTAATGCAATTTGCTGAATTGTTTTTGAAACAGTGTATTTTAAAATAGATAACCTTTTTATTCCCTAAGGAACAATTTAGAGCTGAACAAGGTCATTGTGTTGAATATGTCTCTTAATTTTGAACCCATGTGAATTTCCAAGAAAATTCAATCCCTGTTTCAGAATAAGTTTCTCTTCAGTATTCCACATATTTTGTGAGTATTGTTTTATGTCCAGAAAGTTTTCCCACTTAAAAAGAAAAACAAAATCTATTTCTTTGGACCAACAATATCCCACTTAAGCACTGTTGAAATGGAATCCAATCTGGTTAAGTTACTCAGGAGCTAATGTTCAAGTGTATTATAAACTTGAAAAAAACACATCATCATCTCTGTTAACCAAAACATAAAGAGTGCAAGAGTGTGTTCAAAGATGATTTGAAGGCATGTAAAATAAGTTTTTTAAAAAAATATTATGTAAGTTGCAGAAAAATAAAACTCAGAAAATTCACACTTGAGTTTATCTGATACAAACAAAAAGGAAGATCATATACAGACTAAGTGACAGTCTATACTCAATTGCTTCAATATTTCAAAGTAGTTTCTCCTTTCAAATAAAGACTCAAGGAAATGTCCATTTTTTTTAGGTCTTTTATTTCAGTTCCAGGTAGTTAACATACAGTATTATATTAGCTTCAGTTGTACGATATAGTAACTCAACACCTCCATATCACCCTGTGCTCATCACAAAAAGAGTACTCCTCAATCCCCATCAGGTATTTTACCAACCCCCCCACCCCTCCCTTCCGGTAACCAGCAGTTTATTCTCTATATTCAAGAGTCTCTTGCTTGTTTTGTCCCCCTATATCTTATTTTTTCCATTTGCTTGTTTGTTTTATCTCTTATATACCACATATGGGTACAATCCTATGCAATCTGTCATTCTCAGACGTTGCTTAGCATTATTATCTCTAGCTCCATCCACGTTGTTGCAATTGGCAAGATTTCATTCTTTTTATGGCTAAATAATATTCCATTGTGTCCATTTTTAGTTTTCATCTCTAGAACATCATGTTTGGCACCCAGCAGGGGTGGATGTAGATAATCCAACAACACAAACTGTCGGGGGTCCTGAGCTGAGCATTCTACTGTGAGGGTGAAGACACGCATACCTGAATCCGGCAATCAAGGCTTCTGAGTTCTCGAAGGAAGTCTTCTGGAGCAAAATACTATTTTCCTACTATCTGTTCCACTCTAGCTGATTAGTCTAAGCCCTCTTACTCATAATTCACTTAGGGATAAGCCAGTCTAAGCCATTTCAGGCAGATGCGCAGAGAAACTTCCTGGGGGCTCCTGAGAGAGATGCTTTCTGGCTTTTATAGACATAAGCCAGGTTTACTCTCTCCTCCAAATCATGAATGAGAAAACTGCATCCTGAGCTACTGGCAGGTGTATTATAATCATGGCAGAACTTGCCTTAGGACAGAACTAATGGCTGACCTGATGATATTGTTAACTGCTGGATTGACCATTCCTGAAGCCCACCCACTTCTGAAGTCTTTCACATCTGAACTCACATGTTTCCATAATGTTCACATCCATTTGAGTTTAAAATTCTATTACTCTCTGCCAAAAGCATCCTAGTGGTCATACTTTCTTTTCTTCTTACTCTTATTTTTACACCAAACCATAAAATGGGAAATGCTGACTGACAAAATTTCTATGCTCTTGTCTCCCTGCTTTTGCTCCTTTGCATAAGAGGAGTGATGGTTATTGAGGTGGATAGTTAGCACCAGTGAGCATCAGGCTTGGAGAGCCCTAGCTTTCTTCTGCACTGAGGGGGGAAAGGGAGACCTCCACTTCCCATGCTCCTGTATGACACTGCAGGGCAGGTGTCTGCGCTTCCCACAGGCAGCTCCCAAGTGCCTGACTGAAGAGTAGATAGAAGTAGGACCTTCCCTTGGGGCGCCTGGGTGGCTCAGTCGTTAAGCGTCTGCCTTCGGCTCAGGTCCTGGTCCCAGGGTCCTGGGATCGAGCCCCTCATTGGGCTCCCTGCTCCGCGGGGAGCCTGCTTCTCCCTCTCCCACTCCCCCTGCTTGTGTTCCCTCTCTGGCTGTGTTTCTCTCTGTCAAATAAATAAAACCTTAAAAAAAAAAAAAAAAGAAGTAGGACCTTCCCGCTCTACGTTCTCGTACTCTCTGACAAAGCTTCACCAGTAATAAGGCTGATACTACACGGGTCCAGCTACAATTGGTTCATATTCCAGGGATATTAATGAACACCTTAAAAATGTGGCAAGAGTGTTTGTATCTGAGCACTGGGGGATGGAGAAGGAGCCTTTGCTGGGTAAATTTTATATAACTGTTCTGAGTACTTTATACCTGTTATTTCTAACCTTTGCAAGATACTGAAACATTTTTTTTCAAGATTTTATTTATTTGACACAGAAAGAGAGAGAGCGAGCACAAGCAGGGGGAGCAGCCGAGGGAGAGGGAGAAGCAGATCCCCCGCTGAGCACGGAGCCCGATGCAGGGCTTGAACCAAGGACCCTGGGATCATGACCTGAGCTGAAGGCAGACGCTTAACTGACTGGCCACCCAGGCACCCCTGAAACATTTTTTTTTTCTAAGCTTAAATGAGCTAAGATTTAAAAAGGAAGTAACTTGTTAACAAATATCAAAGTTCAGATTAGAGCCAAAGTCCATCAAATTCCAAGATCACATTTTTCTTACTCTGATGCAAAAGTTGATTTTTTTCCTTACCCTTACAGGTTTGCAACCCTTATTTGGTATAGAACAAAAACAAAACAAAACACAAAAAACAAAAACCCAAAAACTACAATGCCGTTTGAGGATTGGATCTTCATTTATAATAACTTACTCAAAATCTACATTTTCAGATGGTGCACTGTCTTTGAGACAAGGGCTGTGCAGCTATTTTGTGTACCTTAGTCATTTCCTTCCAGTAATACTTCAGTTTTCCTAACACTGAGTAAGCAGCTCCCACACAAGAGAGGGAAAATGCCCTGGCAAAGGTTCTGGAAGCTTGTCACAAAGGGTGTTGATAAAGGCTGTGCACTGCAGGCCTAAGAGAAAGGTCTTCCAATGTCCAGTAGCCAAGAGTAATCCTTGTAGGCAATAGCGCAGTTGGAATATGTTTCTGGGGATTTCCACATTTTTCATGCAGCCCACAAACTTATCACTGATGTGGTTCAGGATTTGTAGTCAAAAGGTTAATGACTGAACTTCTAGTCCACCATCCATTATATTATGTGACTAGGGGTAGCCACATATCTTTTTAAGTTTCCTCCTCTAAAATACTGATTATTTGAGGTCACAATCTTACTTGAAAGGATTGTGGTGAGGATTCTTTAAAATAATGGGTTGCTGGAGGGAGGGGGTGGGGAGGATGGGGTAACTGGGTGATGGACATTGGGGATGGTATGTATTGTAATGAGCACGGGGTATTATATAAGATTGATGAATCACAGACCAGTTAGCCCTGAAACAAATAATATAAGTAAGTAAGTAAATAAATAAATAATAAATAAATAATATATGTATAAAATCAGTACCTGACTCACACTAATATGCATTAAGATTTTTTCCCTCTATAAAAGATATGTATGGCATATATTTATAACATAGTATAATAAAGTTTTTATTGACTGCCATCTTTCACGTTTTATGAAAAAGTGATTCAAAGGGCTTCTAATCCCTTTGAATTGATTCAATTAAGAATGTATCTCATCTATTTAATAAGCTGTGAGGAAATACACAAGAATGAACAAAGTAGATAGTCACATAAATAAGTGCAATGTATTAGGTGTAAATCATAAATTTGTAAACAATTATAAATGAGATATTTACCATCTCTTTGAATTGTTCTTAATCCTAAAATATTTGAAAAAATGGAAGAGATTAAAATGGAAAGGAATGATATGATTGTTTATGTAAAAAATAATATATTCACAGCAAGAACATAACAAAAGTAAAATGAAAAGTCATAAGAGAGTATTAGGAAAATGTCTACATCAAAAATATGAAAAGGTTACTATTTATAGCCTTGGCATGACATGTTTGAAATCTTAAAAAATAAATATTAATTGACGTGAATAGAGATTTCACAGTGAAAGACATACAAGTGGAAACAGACAGCTGGGTGCTTAGTTACAATTCTAGTATTACAGGGAGGAGAGAAAGTGAATTTTGACAGTTGGTCATTTCCACTAATAGTCTTAAAAGACAATAACAAATGTAAAAAAAAAGTATTCTCTGATCAGAACTTTGTAAAATTATATAAAATCTGTGTATATATATGTATATATATAAATCTATATAAGCTTATATATCCATATATAACATGTATGCATGTATATATAGATTGTATATACATATATATACAAATATGTACATATAGAAAGACATATATACATACACTATATTCATAGATATATATCTATTGAAAGAATAGATATGTGAATTTAAGATACATGAATTCATAGCTAGATGGTAGATAGAAGAACAGATAGACAGACGGAAAGCTACAAGGTTAGCTGTTTTTCTCCTGCTCTCTCTCTCCCCCACACAGATCTCTCACAGGACACTTTGATTGAATTATAATTATTTGCTATGCCTCTCTCCAGATCCATCATGTTCCAGTCCAAGACCCTAACACATAGGAATTATGCAATAAATAATTTGCAGTAAAAGTTAAATCTTTTTTTTAGTTGAACTAAATTTTTCAAAGTTGAATTTTCATGTGGATTTTGTACAAATGACAAAAACAAAATTGGTGACACACTAATGCAAACTGACCTAGAAAAATAGAGGCGTGAGAACTAGAAAAGATTCGACCAACGGTGGGAAAGTAACATTAAAAAAAAATGGGACTAAAAAGAAACACTCTGGACTGTCTTGATTTTCATTTTGCCAGCTCCTAGTACTGTTGACTTCAAAATCCCATGCTGTCCTATCTATAGTTTGATGCAGATGTAATCTTTGTTGGCTAAATTCTAATTTATGTATCTGTGTCTTCCTTCTTAGTGTAGCCTCATACATTCTTAACCCTCCCTTTTATGATGGCTAACATAAAATCCCAAATTAAAGAAATGTACTAGAAATGCATATTAGAATGGCTAACCATTACCTAATAATTTCAGACAACATGGAGCCAGGTGGTAAGCAAATTCCCATGGAGATTGCTTTCATAGCCAGGCTTTCCTCTGGACAGATGTGGTATACAGGAAGACATTAATTTAATACTCTTTCACTATTGTTGTTATCATGCATTTTAAACTTCCTAAAGCAAGGAAAGGATTGGTAGTGGTACAGATACTGCAGCTCTGGGCATATCAGCTCCTCCCTGCTGTTGTTATATTCGTATTCAGTTATAAAGATATACTCACTGTGTATATGCACTGTTGCTGATTATATCTGAATTTATCTTCTGCCTTCAATACAATATTTGCCACACCCTTCATCCTACTGCCTATATTTGTCTAATAAAATGATTAAGTTAAACTCTACTATCTATTAGGAGATACTGGGGAAGCCATGCAATGTGCCAATATTAGTTTTTAAATAACAATTTCATCCACTTATTAATTCAGGAAATAGACACCCACAAAGGCCATCAGACCTATGTTATTGAAATGCTACTAAGTGTCAGACACTTGGGTGCGTTTGTGGTTAAGTAATATGACATGTAAATGATAGCCTAGCAGATGAAACAGATTGCTACACTCTCATTGAAATACAGTGAAACATATGATTTCATAGGAGTGTGTGCAAAAACTGAAAGGATTCAAAGAGTGGTTTTTTTTTTCCCTTCTTCTTTGTCCCCCATGGCTTCGTCTCCTCTTTCTTACTAGAGTGGAAGCATGGGTTTATTTGAGGGAGTCTGTCTTACTCAACTTTGTATCTCTGTATAACAAAGTATTCAACTTTTTTGAAAAGTGACTTTCCTGTTCATGGATATACAGGGGAAGGGTGGCACAGGAAGCAAAGCATCAGACATTTATATTAATTTCCTTGTGTATTCAGGTGTATGTAGAGAGAAATGGGAAATGTGACAGAGGGGCGAGGAGGGAGAAAATAGGGATGTGCCATAGATACTCTGATAAGGAGGTAGTGTGACATCGAGCAAAAGGCCAGGATGAGTAAGAAATCTAAGATTCTTGCCCCAGCGTAAGCAAGCACCTTGCCTCTTTGAGTCTCAATTCTAGTACCTAAACCATCATTGGCCTACCTATGTCCTATATTACAATTATTAAAAGGATTAAATAAGTATGTATCCTTATATTATCCACCCAAACATACATATATATACCTAAGTGTGTATGTATATATCTACATCTACATCTATATCAATACTTGAGAAAGTGGAACAAAATGCTCATAAACTAGGAAAGGTGAAGAACTTTGACCTGTCTAATCTATTCGAAGTGAACATCGGCCTATGAGCCACTGAATTATAAACCATAATTGATGGCTTTGAAGGAGAGTATCTAAGAAGACAAACAAGCAACAGACTTTTTGTATTTTGAGGGCACTTTACAGTTCACCAAAGATTTTCATATGTGGCCTAATTTGATTATCATATGAATCCCATGAGCAGAATTTAGCTGAGATGACATTTGTTGACCTGAGACTGGCAGCATCTCTAATCTGCCAGCAATCTCATACTCCATCATTTACCTGTTTGTTTTGTTTGCTTTCCTGCTGTTGTTTTCTCCCATGAAAATATTATTAATATACTATCAAGCTGTCCTTTCAGAGTTTATACAAAAGAAGGAAAGACCTATAAAATTACCTCTTCCATAGTTTTGTTTTAGTTTCTAAAACATGAATCCTTGTTTTATTTTTTTATCCCTAAACCTCTTTGAACACAAAGAATGTATTCAGGAACATAACAAAGCTTTGTCCGCACCTTCTAAGCCAACAGAATCCGGCATATTTCCCATTACAAACCGCTATCACCAAGCCTTCAAGTGCTTACCAAAAATGTTCTTCAGTGTGAAATTTTGCATCAAATCATCGTGAAGTAATTTATCCTTAACTAAATACATGTCAACACAACACATACCCACTAAGCATCCACTCTGGGTAAGGCCTGGGATGAACAGCAAGCTGGATTAGAACGAAGGATTATTTTGGCAATTTCTTTCTATAATGAAAATGGAAATCACAGATACAAAACTATGTTTTAATTTTCCTCTTTTTTCCTTCTCTATTATAACATCTCTATAGAGATAAAATTCACATGCCACAAAATTCACTCATGTCACGTGTACAATTCAGTGCTTTCTAGTATATTTGCAGAGTTGAACAATCATTGGCACAGTTTAATTTTAGAACATTTTCATCAGCCCCCAAAGAAACCCCTTACCTCTTAGCAGACACTCCCCAGCCTCCCTCTACTCTCTTCTATCCAGCTCAGGGAAAACACCAGTGTACTCTGTTTCTTATAGATTTGATATATTTTCTATTTTCTTGGATATGTACATAGGAGTGGAATTGCTGGGTCATATAGTAACATTTTAAAGAATTGCCAAGCTGTTTACCAAAAAAGTTACACCATTTTTACATCTCCACCAACAATGCATGACTTGTTTTTACTTTAATGTTATAGGTTAAATTATAAAGTTTATTTTTCCTTATTTCATAATGAAAATAAATTTATTAACTATCTTTCAATTACACTGACAAACCTTCAATTACTCTGATATTGGTTTAAAAATATAATGTCCTATTTATTATTTTCAATTTTTTTTCTGTAGTGGGTCTTTAGTTACCCCCATGATCCAATTTTTTTTAAGATTTATTTATTTATTTATTTATTTGAGAGAGAGAGGTGAGGAAGAGGAGCAGAGGGAGAGGGAGAAAGAACTCAAGCAGACTCCACATTGATTGCTGGGCTCAATCCCCCAACCCTGAAGTCATGACCCAACCAAGAGTCAGTTGCTCAACTGACTGTGCCACCCAGGAGCCCCTCAACTTTCTCTTTTGAGACTAATCATCTTTTCTAGATGTTTATTGTTCAGTAATTAAACATATTAGTTAATTAATTAATTAATAGTTAAACATATTAGTTAATAATTAGTTAATGGTTAATAATTTTTAAGTTTTTATTTAAATTCCAGTTAATTAACCTACAGTGTAGTATGAGTTTCAAATGTGCAATACAGTGATTCGACACTTCCATACATCACCCAGTGCTCATCACAACAAGTGCCCTCCTTAATCCCCTTCACCCATTTCCCCCACCCCCACCCGCCTCCCCTCTGGTAACCAGCAGTGTGTTCTCTAGAGTTAAAAGTCAGTTTCTTGGTTTGCCTCTCTCTCTCTGTTTTTTTTTTTTTTTTTAAGATTTTTTATTTATTTATCTGAGAGAGAGAATGGGAGACAGAGAGCATGAGAGGGAGAGGATCAGAGGGAGAAGCAGACTCCCCACCGAGCAGGGAGTCCGATGTGGGACTCGGTCCGGGGACTCCAGGATCATGACCTGAGCCGAAGGCAGTCGCTTAACCAACTGAGCCACCCAGGCGCCCCTCTCTCTCTGTTTTCATCCCTTTATTCATTTGTTTTGTTTCTTAATTTCCACATATGAGTGAAATCATATGGTATTTTTCTTTCTCTGACTTATTTCACTTAAGGTAATGCTCTCTAGTCCCATCCATGTCATGGCAAATGGCAAGATTTTGTAGTTTTATATGGCTGAGGAATATTCCAATATCCCATTATATATAGAGAGAGAGAGAGGGAGAGAGAGAGAGAGAGACCCATATTTTCTATACTTTGAATATATTAATTTTTGTTGTGGCCAACTTTTACAAATAATCCAAGCTGTGCATTTTTGAAAAGTGGATGTAATTCTGCATAATGAGCTACAGTTTCTTAGAAAATGATTAGTCCTGTATTATTAATAGTATGATTTCTTCTCTCACTGTTCATATTTAGTATTAATCTCACAGTTTATTGGGAAGATGCATGCACTAACTCATCTAGGGCTTGGGGAAAAAAGACTGACATATAAAAACAATTCAGCAGCATTAGCTATTCTTATCCACTCATACTGAGGCAGAAATCTCCTTTTACAATTGTATCCCTGTCAATTTCTTCTCAGGTCCCTCAAATTGTTTGCTCATGCATTCAGATTTTGTGCTATTTAACTTCTATTTACTTATGTCAAAACTTCATAATTGAATATCTTTCATTATACTTTAATGACACTATTTATTAATAATATTAAATTAATTCTAACCTGTCTGACTCTAATATTGGCACCTTTACTTTCCCTTTGTTTTAAGCTGGAGTGAAAATAGAGCTTTGTTCATTATTTTTTAGATTTTTCTGAATCATTTTGATCATACGTATTTTTCCAAGCAAATCTTGTTTGATGTAATTTGTTAATCCATTCTAGGAAATTAAGACCTGCTTACAGGATAATTTAGGTCAATAATGTTTATTATTGTGATTTTTCCTTGTGATATACAGTATCATTCTATGTTATGTTATTTTTGTTTCCTTGATAATCCTTTTGCCATGTACCTTATAAAGGAAAGTTAAATTTTTCACGTGACTTGGAATTTTATTTTATTGTGTGAGTTGAAACAAATTCAGAAAAGGCAAACAAATAAACAAAAAAAAAGATTATTTCATTTTTTAAAATTTATAATCTCCTAAAAAATTCACTGGGTGTGGAAGCAGCCCCTGGGGACATGCATCAAATATTTATTGCAAACTGCTAGCCAGTTGGGAATGAAGGAAAAATAATCAGAATTTCCCATGAAAAGGCTAACACACACTCTTAAAAGTCATTTTCACGGAAATTTTATATGATGGCCATCACATCATAATTCGTTGTTGGATTGACTATTTTATGATGGTTTTCACAGAGGTGGTCAACTCACTGACTCCCAGTGACACTTCAGTTCTTGGTTCACAGAAGGAATTATCTATGATAATTATCTATGAGTTTGGACTTTTAGAACTCAGCAGAAAAGAAAATGGCATAAATAAATTAGATGATTCAACTAGAGTTGAACAGTCAGTGTTCTTGTGCTCTTAGAACAATGGTTGTCTCCTCTAGAACACAAGAAAAACAATGTTTCTTCCAAGTACACTTACTAAAAACAATATGAAGTCATTTAATAAATGTGTATAACCTTTAGAAAAATATTTCTGAAGTGAGGACAATATAAAGAGACTGGTGAATAGAAATTGTCAGTTGTCACCAATATTCCTTTCTATTCCTTCCACGGACACGGAGCAGTTTTAGCCTGGACACAGGGGTCTGGAAGGGAGGCTACATTTGCAGGCTAGGCTGCAGCTGGGCATGGCCATGTGAAAAAGACAGGTCAGCAGATGTGGCAATTGAAATGGAAGTCATTTTTAAGTCAGTTACTTGCATATATCCTGTTGTTCATCTTGGGCTCTATACCGCTGCCTGGAATGTGGAGACCACACTGCACCATGAAAATAAGGGCCACTCCAAAAGGAACCTTGGGGGTTCCATCTTCACTCATGATGATTTGCCTCCAGGCATCGGGTAGGAGAGAGAAGGGCACAGGCTCTGGAGCTGGAAAGCCTGTGTTCAATCTTGGGAAAGGTCATTTCCCAAGGTCTCACCTTCCTCATTTGCAAAATGGAGATAATAAGATCCTGTAGGGTTTTGGGGGGATGAAAAGAATCAACAAATGGGAAGCACTCAGAATAGTGTCTGGTACATAACAAATGCTAAAAATTATCAGCCCTTCTTGCCCATTTGAGAGAATAAACTTCTATCTTGTTAAAAGCATTGCCATTTAATTTTTCTCTGCTAGTCACAGCCAGACTTACCCTTAACTAAAACAACATGCAGACATCAACTACAAGGCTAATAAAATGTAGGTTTTCATCAGTGTATTTATAAATCAAGTGCATAGTCTTTCCAGCTTCTCCAAGGATACCATGAGGAAAATATTGGGAAAGGGGAAAAAAAAAAGAGAGAGCATGTTTAGTATTTATATACTTCTGTTGCTATGCAAATAAATAATAACTTGGCCATGCCCAGTTTCCTTCTTCATTTATCCTAAAAGCCAAAGCCATTGTGGGCCTTTCCTTAAGTCACTCTACCCCCGTTATTTATGTTATGTACACACACATGCGTATGTATATACACACAAACATATGCATGCATATGTGTCCATATATCCATATATACACACATATATGTGATCCGGTTGTGGATATTGTTAAGGCACTGTTCTGCCTTTGACATTTATAGTTAAAAAACAAAGAGAGAAAAACTGAAATTATAATTTCTGTTTAGTGAAAACTTTCTCGTTCGAGTCTCTTAAAATGCAAAGATTGCATCTAACAATAAATCATTTAACTGAAAACCCAATAACATAGTTGTTTTAAATTTGTGGTATTATTTTTGTAACAGAAAAGACAATGTGCACTAAGTACATTTTTCTGCAACTGTTTACTTAATTGGCTCCATCCCTGTGTCCCAGACTGGGAACTCTTGCAGAGATTTTTGTCTTGTTTCTCTGTCTCCCATGAGTGGTGTTGTACCTGACACATAGCTAGTTTACAATAATTAAGTATTGCTAGAATGAATAAGTAAATGGGTTTCCTAGGATCCCAGAGCTGGCAGGGATTCCATTATACAGAAAAGAAAAATGAGGTTCCAAGAAACATGTAGAGTCTCGCCTGACAACCTATAGATACTTTGGCGTAGAAACAAGTCAAGAGTTCAGGTCCCCTGCTTCCCAATCCCATAAAAACTGTTTAACCCCCCACAATATGCCTGAAATTTTAGGAGTGAGAGTTTTAATTTTTTTCTCCCACTTTTTGTAAGTGGTGCTGAATGATGAAGGAAAAAAAAAGGATACAATTCAAGCCGCCAGTGATGAAAATAAATTAGTAGGAGGCATCTTGAAGGTCCAGGAACTAATATCCATGCATGGCAGCAGGCATGTGTTTTTCCTGGCACACTTTGACTCCAAATGTAAGCAAGCACAGAAGTTGGTGTTTCATTACTTTAAGCATTTGTATTATGGCATTTGTATATGTCAGAGTGGTGTAGGAAGAAAGATTAAAAAGAAATTTCTTGTTCTAACATATTGTGAAATGTTCTATATTTCTACAGCTCAGTTTATTTTTCATTCCCGTTGTCAGCATGCAATTCTGACAATTTAGAGATAGAAAAATCTCTTAACAGACAAATCCTTTGACACAAATTCTTATGTACATAGGTTATTTGACAACATGGGCTGCCTACATTTGAGTCCTGGCTTCATTTCATGGCTGTGTGACTTTGGCATGTGAAATAACACTTGGGACCCACTTTTTTCTCATCTGAAAATGCACTGTTGAAATTTTAAAAAACGATTGTAGTACGTACCTCAACAGGATGTTTTGAGTGTTGAACAAGACAATATAGATAAAGCATCTAGCACAGTGCCTGACACTTTTAAATAGTCTACAGTTAGAAGCTACCTGAAAACCCAGTGGTTTAAAACAATAGGCATTTATGCGGAGAAAGGGGAACCCTCCTACACTGTTGGTGGGAATGCAAGCTGGTGCAGCCACTCTGGAAAACACTATGGAGATTCCTCAAAAAGTTGATAATAGAGCTACCCTACGACCCAGCAATTGCACTACTGGGTATTTACCCCAAAGATACAAAAGTAGTGATCCGAAGGGGCACCTGCACCCCAGTGTTTATAGCAGCAATGTCCACAATAGCCAAACTATGGAAAGAGCCTGGATGTCCATCAACAGATGAATGGATAAAGAAGATATGTTATATATATACATATATACAATGGAATATTATGCAGCCATCAAAAAATGAAATCTTGACATTTGCGATGACATGGTTGGAACTAGAGGGTATTATGCTAAGCGAAATAAGTCAATCAGAGAAAGACAAGTATCATATGATCTCACTGATATGAGGAATTTGAAGAAACAAGACAGAGGATCATAGGGGAAGGGAGGGAAAAATGAAACAAGATGAAACCAGAGAGGGAGACAAACCATAAGAGACTCTTAGTTTCAGGAAACAAACTGACAGTTGCTGGAGTGGAGGGGGGTGGGAGGGATGGGGTGGCTGGATGATGGACATTGGGGAGGGTATGTGCTATGGTGAGCACTGTGAATTGTGTAAGACTGATGAATCACAAACCTGTACCCCGAAACAAATAATACATTATATGTTAATTAAAAAATGCACCTGAAAAAAAAAACAATAGGCATTTATTAATACAGTTTATAGATCCATGGATGGTAGTGTTGGCTGACTTGGGCTCAGCTGGGCAATTCAGCTGATCTTGGCTGCCCTCATACAAGCATCTGAAGATTGAATGGGGCACACTACTCTTAACTTTGATTGGACTAGGGCAACTTAACTGAGGAAACAGCACTGTTCTCATGTTTGTTATCCTCCTCCCAGTATTAGCCAGCTAATCCCAGCATGATCTTCTCAAGGAAATGGTGGAAACACAAGAGCAAGCCAGTCTAACATGCATATGCTTTTCATAATTTTGCTTGCTTCATTTCTGCAAATGTCTGCTTGACCAAAGCAAGACTCATGCCAAGATTAGGTATAGAAATGTATCCCTCTTTCCCACATCCCTTGGTGTGAATGTACTGCAGAGTTAAAGGAATAAAGGGGAAAGTGACAAGTTGGTGCCAATAACATAATCTATTATTAATATTCAATTGTATAACACCAAGTAATACTAGTTCTATCATTTACTTCCTGAATCTTTACACACAAAAAATGCCTTATTTCTTCCTAATATATTGAATGGCACAGAGTACTTATTCAAACAGTTTCTAATATAAGTAGGCTGAGGTTTAGTGAGTAGTATATATAGCATCCAACAGCTTAGAGCAGCTCTGCCTTTCCCAGCCCATCAGGAATGGGAAACTCAACAGTAAATCTCCCATTCTCCCACTCTCGGGTGCCTTCATTTAAACTCATCCACTTTTCAAACACAATGCTTGGCATTGTTTTCATGCGTATAACCTTGAGTACACTCAACTTCTTTAGCCTTTGTTTTTCCTCTCTGTTCTTTGGATTGATTAATTTCTATTGATCTATCTTTAACTGTGCTTTCTTCTGTTGAATCCATTTAGTAAATTATTCATTCTATTTTTGTACTTTTAGCTGAAGAGTTTCCATTTATTTATTCCTAAAGTTTCAGCTTTTCTGTTGAGATTCTCTCATTCATTCATTAAGACTGTTCTTTCCTTTAATTTTTGAACATATTTTTATCTTTTTTTAATGTATTCATAATATATATATTGATGTCTTTATCTGCCAAATATAACATATGGACATGTTCAATGTCCTTTCTACTGATTATCTTTTTTTCTGAGTATGAATCACACTTTATGATTTCTATGTACGTCTTCTAATTTTATATTTAAAACTAGATAGTTCAGATATTATATAGCCACTTTGTATTCTGTTACATTGTTTTAATTATTTTTATTTTTTTTCTAGTAAGTAAGCAGTTAACTTGTTTGAACTCAAGCTGCAATGTTTATCTCTTCCATGGTATGTATCAGCTGAAATCACTGCATATTTCATACAGCTTCAAACTGCTGCTATTTTTGCCCATTTTTGTCCCTTTTATGCTTATAATTTTGTCATCGATGAAGATTTGGGCAGTGCTTCTACTCAGATTTTTGGATTTATCTTCTCTTAGTTCTCTTGATTCTGGAAATTCCTGCCCAAATTGCTCTGCTTGCCTCAGTCTCTGTCCTTTGATCTCAAACCAGTAAGTTTCAGCTTTTTGCCATGTGAGCTATGTATTTGGAAAATGCATTCAATAATAATATTTTAAAAAACAGCACACTCATCAATCTTATCTACTGCAATTCTGTTATTTAAGGATAGATTCTCAGTTCTCTGCTTGCATTTTCATTAAGTCCCTTCAGTCTAAACACTAGTATGAATGATCAGCCAAGGATTTTCACATAGCAACGGTCAGATATTGGACCCAGTTCTCTTCCATGGATGTTTTTTGACACCTGGAGCTAATAAGTTTTTGAGTTTCTGCTGCCAGTTCATGGGGAGTGCCCTACAGCAACTAAGCCACAAACTTGCAATCATTACCATTTACTGTTAGAGATTTTTTTAAGAATAAACTCTTCTCTGGCTTCTGTCTGACTTTGGATACATTCCAGTGCCTTTAAATGGTTGTTTTGTTGGGGGTTTTTTGTTGTTGTTTTTTAAATACTATGTCTAGACTATACAAATGATTTGCAAGAAGATTCCTGTGAGCGCTTTACTTCACTGCCATACCATAAATTCTCTGTCTTGTTTGACAGTGGCAACGATGCTGACTCACCTCCCCACTAGGGTGCTTTTAAAAATAGGTAACGACAGGACTTGAAGAGAAGAACATGGGACCATACGCCAAAGTGTCAGTCAATCAAGAGAAGTTTTCAAAGGTTGATGATAGATGAAAACCATCATGCTGCTAAATGGCAAAAACCTCTAAGAAGCTGACATTTTACGAAGAAGACCAAGGAATAATACTAAGGAACAGCTCCCAGTATCAGGAAGGACACAAAACCAACCCCTAAATCATGAGAAAGAATGAGCATCCTTAGGGGCCTGCAGATGAGATGCTGTCTTCATAACTGAATTCAGTGAAATGCAGTAAGTATAGCAAACGTTCTAGGAAGAGAATGAGAATGTAGCAGAATTGCTAACCACAAAAATTATTGAAGATAGAATAGAAACGGTACTGAGCTATGGGTTTTGGCATCTGAAACCAGACTCTGTCACTCATGAGCTGTCTAACTATGTATGAGTTATTAAACTTGCTGATGCTCATTTATGAGCACACAGTAGGAATGCAGTAACCAGTAGTTGCTATTATACTGTTAGAGCAAGAAGTCAGAGGCCAGAGGGCAAGATTTTGGTGGAGAGGGAAAATGAGGGGATATGTGAACTGGCACTATTGCAAGGATTCAGGAATTAGGAAGATTAGATAGTATGCATTATAACTTTATAGTAGTGCAACCCTAAAGAAGTGAGGGGTGAGCTGGGTTTAATTCTGACACATATTTATGAAGAAATTATATAAAAGTTATGGATGATTCCCAGGCCTCATGGAGCAATAGAAAATTAGTGAGTGGCCACATTATTTCAACCCCACTTCCTTTCCCCAACCTCACAGAGAGGCTTAGCTAGTCAAGTACACCCAACCATAGGGGACACGGGGAGGAGTACAATAATCAACATTTACTCTTGGAGTCTCTCTTCTAATTCCTCTAACTTGAGTGAGGGCCAATGCCTGTGTTTATGGAGCTATCAGCTTAAGGGAACTAGGTAAGACCACAGAAACAAACAAACAAAAAAAACAAGGAATTACACATTACTGATGTCTAACTCTAGTCTTGAATTCTGGGAGAGGAAGTAATGGGGTTCCTAGGATTTCCACACTACCCATCCCAGATCTTCAAAGAAAGAGGAAAGAAGGTATTTGGAGATTAAAAATCTAAGAAGTAACCAATTTGAGTTTTATTTTGGACTGAGCATGTTGCTATAAGGTCTGCTGTAGCATTAGTATTCTAGAATGTGAAGAGAGCATGAGTGTAGAGAAGAAAGAGAGTGGTATTCTTTATATGGAGCTAGACGTCTTTAAGCTTGAAACTTGCATTTAGCTGTTGAGAAGATTGTATGGTGGAATGGCTAAAAGCATGGACTCTGGAGCCCAAATCCTGGGTTTGAATCCCAACTTTGCCATTTAATAATTACTTTAACTTGTTCATATTACTTAAACTCCTTATGCCTCAGTGTCTTCATCCATAAAATGTAGATGATAGTGGCTACAAACTTTTTGTGAGAATTAAATAAATTTAAATATATAAATGTATAGAACATTAAATGGCATATTACATTATATATATATTAATTAGTAAGTGTTTTTATTTCAAAACAAAAACATTGTGAATAAATTATAAAATCTAATTAATTCCATGTGGAAAGATGACCAGAATCATAAAGCACAGGTTTGAGTATTAGCCCTTGCTCATGCCAGCTGTATGATTTAGGGCATATCACATTCTCCCTGTAAACCTGTTTCTCTATCCACAAGATGGATAACTTACTTCCCACTTATCTCAAGAGGTTGCTTGTGAAGATCAAATCACATAAGGGGTTTGAAAGATCTTGGTAGGCTGCAAAGTGCTGGACAAAATATAGGTGTATTGATAGGAAAAATGTTTGGCTTAAAAAAATGAGTCTCCACTTTTCCACAAGAATTTACTGCGTGGGGTCACACCACATTTCCTCTTAACTAAAAATTTGCTTGTAGATTTGTTTTATTATTTGAAACACTTGCTCTGTTTTTTTGTGCTAATTCCAAGATGCCACACAGTCGTTGCCTGGCTTTCCATCCTGGATTATGTGAATCCTTAAAATAAATAATGTTAGGTCTGATGTTTTAACTGGGTATTTGAAAACATAGAATGGTTTAAGGTTACACGAAATTTACCAAAAAATGAGAGGAGGGAAAATTAATTCATAAAAATTCAGTAAAAACATTTTTGTCTTAACAGATGACCACATCCTGGTACAGAAGTGCATTCCTAATACTCAAGCAGCAGGGGTCCTTTTACAAAAATGTTGAAATGTTTCTTGAAAATCCCTGCATAGGGTAGATGCAATACAGACATAAAACAGTGGGTTCTTAAGATTCAGTATTTATAAAGTGCTCAGAATGCCCACAACATTTTAAAGCCAAGAGATGGAGGTAGACAAAATGCCTTTCTGTTTTCCTAAAAATTCTAACCAATACTTGTGGTTATGAAGCCACACACATTAATAAGCAAACTGATCCTTTTCCACAGGAAACCTAACATAATGTTTATTTGATGCTACCCTAAGTTATGCTTTTCTGGAGTGATGGCTGACATCTTTCCAACAATTCCTTTGTGGAAGTCCTTTGTGTTGTTGCTATTGTTGTCTGTGTCTGTTAGGAATGCCTCCAGCAGCAAGTAACAATATCTGACTACAAATAGCCTAAACTCAGTTACTAATTGTTCTCCAATAACAAGAAGTCTGGAGATATATAACTGCTGTTGGTGTTGGTTTAGTGTCAAGTGATATTAAGACTCTGCATTAGCATCTCTAAGATACATTTGACCTCATGATTACCCAATGGCTGCAACTGCCCCAAGTATCACATACATATTAAGGTACAGTCAGAGACAAGATTGTTCGGGAGATGAGGGGAGCAAGGGCAAGTAAATCATGGGACAGGGAGGTTTTTCTTTTCTTTTTTTTTTTTTCACAGAGCTTCCTGTTTTCATGAAGGAGATTTCCCCAAAAGCTTTCCAGTATATTTCCAGTATTTTATATTTCATTAGCCAGAACTGGGTCACATATCTACGAGATGAAGTAGTTGCGCTCACCTTTTCTGATATCTGAACAAAACCACAATTGAAGTAGTGTGTGGTTAGGCATATACCAGACTTTGCCATCTTGGTTTTTCTCTTCTTTTCCTCTTTTTTCCCCCTAACTCTACAATGAAGAATTCAAATCAAAGTAATAGTTTCAATTACAATACAAGGGACTATCTAGATTCTCCAACAGTTAATATCTTAGTACATTTATTTTTTTATTCTCTCTTTCTTCCATCTTACATGTACACATATTGATTTTCTTATGAAGTAGTTGAGATTAATTTGTAGACATGATCCCCTATAATTTTAAATACTCCAGAATGTATTTTCTAAAAACAAAGAAAAAAAAAAAAAACCTCCTCCTACATAACCTCATTATACCCATCAGAATCAGGGAATTAACACTGCTACTATACTTCCTAATAATTAGATCTAGATTATGCATCTGGTGCAGCAAAATCACAGAAATGATGATGTCTTCTCTGTATCCTGATAGGTGGTATATAATACTGATTTGTCACAGTATTGGCAAGACAAACTATGATGACACAGTCAATTTGGTATCTGCTAGGTTCTTCTATGCTATAGGAATCATGTCCTCATTGGTAATTAGAAAGTTCTTTTTTTTTTTTTAAGGAGGTACTTTGAGACTATGAAAATATTCTACTTTTCATTAAACTTCCATGGATTAGTTTTAACATCTGTTGATGATTCTTACTCTAATCTGTTGTTACTATGATGGTTATCAAATGGTTATTTTATAATTTTATAAATCCATCTACATTGATTAGTTTGCATTTTACTATTATGAAGAGCTTTCTTTTCTTCCCATTTATTTATGTATTTATTTATTTATTTATATCAGTATAGATTCATAGATTCCTACTTTATTAGTGGATTAAAATCCAATAATAAAATTTTGATGATAAATTATCCCATATTTGGCCAGTGGTAGCCCCTCCAAATTGACCTCTGTATCCTTGTGATGAGTTATCATTATTCTTTGAATACTGTTTTACTTTCTGTCAAAATAAATTGTTCTATGTTCGACATGTATTTTTGTAGTGTCAAACTCAAAATCATCCATTTCTCCAAGAAATCCTCATTCCTTTCAGTGGAGAATGTTATTTGTAAATGTTATTTGCAAACCAGCATCTGGGCTCTACATGTCTTCATTGCAGCATGGATTTCATTGCTTTTAGTCCCTCTTAGTAAACAGAACTAAGAAATATGTACACATATACCTATATACATACACATTTATTTTTATATTTGTTTACATATCTACCTATTGAAAACAATTGGTTTACTCCAGTACCTCCAATTCAAATCTAAATTTTGGGAGGGACTAGCTTTCCCCCTTTCCAATTTTTTTCTCCTTTTTTTTTTTTTTAATTATTATGTTATGTTAATCACCATACATTACATCATTCGTTTTTGATGTACTGTTCCATGATTCATTGTTTGCATATAACACCCAGTGCTCCATGCAGTATGTGCCCTCCTAAATGCCCATCACCGGGCTAACCCATCCCCCCACACCCCTTCCCTCTAAAACCCTCAGTTTGTTTCTCAGAGTCCATAGTTTCTCATGGTTCGTCTCTCCCTCCAATTTTCTGCCCTTCATTCTTCCCTTCCTGCTATCTTCTTCTTTTTTTTTTTTTTTAACATATAATGTATTATTTGTTTCAGAGGTACAGGTCTGTGATTCAACAGTCTTACACAATTCACAGCACTCACCATAGCACATACTCTCTCCAATGTCTATTACCCAGCCACCCCATCCCTCCCAACCACTCCAGCAACCCTCAGTTTGTTTCCTGAGATTAAGAATTCCTCATATCAGTGAGGTCATATGATACATGTCTTTCTCTGATTGACTTATTTTGCTCAGCATAATACCCTCCAGTTCCATCCATGTCATTGCAAATGGCAAGATTTCATTCCTTTTTATGGCTGCATAATATTCCATTGTATATATACCACATCTTCTTTATCCATTCATCTGTCAATGGACATCTTGGTTCTTTCCATAGTTTGGCTATTGTGGACATTGCTGCTATAAACATCAGGGTGAACATACCCCTTCAGATCCCTACATTTGTATCTTTGGGGTAAATACCCAGTAGTGCAATTGCTGGATCGTATGGTAGCTCTATTTTCAACTTTTTGAGGAACCTCCATACTGTTTTCCAGAGTGGCTGCACCAGCTTGCATTCCCACCAACAGTGTAGGAGGGTCCCCTTTCTCCGCATCCTGGCCAACATCTGTTGTTTCCTGACTTGTTAATTGTAGCCATTCTGACTGGTGTGAGATGGTATCTCATTGAGGTTTTACTTTGGATTTCCCTGGTGCCGAGCGATGTTGAGCACTTTTTCATGTGTCTGTTGGCCATTTGGATGTCTGCTTTGGAAAAATGACTCTTCATGTCTTCTGCCCATTTCTTGATTGGATTATTTGTTCTTTGGGTGTTGAGTTTCATAAGTTCTTTATAGATTTTGGATACTAGCCCTTTATCTGATATGTCATTTGCAAATATCTTCTCCCATTCTGTCGGTTGTCTTTTGGTTTTGTTGACTGTTTCTTTTGCTGTGCAAAAGCTTTTTATCTTGATGAAGTCCCAATAGTTCATTTTTGCCCTTGCTTCCCTTGCCTTTGGCAATGTTGCTACGGCTGAGGTGAAAGAGGTTGTTGCCTGTGTTCTCCTTTAGGATTTTGATGGACTCCTGTCCCACATTTAGATCTTTCAACCATTTTGAGTCTATTTTTGTGTGTGCTGTAAGGAAATGGTCCAGTTTCATTCTTCTGCATGTGGCTGTCCAATTTTCCCAACACCATTTGTTGAAGAGACTGTCTTTTTTTCCATTGGACATTCTTTCCTGTTTTGTCAAAGATTAGTTGACCAGACTGGAAGGAAGTAGGGGGCCCTATTTCAACTGATCCCCGGAATTGAGCTGGATATCTATCAGACCACTCTGAGCACCCACGAAACCAGCCTGAGATGTAAGAATATCTGGATCTCTACAAGCAGAATATCGCAGGTGGTTGGTTTTGAGGTATAAAGCAGAGAGCCCTGATTCTGTGGGCAGATATCGGAAGATAAATGGCAGCAAGAAGGTGCCTGGCCATGGGGATCCTACACCGCCCGTGAGTGACAGCCTCACGCGCTGGGGATAGGGCACAGACTCGCAGACCAGTAGCAGCAGGAAAAGGACTTTAGGGCAGCCCCTGGGGTGGAAACCCAGAGTGGCGGGGTTGTGCAGGTGAACTGGGAGCGGCTGGTGGTTTTAGAAGCACAAAGGGCAGAGATGAGCCCCGAGCCGGAGGCAGGACTGGGGGCACTGCGGAGGGGCCCACAACCCAGGATGCTGCAGTTTATAGCAGCACAGACAGAAATGGAGACAGTGTGGCCTGGAGAGCTCACTGAAGAACAGACTGCGGTCTCTCTGTTCTGAGGCAGAGGGTTGGAAACAGGCTCTTCTGCTCTGACTCGCAGAAGAGACACGGAAAGCTGCCAGGGAAAGCCACCAGAGAACAAAAGCCCCCAAAACTGATTCCCGCTGAGCCCATCCCCTGCCACAGAGGGGCAGGGCAACTCTGCCCAAACAGGGTTGCCTGAGTAACAACACGGCAGGCCCCTCCCCCAGAAGATAGGCTGGGAAAACAAGAGGCCAGCAACCCTAAGGTCCCAAGAAAACAGGTGCATCTTGCTTGGGTTCTGGTCAATAATTTGGACTCTATGCATTCCCTCAAACACCCATCAACAGAATGACTAGGAGGAGGAACCCCCAAAATAGAAAAGACTCAGAGATCATGACTTATGCAGCAGATTTACAAATGGATGCAGATATAACCAAGATGTCAGAGATGGAATTCAGGCTAGCAATTGTGAAGACAATGGCTAGAATGGAGAAATCAATTAATGGCAACATAGAGTCTCAAAGGGCAGAAATGAAAGGTGAATTGGCAGACCTTAAAAATGCTATCAATGAGATCCAATCTAATCTAAATAATCTAACAGCTAGGGTAAGTGAGGCAGAACGAATAGGTGACCTGGAAGACAATATAATAGATAAAAAGTGAAAAGAGGAGGACAGGGAAAAACAACTCAGAATCCATGAAAATAGAATTAGAGAAATAAGTGACACCATGAAGCGTTCCAATGTCAGAATAATTGGAATCCCGGAGGGAGTGGAGAGAGAGAGAGGACTAGAAGATGTATTTGAGCAATTCATAGCTAAGAACTTCCCTAATCTGGGGAATGAAACAAACATTCGAGTCCTAGAGGCAGAGAGGACCCCTCCCAAGATCAAGGAAAATAGGCCAATACCCCGGCATGTAATAGTAAAACTCGCAAATCTTACAACCAAGGAAACCATCTTAAGGGAAGTCAGGGGGAAGAGATTCCTTACGTACAGAGGGAGGAACATCAGAATAACGTCAGACCTATCCACAGAGACCTGGCAAGCCAGAAAGGCCTGGCAAGACATATTCAGGGTACTAAATGAGAAGAACATGCAGCCAAGAATACTTTATCTGGCAAGGCTGTCATTTAGAATGGATGGGGAGATGCAGAGCTTCCACAACCAGCAGAAACTAAAAGAATACGTGACCACTAAGCTGGCCCTGCAAGAAATATTAAGGGGGGTTCTATAAAAGAAGAAAGACCCCAAGAGTGATATACAACATAAATTTACAGGGACAATCTATAAAAACAATGTCTTCACAGACAACATGATGACAATTAATTCATATCTTTTAATAATCACTCAATGTGAATGGCCTAAACACTCCCATAAAACGGCACAGGGTTGCAGATTGGATAAAAAGACAGGACCCATCCATTTGCTGCCTACAAGAGACTCATTTTGAACCTAAAGAGACATCCAGACTGAAAGTGAAGGGATGGAGATCCATCTTCCATGCCAGCGGACCTCAAAAGAAAGCTGGGGTAGCAATCCTTATATCAGACAAATTAGATTTTAAACTAAAGTCTGTAATTAGAGACACAGAAGGACACTATATCATTCTTAAAGGGTCTATCCAACAAAAAGATCTAACAATTGTAAATATCTATGCCCCCAACATGGGAGCAGCCATCTACATAAGCCAACTGTTAACCAAAATAAAGAGTCATATTGATAACAATACATTAATTGTAGGAGACCTCAATACTCCACTCTCAGCAATGGACAGATCATCTAAGCAGAAAATCAACAAGGAAACAAGAGCTTTGAATGATACATTGGACCAGATGGACCTCGTAGATATTTACAGAACATTCCACCCTAAAACAACAGAATACTCATTCTTCTCAAGCGCACATGGAACTTTCTCCAGAATAGACCACATACTGGGTCACAAAAAGGTCTCAACTGATACCAAAAGATTGAGATTATTCCCTGCATATTCTCAGACTACAATGCTTTAAAACTGGAACTCAATCACAAAAAAAAATTTTGGCAGAAATTCAAACACGTGGAAGCTAAAGACCACTCTGCTCAAGAATGTTTGGGTCAACCAGGAAATCAAAGAAGAACTTAAACAATTCATGGAAATCAATGAGAACGACAACACATTGGTCCAAAACCTATGGGATACAGCAAAGGCGGTCCTAAAGGGGAAATACATAGCCATCCAAGCCTCACTCAAAAAAATAGAAAAATTCTGAATTCACCAACTAACTCTACACCTTAAAGAACTAGAGAAAAAGCAAAAAACGATGCCTAAGCCACACATTAGAAGAGAAATAATTAAAATTAGAGCAAAAATCAATGAATTAGAAACCAGAAACACAGTAGATCAGATCAACAAAACCAGAAGTAGGTTCTTTGAAAGAATTAATAAGATCGATAAACCACTGGCCAGACTCATCCAAAACAAAAGAGAAAGGACCCAAATTAATAAAATTATGAATGGAAGGGGAGAGATTACGACTAACACCAAGGAAATAGAAACAATTATTAGAAATTATTATCAACAACTATATGCCAATAAACTGAGCAATCTGGATGAGATGGAGGCCTTCCTGGAAACCTCTAAGCTGCCAAGACTGAAACAGGAAGAAATTGACAACCTGAATAGGCCAATGACCAGCAGTGATCAAAAACCTCCCAAAAAACAAGAGTCCGGGGCCTGATGGATTCCCTGGGAAATTCTACCAAACATTCAAAGAAGAAATAATACCTATTCTACTGAAGCTGTTTCAAAAAATAGAAACAGAAGGAAAACTTCCAAATTCATTCTATGAGGCCAGCATTACCTTAATCCCCAAACCAGGCAAAGACCCCATCAAAAAGGAGAATTTCAGACCGATATCCCTGATGCATATGGATTCCAAAATCCTCAACAAAGTCCTAGCTAATAGGATCCAACAATACACTAAAAGGATCATCCACCATGACCAAGTGGGATTTATCCCCGGGATGCAAGGGTGGTTCAACATTCACAAATCAATCAATGTGATAGAAAACATTAATAAGAGGAGAGAGAAGAACCATATGGTCCTCCCAATTGATGCAGAAAAAGCATTTGACAAAATACAACATCCTAAACCTCTTTAGAGTAAGGGATAGAGGGAACATTCCTCAAGTTCATAAAATCTATCTATGAAAAACCCACAGCAAATATCATCCTCAATGGGAAAAAGCTGAAAGCCTTTCCCTTAAGATCAGGAACACGTCAAGGATGCCCACTCTCACCACTATTGTTCAACATAGTACTAGACATCCTAGCAACAACAATCAGACAACAAAAAGAAATAAAAGGTATTCAAATTGGCAAAGAAGAAGCCAAACTCTCTCTCTTCACAGATGACATGATACTTTATGTAGAAAATCCAAAAGACTCCACCCCCAAATTACTAGAACTCATACAGCAATTCAGTAATGTGGCAGGATACAAAATCAATGCACAGAAATCAGTTGCTTTCTTATACAGTAACAACGCAACTGTAGAAAGAGAAATTAGAGAAACGATTCCATTTACAATAGCACCAAACACCATAAGATACCTCAGAATAAACCTAACCAAAGAGGTAAAGGATCTATACTCTAGGAACTACAGAACACTCATGAAAGAAATTGAAGAAGACACAAAAAGGTGGAAAAATATTCCATGCTCATCGATCGGAAGAATAAACATTGTTAAAATGTCTATGCTACCCAGAGCAATCTGTACCTTCAATGCTATCCCAATCAAAATTCCAATGACATTGTTCCAAGTGCCAGAACAAACAATCCTAAAATTTGTATGGAATCAGAAAAGACCCCAAATCGCCAAGGAAATGTTGAAAAAGGAAAACAAAGCTGGGGGCATCACGTTGCCCGATTTCAAGCAATATTACAAAGCTGTGATCACCAAGACAGCATGGTACTGGCACAAAAACAGACATATAGACCAATGGAACAGAATAGAGAACCAGATATGGACCCTCAACCCTATGGTCAAATAATCTCTGACAAAGCAGGAAAAAACATGCAATGGAAAAAAGACAGTCTCTTCAATAAATGGTTCTGGGAAAATTGGACAGCCACATGCAGAAGAATGAAACTCGACCATTCTCTAACACCATTCACAAAGATAAACTCAAAGTGGATGAAAGACCTCAATGTGAGACAAGAATCCATCAAAATCCTAGAGGAGAACATAGGCAGTAACCTCTCTGACATCGCCCACAGCAACTTCTTTCAAGATACATCTCCAAAAGCTAGTGAAACAAAAGCAAAAATGAACTTTTGGGACTTCATCAAGATAAAAAGCTTCTGTACAGCAAAAGAAATAGTCAACAAAACAGAGAGACAACCCAAAGAATAGGAGAAGATATTTGCAAATGACACTACAGATAAAGGGCTGGTATCTAAGATCTATAAAGGACTTCTCAAACTCAACACCCAAAAAACAAATAATCAAGTCAAAAAGTGGGCAGAAGATATGAAAAGACATTTCTCTGAAGAAGACATACAAATGGCTAATAGACACATGAAAAAATGTTCATCATCATTAGCTGTCAGGGAAATTCAAATCAAAACCACATTGAGATACCACCTTACAGCAGTTAGAATGGCAAAAATGGACAGGGAAAGAAACAACAAATGTTGGAGAGGTTGTGGAGAAAGGGGAACCCTCTTACACTGTTGGTGGGAATGCAAGTTGGTACAGCCACTTGGGAAAATAGTGTGGAGATTCCTCAAAAATTTAAAAATAGAGCTAGAGCTACCCTATGACCCAGCAATTGCACTCCTGGGTATTTACCCCAAAGACACAGATGTAGTGAAAAGAAGGGCCATATAAACCCCAATGTTCATAGCAGCAATGTCCGCAATAGCCAAACTGTGGAAAGAGCTGAGATGACCTTCAACAGATGAATGGATAAAGAAGATGTGGTCCATATATACAATGGAATATTACTCAGCCATCAGAAAGGATGAATACCCAACTTTTACATCAACATGGATGGGACAGGAGGAGATTATGCTAAGTGAAATAAGTCAAGTAGAGAAAGTCAATTATCATATGGTTTCATTTATTTGTGGAACATAAGGAATAGCATGGAGGACATTAGGAGAAAGAAGGGAAAAATGGCGGGGGGAATTGGAGGGAGAGATGAACCATGAGAGACTATGGACTCTGAGAAACAAACAGGGTTTTAGAGGGGAGGGGAGGGGGGATTGGTTAGCCCAGTGATGGGTATTAAGGAGGGCATGTGCTGCATGGAGCACTGGGTGTTATACGAAAACAATGGATCATGGATCACCACATCAAAAACTAATGATTTATTGTATGGTGACAAACATAACATAATAAAATTAAAAAAAAAAAAAAGTTTAGTTGACCATAGACTTGAGGGTCCATTTCTGGGCTCTCTACTCTGTTCCACTGATCTATGTGTCTGTTTTTGTGCCAGTACCATGCTGTCTTGATGATGACAGCTTTGTAATAGAGCTTGAAGTCCGGAATTGTGATGCCGCCAGCTTTGCTTTTCTTTTTCAACATTCCTCTGGCTATTCGGGGTCTTTTCTGGTTCCATACAAATTTTAGGATTATTCGTTCCATTTCTTTGAAAAAAGTGGATGGTATTTTGATAGGGATTGCATTAAATGTGTAGATTGCTCTAGGTAGCATTGACATCTTCACAATATTTGTTCTTCCAATCCATGAGCATGGAACGTTTTTCCATTTCTTTGTGTCTTCCTCAATTTCTTTCATGAGTATTTTATAGTTTTCTAAGTACAGATCCTTTGCCTCTTTGGTTAGATTTATTCCTAGGTATCTTATGGTTTTGGGTGCAATTGTAAATGGGATCAACTCCTTAATTTCTCTTTCTTCTGTCTTGTTGTTGGTGTATAAGAATGCCACTGATTTCTGTGCATTGATTTTATATCCTGCCACTTTACTGAATTCGCATATGAGTTCTAGCAGTTTTGGGGTGGAGTCTTTTGGGTTTCCCACATAAGGTATCATATCATCTGTAAAGAGTGAGAATTTGACTTCTTCTTTGCCACTTTGGATGCCTTTTATTTCTTTTTGTTGTCTGATTGCTGTGGCTAGGACTTCTAGTACTATGTTGAATAGCAGTGGTGATAGTGAACATCCCTGCCGCGTTCCTGACCTTAGGGGGAAAGCTCTCAGTTTTTCCCCATTGAGAATGATATTTGCTGCAGGTTTTTCATAGATGGCTTTTAGGATATTGAGGTATGTACCCTCTATGCCTATATTCTGAAGAGTTTTGATCAAGAAAGGATGCTGTACTTTGTCAAAAGCTTTTTCTGCATCTATTGAGAGGATCATATGGTTCTTGTTCTTTCTTTTATTAATGTATTGCATCACATTGATTGATTTGAGGATGTTGAACCAACCTTGCAGCCCAGGGATAAATCCCACTTGGGCATGGTGAATAATCCTTTTAATATACTGTTGGATCCTATTGGCTAGTATTTTGGTGAGAATATTTGCATCCATGTTCATCATGGATATTGGTCTGTAATTCTCCTTTTTGATGGGGCCTTTGTCTGGTTTGGGGATCAAGGTAATGGTGGCCTCATAATATGAGTTTGGAAGTTTTCCTTCCATTTCTATTTTTTGGAACAGTTTCAGAAGAATTAAATGTTTGGTAGAATTCCCCTGGGAAGCCCTCTGGCCCTGGGCTTTTGTTTCTTGGGAGATTTTTGATGGCTGCTTCAATTTCCTTAGTGGCTATAGGTCTGTTCAGGTTTTCTATTTCTTCCTGGTTCAGTTTTCGTAGTTGATACGTCTGGCCAGGGGTTTATCAATCTTGTTAATTCTTTCAAAGAACCAGCTCCCAGTTTTTGTTGATCTGTTCTACTGTTCTTTTGGTTTCTATTTCATTGATTTCTGCTCTGATCTTTATGATTTCTCTTCTCTTGCTGAGTTTAGGCTTTATTTGCTGTTCTTTCTCCAGCTCCTTTCGGTGTAGGGTTAGGTTGTGTATTTGAGACCTTTCTTATTTCTTGAGGAAGGCTTGTATTGCTATATACTTTCCTCTTAGGACTGCCCTTGTTGCAACCCAAAGATTTTGAACAGTTGTGTTTTCATTTTCATTTGTTTCCATGAATTTTTTAAATTCTTCTTTAATTTCCTGGTTGACCCATTCGTTCTGTAGTAGGATGCTCTTTAGCCTCCATTATTTGAGTTCTTTCCGACTTTTCTCTTGTGATTGAGTTCTAGTTTCAAAGCATTGTGGTCTGAAAATATGCAGGGAATGATCCCAAACTTTTGGTACCAGTTGAAACCTGCTTTGTGACCCAGGATGTGATCTATTCTGGAGACTGTTCCATGGGCACTAGAGCAGAATGTGTATTCTGTTGCTTTGGGATGGAATCTTCTGAATATGTCTGTGAAATCCATTTGGTCCAGTGTGTCATTTAATGTCTTTATTTCCTTGTTGATCTTTTGCTTAGATGATCTGGCCATTTCAGTGTGGGGGGTGTTAAAGTCCCCCACTATTATTGTATTGTTGTCGATGTGTTTCTTTGCTTTTGTTATTAATTGGCTTATATCATTGGCTGCTCCCATGTTAGGAGCATAGATATTTACAATTGTTAGATCTTCTTGTTGGATAGACCCTTTAAGTAGGATATAGTGTCCTTCCTCAATTCTTATTACAGTCTTTGGTTTAAAATCTAATTTGTCTGATATAAGGATTGCCACCCCAGCTTTCTTTTGGTGTCCATTAGCATGGTAAATGGTTTTCCATGCCCTCACTTTCAATCTGGGGGTGTCTTTGGGTCTAAACTTAGTCTCTTGCAGACAGCATATCGAAGGGTCTTGTTTTTTAATCCAGTCTGATAGCCTGTGTCTTTTGATTGGGGCATTTTGCCCATTTACATTCAGGGTAACTATTGAGAGATATGAATTTAGTGCCATTGTATTGCCTATAAGGTGACTGTTACTGTATATTGTCTGTGTTCCTTTCTGGTCTATCTTACTTTTAGTCTCTCTCTTTGCTTAGAGGACCCCTTTCAATATTTCTTGTAGGGCTGGTTTCGTGTTTGCAAATTCCTTTAGTTTTTGTTTGTCCTGGAAGCTTTTTGTCCCTCCTTCTATTTTCAATGACAGCCTAACTGGATATAGTATTCTTGGCTGCATATTTTTCTCCTTCAGTGCTCTGAATATATCCTGCCAGTCCTTTCTGGCCTGCCAGGTCTCTGTGGATAGGTCTGTTGCCAATCTAATGTTTCTACCATTGTAGGTTACAGATCTCTTCTCCCAAGCTGTTTTCAGGATTTTCTCTTTGTCTCTGAGACTCGTAAGTTTTACTATTAGATGTTGGGGTTTTGACCTATTTTTATTGATTTTGTGGGGGGTTCTCTGTGCCTCCTGGATTTTGATGCCTGTTTCCTTCCCTAAATTAGGGAAGTTCTCTGCTATAATTTGCTCTAATATACCTTCTGCCCCTCTCTCTCTTTCTTCTTCTGGGATCCCAATGATTCTAATATTGTTTCGTCTTATGTTATCACTTAACTCTCGAATTCTGCCCTCGTGATCCAATAGTTGTTTATCTCTCTTTTTCTCAGCTTCTTTATTTTCGATCATTTGGTTTTCTATATCACTAATTCTCTCTTCTGCCTCATTTATCCTAGCAGTTAGAGCCTCTATTTTTTATTGCACCTCATTAAAAGCCTTTTTGATTTTGACTTGGTTAGATTTTAGTTCTTTTATTTCTCCAGAAAGGGTTTCTCTAATATCTTTCATGCTTTTTTCAAGCCCAGCTAGTATCTTTAAAATCATCATTCTGAACTCTAGTTCCAACATCTTATTAATGTCTGTATTGATTAGGTCCCTGGCAGTCGGTACTGCCTCTTGTTCTTTTTGTTGAGGTGATTTTTTCCATCTTGTCATTTTGTCCAGAGGAGAATAGATGAATGAGAGAACAAAATGCTAACAGGTTAACAATGTCCCCAGATAAATATACACCAAACAAATCAGAAGAGACCTGAAACCAGGGGAAAAGAAAGGGAAAGAAAGAAAAAAGAAAAAAAGGAAAAAAAAGAAAAAGAAAGAGATAAAAACAAACAAACAAGAAAACCAGAATATGATCAAATATGATCAGGCTGGTGCATAGATCAATGCCACACACTAGATTTTGGGCATATTTTGGTCTGTTAGAAGAAGTGCCTCCCAAATTTTAAAGAAAGAAAACTTATATATGTTCAAAAGTAAGGGTTAATACGATGAAGGGATAGAATATGAGTGTAAAGATGAAAATTATAAAAGATTTTATAAAAGGAATTGATAAGATAAGAAGTTGGTTGAAAAAAGAAAGAAGAGGATTTAAAAAAAAAGGGGGAGAGAATGTGATCAGGCAGGAGACTAGAGCAAAGCCATACACTAGAGATTTAGGGTATATTTTAGTCTGTTAGAAGAAACTGTATCCCAAAATTTTAAAGAGAGAACTATATATATATATACCAAAAATAAGGTAAACTACTATGAAGGGATAGAATATGACTCTAAAAATGAAAAATAAGAAAGATTTTTTTAAAAAGGGATCAATAAGATGTTGGTTGAAAAAGGGAAAAAGAAAAATTCAAAAAAAAAGAAAAAAGAAATAATTAAAAAAAATTAACTTTGAAAGACTAAAGGATCATGGGGTAAAAGTCATGAATTCTATGTGCAGTATTCCCCTAGCGCTGGAGTTCTGCCATTCTTGATCGGTAAACTTGGTCTTGGCTGGCTGTTCTTGCTGATCTTCTGGGGGAGGGGCCTGTTGCCATGGTTCCCAAGTGTCTTTGCTGGAGACGGAATTGCCCCACCCTTGCAGGGGGCCAGGCTAAGTAATCTGCTAGCGTTTGCTCTTGGGTAGCTTTTGTTCCGTGCAAGCTTTCCCTACAGCTTTGGAGGATGAGATTGAAAATGGCAGCCTCCCAATCTCCAGCCCCCAAGGAGCCAAGAACTCGGGGCCCCACTCCTCAGTGTGCTCCCAGACAAAAGCAGTCAATCACTCCCGTCTCCCTGGTCTCTGGCCGCACTCCGCACTCGCCTGGCCAGTGACCAAGCATTTCTATCTCTGGCACACGACCCCATGTGGATTCTCCAAACCCAGCAGATTCCTGCAGTGAGCTCCCATGCTGCCCCTCTTAGGGGAGGAAGGGGAGTCTCCCCGGATCTGCCAGTTGTTGGGTCCCTCCTGGTGGAGCAGTGGCCCGACTGTGCCGCGGATCACGGTTTATGGCAACCCCGAGCTGAGAGCCCGCTCCTCGGCTCCGTCTCTGCAGCTGGCTTCCCCGCCCTGATACCTGGGAGCTCTGCCACACTCAGGCACCCCCGGTCTTTCTGTGACCCCGTGGGTCCTGAGACCACACTGTCCCAGCGAGGGTTTCACCCCCCGCTTAAACTGGAGCGACGTCCCTCAGCAGACCCAATTTCTAAAAGTTCCAAGTTTTTGCTCTGCTGCTCTATCACTTGCCAGTAGCAGCTGATGGAGGCCCCCTCCCCTGCCATTTATCTTCCTGAATATTGCCTCGGATTCACTTCTCCGCACGTCCTACCTTCCAGAAAGTGGTCGCTTTTCTGTTCAGAGTTACCTCTATTCTTTTCTTTGATCTCCTGTTGAGTTCGTAGGTGTTCAGAATGGTTTGATCCCTATCTAGCTGAATTCCTGGGACCAGACGAAATTTAGGTCTCCTACTCCTCCACCATCTTGCTCCTCCCCCAGAGTAGTTGTTCTGTTTAGTTTTCTAGACCTGGCTTTTTTCCCTCCAAAGGCTGACTTTGACTGCAGAAATCCCATCCAGGGGGAAGCATCCAGCAGTGGAGGGAGGGAATACGGTGGCAGAGTGGGGAGCCTGGGACCCCACTAAGCCCCTACTGTGAACTCTAAGCCTGGTCTAAGTGAGCCCCCCCTTTCCGATTTCTAACTCCCTTCTCCAGTAGTGAGAAACATGGCTCCCATTATCCTTGATATGTTACTTTATTTGTTCAAGTCTCCTCTATGTAACCAATCTTCCAGCAAGACTGGTTCTTGACCATAGCACCACTTCTCTCTGGTTCAATGATGACTATACTATAGCCTTCGTGTTTACCTTTTCTCTGCCCCAGGCATTGGCCACTCTCTTGCTCAGCTTTTTTTTTTTTGCTTCAATCCTGGTCACATCAGCTGCATCTTTACTCAGCTCCCCATTGAATTCTTTTCTTTTCATTTGGCATGTAAATATTTTGGTCCAGTGTATTATAGTTAGTTTTTTTAGAACTATTTAGAACTATTTCAGCACAAATCCACAGAAATAAATTAACCCATTCAGTTGGAACAGTTACAAGCTCGTGTGAACAATGAAGAGCACATAGATTAATGAATAGAAAAATAAAACACTCGTAATTTAATATTTGCTCAAATCTCACTATTTCTTTCACCAATGAAACATTGTTCAACATTATACCATAGACATTTTCCCAAACCTTCCATATTTAAAACCTGCATCACTTTTTATGCTGCTAGAATTCATCGTACCTACTTTTGTCCAGGCACATGATATCTACCATGAAACTGTTTGCCAGTCTCCAGCTAACTTTGGAGCTCTTTGAAGACAAGGACTGTCTTTCATTTCCATATCCCCAGAGTTTAGCCCAGTTGCTAACACACTGATGTTTGATAAACATTTGCCAAATCACTGAGTTATTTAATAACTAAATAATGCCACCATTAGTTAAAATAAATAAAAGCAACTATTAAGTGAATGATCCAATTTTTGTCTGTTTCTTTTTTCTTTTTGAGAATATTTTTATTGTTTTCCTCTTTTTTATGGATCTTCAATACATCTTGATAAACTGCATTGAATATTTATGCACCAGGCCCTGTGTTTGTAACTGCTACCTGAATCCACTTTTCTCTTAGCAGTCATTCTTTAAATACTCAGATTCAAGACACTTGACTCAAAAATGATTTTATTTATCTCCAACATCCTATTTGAATTGGACTCAGAAAGACCAACTTTTATAGACTATACAAACCACAATATTAATGACTTTTCCAGAGTTGTCCAAATTCTGTTCACCCCCATATCCTGATAATTTACAATTCTTTAACTACAGACACCAAAAAAGCAGTTCTTGGTGTTTATCATGTTTTTTTTTCCTCTTATAAATCAAGTTCTCCAGACACTACTCCAAACTATTTAAGTCAAGCTTAGCATTAAAATTTCACAGATCTTAAATTTCTTAAAATTGGTTATTAGAGACTTCTGATCACCTGTCTGAAGGAGAGAAAATAGTATATGAAAGATATTAAAAATAATTTTAAAAATTCTGAAGAAATTGTGTGAGACAGCACATTGCCATCTATAAAAAAAATAATACTCACAGGAAGAGAAGATTCTTAAGGTGATCTCAGCTCTCACCTTAGCCACCACAACACTTGGAGCAGGCATTCCAGCTCTCCATACCTCTGTTATCCAATATGGTAGCGACCAGGCACATTCGATTATTGAGTGCTTGAATTATAGTTGGATCGAATTGAGATGTGCTGTGAACAAAATATACAACATATTCTGAACACTTGTTCAATTAAAAAAATATAAATTATCTCATTGATCTTTCAAGTTGATTGTATGTTCTGATGCATATGATGACATTTTGGGTAGATGGGTTTCTGTTGCTGTTTCTTTTCTCGGTTCTTCTTTATAAGAAAAAGTCTTGAAAGCATTGCCTATTGTTTTCTCCTCCACTTATTCACCTTACACTCTCTCCTATAGGACCTTCAGTCAGTTTTCTTGGCAGAAATACACCAAGACCTCAAAATCAAGGTTTAAAATGAACTCTATCTTTCAAAATTCTATAGTCATGATTCCATTTTTATTGGTTTTGATCTCAGTATTATTGGACACTGTTGATGATTCCATCCTTTCTGAAATTCTCTCTTCCCTTGACTTGAGTGACACCATATGCTTCTGGTTTCCCCCCTTACCTCACTGGAACTCTTCTTTGCTGACTCTTTGACCTCTAAATATTGGAGTGACCTTAGACTCAGTCCTGAGATTTCACCTCTCCTCAACATTTACTCCTATTCACCCAGTGTTTGGTTTTAAACACCATTGGCATATCAAAAAACCCGAAGTGTTTCTTCCAGCCCTGAATTATTTTCCAAATTCATATATACAACTACAATTTGATATCTTTACCTGGTTGCTTAATGTCCACCTCAAACAACTCTATTCTCTCTTGATTGTCCCTTAGGTCCTCACTTTTAGTGCACCCACCAATCTTCCTACTCATAGTAGATGGCTTCACCAAATGCCTCATCGCTCAAGATCAACATCTAGGATTTATTCTCTCTTTCTCTTATATCTAATCCATCAGTATATCTGATTGACTCTACTTCTAAAGCATATCCCCAAACTGACTTCTCTACATCTTTTCCTGGCTGCTCCCTGGTCCATGTTACCATTTTTTATCACCTGAACTGCTATAATAGTCTACCAACTACTTTTCCTGTCATCACTTTTGCCCTGTTTTAATACATTCTCCATATTTTGGGCAGAGTCACTCCTTATATTATAAACCAGATTACGTCGTACTCCTACTTTAAAGTTTTTACCTTAAAAGTTTTCTATTGCCTTATGATAATTCCAAACTCCTAACTCTGGCTAGTCACTGTTTCCTTTTTCAACATATAAGGCTATTTTCTAACTTTTAAACTATGCTCCAGACAAACTCTCCTTTTTAAAATTCCTTGAGTACAACAAAAATGTTCTTCGTGGCTGTTCCTTCTGTTTATGTTGCTCTCCCATAATCTTGTCATGTCTGGCTCCCTCTTGCCATTTAGATCTCAGCTTAAATATTATCTTACCAGAGACATCTCCCAAGCTACCTCATCTCAAGTCATAGCCAGTCACTCTCTAAAACAGCAACCTATTTTAATTTCTTACTTATCCCTAATCAATAACACATAATGTTTTCTTGTCCATTTTTCCTTTAATTGCTTGACTCTCCTTGGTAGAAGTCAGGACCTTGTCTGTCTTTTTTACCAGAATATTCCCAGTGCCCAGAATGGTACACATACTGGCCACTCAAATATTTATTGATTGAATGAATACTTAATCACATCTCATTCATTAGCACACAGCAAAGGAACTTCAACATGGGTGCTACTGGAGAAAGTTATCAGGTTGCACAATAAACGTAATGTTCCATTTTTAAGTCTGTCTGCTTTAGTAGATAGATATCCTCTTGGGTCTGCCTACCTGTTTTCCCTCTAGACCACTGCTATGCCAAATAACTCTCAATGATGTGCAATACATGAGTACTTGAAGTGACTAGTGCAATGGAGGAACTTTCTCTGTCTTAGTTTATCTCTACATCTTGAGTACTGACCAAGTTTCTAATGCAACACAGGTGTTTGTTAGGTTCACTGAAATTCTTGAATCAAAAGTGGCACTGTATGGCAGGACAGTAAGCCTTGCTGGAAAGAGGGGCAGGGGATGTAAGTGACACCTCAGTGGCACAGAAGGCCTCCATATGGTGTCTCCTCTTCAGTGTTGTCATGGAAATAGTATAGGTCTCAGGGTTTGGAGATAGAAATTCAAGATGCTTACCTGCTATTTGCAAGCTGTGTGACCTCAAGCAAGCCACATAGCCACTTCTGGGCTTCTTTATCCTCACATGTAAAATGGTGATATAAAAAAAAGAATGCAGCCTCCAATTCATTGGATTTTTACAGGAATCCATCAAGGCCAAGAATAGGAAAACCAAGCTGTAAATTGTGAAGTGGTCTGTAAGTATATGGTTTTGTTATTAGTCCCGCAGATTGGTCCTGTTGGCAGATAAATATTAGGAGTCAGTTATCAAACATCACATCATCTAGACAATCTTGGCCCTAGAAATGTTGGCATCTGCTCATTTTACTCCATGATGGAAAAAGAATAAATAAATCATAAATGATTAATTTAGACTTCCCTCCACACCTCCCGTTAACAGCTCAAAGCCCCCACCACACAGCAGGCTTGGTGATGAACTGCTGTGGTAGGACCTTCAAGACGGCAGCTAACCCCTTCTCCAAGTACAACCAGCTGTGAAAACAAATTTAGCTCCACCAACATTGCAAAGGAGCAAAGCCTTTTCATAGGTTAGAGATATAATGTTCACCCCATTCAGAGGAACCCAAACCAAATACCAATGTCTTGTGGAGTAAGAGGATATTAAGCATAATAGACAGATTATCTGCTAGTTTACTGAAGGTGAAGGAAGAGACGTTTGTCATAGTTTTCCTAGAAAATGAGACTTTATCAAAGGGAGAGAGGGTGAAAGGTCACCAGTTCTATTGGTGCGATTATTATCTTTACATAGCTGGAGTGGCAAAAGAAATGATCCCAAACAGAGCAAAACAAAACAGACCTCACCGAAGCACTTCAAGATGAGCCCCCAAGAAGCCATCACACCAGACCCACTGGCTTCATCTTAATTTATCATCTCAGGTCTTGTTGACAAGAGTTCATTGGGTTTTCCATCTACTCAAGCTGCAACAGGTTTCATCATGACAAACCACTTGCTGGACTTTGGGGATGGTTATTATCTAGGAAATGATCACTATAGTAAAAATGATACTACCATTTTTGAGCACCAACGACATCCCTGAAACTGTGCTTTCTATTTATTATCCCAACTGACAATCCACAAAATAAGTTACTATTACCACTTTGCAAATGAAGAAACTGGTGCTTAAGCAAATTGGCGTATCATAGCTGGCTTCAGAGAAGTTTTTGCTTTCAGTGCTAATAAATATGATAATGAATATCATATCAGAAGAAGCCATTTATATAAAGTACCTTTCCTAGTGCCTCAAAAATTGTACACATAAGAGACTTGATAAGCAATGCCTATTTCTGTCAACATGCTTTGCTCACATTTCTATACAGTTTATTATCTTGGAAAGCTTGGAAATCTCAAGAAACTCTTCTTCTGGTCAAGCTAGTGTGCATTTGTTCCTCTATAATCTGTTCTGAGTATTCTACTCTTAGCTGGTTAATTGCATCAACCCCTCCCCAGCATCTCGATGCATCTGCTCTGTCTAGCCTCTGACATTTAGCAAGTGCCCCAGATGATTTGTCTGGCTTTTGTTTTACCTTCGTCCACAAACATAGCTTTTTGGAGTTTCCTATTTCTTCCAAAAAAAAAAGAGAGAGAGACTTTTCCACATACCCTTCTCAGAGCCAGGAGTAAACCCAGACCTGCTAGTTCCCGTGACACTTTCCACTACACTGAGATACCTCATATTTTAATGAAAATAACTATGACTTAACAAACACTAATGTTGCAATGTAAATTGAAACTAAAAAATGATTGCAGTTAATATTTACTGTTTTCTATAGCAGGTAGTTTAACAAGCCTTCACACACAGCATCACATTTAATCTTTTTTTTTAATTAAATTAACCAACATATAGTACATCATGAGTCTCAGATGTAGTGCATCACACTTAATCTTAAAAGAACATAATGAAATGGCAATCATGATCATTTTCATTTAACAAATGAGTAAACTCAGGCAGAGAGAGATCAAGAGACTTGTCTGGGACCACACAGGGGCCAAATAGTAAATCAGTCTGACTCCAAACCTGTATTCTTATGTGATCTAAAGTGTTAACATGTTAAGAAGTACATAGACTTTGAAACCAAAGCCTTGACTCAGACCCTCTCCACCACTGTCTGTGCACCAACCTCTCCACCCCAAGCAAATCATTCAATATTTCTACATGGTGGTTATGGGCATGAGCTCTGGAGCTGGCCTACCTGAGTTGGCTCCCCCACTTCTGCTCACCAGTTACTGAAATCTTGGACAACTGAAGTGACCATTCTGTGTGTCAGCTTCTTCAACTATAAAGGCAGGATAATGATGGCATCTATTCCCACAGAAGATTAAATGTGTTAATACAAGTACAGTGTTTGTAATGGTGCCTGGCCCAGAGTAAACAGTTAACAAATAGTAGCTAGGATTGTCATCATAGATGAGAATCGGGGTCCTCACCTGTTAAACAAGGAGAATATTTGACCCACCTCCTCAGAGTGATGGGAATGGGTCAATCAAAACCATCCGATAGGGATGCCTGGGTGGCTCAGTTGGTTAAGTGTCTGCCTTTGGCTCAGGTCATGATCCCAGAGTCCTGGGATGGAGCCCCATGTCAGGCTCCCTGCTCAGCAGGGACTCTGCTTCTCCCTCCCCCTGCTCCTTCTCTCTCTCTTTCTCTCTCTCACTTTCTCTCATATAAATAAATAAAATCTTTAAAAAAAAAAAAAGCATCCTACAATAGGCCCTATTACCCTTTTGCATCAGATAGAGACATTGTTCTAGGGCTCAGGAGCTGCATCTATGTCGTTTTTTCTCTTTCTGTGTCATTTACTGACTTGGTTCACTCACAGCCTGTTCACACAGGACAAATACATGGAGAAGCTTTCAGAGCTGGGGAGACAGGAGAGGCAGCAGAACCAACCAGCAGAGACATGAGTCAGACAACCCTGACTTCAAACCTGGCCTCCTACACTCAGCAGGCTGGTCTTGGGCAGGCCACTCACACCTGTGAGCCTGGTCCAACATCTGTAAAATAAGGGAAGTGGCACCAGTCTCATGGGCTATCATGTCATCTTAAATGTAACATACGGAAAGTCCACAAGAAGACTGTTTTCCACCCAGCTTTATTTCACCAAACCCTCAGGCTCACGGGCAATTCTATGATCTCCTGACGTCAGTTAAAGAGCCACAGGGCTGGGCTTTTCCATTGAAAAAAGGAAAAATTAGCCATACTGTGAATAATTTAAGTGCATGAGAATTGTTGCATTGATTGAGTTTGAGTAGAGTTCTGCGCTTAAGCACTGATTTCATTTAAGTAGCATGTAAACTTAAGTATTCAGTATAAGGAACATTTAAATATAACAGTATGGATTCCATTTAAGGAAAGTGAAGTACTGGTTCACTTTAAGGAAATGGATGCAGTTCAAGTAGAAGCTAAAATGCAATGTCAAGGTGAAACGCAGAGATGAATCCCTGCTACAGCAGGAGAACTACGGGATGACAGTGGTCAGAGGAGGTAGAGGTGTCATCTGGCTCTTGAACTGTGCCCCGACTCCTTCACCATTCCCTCCCACATCCACCTTCAAGGCCACCACTAGGCACCAACAAGATCCCAAGCTCTTGAAAAATGTTAAAGATATGTAATGAAATACTCATGAGTGTCATTCATTCTTTTTTTCTTAAAGGACTTTATTTATTTATTTGAGAAAGAGAGAGAGAAAGAATCTGAAGCAGACTCCACACTGAGAGCAAAGCCGGACGTGAGCTTGATCCCACGACCACAAGATCCTGACCTGAACTGAAACCAAGAGTCGGGCGCTTAACTGACTGAGCCACTCAGGGGCCGCACCAGTGTTGTTCATTCTAACAGCATTTAATAAGGGCCTACAGTATTCCAGGTCCCAGAATATAAGTGCCCAGGACATAGGTGTGGCTCACTGCTTTCCCTGCAGTTTTCACTTGATCTTTCCAGGTTAAAGCCCATTTTGTGCACCACTTTGAAGAGGCATAGGAAGATTGTAACAGGCACCAAACCAGCAGAATGCCATGGCAGAAGCATCTTACTGGGTTCAGCAGCCCCTACATCTCAGCCCAGTGTCAGGTGACTGGACCACCCTGCCTCAACAACAGACCCTTCCGTTTCCATGAAACAAGTGGGTTAGACAATATTGCAGACTCCACCAGCCTTAGTATTGTTCAATTCTGTAAATTCTCCAATGCAAACTGGTCAGAGAAAAGATGTCTTCCTTCCTGGCCTTCCACCATCCCTTTAGATTCTTGCATGCCCTTGTCTCTTTACATTCTTGTTTGCCTTCCCGACACTTGAATATGCACAATGATGTTCTGTGCTGAAACACAAAGTAATGATTTTCTGCTTCCAAATGTTCCTTGATGCCCAGAAATCCTGGTATAGGGAAAATGTATTTCAGTGGAAAACAAAGATGCTTTGTCTGCTTACAGAGTCTGTTCTCATAGACTCTAGTTCTAGCTCATCCTCGTCTTCAAGCTCTTTGCAATTCTGTAAATTGTAGATAACCTATAGCAATGCAAACTAATTGTTGTCTATAAACATGCAAATTCAGTCTTATCACTAGAGGTATAATCCACTCTGCTCCTCATCCTTTGAGTAAACATTTTTGTATTCCAGTATTCCTATCTATAAATGTGTGTGTTCTTCTGATTCTCTTTTGAATTAAGAATGCACTCTTAGACCAATCCTTAACCCTGTGGTCCTCAGCCTTCTCATCATGAAATGGGAAGCTCAGGTTGGACCTTTTGTGGATTCACATTGTACTTTATACTTATGATGAAATGACAGGGTTCTTTTTTTTTTTTTCAGTTAAAGAAATTTTTAAGGTAGGCATATTAGTTTGCTAGGGGTGCCATGACAAAATACTGCAGACTGGTGTTTTAAACAACAGAAATTTATTTTCTCATAGTTCTGGAGGCCAGAAGTCCAGGATCGAGGTGTTGGTTCCTTCTGAAGGCTGTGAGCGAAAGTTCTGATCAAGGCCTGTCTCCTTGGCTCATTGATAACTGTCATCTCTCAAGGTCATTTTCCCTGTGTCCAAATTTTCTCTTCCTCTATGACACCAGTCATATTTGATAAGGGCTCACACTAATAACCACAGTTTAAGTACCTCTTTAAAAACCCTATGGCAATATACAGTCTAGTCTCATTCTGAAGCTTGGGGTTTAGAATTTCACATATGAACATTTGGGGTGACACAATTCAGCCCATAACTATAGGACTGAACAAAAATAAGTATCTCACTTTGCTTTGGATTACGGATGGTCTTTGTGACTATCTAGGCAACTGAGTTGAAAGAGATGAGTGCACTTCACCACATACTCTGCTAGGAGAGGTTAAGGGGCTTGCTCGCCGTAATTACTCACAACCCAACCCTCCTTAAACTGTAACAAGGTCCTTCTGACAGTTTCTCCAGGATCTTTATGTCTCCTGCCCAATGTGCCAGTTTTGCCATGCTATAACCAGTTCACTAACTATAAAAGTGCTCCAATTGAGGGCTGACCAATTTAGCAAATCAAAATATAAAACACCCAATTACATTTGAATTACAGATAAACAATGAACTGTTGTGGGTTTTTTTAGCATAAGTATATCCCATGCTATATTTGGAACATTCTTATACTAAAACAAGTTATTTGTTGTTAATCTGAAATCCAAATTTAACTGGATGCCCTGTTTTTTATTTGACAATGCTATTCTAACCCCTCAATGATATACAGATGCTATTATGTCTAGAGTTCTCATTTGTCACTTCCATGCACTTTAAATAGATAAATCCTCATCACCTCTTGTTATGGGCTGAATGCCTGTGTCCCTGCCCAAATTCATATGTTGAAACCCCAATACCCAGGATGGCTGTACTTGGAGATGGGGCCTCTAAGGACATAAATAAGGTTAAATGAGGTCAGAAGAGTAGGGCCCTCATCAGATAGGATTAGTGTCTTTATAAAAAAGAGACACCAGAGAGCTCTCTCTTTCCCTCTGTCTCCATGCACACTTAAAGAAGAAGTCATGTGAGCACACAGTGAGATGGTCCACAGGCCAACAGAAGAAGGCTCAGTACGAAACCTACCTTGCCAGCACCTTGATCTTGGACTTCTCAGCCTCTTGAACTGTGAGAAAATAAATTTCTGAGAAAATAAGCCACTCAGTCTATAAAATTTTGATATGGAAGCCCTAAGAAACCACTACACCCCTTAAGACAGTTCACCAGAAACTAGCACACACAGTATCGCAGAGTTAGGTCCTCATTACTTGTTGAATGAACGTTAACCAGTCTCTGCTGGAATGTGTCTTAATACATCACCCGATATTGTCAGTGCTTGTTCATTTGCTGACTTATCCTGGAAGACAGGGACAACATGTCATTCATTCATTGTTATGCCTCTAACATTAAGCAAAGTCCCTCCCACACTGAATGCTCACAATTTCCAATGACACAAACTCAAGAAAAAAAAAAGTTGACATATAATGAAATATGATATCAGTCAAAGTGCTTGGGACCTGTGATTTTGATAGTTCTAGGGGGCTGAAGTCAGTTTCCAAACACCCTCTTCAAATTCCCCAATTAGATTATTCTCTAACCATTGTGTTTAGAGGCGATCCACGTATCTGAGTCCACATGTCCGGGCACTGCTGGAATGAGATCAAATGTTTCCTGTCGGAGCTGGGTCTCAACAACCCTTGGGGGGCTTTCAATGACCCCTAGAGCCGGTGTGAAAGTGGACCAGCAGCCAGATGGCTTCACATTTCCACATTCCTTCAGCTTGTTTTCTTACTGTGGCAGATACCCAAGAGCATCCCAAATCCTCTAGAGAGATGGGATTTCAGGAAGATCCTTATTACTTTTAGAAAACAGGAGATATGAATTCTTGAGCCCAATTAAAAAGAGAAAATGTACAACCTACACCAATAGTTTTTATGCTATCTGCAATGATAGAAGACAAATATCCAAATGAATAGGGGGTGGGTTTTTTTTTTTCAACATTAAGTTCCACCTGGGGACAAAAGTGTCACACATATATCCACTACTGAAGATTAAGACAGGTCAGGGATCACAGAGTTGTGGCCACACAAACAGATTATCCTGTTTCCTGAGACATCATTTATGTTGCAGCTGCCTCCTTGGAGGAAGATCATGAATCACATTGTTCTTCTCTCTTCCATTTGATCCAACATCATGTAAATAAGCAATGTTGAATGGGAAAGAAAACATTTCAGACACATGATTTCAATACAGTTGGAACTGCTTACCTTGTGTAAGCAATCTGCTTGCTCAGTAACAAGGTCTAGAAAGAGGCAGTCTTTCTAGATACTAGATATAGGCAGTCTTGGGGATGAATAGCTTAGATAAATGAATAAGAAACAATTATTTATCACCAATTATGTGACAGGGGTTATTGAGGTTTATCCTTCCCCATGTATGATATTTCACCCAGCTACTCTGTATGTGTGGGAGGGTGATAATGTTTCTACTTCTTATAAATTATGATAAGAAAACATGCCCAAACTAATTTAATAAAGAGACAAAGTCAACATTTGAGCCCTTGCCTTTCTAAGTAATTAATTCATTAACTTGGTGAACATTTAATTGTAATTAGCTGTGCAAATGATCAATAGCTATTGAATAAAAGAATGAATTATTTTATTTGATCTTATTTTATCTATTTTGAACTAATTAAACTGAAATACAAAGAGGTTGAAAAAATTACCTATTTTCACAAGTCTCAAAAAACAGAGTTTTGACCTTTTCTCTCTTGTGAAGGAATTGAAAGATGAGAGAAGTCAATTTTTAAGATATAAGATAATATGAGAGGATAAGATATCAATAAGATATTACAATGTGCTGTTGTTTGGGATAAGTTGGTTTGGAAAAAGTTGTTTCTTTTTTTTTTTTTTTTTTATTCTTATGTTAATCCCCATACATTACAACATTAGTTTTAAATGAAGTGTTCCATGATTCATTGTTTGTGCATAACACCCAGTGCTCCATGCAGTACATGCCCTCCTTAATACCCACCACCAGGCTAACCCGTCCTCCCACCCCCCTCCCCTCTAGAACCCTGCCTGCCCTTCAGAGTCCATCGTCTCTCATGGTTGGTCTACCCCTCCGATTTCCCCCGCTTCATTCTTCCCCTCCCGCTACCTTCTTCTTCTTCTTTTTTTTCTTAACATATATTGCATTATTAGTTTCAGAGGTACAGATCTGAGATTCAACAGTCTTGCACAATTCACAGCGCTTATCAGAGCACATACCCTCCCCAGTGTCCATCACCCAGTCACCCCATCCCTCCCACCCCACCCCCCACTCCAACAACACTCAGTTTGTTTCCTGCGATTAAAAATTCCTCATATCAGTGAGATCATATGATACATGTCTTTCTCTTTTTGACTTATTTCACTCAACATAATACCTTCCAGTTCCATCCACGTCGTTGCAAACGGCAAGATCTCATGGAATAAGTTGTTTCTTAATGTATTCACAAATGACTCTCCTACACAGTCTCAGTCTCGTGTCAACAAGACAAAAAGATGTAGAGATCGAGATACTGAGAAAGATACCATTAAACAACTGGCCACCAAAATGAATGAAAGATTTGGTTTGGATTAAACAGTGTGAAAGAGTTGGAAAAATTGCAATAATATGGCATACTTTAAATATGTGTGATATTTTTCTTCAGTGTGTTTCAGGTAAAATTTCTCAATTTGGGAGAAAGTTTTGGAGATATAATTCAGCAATATGGATCCTGAGTTCCAGGGTAGGTCTGCCTGAGTTTGTATCCCAAGTCTGCCAAATATCATGTGTAGACTTTAAGAGACCCACTTACCTTTCTGAGTTCCAGGGAATGGATATAATACTTATAACTACTTCATTTCACATTACGATGATTTATGAGATAATCCTTCCAAAGCATACAGAAAATATCTGACATATAATATACCTAGAAAAAATAGAATGAAATTATTGAATTAAAGCAAACTTTAAAAAAATAATATATGTATACCATGACATAAGATGGCCTTATTTCATTTACTAATACCATCACAATTGTGGTTGGACCATTTTTGATGTTAAAAATAGGATTATAACACCATGCTTTCATTTTTTTTTATGCTTTCATTTTTTTAAAATATTTTATTTATTTATTTGAGAGAAAGAGAGAGAAAGCATGAGTTGGGGGGAGAGACAGAGGGAGAGGGAGCAGACTCCCCTGCTGAACAGGGAGCCCAACATGGGGCTCCATCCCTGGGCCCTGCAATCATGCTCTGAGCTGAAGGCAAATGCTCAACCGAATAAGCCACCCACCTGCCCCACCATGCTTTTTTTTAATCTATTTTCCCTATTAATGACCTAAGACTAACTTTGCTTAGAACACCATTATTAGGGCGCCTGGGTGGCTCAGTTGGTTAAGCGACTGCCTTCAGCTCAGGTCATGATCCCAGAGTCCTAGGATCGAGTCCCGCATCAGGCTCCCTGCTCTGCGGGGAGCCTGCTTCTCCCTCTCCCACTCCCCCTGCTTGTGTTCCCTCTCTCGCTGTGTCTCTCTCTGTCAAATAAATAAATAAAATCTTTAAAAAAAAAAAAAAAGAACACCATTATTAATCAAAGTAATCAGAAAATCAATAAATATCCAATCATATGGATATCAGTCATAGTTCTTAAATCAGCACTATGACATTTGTAGAGGGAGAGGGGCTAATACTAAGCAGCAGTGGAACAGTGAAGTATTGTGGGGAAAGCATTGAATTAGTAATTGGCATAACTTCAGAAAAAATTTCGCTCAAGTCATATTGTGTCTCTGTGTCTTAGATTCCTCATCTGGACACAAGAGGCTTGAGCAAAATTATATGTGTGGTCACTTCCATTTCTCAAATGGAAGTTATTACCAATTTAATATTTCTTTAGTAATATCATACTGTATCAGTAACAATTATTATTATAAATAATTTGAGTTCTTCTCCTTCTCGAATCACTACTGCAGTCATTAAACCCAATTACCTCATTATCTAAATTCACATGGATTATAACCCTGAAAGGCATGTACAAGAATGGCTTTGAAGAAACCAATGTGTCACCTCATGCATTCATAAAATAATCAAAAGTGTTGAGGCCATATGGTAAAAGTCCCAAGGTTTGCTGCCTCCTTTCTCCAATTGCTCCTTTGACTTCCATTTCCATTCCACATTTTGGAGTATTTATTTACCTTAAGCTTAGAGGAGACCCTGCAGTCCCTGAAGGGGATGTGGAGAGATTCAGTTCTAAAGAGGGACTTGGGAGAAAACCATATTTCATGCCCATTGGCATTTGGAAGGCCGTCCAACTATCTGTTGGGAAGTTTCTTGCAAAGAGTATAAACAGAGAGTTAGAGGGTGGCCGAGCATTGGACTTCCCATCTGACTTGAAGCTCTCAGCACCTCCAGCTCACCATCTGCAAGATAGATCATCAGAATGTAACAGACCATTTATTCTGATGACCTTGTTTTACTGATGTAGAAATCGGGGCCCTGAGAGTGAAGCAACGTGCCCAAGGTCACAGAATGAGTTAGCCTTGTTCTCGATCAGAGACCACACTCTAGGCAATCTCTTTCCTTCTTTTAAGTCAAGCATGAGTTTGTGACAAGAAAGAATTTGGATAATTGTAAATAACCGGGCACACAATATTTAGTCACATTGCCATACTTCAGCCACACAATGAATTTAGTTTGCTGGAGTGGAGAGACTATGAGCTACACTTGCGAGAAAACCTTAGCTGAATCTTTATTTTTTTATTCATATGTCATGTGTTTCTTTAGCCTATGGGTTACCCTCTGTTTCCTTCTTTGTAAAACAAGGATAACAACATCTACTTAATGGAATCACTGCTTCATTAAAATGAAACATGATAACATTTGCTAAGGAGTGGAGCCCAGTGCCCGACACACGGTGGGGATTCAAATTTATCCTTTTCTCCTCCTGTGATTCCACTGAGCTGTGATCATTACACTTCAGCCCCAAACAGTCAGGCATTTTTCATAGAACACCCAGAGAAATTTCATGCAACTGCTGCCTTTCCAATATTTACTTTTTTCTTTTATTTTTAGTCACATTGTAAAAGGATTCTTACTAAAAATGTTTTGCCAGAGAATGAGAAAGGAATTCTAAAAACTAACGGTTATGAGACTCCCAGTTAAAGGAAGAAGATAGAACACCAGCATACACCCACAAACACACACTATACATGCAGTGCATGCTCCATCTCCCTCCCCAACCTACTCCTCCCTTCAAAAAATAAAAACACTAAGAGGACAGGTAAAATATTTTTAAAAGCATAAATTTGTAAAGACAAGGAGGAGAGAATAGCACAACAATTTTAGAAGCTAGAAAGCAGATGCCTGAGTTGTAGTAACTAACTTAGCAGACCCACAAAAATAGATTCTTAAGCTGGCAGTAGAAGAATCCAAGAAGCAACTTGATTTATAACACAGAACTCCTGAAAGGCTCAGAAATTGGCAGCATCATATACCTCTGAGGATGGGAGAGAAGGTGGGACACAATGCAAGAAGAGCAGGTTGAATCACTGTTGAAAAACAATCAGATCATTAGATCTCTATCCCTTGTTTATACAGCATTTCACTCACCCGGTAGAAAAGGGGAGGCTTATTCCTTTAAAAAAAAAGGGTAAAACAAAGAGTCTCTGGACAGACAGATACCAGCCACAGTTGGGCATGTAGATGGGAGTGCTGTAGTAAAAACAGGAAGCACAAGTACAAGTTTACATAGTCAGTGTTGAGTCACGGAGACCTCCCTGCTGTCTCCCAACACAGTTTTCAGAGTGCTGGCAGCCACTTATATCCTGAAGATCATAAGAGTCCCCTCTAGAGAACTGGACTAATCCAAGCAAACAGACCTAAAAGTACTGGCTTCAGGAGTTTCTGATGAAAACAGCCAGCTAAGTCTCCCTATGGTAAAGGGAGTGACACAGATGAAACTTCTAATCAGATATCAGTGCCCATCCTTATAAATCAGCAACCAGCTAAGGTCACCTGACATTGAAAAAGAGCATCTAATATAAAAGTCAGAGATGAGAGAGAGAGAGAGAAATTGAAAGAAAGAGGAGCCACATAGAAAGAAGAGAACTTAATAAAAATAAAATCTTTGGTATCTTCCAAGAGATAAGAGAATATATGTAATCTACAAAACAAGAACTGAAAGCTATGAAACAGGAACTCCCAAAGAACAACAAAATTATGAGAAATACGAATGAATAAAGAGAAATTGCAAAAATGTGAGAGAAGAAATGAAAAGAAACCAACAGAAGCTTTTCAAAATAAAATTTTCAAAATAAAGTTCAATAAATCTCGTAGAAAGTAGAGCAGAATAATAGAGATGCAAAATGAATGGAACAGAAAGAAAATGTGACACATCCAAGAGATGCAATATCCAAATATTAGGAATTGCTGTCAGAAAAATTAGAAAATTTGGAGGTAAAGCATTCACCAGAGAAAAGACAGTTTCCCAAGTCTGAAGCACCTAAATTTCTAGGCATGGAAACAACCCTACATCAAGACACACCATCAGAGAGTTTCAGAATATTGGACGGGGGAAAACAAAAACCAGTAACATTCCACAAGCTTCCAGACAAGGGGCCAGGTATCACAGGGGAGGGATTAAGTTTTACATGTAGGATCAAGAATCAATTTAACACTGCACTTCTCCACAGCAACATAGGAAGCTAGAAAGCAACGGAGAAAAGCATTAAAAATGCTGGGGGGGGGGTGATAATTTGCCCCCTAAGACCTGCCTGCACAATGCATCGATTTCATATGAAGACACAATAAGGATATTCTTAGACAGGAAATGTCTTAAAGTTTCCGGTCATGTATTCTTTCTCAGAAACCATCTGACAGATTTGATTTGCTTTCTCTGAAAAAGGGCATAAAGCAGGAGGAAAAAGGAAAAAATGGAATCCAGGATCCAAATAGGTGACCCAGTACAAAGGAGAGACAAAATCGATCCCCAGAATGAAGGGAAATAGTGCGGTTATCTGTGCAGCGGGCCAGGGAGGGGCAGGTAAGAAGATCTTACTCTCGGAAGATGACATTTTTACACGCTTAAGGTGTTTGTGTATTTGTGTGTATTCAAAAGAGATTTGCACAACTGGGGAAGAGTTCAGAGTTGAATTAATCAAAATTAAGCAAATGAAACAAAAGGGAAAATCGTTGACTTCATATTTTGCAGGAAAGTAAAGACAATCACATTACATTATATGGGTCAACTAAGGGTATCATATGTATAGTAATAATAATGTAATACTGAACATTGAACGAAATACTGAACGTTGAACGAAAAATTGCTAGATAAGCATAGGATGCTTATATAAGCATAGGATGGAGCAATAGGAAATATGGGAGAGAGTAAGACAGATAAAGATGGGGTTGTGGTAGGGGAGGGTGGGTAAAAGAAAGCAAAATCCCATCTTCTGTGTTGGGAAGTCAATGTGTAATGTCTAAAACAGAAAGATCTAGAAGGACAACCATACCACTGGAAAGTATGGATGCAAATACCAAAGAATTAGCTAAAAAAAATTCACAAGCTGTTGCCTCTAGGAATAGTATCTAGGGTGGGGCATGACTGCTATTTTTCTTAACAAACACATGCATGTTTACTTTTGATAAGAGTAAAATTAAATTAAAACTACCATTTTCTGAGCTTCCTCTGTATGACTTTTACCATCTCTATTAACTGAAAGCTGAAATATATTAGTTAACCTTTTTTAAAGTGCCTCATTTCGGGCGCCTGGGTGGCTCAGTTGGTTAAGCGACTGCCTTCGGCTCAGGTCATGATCCCGGAGTCCCGGGATCGAGTCCCGCATCGGGCTCCCTGCTCTGCAGGGAGTCTGCTTCTCCCTCTGGCCCTCCCCCCTCTCATGTGCTCTCTCTCATTCTCTCTCTCAAATAAATAAATAAAATCTTTAAAAAAATAATAATAAAAAAAAAAAAATAAAGTGCCTCATTTCTTTACTTTAACCAAGAACGAACAATATCCATGTAGTCACTAAGTTTGATGCACTGTTTCATCCATTTCTTCTAATACGTGTTCAATTTAAATCATCTACACTAAAATTAAGAAATGCTTGTGGGTCTACCACCTAGGATCATTTTATTGAGTTGTCCACCTGTACATCCCACACTGAAAGCACCCAACAGAATCCCTCATGCAAGGCAGGTCACTGCTCTAAACTCGCCGCTAGAGGGAAATGTTGGTCTTCTTACTAAGCACTCAGTTCCCCTGTTGAACAGCTTCTTCAGGCAATTGGTAGGAATTACAGAGCCATGGCCTGCATCGTTTTCCCCTTCCTGGAGTGTAAAATAGTGGAGTTTAAGGGGACCTTGGTGTCCATCTGGGTCAAGCCTCTGACCTCTCTTTTTCTACAATTATAGAAATCAAGGCCCAGAGGTGAACAGTGCTTTCTTAGTTCACAGGATGAGAACAGGAGAAAGTCAGTGCTAAAGCCAATTTCCTTATTTACCTAAACTGGGCAAATCTGGAATTAAATGAGAGAGTGGTTCCAAAGAAGTTGCTTTTTAGTGCAAGATCATTGAGCTGGAGAACACTCGTTGAAGGTTTGCTATGTGCTGGGCATGTGTTGTCTGCAATGTGCTTACACTTGACGTTCTCTATTTTTATCCTGAATGAGTTTTGTAAAGTAGGGACAAGCATTATCCCCTTTTTACAGATGAGGAAACTAAGGCACAGGGAGGTTAAGTTACCTACCCAAAATCACACAGGGAGTGATCAGCGGAGCAGGGATTCAAAACCAGCTCTGGAGTTCATGACCATAACCACCATGCTTACTGACTACCTGTGGAAGACGTGGAATTTATTTGTTACTATGGACCAAGCTACCTCTTCTCTCCTGAGAAGTGGTCCCACCTCACTTTTTGCTTAGATGGAATGATTTGTCCCTCTGGCTCCCAAGATTCTTCAAGATTCCAGCCTGGTAGGAAGAGCTGCTTCATTGTCCGATTTCCTTCTGTTCCGCGTGTCTATCACCCTGCCACCTAGCTCAGGGGACCGGCCCATTAAATGAGAGGTGAGTAAATAAATACAATGCTAATTGCCTCAAAAAACATACTCACATCACATCTTACGGTTCATATGGCTTAAGAAAACTCCACACAAAAGCCATCATTGTCCACTTGGTCTCTCTTAAGACTGTGGAGTTGATCCAACCAAACGTCTAATTCTTCCTGACCTCCCCCACCCCACACAGTTTACAATGCTGTTTTTCAGTCCATAAAGCACAATCATGTAGCCGTGTGCATGGGCAGGCTCCGAGGCCCAATGCGTTGTATCTTTCATGGCCTGACGTGTCACTGCTTTACAAAACACCTGGAATCTCTCTTTTATTGCTCTGAACCCAGCTAAGTTCTCGTCCTCCCTGTTCACACAACTTTAAGCTAGTTTAGCTCACCGTTGCTCGGAAGGCTGGGGCTAGGGGAAGTGGGGGGACAAGTTCCTGGGCAAAGTGGAAATCATGTTCAAGGAGGAAGGCTACCTAATGGAGTTTACAGCTAGGGAAATTTCCTCCCAGAGACTGCATGTCTCTGCACAGAAGGAAAGCAGGTTCCATGAAGAGTCCCTACAGATTTTCAAACTCCCTGCTGAAAGACCTGAAGTCATTCAGTACAATTCTAGAAGTCTGGAGGGTTAAAATGCCCTTGTCTTGCTCCCCTTTAATCCATCTTCAACCTATTTTTTTCTTAACATTGATTTTATTTTAGTATACTGTGTTGTGAATTTCAGTAGTGGTATAGATTCTTATAACCACCACCACAATCAAGAGGTAGAGCTGCTCTATTACCCCCGAAAATGACATTTCTTTATAGCCATTCCTTCTCCTGTCCCTAGCCCTGGCAAACATCAATATATTCTCCATCACTATAATTTTGTCCTTTTGTGACCATCATATAAATGCAATCATAGACTGTGTAAACTTTGAGGCCGGCTTCTTCCACTCTACATAATGCTTTTGAAATTCAAACTGTTTTATGTATCTATAGTTCCTTCTTTTTTATTGAGGAAATCTATCCCATTGTATGAATATATCACAGTTTGTTTGTTTGTTTTTATAATTCAGTCACTGAAAGATATTTGAGTTTCCAGTTGGGGCAATTTTAAATAGAGCTGGTATAAACATTCATATGTAGGTGTTTTGTGTGAACATAAGGTTTCATGAATCTAGGATAAATGTCTAGAAATAGGATTGCTGTGTCATGTGATAAGTGTATGTTTAACTTTATAACAAAATGCCCATATTTTTTTCCTCAGCTCTACCATGTTGCATTCCCACCAGTAATATATGAGCATTCTAGTTGCTCCACATCCAGTCCAAAGCTTCGTATTGTCCGTACGTTTTAGGTATTCTAATCATTACCTACTGTTTCCTGGTGGCTTACGACATTGAGCGTCTTCTACTGTGCTTATTTGGCTTTTGTATACCCTCTTTGGTTAAGTACCTGTGTAGATATTTTGCCCATTTTTTTTTTCTAAATGGGCTTTTGTTTTCTCACTGTTGACTTTGGAGAATTTTAAATACATTCTATACAAGTCATTTGTTAGATTGGTGATTTTTAAATATTTTCCCCCAGTCTATGACTTGTCTTTCCATTTTATTAACAGGATCTTTCAAAAAGTAATTTAAAAAATAAATTGGGGGGCTGCCTGTGGTGCAGTTGGCTAAGCCTCTGACTCTTGGTTTCAGCTCAGGTTGTGATCTCAGGATCCTGGGATCAAGCCCTGTGACAGGCTCCGTGCTCAGTATGGAGTCTGCTTGAGATTCTCTCTCCCTCTCCCTCTGCCCTTCCTTCTCATTCTCTCTCTCTTTCAAATAAATAAATAAACCTTTAAAATAATTTTTAAACCCAGTTTATTATTTTTGAAAAATTTCATGGGTTATGCTTCAAGGACAATATCTAGTAACTTCTTGCTTAACCTTAGGTCACATAACTTTTTAAAAGTTTATTGCTTAATGTCTTACATTTAGGTCTGTGACCCATTTTGAGTTAATACTTATGCAAAGTGTGAGATTTAGGTTATGGCTCATTATCTCGCATGTGGGCATTCAATTTTTTCCAAACCAATTTATTGAAAAGCCTATCTTTTCTCTATAGAATTGCTTTTGCTTCTTTGTCAAAAATTAATTGGCTACATATGTGTGGGTCTATTTAAAGATTCTCTTCTGCGGCTGCCTTCGGCTCAGGTCATGATCCTGGAGTCCCTGGATCGAGTCCCGCATCGGGCTCCCTGCTCGGCGGGGGGTCTGCTTCTCCCTCTGACTCTCCTCCCTCTCATGCTCTCTGTCTCTCATTCTCTCTCTCGCAAATAAATAAAATCTTAAAAAAAAAATTAAAGATTCTCTTCTGTTCCATTACTTTATGTATCAATCCCTTCAATACCACAATGCTATCAATGTTCAGTGTAGCTTTATAGTAAGTCTTAAAGTCAGGTAATGTGAGTACTCCAAATTTATTCTACCATTTGACAATTCTAGTTCATTTGCCTTTCTATAATAATTTTAGAAACAAAAAAATAATAATTTTAGAAACATTAAGTATGATGTTAGCTCTAGGTTTTTTGTAGATGTTCTTTACAGGCTTAAGGAACTTACCATCCATTCTCAGTTGACTGAGAATTTTTATTATGAATGATGCTGTATTTTGTCAAATGTTTCTCCTGCATATATTGATATGATTGTACTTTTTCTCTTTTTTAGGCTGTTAATATAGTGGATTACCTTGACAGATTTCCAAATATTGAATCAGCCATGAACTCTGGAAAAATTCCATTTGATCATAATGTATTGTATAGATTGACTAATACTTTGTTGATTTTTGTGTCCATGTACGTGAGTGATTTTGTTTGTTGGCTTCTTTTTTGTATTATATTTGTCTGGTTTTGTTATTCTCCTGATACAATAAGAAACATTCACCCCTCTATTTTCTAGCAGAAATTGTCTTGAGTTGGTATTAGTTCTTCTTTCTGTGTATGGTAGAATTCACCAATGTATTTATTGGACCTGAAGACTTCTTTTTTGGAAAGTTTTTTGTCAATAAATTCAATTTATTCATAATTATGGCACTGTTTGAGGTATCTTTGTCATCTTGGGTGAGGTTTGGTAGTCATGGTTTCTGAGGAATTGGTAAACTTCATCCAACTTAAGTTATAGAAGTTATGTTCATAGAGTTGTCCACAGAATCCTTCATAATGCTCTTAATATTCAGAAACTTTGTAAATGATGTCTCAGTTTTCTTTCTTGATCAGTAAATTTTGTCTTATAGCTCTGTTTTTCCTTTTTCAGTCTTGACAGAGATATACCATCTCTACTAATTTTTTAAAACTGCTTTTTGTTTTATTATATTTATTGTTTTGTTTAAAATTTCATTGCTTTCTGCCCTTTATTATTTTTTTTCTTTCTACTTGTTTGGTTGCATTTTGCTTTTCTTTTTCTGGTTTCTTAAGGTGTGAATTTAGATTATTGTTTTGAGATCTTTCTTTTTAACGTAAGTATTTATTGGCATGATTTTTTTTCTCTATGAACTACTTTAACTGCATCCCACAAATTTTGATGTATTGTATTTTCATTTTTGCTAAGTTTGAAATAGTGTCCTAATTCCCCTGAGACTTCTGTTTGACCATGGATTATTTAGAAGCATGTTATTTAATTTTCAAGTGTTTGGAGATTCTCCTGTAATCTTTGCTATTAATTTTAGCTTAATCTATTATGGTAAAAGATTAAATTCTGTATTATTTCAAGTATTTTGAATTTTTCACTTTGTTTTGTAACCCAAAATATGCTCTATCTTGGTGAATATTCTGTGTCCACTTGAAAATAATGTGTATTCTTTTGTATTGGTTGGCGTGTTCTGTGAATTTAAAAAAAAAATCCAGTTGATTGATGCTGTTATTCAGTTCTTCTATATTCTTGTAGACTTCCTGTCCGCTAATTTTATTGATTACCCAGAGCAGCAGTTGAATTACTGACAGCAGAGATTATATATCTAAGTGTATAATTGTGGATTTGTATACTATTCCTTCCAGTTCTGTAAAAATGTTTCATATATTTTGAAGTTCTATTGTGATGACTTACTTTACACATTAGTTTACACATTTTAACCTCTTCATGATTTTTTGATGAATTGATTTTATTATCATTGTTTCATGTCACACTTTATCCCTGGTAATGTTCTTTGCTCCAAGATCTACTTTGATTTGATTAGTGTTCCTTTGATTAATATTCACATGGTATATCTTTTCCCATCCTTCCACTTTAACATTATATTTGAAATGAGTTTCATATAGACAGAATATAGTTGTATTCTGTCTGAAAATTTTTCTTTAGAGATTATTTTAGAGTAGGTCTGCTGGCAACAAATTCTTAATTCTCCTTCATCTGAGGATGACTTTACTTCGCCATTATTTCTACAGGAACTTTTCACTTAATAGAGAATTCGGGGTTGACTGTTCTTTTCTTTCAGCCCTTTAAAAATGGTTCACTTCTTTCTGGCCTCCATGCTTTCCAGTGAGAAAGTTATAGCCATTGAAATGGTGGTTTCCCTAAGTAATGCATCATTTTCTTCTGTCTTCAAGATTTTTTCTTTGTTTTTAGTTTCCATGAATTTGATTATAGTGTGTCTGGGTGTGCATTTCCTCATTTGTTTCCTTTTTGGGGTGTGCACAATTTTTTTAATTTGTAAGTTTATGTTTTTTGCCAAATTTGGGAGGTTTTCTACCATTATTCAATTTTTAAAATTTATTTTATTATTTTTTAAATTTTATTTGATTATGTTATGTTAGTCACCATACAATACATCATTAGTTTTTGATGTAGTGTTCCATGATTCATTGTTTGTGCATAACACCCAGTGCTCCATGAAGTACGTGTCCTCCTTAATACCCATCACTGGGCTAACCCATCCCCCCAGCCCCCTCCCCTCTAGAACCCTCAGTTTGTTTCTCAGAGTCCATAGTCTCTCATGGTTCGTCTCTCCCTCCAATTTCCCCCCTTCATTTTTCCCTTCCTTCTCCTAATATCCTCCATGCTATTCCTTATGTTCCACAAATAAGTGAAACCATATGATAATTGCACTTTCTCTGCTTAACTTATTTCACTTAGCATAATCTCCTCCAGTCCCATCTATGTTGATGTAAAAGTTGGGTATTCATCCTTTCTGATGGCTGAGTAATATTCCATTGTGTATATTCAATTTTTTTTTTTCCTGCAGACTATTTCTCACCTCCTTCTGAGACTTTCATGACATAAACGCTAAATATTTTGGTATGGTACCACAGGTCCCTGTTCATTTTTCTCTCAATCTTTCTTCTGTGTGTTTCTCAGACTGAATAATTTCTATTGATCTCATTCAGGTGTATGGACTTTTCTTCTTTTCATCTCTATTCTGCCGTTGAGCCCATTCTATAATTTTATTTTAGCTGCATTTTTGTTTTAAATTTCTATTTGGCTCTTCTTCATACCTTCTATTTCTTTACTGAGACTTTCTATCTTCCCACTTGTTTCAAGAGTGTTCACCTTAGGGGTGCCTGGGTGGCTCAGTCGTTAAGTGTCTGCCTTTGGCTCAGGTCATGATCCCAGGATCCTGGGATCAAGTCCCACATCGGGCTCCCTGCTCTGCGGGAAGCCTGCTTCTCCCTCTCCCACTCCCCCTGCTTGTGTTCCCTCTCTCGCTGTCTCTCTCTGTCAGATAAATAAAAATCTTTAAAAAAATTTAAAAAAGAGTGTTCACCTTAACTTGTTGAAGCATTTTCAAAATAGCCACTTTAAAGTCTGTCAGACAATTCCAATATTTACTCGAGCATCTATTGATTGTCTGTTCCCCTGTGAGTTGACATTTTTTCTGCTTCTTTATATATTGGATAATTATTTTATTGTATTCTGGATATTTTGAATATTGTGTTATGAGATGCTACGTCTTGTTTAAGTCATATGGACATTTTTAATATTTTAGTTTCAGCATATCCATGCTTGCAAACCTCAGGGTGTGACCAGGAGTTCACAAACAAGTTTTAGGGTCATTTTCTGAAACTATTCCCTCTCTGAATTCTTCTCATAACCTCTTCATTTTCTAGAACTCCCCTTTTAGTCCTCCAACTTGAAAGCTGAGGCTTTATTTATTTCATCCATTGCCTTCTTGTGACAGCACATATGTGTGGAGTCAAGCTGTGGAAAACACAAAGAGAAAAAATATAACTGGGGTTATCTCATCCCTCTTGGAACAACAGCTTCTCTGATCAGAGAGGAAATCTCCACTACCTCGGAATTTTAGTTGTTTGTGGGCAGCTGTAGGCTGCAGTAGGAGAGAGTTGATTTTTATTTTTATTTTTATTTTTTTTAGTGGAATGTTTACTTCATTCTCTCTTGCCATTACAAAATTAGTTCTTAGGACTTGAGCCAGAACTAGAGTGCTTCTCCTGGAGTTCTCTCTGCCCACACCAGCCCCCACTTCCAGATTCTGGGCTGTTTTGCATCCAGGCTCAGGGATACTGAGTGAAAGAATGAAAAACTCACTGATAGTTCAATGGTACTTTGTATTCCAGTTATCTCCCTCAACTCTTCTGCTACTATTTATTTCTTAGAATCTGCAAAAAGCTTCTTCATGCATTCTGTCTAGGTTTTATAGCTGCATTCTATAGGATAGCAAATGTGGAGTGGGCTTACTCCATCTTACTCATATCTGAAACTCCTGCATTATTCCAATTTAAAAAAAAATACTTCCCTTAAGACCTTCCAAAATGTCCTTTTATGTCTAGCTTTTGCCTACTTCTCTAGCCCTGATCCTTTTTAAAAAATATATATATATATTTATTTATTTTAGAGAGAGAGAGAGAGCATGAGCAGGAGGGGCAGAGAGAGAGAGAATCTCAAGCAGACTCAGCGCTGAGCATGGAGCCCAATGCAGGGCTCTCTCTCACGACCATGAGGATCATGACCTGAGCAGAAACCAAGAGTTAGACACTTAGCCCACCCTGCTACCCAGCCCCTATCATTATCAAACTCCACTAAAATCAAACTTCTTACTGTTTTCCACATCACTGCTACAATGCACAAATCCAGAGTCACACAGAATAAAATGTTAATGAGACTTGCTGAAAGTGTGAAATGAAGAGGCCATTCAACTCCATTAGTTTCTGATGCCTTTCCTCCCTCATTTGTGTTTGGTTAACTTTATCAAAGTTAAAGTTAACTTTAAGATGCAGATCAAGTGTTGGCTTGAGGTTGAGTTATCTGTTAGCTGTTCATCTTCTGTTTATCCTTTCAGTGTTCTGGACTGACTGCTGAAGAATGTTTATCTGACTAGCTGTGACTTCTTTTAAGGACTGTGTCTTTTTCATCTGTGAATCTTCAATGTCTAGAAGAAAGTGAATATTTCATAAAAGGTTGTTGAATGAAGGAGGAAAGAAAGAAATTAAAATTTATTGAGTGTTCACTTTATAAATATCTTTCTTATGTAATCTGCACAAGCTTAAAAGAACATAATTGTATGAGACATGTTTTGCAAGTGACTGTCCTTCACACTTCCTGTCCATAAACCTTGCTAAAGGTGAATTGCCCTAACCCACGGTCTCTGCTGTCACAAACAATTGGATCAGGGTGGGCATTTGCTCAAGTTCAGCTTACCCAGAGACTGACTACCATCCTATGTCTGGAAAGAAAAATAGGAGCTGAGCCAATCATCATAAGCTTTTAGGAATTTTAGAATTAGGAAACCAAGAAGAGAATGTAGCCAGCTGGAGCCAGAAAGCCACATACAATTGCGACCAGGGTGACAACAAACAACTTGATACAATAAAAGAAAATTTAGTTTATACGGAGGAGATAATGAATACATATAGATAAATAAGATGCTTTGGGAGCTTGGGAGAGAGGGAGAGGAAGGGTGAGAGAAAAAGAGAGGCAAAGAGGGAAAAAAGAGATTATTTCTTACCTGCTTGCCATTTACGGCTCCCAATAACTGACTATACATACAAAAATTCTTAAACTTAGATTCTTTTGGAACCCAGAGCATACTTCTTAAAAAGAGCTTTCTTGAACTTCCTTGAGCTCATCTCTATTGCTCACAATCCCCTGTCAAAGCAGACACCATAACATAAAACCATTAGCTTCCCTTCTTTTCTAACAAAACCTAGATTTGTTCTGATCATTTTATCCTCCTCCATGTAGCCATGCCCTTCAGAGAAGGTCAGTAGTATCACCAAGCCCAGGGGATGAATTTTATTTAAGCAAACTATTGTAGACTCCTCCCTTTGCCAATGATTGGATTATAGAGGGAAGAGATTGCAATTCTGGCCAATAAGATGTGAGAGATAGTCAACTGAGGGGACTTCTGGGAAAAGGTTTTCTTTAAAACTAAGAGAGACAACTGAAATAGAATGATATTCCACTTCACTTCTTCCCCTAGACATTGTTGTTTCTGCATATGGTGCTTACAAATGTTACAGCCGTCTTAAGATCATGACAGGGGCTAAAAGAACATACTGAGACTGTCAAAAGAGAAAAATGGAAATTGATGATTTTGATGATGTTGTTTGCTGGCTTCACTTTACCAAATTGGATCTGTCCTACGCCATATTGCCTCTATATTATTTAAACCCACTGAAAAGCAGTTTCCTATTACTTGCAGACAAATTATCCTACTTAAAACACTAGTCTACAGATAAAAATGATTGATAGAAAGAGTATAGTGACTTTTCTAGTTTTTCAGCCCTAACCAAGACTCAAATCCAAATCTGTCTAGCTCAACCGAGGAGAGGAATGTTAAGCACCCCTTATTTACAATGGTCTGTTATATACTATTATTATAGAGTGTTGATATTTATTTTTCCATAACCACACAAATCCTTCATTAAAAATAAGAATAATGTTTGTCAGTAGTAACTGATTAGTAGAGAGTAAATTCCAAACTCTCCAGCATGGCATTAGATCCCCCTGAGGAGATTGCCCATATATTTATCTTGATGCTCAGCTCTTTCCCCTCCTTCTGAACCACCTGGTGGTGGGAAGTAATGTTGGCCCAACCCAATCTCCCTGCATCTTTTGAATCCATTTCTGTGTTTCTCCCTATTCCATCTCTGACCAATAACCAATGGGTGAAAGAGTAAGACAACCAAGATCCCTGATCTCATATGGGGGCAAATCTGAGGTATAACCTCCACTCTAGAATCACCCATCAGGATTATCCTACACTAAGTGGGAATTTTACCCAAGATTTCATCTTTACTTGGCTTTATTTTCTTCCTGTCTTGTTTCTCCTTTAAAAAAAAAAAATCACTTAAACACAATTTTTCAGCTCAGAGTCTGTTTTTAAGGAACACACAGACATATCCTATATTCCAGTCACTCTGGACTAATCATATTGCTCAGGCATCTTTATGCTTCTTTGCCTGTGCTGATGCTGTTTCTGCCAACTGGAAGCCTCTCCCCCTCATGTCTATGTGGCCGTACTCTGGAATTACAGAGTACTCAAGAATTCAGCCTTTGTGGCCAGAGAGTCTTGGGTTCAAATCATATAGTTCCTCCACTTAGAGCCTGTGTGATCTTGGGCAACTTACCTAAGCTCTCTGTGCCTCATACTGTGCACAGATGGATAATACTACCTCTCAGTGTTGTTTGAGAATTCAGTGAGAGAAGGAATGTAAATATAAGATGCTCACCAAAATGTAGCTCTTCTACATCACTCTTCCTCTTCTTTGTTCAAATCCATACTCTTGCTCCTGTATTATTAATAATATTGTTATCAGTATTATGTTTTAAATTCTTTGCCCAAATTTTAATTCCTCTCTGATGTCTTTTTTATTTGCTTCTACTCATGCTGAGACAATTACTGACCATGCTCTATACTTTAGTCTATAATCCTAGTAGATAATGTATACATACATTCATTAATTTATTCAACAAAATTCACCATGAAGGCTACAAGCCCACCTCATCTTTATTGATATATCCTGTTTTTTTTCTCCCATTGTACATACCAACTGCTCCTTTTTTAAGCCTGCACCCTCCACCTTATTGCCCAAGCAAAGACTGTACTTGAAAATTTCCTTTCTACAATATGTTTCTCTCTCTTTACAGTAAGTTTCTTCAGATGACACTCATGATCTCTTATATCTTATCTTAAAATAACCCTTCCTTGGTGTCATATTCCTCTGTAGCTCTCACTCCTTCAGCCTGCTTCCTACCTGAGCCAGAGTCTTCGAAAAGTTGGCTATCACTGCTATTTCAATATCATGCCCATCCCTCCCCAGAAATGACTCTTGTGAAGATCAACAATGACTTCTGTGTTCTGTTACCAAAGTTCATGATCATTTCACTCTTCCTTTTTTGTAGAAATAGTTTATTCCCTTTCCTTCCACCTTATGACATTGACTTGGTTCTTCTCCCACCTAACTGGCCACACCTTCTTTATTTATTCCTTGCTGGTTTCTCTTTCTCTTCAGTATGCAGCAGTGCCTCTGGGCTCAGATCCTAAGCCCCTTTCTCTTCCATGTCCACACAATCTTCCAAGGCAATGCCAAAAGTCACACAAATTTAAATACTTTGCAGAGGCAATTCACACTTAATGTAATAATGCTTCTCCTTCCTGAAACCAGAAACAATGTTACCTGGAAGCTATTACCCATTATTTTAAATAGAAAAACAAATTATAATGTGTTATGTATCAATCTCAAACCCACAATCATTTTCTAAAACACAAGAAAATGATTATATGTAAGTAATAAACTATCATGTTAAAATAAAAAGTGTTTAAAACAGTTTCTCCTGGTCAGCAAGCCATTAAAATGATGTTAACAGATACCGACTTAGTCTTCAGTAGCATAACTTCTCCACCATCTAAGTAAGACGTCCATGCAGCAGTGCCTCTGGGCTCAGATCCTAAGATCCATTTGGACCTAAATGGTCCAAATTCTGCACCATTTGTTAACACTCAGAAAATTTCAAAATATTTGCCTGTGTGTACATGTCTGCCTCCTTGCACTGTCCTTGTACTTCTGACATCTTCCTACACTCGACTTAAATATCCAACCCCTTATGCTCTTGCTCTCATCGCCGCTCTATCCTACACAAACACACACACACACACACACACACACACCTATTTCCTCCCCTCCTACTCTTCCCAGATTTAATCAAAGTCACAATCCACCAAAATGTTTAAAGCAAAAGTCTAGGCATAATCCTTGATCCCTCTATTCCACTTACTGCCAATATCTATCCATCAGTAAATCCTGTCAGTTGTACTTACAAAAACATCCTATATTAATCTCCTTGCCCACCTCCACTAGAGGTGGAGTGGCATATTCCATGAGGTCCAAACAGTGAATTTTACTAGTCAATGTCACTGAAAAAGACTCCAGACTGATCTCTTTGTGTTGACTCTTGCTTTTCTGCCACATTTTCCATTGAGCAGCCAGAGAACATAATTTACTTAGAACATTCCAAAGACTTCCCATTTCTTATGTGAATAAAATACAAATTCCAAAGTCCACATTGTGTAGGGGAGAGGGGCCCTGAAGCCTGTTCCCTCTACTCTGGTATTCACCCCACCCCAAAGCTTCCAGCGTTGCTGCACCTTCCCACAACTCCAAGGCTCCACAGAACATACTGTGAAAATTCCTGATTTTCAATATGTAATTGAAGTGTAAAAAAATTATTCAAATTTTCAAAAATTATGATAAGGAACAATATTATAAGATAACATTTACAATATCGAAGATGTAAAATGCATTAGAATAAATCTAACAAAATTGTCTCTAAGGCCTTTACATAGAATATTGTTAAATTTATACAAAAAAAAAATAAAACTTTGATGGAGAGACATGACCACAAGTTAAAAGATTAAATATCATGAAGATGTCATGAATATATATATATGCAGGTATATTTAAAAAGCACTTACAATAAAAATATCAATAGAAATTTTAAGAAAACTTAAAAAATTGATCCTAAAATTAATAGGGAAATTTAAATCCTAGATAACCAAGAATATTTTCAAAATGAAGAAGGACGGGGACTTAGTAACCAGATATCAATATTTTTATAAAGGTGTAGCTATTAAAATATGAGGTAAGAATGAATGGCTAAATAGATCAGTATCTCGCAGCCCGGTAACAGGCCTGAGTGTATGGTATAGATGTGGATACGTGTAATTGGGCATATGACAGGTAGCTGAGCATTGATGTGTAACAGATCATTGAACACATTTTTGTTTACTGATCAATTAATGAACTAACTGAATACATGAAACGGACGATTACAATTCTGTTCATTTCGGCCCATCTAGGCCACTCCAATTAATTGGAGCTCAGGAATGGCTAACCCACCTTAAAATTCTTTTTTAGTGGAGAGGGGACAAAAAAAATCTAGACAAGAGTAGAGCAGGTAGAAATGAGAGAGAGCAAAGACTCACTATAAGAAATGTGCCTATTTAGAATTGAGGGCAACGTGAGCGGCAACTGTGGAGTGACTCTAAAGCAGAGCCGGCTTCTGTATATACAACTAACGGGGTGATTTTGTCACAATTGGTATAGAGAGTACTTCGTCATATAATTGAAGACCATGTGCAGTCATGTAAACAACCAGAGTCTGCAGTCAGACAGAGCAAGTTCAAATCACCAGGATGTGACTTATGACCAGTAACTAAAGCTCTCTGGGACCTGATTTTCTTGTCATTAAATTCAGGATGTTAAGAGGAAGCAGAACATAGCAGTAAGGAGTATGGCTTCTGGATCCAATGGCCTATATTCAAATCCACTTTGCAGCTGTGTGAACTCGAGTGAATTCTTTAACCTCTCTGAGATCCAGTTTCATCCTCCATAAAATGGAGAAATGAGTGTACCCACTCTATAGGCTGTTCGGAAAGGTTAAATGCCTTAATGTACCTAAAGCACAAAGAAGAGTGCCCAGTCCACAGTGAGCCTTGAATGTGGTATTTATTAACAATAACAGTAGCAGTAGAATTTACCTCCACGTGTTATGATGAGGGGTAAATAAAATGACATATCTCAAGTTTCAGGCACAATGCCTAAAACATCCAAAAAGCCCTATAAATGCTATATCCTCTCTTTCCCTTACACTGTCCACAAAAGGAGCAGATGCTGTTCCAGAGGTGGTGAGTTCCCCATCAACAGAAGTGTTCAAGTAGAAGTTGGTTAACCGCATCTCCTGTATGTTACAGTGAAGCATTTGAAACTAGGTAGAGACTAAGATTAGGCGATCCCTGAGCTCCCCCTTCAAATTAAAGATTCCATGATTAAGTCGGAAACTTTGGGAAGTCTGTCAAAGGGGAATTGTGGGTAACCAAAACTTTCCTGAAATTTCCAGCTTGTTTTCCAGGATAAATGCAGTCCCCATCTCCTTACACGGCACACCAAATATTAACACATACACACACACACACACACACGCATGTACACAGAGGCATCATTCATATGTCATAACATAAATCTTTTCACCACAATGACCACGGTTGTCAGTGAAAGAAATACTCTTGTTCAGTCCAATGCACTTGGGTAGCCCAAATAAACAATAGTATAATACCCAGCATTTACTCAGCACCCTTTGGGGCAAGGGCTCACACTTTATACATATTTCTCGTTTATCATGGCCACATTCCTGGGAGACAGGCTGCCCCTCAGAGAGGCAATGGCATTGGACTTTTTGATTTCAAGCCTGGCTGGTGGAGAACTGTTGCTGTCTGCATGTTAGAACGTGCAGGACTTAAACGTCCTCCAGCCTCCTTGGGCCTGGCTAAGTGGCCCTTTGTGACAGACTTCTGATGCCCCACTGGGACCCACAGTGCCTCTGGCCTCAGATGTTTCTCATCACCACCGGGGCTCCCACCCTTGTGAGTTAAAAACCAGCCCCAGGCTCTGAGGAAAAGCTTTGTGTTGTGTTTCAGCAACAGCGCCTCCTTGAGGACGCTACTGCACTTGCATCCAGTGTGGGAGCAAGCGCAGGAGCTTTGGAGGTCAAAATGAATCTCACTCAGCTCTTGCTACTTACTAGCTCTGTGACCTTCGGGAAATTACTTAACCTCTCTTAGCCATCTGACCTAGAAAACAGGTCCCATAAGACATAATTTGCTATGCTGTTATGACACCCATGTGAAATCAAGCTTGTAAATTCCCCGGCATGTGGTAGATTCTGAATAAAAGTGTCTATTATTTCAGAGGCACCATTTTGCCTCCAGGTCACCGATCTTACTGTTTCTATACACCCAGTGTTATGAGCTGAATTGTGCCCCCCACCAAAAATAATTCATATATTGAAGTCCTAACCTCCAGTACCTCAGACTGTGACTGTGTTTGGAGAGGGGGTTTTAAAGAGGTAACATTAAAATGAAGTTGTTAGGGAGGGCCCTAATCCAATATGGCTGTAGTCCTTATAAGAAGAGGATGTTAGAGCAGATACACACAGAGGGAAGACCACGTGAAGACCCAGGGAAAAGATAGGTATCTCCTGGCGAAAAGAAGAGGCCTCCAAAAAACTAAGACTCAGACTTCCAGCCTCCAGGATTGTGAGACGATAGGTTTCTGTAGTTTAAGTAACCCAGGCTGTGGTACCTTGTCATGGCAGCACCAGCAGTCTAAAACTCCGGCTTAGGTCTACAGTCATAAGCCCCAAACCTCAGGTCAGGAGATCCCTTGAAAGACAAAGTGAATCATGTGCCAAGGTTCAGGAGAACACTTAAGGAAGCAGCAGTTGTGATTCACACAGAAAGATAGTTGGATAAGCCCCTTGATGAGAAAGCAAAATCAAAGCCATTTTCTCCATTGGTGGATGAACCAGAAAGATCACCAGCTCTGCATCAGAGGTGAGAGAGTGAATCTCACTTCTACCAGCGTTCAGCTGTGGGAACTTAGTCATTTATCTCTACATGTTTTGATTTTACTCCAGTATATACACCTATCTTCTGCACCAGACCCTCCTTACAAGTTAGCAATCCTGCAATATTCAAGGCATAGCCTGGGTGCCAGTTGATAGTAGACAAATTGTAAGTATTCCTCAGATGTGAAGAGTTCAAAGATTCTATTTGGAGTTATTCTCAAACCTTCATTTCAGATTAGGTGAAAAGACAAATTGGCTTTTCAATAAGTATTGCTATTAATACAGAAGAGACGAGATGTCCCAGAATCACAGCAAAGGGAGCATTTGTCTCTGCATTTTCTATGCAAATGCCTACACAGGAGTAGACAATAAATAATGTTTTAATAAATAGCCAGATCTCATCCTATGTGTTTTATAAAGTTAGTGTAAAATAAATGTTGAACTGAATGATGTACACAGTTCTTGAGCTAAATATTCAGAGAAACAATATTTCTGGAGACACGATATTTTTTGAGGATCAATAATTAACCTCACTAAACATAGCACAAAACCTGTTGCTACCCTAAAGTTATTCATCTATGGCAGCAGACCCTAAAGCTTCTCAAATTTTGTCCCTGCCCCACTTTGCTTTAATAAATACCCTCCCCTCTAACTTAGGAAATATACGGGAGTCCTTATGCTTTTCCTAAGACAACTCTGACATTTTACGTGTTGCCATGTTCTAAGAATAACTCAATCTCCTCTCAAAATAATTTGCTACCTACCATGTGAGTTTTGAGAATTAATTAATGTATTTTAAGTGCTATAGGTTTCTGAGAGGAAATTCCCATAAAAATTTCATGTTGTTATTATGTCCTGATTCAATAAAAATTGTCAGAAACATGGGGCAACTGGGTGGTTCAGTTGATTAAGCATCCGGACTGTTGATTTTAGCTCAGGTCATGATCTCAGTGTCTTAAGATCGAGCCCCAAGTCTGGCTCTGTGCTGGGCATGGAGTCTGCTTAAGATTCTCTCCCTTCCTCTCCCTTTACCCCTCCCCCACTCATTCTCTCTCTCTCTCTCTCTCTCTCTCTCTCAAAAAAAGTGTGATGAATAAAAAATCATCTTTACCTCTAAAGACAACTGTAATGTCCCAGGGCAATTGTATGTCTCTGGGACTTCATCACAAAGGCAGAGTAACTCCTGTCTCACTCCTGTCTCACGTTTCCCCAGGTGTGTTGAAGAATTTCACAAACCAGCCTCAAATAGCAGAAGGGTCTTGAGTTTGGCACTCAAAGAGCTCCACATCCATATTCCAGGTTGATTACTTGCTAATTTTGGCATCTAAATGGACTCTGATCCCTAGTTTCCATTCCCATTCTTAATTGGTAAGATGAAAATAGCAATAAAACCAACCTTACAGGACCACCGTGAAAATAAACCAATGGCTGACAGGTACCGAGTTTGGGGTGTACATGGCAGGTTACAGTGTGACCCCCTCCCCATTTAAGAGCAGATACGCTTAGCAAAAAGCTAGAAACTTCAGTTATTAATCATTATTCTCCCCTCTAGATACCAGAGTGGCGACTATCAGATTAAATCCCCGAATATATCTGAAGTACTCACTAGACACTATACATAGTGGCTGTGCTCAGAAGCTCCTAAATTAGCCAAAAGGGAAGCTTAGCCCCTGGGTGGTGCTTTCAAAGATTTGTCAGCTCTTTTTAGGCAATGAAGTCCAAGCAGCAAATAAATATAGAAACACACACACACACACACACAAATGCATGAAACCTACCCTCACAAAGCTTACAGTTCAGTGGGGAAGACAGACACACACAGGGTAAGTGCATAGATAGCATGTTGAGGAGTGATCAGTGCTAAGGTGATAAACACAAGAAAGTGAACAGTGTCAGGTGTGGGTTACAGGTTGCAAGTCCAGCTGGAGCAGCCAGAGTGCCTCACGGGGAAGATTGACATTTATATAAGTGTGGGAAGGAAGTGAGGTCTTTAATCACGGGTCCAGTCTTCTCGGTGACAAGCAGCAAGTGCCATAAGACGCTTCCAACAGCATGAAGCCATAATAGAGTTGGACGTGGGAATGTGTGTCCTTCCCAGTGTCCAGGTTAAATTTACCCACTTTCACCCGGAAAACGGTCTTAGCCCTTTCTGACCTGTTCTCTGTGTTCATCCAGTGGCCAGTGTCCTTGAGAGCTAATAATGCTAAAGATCTTTGAAGACTATGCTCATTTCATGGCTAAAGGCTCTGTACCTAAAACATTTTAAAAGCAGGAGATTAGGGTGAGAATATTGAAAACATCAGGTTAATCTGTTACATTTTTGCAATCTTTGGTTTTTCAAATGCATCTGGATATGACTTGCTGAGCTTGGGAGCTTAGAGTGTTCTGAAGGCCAGGTCAACACAGTCAGTCCGTCCTGATGAAATTAGCCCAGGGCACACTGCCAAAGACCCACAGAAAATAAGCGCTCAGAAGCAAAATACTAGTTCTCTCGTTTTTCTCTGGAAAAATGTGTGTGGCTAGATATCCCATCCCAGGTTAGACTCAGCCCTGGAGGATAAAACACAAGACGTGCGGGATTTCAGTTTCTCATTCCTTCAGCAAAGCCCAGATCTGCAGTCTCACCTGGGCCTGGAGGAGGGGTGAGAAAGAACCGGTTATAAGAAATTTCCCCTCAGGGTTGGGTGGCCTGTGCAAGCTGGGGTTTCTGTGCAGCACGATTGTGGTTTCTGCTAGCTCTGAAGATTGCCAGAATGCTTGCAGGGATTAAAAACAGGAAATCCAATGATCCACATAAATGATATTTTCCTAATGGTAATATTCCGCGCATTTAAAAGACACAAACCCTAGAATTGTGCAGGGAAACAGGACCCCTCCTGGTCTTCCTTTCATGTCAATAGCTTCACTATGTGAGTCCTATGTCATTTTTTTACACCCACTCAACCTGTGACTGTCAACTTAAGCAAGGTGGGTGCTCAGAGTGTTGCCTTTACCGCTTGTCCCAAACTTGTGGGGTCATCTTTTGTGTGACCAACCACTCCCAGTGGCTACACACCAGAGTCATTATGAAGACTTGGAGTTATACTGGAAATTCATTGCAATATCAAGAGCCCCAGTCTAAGAATTCTGTGTCTGACTCCACGTGCTGGCAGTTAACTAGGAATCATGGGACAGACATCGTGCTGGCGGCTCTGGGGGCCAAGTAAAGCATGCAATTTGATTCAAGATACATGATTCTCTAATAGGAATAAAAACCAGCAGGAAATTTCTGGAGGCTGATTTGTACAAATGATCAAGAGCTTTTACACGTGTTCTTACTCTTTAAATGAGCTAAACTACTGTTAGAAATCCATCCTATAGAAATTAACAGAGATATATGTATAAAGCTATTCATTGCACCATCATTCACATTACAGGAAAAAAGGAAAAATAGAAATATTCAGTTACAGAGAATAATGAATAAGTCTTGATATACCAATAAAATGGATGATTATATAGCCACTAATAGTAATGTTTTTAAAGACTATATAACACCAAGACATACAAATGGCTAACAGACACATAAAAAAATGTTCATCATCATTAGCCATCAGGGAAATTCAAATCAAAACCACTCTGAGATACCAGCTTACACCAGTTAGAATGGCAAAAATGGACAGGGAAAGAAACAGCAAATGTTGGAGAGGTTGTGGAGAAAGGGGAAACCTCTTACACTGTTGGTGGGAATGCAAGTTGGTACAGCCACTTTGGAAAACAGTGTGGAGGTGCCTCAAAAATTCAAAAATAGAGCTACCCTTTGACCCAGCAATTGCACTCCTGGGTATTTACCCCAAAGACACAGAGGTAGTGAAAAGAAGGGCCATATAAACCCCAATGTTCATAGCAGCAACGTTCGCAATAGCCAAACTGTGGAAAGAGCCGAGATGCCCTTCAACAGATGAATGGATAAAGAAGATGTGGTCCATATATACAATGGAATATTACTCAGCCATCAGAAAGGATAAATACCCAAACTTTACATCAACATGGTTGGGACTGGAGGAGATTATGCTAAGTGAAATAAGTCAAGCAGAGAAAGTCAATTATCATATGGTTTCACTTATTTGTGGACCATAAGGAATAGGATGGAGGACACTAGGAGAAGGAAGGGAAAAATGGAGGGGGTGAAATCGGAGGGAGAGATGAACCATGAGAGACTATGGACTCTGAGAAACAAAGTGAGGGTTTTAGAGGGGAGGGGGGTGGAGGGATGGGTTAGCCTGGTGATGGGTATTAAGCAGGGCATGTACTGCATGGAGCACTGGGTGTTATACGAACACAATGGATCGTGGATCACCACATCAAAAACTAATGATGTAATGTATGGTGACTAACATAACATAATAAAATTTAAAAGAAGAAAGAAAGAAGGAAAGAAGAAAGAAGAAAGAAAGAAAGAAAGAAAGGTTGAAAGAAAGAAAGGAAGGAAGAAAGAAAGAATATATAACACCAAAAATTATGTTATGAATAATGTCATATGAAAACGTTATCAGGGGAGGTGGGTGGGGGGATGGGGTAACTGGGTGATGGTCATTAAGGAGGGCACATGATATAATGAGCACTGGGTGCTATATGCAACTGAAGAATCACTAAATTCTACCCCTGAAACTAATAATACACTATATGCTAACTAAATTGAATTTAAACATTTTTTTAAAAAGGAAAAAAAGAAAAACATTAGCATACAAAATTCTACATACAAATAAGATTTCAAATTTCTGTCCTTGGGCAAAGAGTTCGTATGCACATGTGTACACGTCTGCATGTGTGTTGAGAAAATGACAGCAGATATCTCTGGATGGTGCTATCAATGATATTCATCCTATTCTTGAATAGAAGTGTCCTTTTTCACTCAGTACTCATCATATTATATCATATGATGCCATATTATTTCATAGTGGTATAAGTCAGCAGTCAGCACATTCTGGCTCACAGGTCACATCCAGTCCCCTGTCTATTTTTGTAAATAAAGTTTTATTGGATCACAACCATGCTCATTTGTTTACATATTGACTATACTTGCTTTGCACAACAATGAGAGAGTTGAGTAACAATGACAGAGGCCATAGGGGTCTCAAAGCCTAGAACTGTTACTATATGGCCCTTAGAAAAAAAAGTTTGCTTATTCTTCATAAAAATGCAAATCAATGATTCTTTTTTTTTTTTAAGATTTTACTTATTTATTTGACAGAGAGAGACACAGCGAGAGAGGGAACACAAACAGGGGGAGTGGGAGAGGGAGAAGCAGGTTTCCCGCCGAGCAGGGGGCCTGATGCGGGACTCGATCCCAGGACCCTGGGATCATGACCTGAGCCGAAGGCAGACGTTCAATGACTGAGCCACCCAGGCGCCCCTCAATGATTCTTAATAGGGGGTATTTTACCCCCATAGGAGCCATTTGCCAATGTATGAAATATTTCCGGTTGTCATAAGTGAGAATGCTGGTGGTGGCACTGGCATCTACTGGGGTTAAGATCAGTAATGCTGCTAAATAGCCTACAATTCACAGGACAGCTCCCACAGCAAAGAACTGTCCAGCTCAGAAGGTCAATAGTGCTGAGTCTGAGCTACCCTGATATAGATGAATAGTTACACCAGTATAATACTCCCAGCAGATTACCAGATGTGACCAACCCAAGCCTTTTGCGATCCCTTCATGAGATGAACTTTTCACTGAAACTCCGAAAGTTTAAGCACCTTGCCAGAGTTTACACAGCTAGTAAGGACTGAGGTCAACACACCACCATTTTACTCCAAAAGACTGGAAAGACAAACATGCTGATAGTTTAAGATGGTTTCAGGGGCACATCTAGATGAAAATCCATGACAGATTGCTTAAGGAATCTTAGGTACTTCCTTAGCTTGTATGTTTGCCATCTCAGTCTTGTCCACACACACCTCCCTGAGTGCTCTTGTCACAGACAAAATGGTGGCCTGGGCCCACAGTGATCCCAACCTAGCATGGCAGTTCTTATGTTCTTAAAGTTGCCCTGAGTTAAAATTATTTCATTCTACATGCCTCACCCTCCTTTCAAAGGCTTCCAAGGCCCCCATTTTCAGGTTACAAAAACAGTCCTAAAAACCAACTTCTGCCAAATCGCAAGTAATTGACTAAATTATGCTTCCTAATCACCCATCTTTCTTTGCGTCTCAGCCATCAAACCCCTTCTCCTGACGCGTTGCGGGGCCACCAGCACTAATAGCTTCACTAAAATTCAGGCATCAAAAATGTGCCACCAATCAGTTTATCCTTTGACCCTGAATGCTGGCTTCTCTGTCAAGTTCAGGCATTACTAATCCACCTAGTGGTTAGCCCCGACAGCTTATTTTGTCTGCAGCTTTTCTTCTACCACTAAGAGCTAAAATGACGGCCAGCTGCATTCATTAAAGTGTCCCTTCCCCTCGCTGACCCATAAACCCCCATGTGGGGAGGTGTCTGTGACTCCTCATGGCCGTTGCGGGTTGTCTTCCCTGGAGTGACCTGTAGAATGAGGCCCATTCCTGTGATCCCTCCCCCCACACCAGCCTTTTCTTCCTCACACCTGGGAGGTGAAAAGCCAGACTCCTTTGCTGAGCCCTCAATTTCATCACCTTTGTTTCTGTCCCAGGGTGAAAGATCAGACAGGTGATAAGAGCGAGGTCGCAGCCAGTGCTGTCAGAAAGTGGGAAACAAGGGGCCTTGGAGGGGATGCAGCTTAAGAGGATTTTTTTTGTGCTCTGCCTGCCCAAGCTAATCCTCCTAAAGCCACACCATAAACAAAATGTCCTCTTTCTTAGAGAAAGTAATGCGCTGGACACCTGAAGGATATTTATGGCTCCACTCTTCTCTTTCTTAGAGTAGTCAGCCCACTCACATGTCAGGGAGCATCCTTGTCTTCTCCCTCCAAACTCAGAGCAAATTCAGTTCTCTGCCAAGGGTATCCAGATCTTTCCATTGGTGCACACTATCACTACAATCCCTAACATCTTCTGTGAAAAATGTTGCATGGCGGAATGTTTGAAAAGATTATTTTGTCCTTGTAATAACCCTTTGGGGCAAGTGGTGTTTTGACTTATGACAAACAAAGAGTTACTGGTATCCCATGCACTGGAAAACAATGATAGGAATCAGGGTCTGAGTTGGAGCCCAGGTGGCAGCATCGCCAATTTACCTAACAAACCATAGAAGCAATATTTCTGCTGGTCCTTTAAGAAGGGAAAACATTTAGTTAGATGAAACATGTAAAAGGCATGGAGAAAGGTGTTCAGGGAAAAGGAAGGTCATGAGTGATAATAAGGAAGTTCCTAGAGGTCTTCCCTGCCCACCCCACCCCATCCCTCAAAAGAAGGAATATCAGGAAGGTAGAAAGTACGTGGACTTTAGACTCAGAAGGGACTGGATTCTCAACCTTATTTTACTACTAACTTGGATGAAATGCCAAACTGTTCTGGATGGATTTCTTCGCTGTCCAAAGGGTATTGACACCCTCCAAACAGTGACACCAAGAGCTGTATGAGACTGTGTAAGGTTTTATTTCATTTATTTCTCACAGAAGCCCTGAAGGCAAGTACTGTTAAAATCATCCCTGTATTACCCAGGATATAACTGAATTATAAAGAAGCTGAAAAATGTAGTTAGCATGTGGTGGAGAAGGATTTGGACCTTTGTAAATAGGTCCCAGCACTCAGATCCCTGCTGTCCCCTCGCCCTGCCTCCCAGCCTCAGAAGATGAATCACATGAAGGAGATAAAATCAGAAAAGCCACACTTGGGAATCTGCATTGATTTGGTATCTTAGGCTCTCCTCCTCTTTCATCATATTTTCTGCTGCCCCTTTCAGCCCTACTAATCCTAGCAAAAGTCTTCCCAGCGGTACTATTTACGAAAAACTTTACTCTGAACTGGGGTTCAGCTGATCCCTGGCAGGCTGATAACTGTTATGGATTCAATTGTCTTTCTTCCTTGAAAGAGTTCTGCTTTAATAGATGGGAGTGGAGATATAGACATCTATGCAGTTTGGTTAAAAATCAATTCAATCAGAATTAATTAATTAATCTAATTAGATACCCAAACATATCTTGAAAATGAACAAAATTCTAAGCATGACTCTGAAAGACAAGACACGTACAGTCCAATAGGGGGCATGAGGCGTATACAGGAAGACACACACAGGCGTGCATGTGCTTGCACGTGCATGCCTACATCCAGATGCAAGAGATCAGCCTGGAGAACAGAGAAGTGAGGAGAGGCTGAAGCAGCAGGGAGGCAAATGGAGAGGTTTTTACTATAAACCAGGAAAGAGGTAGTGATAGCAGTGAGGATGGAGTGAGGTGGAGTGATCTGAGAAACAATGAATACATGCACGTCTGGGCAAAGGGGGAGTGGGAGAAGGATGATGGATGCCACGAGGCTCTGCTTTAGGAAACTGGGTGGATTCACTGAGAGGAGGGCTTAGTTGGAACCACATTTGGGGCATAACTGAGGGAAGAGGTAATAAGGACAGAAGATGATGAGCTTCATTTTTGACATCTTAATGTGACACAAATCTGGGCGCCCATGGTGGGCATGTCCTTCAGCAGTTAGGTGCCTTATTCTGGAGATCAGATGCGAGGTTGGGCTGAAGATAGAAATATGGGACACTAAACAAACAAAGAGAAGACTAATGCCTTGAGCTTTATGAACCCTGTTCTTTGGCACTTTCTAGGAATTAGCTGTCTGTTCATGTGTACAGATTGGCTCCAAAGAATGGTTAACATGAGAAGTTGTCAAACAAAGTGCTTTGCAAAATGAAAACACCATAGGAAAGCCAGTGGATCATCTCCTTGATGACAGGGATGGTCATATAAGCCTCCATGCCAGAGAGCCACTGTGCCAACTCTGCTTTTTTCTGCTTAAGTGTGAATCCTCTGAGACCTTTCCAAACAAGGCACATCATCTTGTTTCATATTTTACCAAAGGCTTTTAACAAATATCAAAGAAATTGCCAAACTGAGCTGGGACAGCCTCATGGACTTTGATAGATTCTTGCTTTCTTTTCCTGCCAACTTTTCTTTTCCAAAAGCTTAACTTTATAAAAATAGTAAATAAAAAATAAAAAATAGTAAATATAAAAATAGTAAATATAAAAAATATAAATAGTAAAAAAAGTAAAAAAAATAGTAAATAAAGCTTAGCTTTATAAAAATAGTAAATATAAAAACAGTAAAAAAATAATAAATAAAAATTAGTAAAAATAGTAAAAAAATAGTAAATATAAAAATAGTAAAAAAATAGTAAATAGTTTATATCAATAGAACATTAATAATAGTGATACCTAATATCTGTCCTTTTCATGTTCGAGGGTTGGTGCTAAGCACTTAACATGAATTATTTGATTTAATCATCATAAAAACCAAATGAGTTTGAAGTATCAGCTATTACCACCACAATGCTGTGTAACAAATCACCCCAAAACTCAGCGGTTTAAACCCACCAGCATTTATCGTCTCAGGTCAGTGGATTGGCTAGGTTGTGTCTAATGCTCTAGGCTGAGATTTTCTGGGCAGTTCTCCCTATTACAGCAGATCTAGGGTCAGAGGGAGCAGTTCTGCTGCGTATGTCTCCAGACTGCAATCCAGACCATAGGGACAGGAGGAACAGGTGCCCAGGAGCACTGCTAGGCTTGAAACTGACACCACATCCCTCCCACCCACATGCCATTGTCCAAAGCAAGTCACATGCCCAAACTTCTGCTGACAATGGCACAGAAGGAAAGGGTAAAAAAATGAAGTCAATTGATTAGTCTACCACAATTGGCTATCTTTGTCACTCCCATTTTAGATATAGAATTCTGCATATAGAAATGTTAAGTGTAATGCTTCATCCTTTCATTTCTTCATCCATTTACTTATTTTTACTTCTACTAAAAACTATATTGTTCCAGGTCATAGTGCCAAACCTGCTAAAAGAGACATTCCCAACACGGTCCCTGTCTTAAAGGATCCCACAGTGTATATTTTAGGAGGGACAGACTTGGAGACACATTATTGCAGCATGGGACAGCAGCTTCTACAGAAGTGTCTACAAGATGCTAGAGAAGGAAAGGGTTAACTCATTCTGCCTGGAAGGGCTGCGAAAACTTTGCGGGTGGAGGAGATGATGGAGATGATGGAAGAACTGGGTCTTTGAGGAAGAGGACGTATTTTTTATAAAAGAAGGGAGATGAATAAGTTGTGAACAGAGTCTCATAATAAGGTGTGTCTAAACAAATGAGAATACATGAAAGGATAGGCAGAGGAATGCCATTCTCATTGCAATGTAGAGTTCAAATAGCAGGAAGAGAGATGCAAGGAAGAGGGAGACATCTAATAAAACCATTATGAGTTCTGAATGAGAACACCAACTTTAGCATGTGGACATGCACAAATGTAAGCACACACACATACAGACACGCATGGGCACACACGGAGACGTGTACAGACACACATATTCACATACACGTACACATACAGACATGCACGCATGTATATACATGGGGAGACATGTATAGACACACATTCACATACATGTACATGCATATACACAGACACACATATATACAGACACACACACATAGGCCAACAATCACAGCACAGATATTTTTAGAAGAATGAACTAAAAAACCAACATGGAAGCAATTTTAGCCACTTTCTCTAATTGCTCACCTGTTGGCCTGTGGGATAGGATTTCAGCCAGGGTGTCACACACAGTGAAATTCAGCCCATGACCCTAGCCACTTCTCTCCCTTTCTGAGGTATGTTGCAGTCTCTCACAGAAGGTCCCCTTACCCTCATCTTTGAGTTCAGATTGACACCTCTGTTCATGACTGCATCAAAGTGGCTGTGTCATAATATCAGGCAGACTTAAAAGGCTGAAACGTCATCATAGAATGCCCCTTCAGGACGCTGGGGACCAGCACTGACAGAGCTGTGGCACTGGGCAGGAATGACATTAACAACACCTAACTTTGCTGAGTGTGTCTTATAAGCCAAGTGTGGTGCTAAGCACTTTATATACATTGCCCCAAACATTTCTCAGAGTCTTAGAAAATGGGAAAAAATCCAAAAAACAACACAAGGTTTCAAGTGTGTATTTTTTTCAAGAAATGCCTATTGTTTATTAAGTACCCAATTGTGTCTGATCCCACAGCTCAAAAATCTTTCATTAGACCAGACCCACTCCCGAGGACACATTAGTCTTGATCCTGAGTGCTTTGTTAAGCAGGAAAGAGGGCTTAATAGAACGTGGGGGGGGGTGGAAAGCCCAGCTTTGAACCCCAACTCATCAACATCTCTTAAACGACACTGGGCATGTCGCCTAACTTCTCTGAGCTTCGGTTCCCTGATATCTGAAGTAGAGATCATTAGAGCTACTTTGGAGGTTACTGTGGGGACTAAATGAAATGACATATGGAAAATGTCGTTAGGTTTTAGCAGCACAACTTGATTTGGGATTTGTGTACACTGTGGTTTACTCATTGAGCTCACCTTGGAAGAACTGGGGGGGGGGGGGAGAGCAGCAAGACAGAGAAGGAGATGGAGCTGTGAAAGAATGTGGTCCAGGTGAGGTCTAGCTTCAGCCCAAGTCCCAGGGAGCCTTGGAACGTAAACCGCACCACAAAGTCTGTCCTGCCTTGAGATAAGAAGACGGGGCTTTTGTACTCCCGCCCCAGGCAGTCAATGTGCATTAGATGGTGGCCAAGGAGGGCTTAACAGCCAGACTCTCCTGGGCAAGGTGACTTCCGTCACTGACTGGGAACCTCCCGGAGGAGGTTGTGGGTGTGAGCTGTTAGCTGAAACAGCCCCGGCACCTGAAGCATGAGCACACTAACCAAACTGGCTAACGGGACTCTGGGGTACCTCGTCGACACCAACAGCATCAGTAGAATCCACCCCTTGCGTCGTTCAGATCCATTGAATATCCACGTCGGGTTCGTTACATCATGTTGCAGTGAACGGCAGAATGTGGCTGGTCACCATACTTGATGGTCTGTTTCCCCACAGTGAAGCAGAGGAGAAAGAAGGCAGAGCCTAACAGAGTGATTGACAGAGTGGTTCTGAAGACCAGTATCTCTGGTTTCAGATATTGGCCTCGAGGTTTGATTTTCTCTGTTACTTGCTTTGTAACCTCTGTGACCTAGTTAAGCAGATTTTGTTTCTTCATCTATGGAATGAGGATATTAATTATCGTGAGTAGAATAGGAGGTCCCCCAAATATGTGTTCACCTGAAGCCTAAGAATGTGACGTTATTTGGGATAAGCATCTTTCAGATGTAGTGAAGATAAAGATCTCTGGGTGAGATCATTCCAGACTAAGGTGGCCCTAAGTCCAGTGATGGAATGATAACTGTCCTTTAAGATGCAGAAAAGGAGACACAGAGACACACAGAGGGAAAGCCCAAGTGAGGACAGAGACAGACATCAGAGTGCCACCACTAGCCAAGGAATGCGAGGATTGCTGGTGAACACCAGAAGCGAGGAGAGAGGCATGGGATGGATTCCCCTCTGAGCCCCTAAGGGAACCAGCACTGCTGACATCTTGATTTTCGACTTCTGGCCTCCACAACTGTGAAAAATAGATTTCTCTTGTTTTAAGTCAACCAGTTTGTGACAATTTGTACTAGAAAACTGATACAATAGCCATGTGTGATGGTTATGAGCATCAAATTAGTTAACACAAGTAAAATACATAGGACAGAAGTAGGAGCATTGTAAGAACTTTTAAAAATGTTTGCTTTTATTGTAATCATTAGAATTGTATAAACACAAATGCACCCAGAGCCTGTTGAATATTATTTATTGTTGACTGTGTAATTATATTACACAACTGGAGTGAAAGTGTCAATTTGGGATCCCACACACAATTCCAGGTAGAAGAATGGCATACATAGACTCAGACTTTGCAAGAATACTTTCAATCTTACTAAGTCTTAAAATAGATCAGGCATAATGCTTTGCTCTTAGGAATTGCTCACTAAATGTGGAGCCATTCAAATGGGATTCTACATGTCCTCTGTTTCTTTAAATACAGCTCCTTGAAAATAGATGCAAGTTTTTTGAGGGTTTGGGATGTCTCTATGGATATAACCTAAATTACAGTAGGTTTAAGCACCTTGCCTTACATTTCTTTTTTTTTTTTTTTTAAGATTTTATTTATTTATTTGGGAGAGAGAATGAGAGAGAGTATGAGAGGGAAGAGGGTCAGAGGGAGAAGCAGACTCCCCGCTGAGCAGGGAGCCCGATGCGGGACTCGATCCCAGGACTCCAGGATCATGACCTGAGCCGAAGGCAGTCGCTTAACCAACTGAGCCACCCAGGCGCCCCTTGCCTTACGTTTCTAAGAATGAAAGCCTGCATGTAGTGTGTGGACAATGCCAAGCAAAAACATGTTAATAAGCCAACATTTCCGTGGTTCCATATTCTACTCTTTGCATGCTGGATTCTTTTAGACATGAGGGGCTAAAGTTGGAAAGAATTCTGAAAAAGTTCAAGGGAAAAAGAGTCCTCTAGGACACTGTTCCTGCTCTTTTTTTTTTTTTTTTTTAATCTGCCAAACAGCAGTGGCCTTACCCTCTTTCCAAAGTGGTAGAGATTATTTAAGTAAACTCAGTTATTGGTAGTAATGAAGGTCTCAATTCAAAACCCTCTTTTGGGTAAAGTGATTCAGCGTGAGAAGTGTTATGTTTGATTTCTTCTCACTGTAAAATCCAGATTTTGCACAGCTATAATGTTCCCTTTACAGGAAGGCTGGCAGGCCAACAGTTAAGTCTAGTGCAACCATGCCTAATGCTATATCCTGTCATTTTAATGCCCTCCTCCCATTTCTTCCTTTACCTGCCTTTCTTCCCTTACACTTCGCCTTTTAAGATGAATCGAAGGATCATTCTTACCCTAGGATTTGAAGTCTCTTAATTTTGTTTTTGGATATGGACAGAGGCACTAGAGAATTTTTGTTTTATTTTATTTTATTTTGTGTTTACTAAACTTTTATCACACGCTCCATCAGGCAGTGGGCTCCTCTGTGCTCTTTCCAGAAAATTAAAAACATAAATTAAGTATAAATGACCAAAGCCACAGAACAAGCAAGGCCTTCTTAGTGTCCACAGAGAGGAGTTCTATTACCACCACTTGCTTTAGAGAAGGGGGAAGTTACCTGTAGTTCTCGTTCTCTTGAAGGTGTGTGTTTTATAATAGGTCCCCATTCACCACCCTGCCTTCCCCAAGGAGTTCTTAGCTGCGTGATTTTTTTGGCTGCATAAGAACTGTCAGTAAAAGGGGCTAGCACATTCTTATGACCCCTGGGGTAGATACATTGCAGTTCTAGCAGGAGTTTATACTCTCTGTGTTTCTGGATTTTAATTTTGCCTAGAGCTGTATGTTAAAAGAAGTCCTCTCTGATGAGAATAACTCTGGACTTAGGGAACAATGCTTCCCTAAAGATGCCATGTCTTTATCAACACAAAGCCCCCCTTTAAAATAATTACAGTAAGATATGTGGAGAAAACGTGAACACTTTTTTAAGAGCCCAAGCTTCCTCAAGCTTCTTTTCTATTACCTTGAAACTGAACCATGCAGACTAATATACTACATGTAAGGCAACATCTCAGTCTCTCTCCCTTCCCGGTACTAAAACCTTCTTGAAGCAGGAATGAGTGCCAATTCATTTCTTTTTTTTTTTTTTTTTTAAAGATTTTTATTTATTTGACAGAGAGTGAGACAGCGAGAGAGGGAACACAAGCAGGGGGAGTGGGAGAGGGAGAAGCAGGCTTCCCGCAGAGCAGGGAGCCCGATGCGGGGCTCGATCCCAGGACTCTGGGATCACGACCCAAGCTGAAGGCAGACGCTTAACGACTGAGCCACCCAGGCGCCCCAGTGCCAATTCATTTCAACGCCCTCGACATCTCCTACTGATGGATAGCGGCTGCCTGTTGAGGTGAAGCCCAGGGTGCAGACTCAGCAGGAAGCAGTGTAGTGATTGATCACTGCCTCAGGGAAGGAGGAGAAAGCGGCCGCACTGATGCCATGTATTTGCCATTCCTGGTAAGGACTGTCTTACTCATCTTCGTATCCCTGTGCCTAGCAAAGTGCCTGGCACAGAAAGGTGCTCCGTAAATATTTGTTGTACTGAATTGAACAAAATTTCCATCCAAATCCCCTTTTCTGAGTTAGAAGGAACAGTGGCGGTAAGGTCATCATCTATTGGTGGGAAGTAATGGTGGTAGGGGGATGTCCCTCCAAGGGTAGAGTTTTTATGGAGCCAGTAGGTCCAAGTACCCTATAATCTGTTAAATCACTCTGTCACAGGCCAAATACCCCCCTACTGTATGAGACTTTCATGACCATCAGTTCTTTGCTATTTCCCTGTTTACCATTCCGAGGAACTAAATTATGGTCTCCATGTGCCTAGCTGCCAGGTGGTGTCCTGCTGGGACACATCTCTCAGTACTGAAGTACTGAGGCTCTGCCTCAGTACTAACAACCAGGAAGATTCTGCTTACGTAATCTATCTGTTGGGTTAGACCTCTACACTCACCACTCCTCTTCTGATCTTAAGACAGCCTTTGGACCCTGACTTAAAACTAACTGCAAGGCTGTATTGCAGAAGGACCCACTTTCTGAGCCCATTCAACAACACTTTGTTCTGCTACCTTCTACATCTTCCCACCCCCCATTGCCCTTCACCATCATGCTTCCCTAACTTACTATTTCATGCGTCTGATATCCCCATGATGGCACAATCTCCATCTCATTTGATACAGCAAAGAAGTGAATTGTTTTCTTAGAGTTGAGACGTACTGGTTCAAGTGTCCCCCCAGCCAGTTTTTTTGAGAAATAATTGACCCATATCACTATATACCTTTAAGGTGTATAGCGTGATGCTCTGATTTACATGTATTGTGAAACGATTGCCACAATAGGCTTAGTTGACACCCATCATCTCATATTCATATGATAAAAAGAAAAGAAAAAAATTCTCCTTGTGATGATGACTCTTAGGATCCACTCTTTTACTTTCCCACATACCATCCAGCAGTGTTCGCTGTGGTCATCATGCTGCCCATTCCATTCCTAGTACTTATTCATCTTGTACCTGGAATTTTGTACCTTTTGACAACCTTCCTCCAATTCTCGCTCTCTATCCCCCACTGGATTAAATCTTATGTCCTTTATTTAGTATCCTTGTGACCCAAGACAAGTTACTGACCTGCTCTGTGGCTTTTTTTCTTTTTTTTTAATTAAAAAAATACACAGATAACAATACTACCCATACCAAAAGGCTACTGGCAGGATTAGTAATGATGCAAGAATTTTGCCTAGTATCTAATAGAAACTCAATAAATAATAGCAATTATTATTATGATCTCATCCCAAGATCTACACTGCATTAGAATTAAGGGAAGAGATGTACTCTCAAAAGGCATACAGAAGAACATAAAAACAGATATCTGCTTTATCATAACAAAAATGTCATAAACCCTCTGAGACCATATTTATAAAACAGCAATGACCATCAAAAGACAATCTTATTCTCTCTCTAGAAGAAACCCAGTTATGGATTATTCCGTTTCTTACTTAATCCTCACCACAGTGCTCCTGTTTGATAGCTGAGGTTATCGAAGCTGAAAGGTGTCAACCAGCTTGCCCATGATTAGAATAGTCTGCTAGTTATGAACCTCAATCCTGTTTCCGGGTCTCCTACATAGTCCTCATTCCAATGCACCATGTTGTCTCCTGACAGAGATGTCCGAAAGGAAGGTCTTAGGACCCTTTCCAAGTTAGTTGGGAAAAGCCTGGGAAGACAGAGTTTGTTGCTCGCACTGAGGACGTTCTCTGCTGCTGCACTAGATGTGACAGTGCTAGGTGTAGATTTCCCTGCCACAGGCTCATCTTTTCTACACGGAGCTCCTGGCCTGAGGGCCCTTTTCAGAGGGCTCTGACAATTGAAGGAGCTAGGTGTCATCACGTCCTCAGGTCACAGCCAGGCTCAGAGTGTTGGCCTCCGCAAAAACACACCTGAACAAGCATCAGGGGATGGAGAACACCTCTCCCCACCCTGGTGTGAAGTGTTTGATGGAAGAAAAATAACAAATGTGTCTGCCGTGAGGAGGCAAACTTCAGCTGTACCTGTTAGAGCAACACTGGCCTTTTTTAAAGGCACCAATAGCCCAACACTTGGGTTTTTCAGCAGCTCCTCAAAAATGTGTTTGAAGACAGAGGACTTCTGAGAGGCAGTGTTTGGAAACAAGTTGCCAGCCTTCCAATGAAGGGAGATTACTTACCAGCTCTTTTCCACAAGCTGATAACCCTGTCCTCCTTCTATGACTTTCCACACAGAGTATGATGGTTGCCTTGTCTCTTGTGGTTTCAGATCAGAGATCAAAGGACAGAGATCTGTTGGTCGCCATGTAACAAAAACCCACTCAGAACTAGTTTCAAGTCATGGGGTTGGGAGGTTGTTGGAATTACTGGAACAGTAACAGCAGTATCATATGGAAAATAAGGGCGGAGAACGTAACTGGGCCTCACAAGCCACTGAGGGCAATAAAGGGAATGTTTTCAGGATCGATTGAGATCTGTACTCTCTCTACCTCCCTCATTCTGCCACCATGGGCTTTGTTTTTGTTGTTTTATTTTTTTTTTTTCTGTTTTTTTAAAGCTCTGTTTCTTGATCTATTCATCTCTTTTTGTATGTGGCTTACACATAACTATGAAATGGGAACCCTAGCCTACACATCCCACCAGTTAAAGATATTCATAAAGGTTGGCCAGAGCTGTTGTGACCCACACAACATTATGGGTGAAATAAATTGATGAACCCAGTGTTTTTTTCCCTGAAGCAGGTATCCTCATCTGTAGAGAAAGGGAATCAAAGAACGCAAACACCGCTGCAGGAGTCACCCCCGTGACTGAGAGGTGAACTGTTGTCAGAGCAGGATCATAGGCTTGTAGACAACCCAAAGATGTTCATGGAGAGCATGATACAACTTCAGAACAAAAACGGGCTTCAGGAGCATGTCAGTCACCAACAGTGTCTCAAACACAATGGCTTGGAAAAGTGAGTGTCTTTCCAGTAGGCTGAGAAAAATAAGCCTGAGAAAATGAGAGGTTAACTGGCTCAACAGTACACTCCTGGAGCAAAAGCCTTGAAAATCAAACCCACCTCCTTTATTTCAGAAGACTTTACAGATAATTGGCTACCTGGGTGAATTTACTACTGACCAAGTTCTAGCCCTCAACTCGCAGGCCTAGAATCATGACTTGCAAACACACAGAGGGTAGATCCATCTCTTTGGATAGACACACTTATGAGCTCACAGGAACTGTTGAAACGTAAGTTGCTTATCTACTCATTGACAAGGAGATGATCCACCTTAATTCATACAAGAATTCCAGAAACAGATGTAAGCCTTTTTGTAAGGAGGCAAGTATATGGAATCAGAATATGGGATTTTCTATATCATTCAAATATTTCAGCTTATATGGAGACAGTACCCTGACGTGACCATCTATATAATCATGATGGACCAACTCCTAGGTCCTGGTAGGTTGTGTCTCAGGGCCTGGGCATGTTCTATGCAGTGCACCTCAGCCATGTTTGTCTCTATGACTCTCCTTTTCTTTATTTTCTACTAAGCAAACTCCTTTCTGATTGGCAAATCCTTTCTTTTTTTTTTTTTTTGGATAGATTAACCCCTTTAATCACTGCTTGTACTTGCCTGAGATCCAATCTACCTTTTCTAAAGGTAGATCCAATCTACCTTTTCTAAGCAATCTACCTTTTCTAAGCAATTTTTCATATCTCTCCTCTGACCCAGTTGTCTATCCATTTTATAGCTTAAATCTCTGAGGAAGTCCAGTTTTGGGGGTATGCTTCACTCTTGCCTCTTATACCTACCACCAATGCCCAGATCTACATATTTAAAATGCAACTGAAAATTAAAGCCATTACAGAAGCTTTCCAAATGGGCAAATATTTGCCTCAATTATTCTATTTACAATTCCAAAAATATCTCTTCTGTTGAAGTCTGTGTACAAGAAGTGGCTCCGAAGCCATTTTTAAGGGAGTTTTGACATCAATGAAACGTTAGGCTGGCAGGGCGAGTGAAGTGCTTGATTAATAAAGAGTCTCAGTGTTTTCAAACACATATTCCAAGCAGCCTCATTTGAAGAAAACCACAAACGGAGAATGCTTCGCGGCTCGCAGTCACAAGGGGGTTGTGTATTTCATTCCTGCTTACACAGTCCGCTTACTTTGGAGCTTGGGTAGGAAAGAAACATGGCCAGCAGAAATAAGGCTACATTCAGTGACCCTACCCTTCCACCCATTGGCCTGATGGGAGAACTTTTTTACCCCTCTTTGCTACTGTTTTTTTAGTTTTTAACCTTTTAATACTTAATACTTCCCTAAAAGACCATCTTGACAGAAAAGAGGCGGGATACCTTAGGACTCCATTGTGCTAGCAACGGGGGATTCTGAGGTTCCTAATTTCCCAATTTCCAGACAGTGGTGTTGGCGTCCTATATAGAAACGTAATTGAGCATGTTCATGTTAATTACTTTGAAGTGCTTTCCTCTTTTCCAGTGCTTTACAAAAACACAGCAATTTAAATTGGGTCATTATTTCATATGTCTAAGATTCTACTCAGCTACTTAAGGTAACCCTGGAAATGTAGTCAAAGAATTAATTAAAAATGGGTTCTTTTGCTTGCTAATAAAGGGAAAAAAGCTAATTAAAAATAAAAGCGTGAAATGAAAGAATACATTGGCAATGTAATTACTAAAATAGGGACTTATAATAATAATTTAAACATCACAAAATATCACTTTTAAATCCCTATTTCATTCTACTAATATATTTTAGGTGCCAGCAATGTGCCAGGCATCTGCAGTTTTATCAATGCATTTCATTGTATGCTCTCAACAATCCCACAAAACACAGAATTATCATGCCAATGAGGTACAGAGAAGTTAAGTGACTTATCTAAAGTCACATAGTTAGTGAGAAAGCAGATGTATGGACTCAGATCTAAATCCTTCCACCAATGCTCCTATAGTGCACATGTTTCCCAAGAGCGAGATAGAATTCAGACATTAATAACCCACAAATCCGGCTACTATATTTATTTTTGCCATAAATTTTAATCTACTCCTACTAAAACATTTACAAGAATAATTACTACTCTTAAAGAGCAAATGTGAGTATATGTGTATGTACATTTGTGTTTAACTTTTTTTTTATTCTCAGCCATCAGAGGATGATGAAATGGACAGAAAAAAATAAAACCAATTTCATTCATTAGTTTGTTCAACAGTACAAGTAACCTAATCTCCCAGACAACATGATGTGATGTTAAAAATCCAGAGATGGACAAGAGCCTGGTTACATTCTCACAAGCAAGAACTAAGTTCATTTAGTTCACTTTTCCATAATATTGCCCCAGTTCAGGACTTCATCACATAACATTGGGCTATGACAATGAAATGTCCTGTTTCCCTACCTTTGTCCTCTCCTCTTCTAATGAATGAACCAGGTTGTCTTCTAATTAATGAGCCGTTTTTTTTTTTTCACATGGTGTATCATTTATCTATATCTGCATAACAAAACTCTAAACTTAGTGGCTTAAGTCAAAGCTATTTTATTTTTTCACCATTCTAAGTCAGGAATTCAAGCAAAGCTCAGCAAGCAGGCTCATCTCTGTTTCATGATAGCTGGGGCTTTAGCTGGAATGCATGGCTTGGGACCGACCTGAAACGCTTGATCTCTCTCTTTTCAAGGTGTCACCTGGAGTAACTTGACTAGGATTGGAAAACCCAGGATAGCTGTCCTTACATCTGTCATTTTGGTTCTAGATGTTGGCAGAAATGCCTTGGTTCCTTACCTCCTGGTCTAGCTCTCTCTCGTGGCTTATCTCCCCAGCAGGATATCTTGAACCATTTTTCATAGCACATGGGTCTCCTTCCAGGCAAAACTGAAGACTATAAGTCCTCTGAAGATTATGCTTGGAAGACCCAGAACTTCATTTCTGCCACATTATATGAAATAGAGCAAATCACAAGGTCAGATAGATTGAAGTGGTGCGGAAGTAGACTCTACCTTTTCATGAGAGGAGCAGCATGCATATACTGGAATGGGAGGAATTATTGGTGGCCATCTTTCTAGATAAGCTATTAAACAACATGTTTGCCTATTCAGATATCTTCAGTGGTGCTTGATTGCTTAAATAATAACACTAAACACCTTTGCCAGGAAATTCAAGAAATTCTGTGATAGGGCTTAACTTCCTAGCCGTGAATTATTTATGAATTACTTTGTCCCAGTCAAACCCTCAACTAATCAATTTATAGAATTTCCCTGGTGTTTCCTCTATTCCATCTATTTTTCTTTCCTATTTACATATGAATATATAATTATACATAAAAAGAGTTAAAATTATTTGGGGAGAAGTACTTATCTTTTGGGGAGGCCCATCTCCCTCATTCTTTATTCTGAGTTAGTCCTTTTCCCACTTCAGTGTTAGTTAGACATGGGAATCAGGCCTGGGCAAGCAGAATATACCCATCTTCCTGGCCACAGCATTAATGCAAGGATGGTAACATGACTAAGCAGAGCCAATCAAAATCTCCTTGAGACTTTTGTACAACAATCTGTGGAAGGCATAGCTACAGTCTCTGATACTACACAGACACAAAGTTCTAAGAAAGCCTGGAACTTCTAGAGCTATCTTTAACACTGCATGGAGCCGGCCTGCCTAAAATGGGAGCCAACAGAATTAAAAGCAGAGACAAGAAATGAAGAAAGAGGAGAAGAGATTTGCCCTAGATAGTCTTAACCCTTATATAGCTTTGAGTCACATGAGCCAATCCATTTTCTTTGGCTAACTTGGCAGGCTTGTGTTTTTTGTTTTTGTTTTTGTTTAATCAGAAGATCCATGACTAATATATTTCTCTGTGTTCATCTGAAGCACAGGACATTGAAATATTCCTCTGGAAACTTCTCAGCATCCAGAATCTTGGTTCTTGATCACCTGTCATTCTGCCCATCATATCTGGATCCATTCTTCTTTCTTGGCTTCTGATCTCCTTGATTGCATGTTCAACCTCCTATTTCTTGGCTTTATTCTTAGTGTTTCTCCTTTACTATTATTTTTATCCTATTGCCAGCTCCTAACTTAACTCAATTATTCTCTTCTACCTGCCTTTTCATCCCAGGTCTTGCCAGTCTCATCCAAACACTACAGATTCTACACACACATATGCACAAATTTTATACATGTATACATTTTCAAGTTTCTTCTTAAGTAGTTTGGTACACCTTGGTAAAATGCATGCTTTCCCTGAAAGAATTGTAAATTATTAAAATTTACACAAGAAAATTTAGAAAGCCAACCTGACCAACAACCATGAAATAAGAGGGGGAAAAAGCATAAAACAAATTGCTGCTCAAAAGGCTCAAATTTCATATAGTTTTATGTCCCTGTGCTTTCAAGTTAAAGTTATAGATTATTTATACATTATTTAAACTGGTTCAGAGATTATAAAGAAGAGTACTGCTAAATTTTCAGGCTAAACCAGAATATTGTGATATAAAACATAACAAAGTGAGCCTATAATTAAAGATGAAAAATATCAAAGTATAGATATTGTCACTTAATGAACGTCATGCCAATTCTTTTCTAAAATTCCAGCAAATTTAGCTCACAGTATGGTAAAAAATAATACAACATTGTCAAGTATATATTTGGCAATATTTCATGACCATTTCAGAAAACAACTTCAGTAAACTAGGAGTAAAAGGATGCTTCCTTAATATAATTTACCCCAACCAATAGAGGCATTTCTCCTAAAATGGGACAAGAGACAAACTACTATACTGCTATTATTATGTGCATTTGTTCTTAATGATCTATACAGTGAGAACTTAAGTAATTTTCACACATTCTGATTCCAAAGTCTGAGCTTCCTATATGGTTTTTATCCTCAGAAGTGTATATCCTTGGTTTTCACCTAGTCAGCATTCTTCCCTGCTTCTAATACTAACACTTCAATCTTCCTTTAAGAAACTACTCTTACCTATTACCTGCAGTCTTGATAGGCATATTAGCCAAGCTGTCTTGCCCTCTTCCTGGCCAAAGAGTAGGCATGCAACCAACCGATCTAACTCCCCACTCCTTCTCCCCAGTTCTGTGGAACTTGGATTTTTTTTAAGATTTATTTATTTATTTGAGAGAAAGGGAGTGAGAGAGAACAGTGTGGGGAGGGGCAGAGGGAGAGGGAAAGAGAGAAAATCTCAAGCAGACTCCTGCTGAGCAGGGAGCCTGACGCAGGCCTCAATCCCATGACCCATGAGATCATGACCTGAGCTGAAATCACGAGTCTATGGCTTAACTGACTGACCCACCCAGATGCCCCTTGAATTTGGATCTTTAATGGAATGATCAAGTATGTTAATGGTTCAAACTGATCCACCCTGAAGGATGTGGTCTCAGTAAGCTGTGCTTTTATTCATAGAGTCTTCTCATTCCTGTCCTTTCTAAGTCCTCATTTTTAACGTGTCCTTTCAATCTATGAGTCATCTTTAAATCCTTTAAATAAATATTTTTTAAAAATACATTTTGTTAAAGTGAGTCAGTGTATGTCTTGTCACTTTCAAAGAAACTTAGCTGGTATATCTGTATTCCCAATCAACTAAGCTAGAACTCTGAACTCATGCTTCATTTCTTAATCCACATAATCAATCAGTTGCCACGTCCTGAGTTTTAGTTTTGCAGTATTCTCGGTCCTCATTCCCTTGTCTCTCCTCTTCTTATTGTTGCCCTGGTGTAAGTCATCATTACCTCCTGCCTGAATTATTTTTTTTTTAATTTTTTTAATTTATTTATTCATGAAAGTCAGAGAGAGAGAGAGAGGCAGAGGCAGAGGGAGAGAAGCAGGCCCCCCGCCTAGCAGGGAGCCCGATGCGGGACTCGATCCCAGGACCCTGGGATCATGACCTGAGCCGAAGGCAGACGCTTAACCATCTGAGCCACCCAGGCGCCCCCCTCCTGCCTGAATTATTACAATAGCTTCTTAAACTGTCTCCTTGCCAGTAGCTTCTTCCTGTCTAATCCATTCCACCAACAGCTGTCAGATTTTTACTGCAGTAAGAATATCCTTGATGATGTGACTCATCTGCCACTCCACATTTCAAACAGAATGAATTCCACAGTCCAAAAGACAACCTGACAATCCTGAACTTACACACCTAAACTTAATTCTCCCTTCTTTCCTTCCTGACACTTAAGTCAAATGAAGTCACTTGTTCTCTTCAATATGCTACACATTCTTGCCCTCCAATCTAGTCAAAGTATCTTTTCCTTTCCATATATCTTGCAATCCTTATGCAGCCAAATCTTACTTACATTTGGAATCCAACCATAACCACCACTTCCTTTTTTAAACCTATGCATAGAACTGAAAATCTTATCCACTTTTCTCTTACTCCATCATACTCCTTCACCTCTACCTATCTTGGCACTCTTAAAGTTTTCTACCTATGTTTTATTTAAATATGAACATGTTTTACCTTTATTCTAAACATAAGCCAAGCCATGTGTCCTGTTTTTCAGGACGATTAGGATAGGAAAATTGAATGATTAAGCAGGAATGGAAGCCTTGAGCCAGACCAAGATGTTTCCTAAACTCAGCTCATTAAACCTAAGAAGATAGATAGGGTGTGGTCACTGAGAATATTTCTGAGAAGGCCCTGTGTGTATGAAGCCTTCTTTGAGCATCTAACTCCATCTGTGTATTGTGTGGTCACAGCCCAGTGACCAGTGTGGTCAGCTGAAAGCACGCCCATGGCCACACACATGTAACAGACTGCCAAGAATGAATGACAGCAGCATCATTGTTGAAAGAAGCTAAATAAAAAATGTTCATCATTCTTAAGTCTCACACTTCTAACGCTTCTTTACTTTCTTAGTGTATGACATCTCTCAAACCTCCAAAAGGCCCTACTACCAAAACTCATGGAGCAGAGTAGATTAGGCACAAGGAAAACTCAGACTTCAGAATCAAACAAACCCCAGTTTCACTACTGGTCTATCACGCATTAGTTACATGATTTATCATTCTTTGCCTTAACCACGGAGTAGGTATAATAATATAACCAATAAGTGCCATTCTGAGGATCAAATGCGATCATTCACATCTGATGTCTAATACAGTGCATAGCCACAGTGCTTATCAATTGTATGTGTTCATGTCAATAGTTGCTATTGACTTCTTTTTTAAAAATGTTGTGAGGTGAGGGGTGCCTGGGTGGCTCAGATGGTTAAGCATCTGCCTTCAGCTCAGGTCATGATCCCAGGGTCCTGGGATCGAGCCCCACATCGGGCTCCTGACTCAGCAGGGAGCCTGGTTCTCCTTCTCCCTCTGCCTCTCTCCTGGCTCATGTTCTCTCTCTCTCTGTATCTCTGTGTCTCAAATGAATAAATAAAATCTTTTAAAAAAAAATTTTGTGAAGTGAAAAAAAATTGTATCCATTGATAATGGATATGGTTGTATAATAGGCTGAATAATTGTCCCAAAGACACCAGAAAACTTTAAATGTTACCTTACATGGGAAAAGCATCTTCGCAGACATGATTAGATTAAGGACATTGAAATGGAGAGATTATCCTGGATTATCTGGGTGGGCTTTAGATGCAATGGTAAGTGTCCTTACAAGAAAGAAGTAGAGAGATGTGACACACACAGAGGAGGACAAAGCAATGTGATCATGGAAACAAAACTGGAATGAAGGAGCCACAAGCCAAGGAATGATGGCGGCCACCAGAAGATGAGAATCATGGGACAGATTCTTCCCTTGTGCTTGTGGAAGGGTGAAGTCTTAATGACACATTGATTCTGGCTCACCTGGTGTGGGTTTCTTACTTCTGACCTCCAGAATTCTAAGAATAAATTTCCGTTGTTTTAAGCCATCAATTTGTTACAGCAGCCACAACAGTCTAATACAGATTTTGGTGCGAAAGAATGTGGTGCTTTTACAGCAAATACCCAAAAATGTGGAATTGGCTTTGGAATTGGAAATGGATAGAGTCTGTAAGTGGCTTGAGATGTATAATGGGAAAAAAAAACTAGATTGCCTTAAACATACTCTTGGTAGAAATATGCAGAATAAAGGCACCAATGATGAGGTCTCAGAAGACAATGAGGAATGTGTTATTGGAATCCAGATAAAAGGCCCTCCTTGTTACACGGAGCAGAAAACTTCATGGAATTGTGTCCTACAGCTGTGTGGGGAAGCAGAACATGTAAGCGATGGACTGATGAACTTGGATATTTAGCTGAGGAGATTTCCAAGTGACATATTGAAGGTGTGGCCTGGTTTCTTCTTGCTCCTTACAGTGAAATGCAAGAGAAAAGAGATAAACTGAGGGAGAAACTGATAAGCAAAAAGGAAACAAGATTTGATTTGGGACATTTTCAGTCTATTCATATTGCAAAAGATACTAAAACTAGGACATTCATTGTTGGGAAAGCAAGGTCTGGAGAGAAAGATAGCTTGCAGCAGGATAATGCACGGAAGATGGAAGCTATCATGAAGCAAAGCAGAGTCACAGAAAAAGCATTGAGACTGGAGTCAGTGTCAAAAGATTTAAACTTAAATAGCACTTTTTAAAAAATCTCCCCATGAAATTAAGGTAGGAGAAATGCATGAAAATTAGTGAAGTTGTCTGTTATAAGGAGAGCAAACTGAATTATTTCCCATCTGATAATCTGTGTTTTCTCTGCAAAATGGAGGGAGGGGAGAGAGGAGAGCTTTACCTGCTAAAAGCAAGAAGGTGAGTGGCCAGGTAGAAAACTATAGAAATGAAGTCAGGGTTTGAATTAGCTTCATTGGGGTAATGATGATGACAATGATAAAAGGACGAATAAACACCAATTGCTGCAGCTAATATTTGTTACACGTTTACCATGTGCCAGATACGATATTGAGAAGTTTTGGAGTCACTATCACATTTAACTATCACATAAGCCCTAGGGAGTAGATCCCGTTATTATTTTTAATTTTTATTATTATTTTATACCATAATATATATAACATAATACAGCATATGACATCATATATTATATATAACATAATAAATGTATAATACATAGACATATGTTAATTACATATAATTAATATGTTATAAATATAATGTTTATTTTTATTTTGTTAATATTTTATGGACTAGCAAACAAGCTCAGAGAGGCTAAGTAAACTGACTAAGCACACATATCTAGTCGATACCAGACCATAGAATCAAATCGTGGTCTGTTGATTCAAAGTCTGTTGTCTTACCCATTATATTTTATTACATCACCATCTTAAAATGTTTTCTCAAAAAACCCCATTCAGAAGTCAGCAGGGCGCCTGGGTGGCTCAGTTGGTTAAGCGACTGCCTTCAGCTCAGGTCATGATCCTGGAGTCCCTGGGTCGAGTCCTGCATCGGGCTCCCTGCTCGGCAAGGAGTCTGCTTCTCCCTCTGACCCTCCCCCCTCTCATGTGCTCTCTCTCTCATTCTCTCTCTCTCAAATAAATAAATAAAATCTTAAAAAAAAAAAAAGAAGTCAGCATAACTTTCCATTAGTACTCCTTATCTTCTCAAATCAACATCATCCATCCATGTCCCCATTTCTCCACAAAAAGTGCTCCTCACACCTACATGAGATCCTCCACTGACAACTCCACCAGTCATATCCATCCTTGCTTTCCTCAGCGTTCAATGCCATACACCTCTCTTTCCCATGCACCTCTTCGTTCCATTGCCTGCAATGACACCACACTTCCAAATTCTGTTTCTTTTGGTGGAGCCAGGTGTATCATATTTTCACAAACCCAGTCTGAAGGTTGCACTGAAATAAATATTGACCAGGAAAACTGCAGAGCTGGTCCTCATTCTCCACCGCTAATCCTCTGAGTGGCCAGGGACACTCTCCTCATTTCCTCTACACTGCAATTTGTTCACTTCCAAATAAGGGAGATGATCCAGAGAGTCTAAATCAGCTCCCACAGTCTATAATTTCAAGTTCATAAAAAGGACATTGAGAGGGAGAAATCTTGGCTGTCTGCCTCAGGGAAAAAATAATTAAGATATCACTTTGCAAAAGGAGTAAGTGAATTTCAACAGCATCATGCCTGTCTCTGCCTGGAGCTGGCTGCCTCTCCAGGCCTGGCCTCCCTTTTGAACACTATAAATTATTCAAGGACATAGGCTAATTGACACAGTTGAGAGGAGAGGTACACAAATAGTCCCAAGCTTGGAGAGTGAGACCTCTGTGGGGAGGTTAATAGAATTGGAACAGCTCAGGCTGGAGGGACGGCCGCTAAAGGGAGCCATCATTCTGCCGACACATTCATAAAAAGATATTGTGAGAAGGGCAGGGATCAGTCTTCGTATTAATCAACAAGGGCAGAATGAGAATTAACAAGCTGTAAGCTGCAATGAGGAATATCGAAGCTAAATATCAGGGAAAATGTTAGACCATTGGGAGCAGTTAGGCAATGGAACATACTGCTAAGAGAAGCCATGAAGTCACTCTAATTGGGGACATTCAAGACAGAGAGCAGATACACATCTGTCACAGGGGAGGGAATTCCAGAGGGAAAGTGAGGACTGACTCTAACAGACCTCAGTGGCCTCAGTGTAACCAGCCCTCAACTTCAGTAGTGGAGCACAATCTAGGGTCCAGTGTGAAGGCCAAGTGGGGTGACATTGGCGGTGGCAGGGTGGAGATAAACATTGAGTCTAGAGGGTATGGTTGTTGAGACCACAGTTTGGGGAGTTTTCATGAACTGGGTTCAAACCCTAACTCTGCCACCTACCAACTTGCACAGTTTCCTTCTGAGATTCAGTTCCTGGTTATGAAATGGGGACCATGATGACCGACCTATAAAGGCTGCTTTAAGAATGAAATAAGGCCATGTCTACAAATCACTTAGCATGACATCTGGCACATGCAAAGTTCCAGACAGATGGTGTTCATGATGAAAGCAGGAGCTCTCTGGGGGCAGGAAGTAAGGCAAAGTGAAGGTTCCAGTCCCCAACTTGCTTTAGGCAGCTTGAGGAGGACAAGGGCTCAGTATCCAGAACTGGTGATATTCAACCACTGATGTGTCTCCCTTGCAGGAATCAACAGTATTAGGAGAAAGACATTTTAAGATTTGATCGGGCCATGCGTGAAAGACAGAATGCTTTTCTGAACTGCCCATGTGTTCGGGAGTACCACAGGCCAGAAACTAGAAAAGGAGTTTGGTAGCATCCAAAGGGTAGGAATTGCTGCCTGTAGCAGATGGGCTCTGTGTCTCACAGCATGCCCCTTCAGCCCACCTCTGAGTTCACCCACAGTGCTGGACAGTCCTACCTGAGCTCACACTCAGATGATGACAAAGCCCCATGTCTATGCCAGGCTTGCCACTTTCTGCCTTGGAAGATAGACTTTTCTGAAGCTGTGGGAGTCAGAGAGACCTACGCAAAAGTGTAGCCCAGAAGAGCAGATTTGTTAATGTCCCGGAGACAACCGTCAACCAACACAAGATGGGAGCCAATGGATACATGACCCAGCTTCCCTTCCTTCAAGCAGAAATCTTGAGATATATTGACTCTCCATATTTCCCTCCAAACCAAAACTCCTCTGCCTACAGCAGAAACACCCCTCCTATCAGTTTTCATTCTTGCTCTGATTTAGTTTCCCCACATCCTCATTCCTGCTCCCTGGGATTACTTTCCAAATAAACTACCTGCACACAAATCCCTGGATCAGGTTCTGCTTTGCAGGGAAACAAACTAAGGCAGTGTCTGAAAGAGACAAAAACTCCAAAGGTCAGAAATTAGAGGGACCCTTCAAGAGAGAAGCTTTGTATATTAAGATTCACCATGATGAATACTTTAGAAGTATGAATCCTCAGTCTTTAGTTTTGAATATATGTTGCCATCTATTTGTTTTTTAATTAAGCATTGCCCCTTCTGATATGCCTCCATCCTCCTCACAGAGGTGAAAGCAAAACTTTAAGACTTTTGAAAGCCTTCTCTCCTTGTCTCTTCTCATACCTCTCATGGCTGAGATTCCATCCCGGTCCTTTAGTCAATATTTTTCTGGTTCAATCTACTGAGGCATTTGCCTTCTGAGATTTACAGGGCATTATGAACTCAGAATTAATTTCCACCAAATCCCTCTCTGCTTCAGTGTACATGTGTGTCTTATCTTCCTAAAGAACAGGAATGGATAGAAGTCATGGACACACCTAGCAGAATAGAGCTCTCATTTTATTGGCTAGATTTGTGTGTAGTTGCTACTCCGAGCTGCAAAGGGAGGCAGAAAATTGAGGTTTGGTTTGGTTTGGTTTGGTTTTTCTGGAGTAGAGATGAGTAAGCAAAGAAGGAGTAAAGAATGAGTACTTAGCCAGTGGAAAAGATTTTCCATAACTTTTTTTATCAGATGAAAATGTTAACCCCAGGTTTTTGTGGAGAGTGAAGGAGCTATTGAGTTTTATTCAAGGAAACCGTGACCTGGTAGAGTCATTTAAAACTCCCGCAAATATATAGTTACAGAAATAATAATCGCTGTTTGTTTCATAAATTATGGTTGTACAAGGGATATAAAAGGAATAGTGTGATGTCTACCCTCATGAATCTCCCCACGTATAAGATATACAAGGAGCTTGCAGCCTGTTAGGAAAACACACGGATCATTGCAATGCAGTGTGGAAAGTGCAGTGAGTGAAGTGTGCATACAACATTGCGGGAGCAGGGAATTGGGTAGGGGGCACCTGACCCAGTTCTCAAGAAGTCTTCCTGGGAGAGCTGTGAAGGGCTTAACAGGTAACTTTGGATTATAGGTGGTTTATTTTGCTTGGTGTGAAAAGGAACCATTTGGAGTTTTAAGCAGGAGAACAAGGTAATCTGATGCACCCTTTATAAAGAGCATTCTGTTAGTTATGTGGAGAGTGGAAGTAGAGAGACTGGTTGCTGGTCCCTGCAGTTAGCTAAAAGAGAAGGGTGGCTTGCTCTGAGGCTGGAGCTTTGGAGATGCTAAGGAGTGATCAAATTCAGAATATGTTTTAGAGCTATTCCATGCCATTGAATCGAATGTAAAACAGAAGGGAAAGAGAACAAAAAAGTGACACCTAATTTTTTTCAGCTGTGGTAGTTGGAAACGTAGGTTTTATTTACTATGATGGAGAAGACTGAAAGATGGATTACATGGGAAGTGGGTGGTCTCTTGTGTCGTTAAGTTTGAGATGCCCATGAGTTAATGAAGTGGAGATGTCCAGTAGACTGACTAGTACTTAGAGAAAGTCTAAATCCCATGGAGAAGTATGATCACTTCCTTTATGAGAACTTCCATGATGCCTTCACCCCTAAATCTGATTTTTAATCTCGATGGGCTTCTTTAGAACCTCCAGCATAGCTCTTATCGAACTCTGCCCTGATTCTCTTTATCCACCTTTCCACCTGCCTATAACCTTGTTGAGTTCAGCCACTACATTTTATTTATCTTTGCATTCCTGTCACAAGATCCAGCATATGATAGGGGTACCACAGGTATCTTTTGGTGGCAATGGTATTTTGTTTAAGAATAAATGAGCATCCCTGTCAAGTAGAAAAAGCATAAATGACTATAATCATCTCATCATCTACATTTTACTGGTACTGAATGTGACATGTTAGGGACTCTCAGCCCATCTTCTAATTTTAAATCTCTAATTCTTGCCACTAGACCATGCAGAATCAGGTCCTCAATAATACAGAATTGACTAAATTGACTTGTTTCCATGGAGTCCAAAAAGAAATGTCTCACTTCTTTAATGGATTTTTCAGAGAGGATAGACCTCCAATGGAATACCCATCCCTTGTCAAATCCTGTTGCTTACACAGGTTAATGGGTAAGTTTCATTAATATTTGATTAAATTGGGTCATTGAAGAAAAAAGTGTCAGCATTGGGGGATATTACCAATAATAGTCCATATGTACAACATTTCCATTTCAATGATCATTTTTATTTCCTTGTTTCAAGGTAAAAGGACTAATCTCTCAGAGTAAGTCTTTGTGCATAATTAAAAAATGAAGCTGGAGTTTGGGCCACAAAATTTGATATACATTTCCCTGTAACTTTTCTGGAATAGAAAATAAAAATGTCCATGTTGAAAGTATTACAAAATATGTTATTTAATTGTACAAACTTGATTCAATGTGGAGCAATACATTCAGATAACAAAGCTTTTCGACACACAAATTGCTTTCTTTTTCTTCAGTTCATATGTACTCTAAAAGATTTACTGATTATGGGTGTGTTGTGATTATGACCGCTAAATTGTTATTTGCTTGGGATTTTCAAAGTTGTAACTTTGCAGTCAACATCAATCTGTAGCTTGTTCCAGTTACACTCATTTGCAATGATTAGTTAACCTTGTGGAAAAGTTGACACTTCTCCTGGGATCGTTCTTTGTTATTTTTTACCATGCCTTTTTTTTTTTTTTGTATTAAACTACTTAAGTTTATATCTCCTGAGGCCATATAATTTAATACTTGGTGATTTAAGATAGATTTAATTGGTGGAAAACCTTACATACTATTGCTAATGTAAGAGAAAAGCTTAGGGAAAGCCAAATTGAGTTTAGAAATTATCATGCCATGTTGTTTAGCAATACCTACTATAATAATCTGCAATTTTTAAATTATTTTCCCCAAAATAAAATAAAAATGAGTTCTATGAATAAAAAGTGATTTTTGTGCCCTTCACCTAGAGCATATGCAATATGAACATTATGTTCTTTTTGAATGACTGGCTCATTTAGTTATAAGCTATTTTTACTGTTGGGAAACTATTGGGATGATCTGGCTTCTCTTGAAAGTATCATTGGTTGATCATGTAGTGACATGGCAATAACAACCAGTTACATTTATACAGCACTTTAAAATTAGCAATGTAATTTGTAATTCTCAAAGTGCTTTCACATTTGAGACTCACAGAAACCTCATGAAGAAAAAAGAATATTTGCGTTTTAATTGTGCAGTGGAGCAAACCAAGGCTCCAGTAAAAGGAGGGACCTAGACTCAACATAGGTCTGAATTTGAATCTATGTTCTTTCAATTGCACCACATTTAGGGATTATAGGACATCATGATATAAACCTCTAGAAGGCTAATGATCTTCTATATGGGATTAATAAACCCCGTTGTGTCCGGATGGTAGCTTGTGGAGTGGGGAGTGTCCACCACATGAAAGGGGTGATACTCTAGCAGACTGTTAAGAATGAACAAAACTAGGGAATGAGGATGGGGAGGATGGGAGCTCTGGGCACAGAACTATAATTTGCACTCCCTCCTCTACCATCCTCTATTCTCCACCCTGCTTGTTTCTCTTAGTAGCTCTTATCACTCACCTGATACTGCTGTTTATACTCATGTGTTCATTGGCCACCTTCCCCACTACAATGCAAAGAGGCAGGGACTCTGTGTAATTTATACACCTCTGCTTCCCCAACCCTTGGAAGAGATAGAGCACATTCTAGGCACTTAATACATATCCATGGGGTTAATGAACACTGAAGGAACCACATGTGCAGATGCAGATACCTGACACAGCAGTGGTCCTTTTGGAAAACTGCAAGCCCTTTCATCCCCCTAATAGGTTGAATTATATCAGATACTGACACTTGACTACTCTTAATCATATTTACATGGAGACTTTGTATAGTTCATCTTGATAGAACACAGAGAGAAAATCAGGAAGGGAAGAACACTTAAAGTTGGAAACAAAGGAAATGACCAAGTTTGGGATGACCCTGGCATGTTTAAATGTTGGATAAATCCTATGAAAAAATTGGTTGCCATTGATGGGTTTTAAGTAGGGGATTGACATGACCAGATAGATGTCCCTGATAATTTGTAACAAGAGATTCAGAAGGAGAAGAATAGAGGTTGGAAGATAGCACAGAAGTCATTGCATCATTAGGCAAGAGATGGTAAGTGCCAGAACCCATTGGTTGGTGAGGTTCTGACTCACCCCTCAGGTTCACTTTTTCCAGTCTCTCTCTCTCTCTCTCTCTCTCTCTGAATTCCTTCTACATGACCGGACCTATCTGGTCTCCTGAGTAGATACCAGCTCTCCTTTTTCACTACTGCCTCAAGCATGAAATGACTCAAATATATTTTCTCACAGTTGAGACAGATGGGATTTCCTTAAAAACTGAGGAGACATGAAATGTAAGAAAACAGACAAAAGCACTGAATGCAGCTTCCTGATCTGACCAAAGCCAGTTCACTCATCACAAGATCTCCGAGATCCCACCTCCTCACCCCTTTGAATTCTTAGGGCCTTTGCCCATCCTCTCCCTTGATTAATCTGCTTTGTACAATTTAAGACACTTTTAAGGGAAAAACATGCACTATTTATAATGAGTATACACCAGGACTTCCCCAGGCAAACTGGACATAGGTCACCCTGGATACAACTAAAAACTCAACATTCAGGCAGTCATTGGATTTCTCTCCCAGGGCGTAAGTTTTGCAACTAGCTTGTTTGGGATACTTCACCTGGATAGTGCAGTGTATAAAGTCTAAGTGTTTTTTTAGCACGACTGGTTATATCTTATTTAAACATTTCTATGCTAAAATTATTAGTGGTGTTCCTTCCAGCTTTCAGATGTCTACTTGATGTCTTCTGAATGTCATAAGAATCCTATGAGAAAGACAGGAGCCTGGGTTAATATGTGCATTTAATAGATAAGGAAATTGGGGTCAGGGATATTGGATCTAAAAAGTAATGATATAAAGAAGAAGGAAGACTAACCCTAGGGTCACAGAATATGTTCTTTTTTTTTTAATTTTTTTGTTGTTATGTTAATCACCATACATTACATCATTAGTTTTAGGTGTAGTTTTCAATGACTCATTGTTTGTGCATAACACCCAGTGCTCCATGCAGAACATGCCCTCTTTAATACCCATCACCAAGCTAACCCATCCTCCCACTCCCTTCCCCTCTAGAACCCTCAGTTTGTTTTTCAGGGTCCATCATCTCTCATGGTTCGTCTCCCCCTCTGATTTCCCCCCCTTCATTCTTCCCCTCCTGCTATCTTCTTTTTTTTTTTTCTTCACATATATTGCATTATTTGTTTCAGAGGTACAGGTCTGTGATTCAACAGTCTTGCACAATTCACAGCGCTTACCAGAGCACATACCCTCCCCAGTGTCTATCACCCAGTCACCCCATCCCTCTCACCCCACCCCCCACTCCAGCAACCCTCAGTTTGTTTCCCGAGATTAAGAATTCCTCATATCAGTGAGGTCATATGATACATGTCTTTCTCTGTTTGACTTATTTCGCTCAGCATAATACCCTCTAGTTCCATCCACGTCGTTGCAAATGGCAAGATCTCATTCCTTTTGATGGCTGCATGATATTCACAGAATATGTTCTTGAGCCCTGGCCCATCAGCACTCTGTTTATAGCAGCACACCTCAAAGTGTGGGCCACAGATGCTTTCACCCAACTGCAATGAGAGTAGACTATAGAAATTTTTATCACAATTTGGCAGAATTGCTTTATGTCACTTGAACCTAATTAAAAAAAAATCAAGCTTGTATTTTATAAGCTCTTCTTTTTTTGATTGTATTTTTCTCATACTTCATGCTTATTTCATTTTACAGAAGCATTAGTCCACGACAAATTGAAAAATTTTAAATATAAATCCTTTATGACAGCTCATTTGAGAAATACAGGGCTCCAGGAGATCAGGCAATTACTTAAGCGCGCTGGGTTTTAGCTTCCTCGCTTTTAAAAACTGAAAACAATATGTCATTCCACCTCACAGGGCTGATGAAACGATAAAAAAAAATAAAGTAATAACTAACATTTGTATAGGTCCTAAGGGTAGTGATTTTTAAAATATGCTCTGTAGTAGCCCCAAGAATTGACAGGACTTTAGCTAGTGGAGGATGGGGCTTGGTGAATGATTTCAGCACCAGTCCTGCCCTACTCCTCACTCCCTCTTCAAGCTAAATTGGTTTTAATTTCACCTCTTTCAAATATTAGGTTTCTGCTCTAAGATTGCCATTAAAGAAAGGTTTACATTAAAAACAAAATTCTAACTCTTCTCTAGAGTGTACAGTGTTTTATACTCATTATCTCATTTAATCCTCACAAAAGCCATGTGATGTCTGGGTCATTATTTCACAGATGAAAGAAAACAGGGCAAACTTACACAGTGGTCAGCATCTCAGCTGGTAAGTGATGGATCCTGACACAAACGTGGGCCTTAGGATTCTATGCCCCAGTCTCTTCCTGGCAGCCTGGCAAGTATAAAAAAGAGCCTACAGTTTTTGGCACATTATTTTCTTTCCTTCTACTACATTTCCTTGCAAAGTCTTGGCTCACAAAAAGAACCTTCAGGGCGCCTGGGTGGTTCAGTTGGTTAAGCGACTGCCTTCGGCTCAGGTCATGATCCCGGAGTCCCGGGATCGAGTCCCACATTCGGGCTCCCTGCTCGGCGGGGAGTCTGCTTCTCCCTCTAACCCTACCCCCTCTTGGGCTCTCTCTCTCACTCTCTCTCTCTCTCTCTCAAATAAATAAATAAATAAAATCTTAAAAAAAAAAAAAGAACCTTCAAAGAAAGAGTTCAAAGATCACCAGAAGTATATATTGTGCTTAGGAAAATCAAATTTATACTTCCTAAATAATAAACTCAGAAACATCTCCCTACTGAGGCTTAACTGTGTGTGTGTGTGTGTTGTGGAGTGAATTGTGTTCCTCAAAATTCATATGTTCAAGGCCCCAGAATGAAACTGTATTTAGAGATGGTCTTTAAAGAGATAATCAAATTAAAATGAGGTCATTAGAGTGGGCCCTAAACCAATATGGCCAATGTCCTTACAAGAAAAGGAAATGGGGACACAGACACAACAGAGAGAAAATGATGTAAAGACACAGAGAACACAGCCACAAATAAGCCAAGCAAAGAGGTTTGGAGCAGATCCTTCCTCATGGCCCTCAGAAGGAAGTAAAGATGCCAATACCTTGATCTGGGACTTCTAGTCTCCAGAATTGTAAGAAAATAATTTTTTTTGTTGTTATTTGAGCCACCTAGTCTGTGATAGGTTGTTATGGCAGCCCTATTAAAAGAAAATAGTGTGGGGTGCCTGGGTGGCTCAGTCAGATAAGCATCCAATTCTTTATTTCGGTTTAGGTCATAATCTCAGGGTCATGAGATTGAGCCCTGCATCAGGTTCTGTGCTGAGCATGGAGTCTGCTTGAGAGTCTCTCTCTCCCTCTAGCCCTCCCCACCGCTCCTGCGCACTCTCTTAGTATAAATAAATAAAATCTCAAAAAAAAAAATAATATAGTGTTGTATGATATTTATAACAATGTATGGCTTCACTTGATACTTTCTATGTGCCAGGTAACAAGAACACATCATATTATTGTCTGTCCCATAGATTCAGGAAATACTGTGTTTACATTCCACAGCAAGTGAGTCACAATTTTGAGCTTCTCTCTCTCTTTTTTTTTCTTTTAAAATTCTGCATTTTCAGAGGAGTGTTAAAGCCCATAAACAAGTACTTTGTTAACAGGAACTTAGCTGTTCTTTGGAGCTAGCAACCCAAATTTCCAGAGATCCCACTACCAACTGTAAGGTCATTAGGAAGGCGTCTGTCATTCTTAGACTTAATTTTTCATCTGCAAAAGGGAGGATTGGAAAGGATTACCTCTAAGGCAATGTGTTACGGTTATAAGGGCGCTGAACTTGGAACAGAACTGTCTGAATCCAAGTCCTGATTTTATCACTGTCTAGCTATGTAATGTCAGACAGGTCTCTCAGCTCCTTGGAGATTTTATTTACTCTTTTGTAAAAATGTGGATAACATACTGAAATCACAATATGGCTATGAGGACATGGTAAGATAATAAATGTGAATATACCTGGAACACTGAAGAATCCAAACCAAAGTTGATTTGACTTTCCTTTCAGTTCTGAAATGCTAGGTCTGTGAGCATTTTGATTGGATCGGATAGTATCTCGAAATATAATTTCAACTAACTTCTAAAGGCCTAGCAAGATTGCATATGTAGAAAAAGCAGCTCAATTATCCTGCATTCTTATTTCTTACAAAAGTATTTTAAAAGGCAAGAAGGATGTCTTCTGGACATTACCATGACATGCGAGAGTATGATGTCAGTCAGTGTGGAAATCGATCATCGTCTCCTCTAACATCCCTGATGCTGGCAGATGCCTTTAATTTCAAACGAGCAGACTGAAGGTACTACAGATTCTCAATGAAATGATAAGATCCAAGTGGATTCTTAATACCCACAGCCAAGCTTTTGGGGCTGTCTTATAGCGTCTAAAGAGGATATCAGCAGAGACCATAGTTCTCCAGATCCCTGGGGCAGAGGTGGTGGTGGAATTCGAGTTAGCAACACAGAAAGATGAGACGGTATTGAATAATTCATCCATTCACTTGACAGATGCTTATTAAATACCTATTAGATGCTCATCACTGTACTCGTAGAAAGGGAAAAAGTAACTTGGCTTTTATTTCTTGATCAAATTCAATAAACATGTTGATGGCCTAGGGTGTAATCTCCTAGGAATAAAGGTGAGTATAAGAGAGAGTCTTCCCTTCAAGAATACATAGAGGAGACATGCCCTTGTGTGTATTATACACACAAGGGCCAACAGCAAAATTGATGTCAAGCTGCTACTTTATTAATAGCAAAGTTAGCAACTGACAAACTGACAACTCATTACAAAGCCTGTTGAAGGGTCTTTAGGAGCCTGTGGCTGAAGCACAAGGCTGAAGCCAGACCTCTGATCACCGAGTCCCCATGAGATCTAAGCCTTGGGATCTTACCTTCTTTGGCCAACAGCAAGGAGAAAATAATCTGTGGAAGGTCCAGAGTTCATTTCCTCGGTTTTGGAGAAGCAGAGAAAGTGAGACAGTGAGACAGAGAAACAGAGTAAAAGAGAGTGGCAGAGGAATTTGAGAGGTATGAGAGGAATCCAAAAAGAATTTTTGCTAATTTGACCAATCAGATTAATGATTTCCCCTCCTTTATCTGGAAATTAAAGGAGATTCATGACAGGAAAATGTAAGCCTTTTCCTTCTTTTTTTTTTTTTTTAAAGATTTTATTTATTTTTTTTGACAGAGAGAGACACATTGAGAGAGGAGCACAGGCAGGGGGAGAGGAAGAGGGAGAAGCAGGCTTCCCACCGAGCAGGGAGCCCGATGTGGGGCTCGATCCCAGGACCCTGGGATCATGACCTGAGCCGAAGGCAGACGCTTAACGACTGAGCCACCCAGGCGCCCCGCCTTTTCCTTCTTTTAGGTGTTGGAGGAAAGAAGCTAGAGACAGGGAAATGAGTTAGAAAGCTTTTGTAATTGGCCAGGGATAAGGTCCTCCAAAGGACACTGGTGTTATAAATGATGGGGGTATATCTGAGAAAATTTGTATGAGAAAAAAAGCTATAAACATGGGGCCTAAGAATAGCAACAGCAGAGCCACAAAAGGTTACCATATTTTTGAAGCCTAGTCAGCCAAGGCAATGACTACTAATTTACTCAACATTTTAAAGCACCTACTCAGTGCATTCATTGCACTAGACTTGTTCGTTCATAGATATAGACATAACCTCTTAAGTTCAAATATCTTACACTTTCAGGCCAGCTATATCCATAAACACACAACTGGAATACAACATGGTTGTCACCATAAAGGATGAACATACCAGAAACCAGGCAAATGCAGAAGGAATGCCTTGTTATGCCCCAGGACCTGGAGGAAGGCTCCACACAGAGAGAGAACATATGAACTAAGTCTTTGAAGCCAGAGAAAGGGCTCACTGAGCAAGGTGACTATATGGAAAGAGAATGCTGACTGAGCGATCAAAGGAAAGGAAGCATTGCTGAACACACTGTGTGTTGAGAACCATTTATTTATGTCTGCTGAGCTCCCGCCCTAGATAGGGATACCAGAGTGCATCGTAGAGAAAGTCTCTGCTCTTATGAAGATTCCACTATGGTTATGCAGGAGAGGGAGCACAGACAATAAACAAATAAATGATAAAGATATTATTAGAAACTGACATTCACAACCTGGAAAATAAAATGGGCTGATGAGATAGCTCCGGGAGACCTATTTTATTTGGAGAGGGGATCAAGGAAAGTGTCTTTTGGCCCTGACAGTTGAGCTCAAATGTTAGGAGGGATTCAGCCATGTGAAGATGAGGGACAGGGCGCCTGGGTGGCTCAGTTGGTTGAGCGACTGCCTTCGGCTCAGGTCATGATCCTGGAGTCCCGGGATCGAGTCCCGCATCAGGCTCCCTGCTCGGCAGGGAGTCTGCTTCTCCCTCTGACCCTCCTCCCTCTCATGCTCTCTGTCTCTCATTCTCTCTCTCTCAAATAAATAAATAAATAAAATCTTTAAAAAAAAAAAAAAAGATGAGGGACAACACTCCAGGAAAACGGGGTAATGAGAACAAATGCTCAGAGACCAGAGCAGACTTGGAAGATTTAAGGACTAGGTTGAAGGTCCACACAGCTGGAGCTCGTGAGTAAAGGATCAAAGAAACAGGAAGTGGCCAGACCATGTGAGACCTAGGAATATTTGACATGGTGGGGACATAGAGTGAGGAACCTGGCAGCAAGGTTAGATCATGAAGAGCTAAAGGTGCTGCACTATGGAATCAGGACTTCCACCCATTGTCTTAGCTCAATCCTGCTGCTGTAACAAAATGCAATCAACTGGGTGGTTTAAAAGCAACAGGAAATTTTTTTTCACAGTTGTGGAGGCTGAGAAGGCCGAGATCAATATGCTGACAGATTTGGTGTCTGGTGAGAGCCCACTTCCTCATAGACAGCAGTCTTCTCTCTATGTCCTCACATGGTGGAGGGGGTGAGGGAGCTCTCTGCAGTCTCTCTTGCAAGGACACTAACCTTATTCATGAGGACTCCACTCTCATGACCTAATTGTTTCCCACAGGTTTAAATTGGCCCTGCTCCTAATGCCATCATATTCAGAGTTAGAATTTCAACATATGAATTTAAGAGGGATATAAGCATTCAGCCTAGTGTACTTGTATAATTGGAAACTAGTGAAAAGGAACAAGATTGGGGGAAAGTTCTAATTTTAGTTTTGTTAGCCAGCTGAGTGGCTGAGGCGCCCTCACTCAGACACCATCCAGCCTCTGGATAGATTAACAATGGTCTATAAAAGGATGTTCACAGCAGGCAAGACTGGGGATTAAGTATTAATAAATTGTCTATGTGAGCCTGGAATGCAGGCTCAACAGTCATCCAGAGAGAGGCAAATTCACAAGATTTTTTTTTTTTTCTCTTCTTCCACAAGCCCCTTGGACACAGAATGTCCTCTGTGAACTAGCCAGGAGAAAGCAATCTGGCTTTACAGTGCATGTAATCTGGAAAGCAGGGAAAGAAACATTTAAGCTGTTATTCAAACAAGTTTCATTCCAATTACTACTTTCCTCTCTGTCAAAATCAATTATTCTCACTTTTGACATGGCCATTGCTTGCTGAGGCGATGGAGGCATCTGGCTCCGTATTTTTCTCTCGATGTTTTCTTTTTTGGTTGCTTTCAGTTGTGGGTTGTTCTATAGTGTTGTTGTTGATTTTCACATTGCAGCCAGAGCCACGGAGTTGCTTTTACATGGCCATAAAGTGAAATGAATGTACACAGGAAAGGGAGACTTGCTCCAAGTCAAGTACTGGACAGCTTAGTAAGCTTAATATATATTCAGTTTCACAGGCAGAGACCTGTTTGCTCTCATTGCTAAAAGACACAGTGGCCATTTGCTTTGTGACATCCCCCACATCAGCACTGGACTCTAGCCAGACGAGGACTGACAGGCCAGCTCATTTTTGCCTTGTGACCCTGGGAGAAACGCGAGTCCCAGATGACTTTGATGGGCTAATTGTAGCAGCCCACTGAGTTAATCACACCACAGTTGGGCGCCTGTCAGCACCTCCATGACGCTATCAGCTGAGGCTTCATGACACAGAGAAAAGGGAAGTGAACAGAGAGAGCTTAAGTATTTCCTAATATGTGGCTATTAAATTGAATTTGACCAATGTTCCTGCAGTCAAGTTGGGTCCTCTTTTGTTCTGTCATCTTGAGTCTCCTTGTGTTATTCTTTGCCCTGTCTTCTGAAAGTCAGGCATGAATTTCAAAATGGCGGCCAGCATGCATGTTTTCAGTGACTAAAATTTTTATTAAAATTTACTATATTAAAATTGTTTTAAAATTTATTCAGCTGTAGTTTTAAAACATCTCTTAAATCATATATTCATTCCTGTCTGTACTCCGATGGACTCTAAGGAATCCAATTTAAAACTCAGTGAGGTGATAGTAGGAAAGATGTGGGAAGATCCAGGGGTACCTATACTTTCTTTTGTTACAGCCACATTAAATTTATTTTTGTCCTCTGCTTATTTCCTGCATTTTATCACATTCAAGATTTTGTTCATAACGTTCTTATAGACTTGTCTTAGACTGGGTGGCTTAAACAACAATGTATTTCTCATAGTTCTAGAGGCTTCTCCTTGTACCCACATGTGACACAGTGAAAGTGAGGATGTCTATCCTATACCTGTCCCACCATTATATTTTGGATGCACATAACCTGCTTGGTTTCACAGGTTCACAGCTAGAAAGGAATTTTACCTCAGGATGAATCCTACCTCGAGTCTCGCCCGTATATGATTTATATGATACTTAGAATTTAGGTGAGACTTTGGACTTTAAAGTTGATGCTAGAGGGCGCCTGGGTGGCTCAGTTGGTTAAGCAACTGCCTTCGGCTCAGGTCATGATCCTGGAGTCCCGGGATCGAGTCCACATCAGGCTCCCTGCTCAGCAGGGAGTCTGCTTCTCCCTCTGACCCTTCCCCCTCTCATGTGCTCTCGCTCTCTCTCTCTTTCTCTCTCTTTCAAATAAATAAAATCTAAAAAAAAATAAAAAATAAAAAATAAAGTTGATGCTAGAATGAGTTGAAAGTTTTGGGCTGTTGGGAAAGAAGAAATGTATCTTGCATACAAGAATGACATGAATTTTAGAGGACAAGGGTCAGAATGCTGTTTACTGAATGATCATGTCCACCCACAAAATCCATAAGTGGGAGCCCTAATGCCCAATGTGAAGGTATCCAGAGATGGGACCTTGAGAGGTGATTACATCATGAGGGTAGAGGCCTCATAAATGGGATTAGCTGCTTCTTCAAAACTTTGCTTAGGAATCTCTTCAGTTAAATATCCAATTTCATTGGTCTCAAGATCTACCTTCCACAAAACAGTAGAACACAAACAATTCAGTGAGGTTTTTTGCTGCTTTATGACAAGGATTGCCTTTTTTCCCCATTGTCCAGTAACATGCTCCTCGTTCTCATCTAAGACCTCACCAGAATGGCTTTGACCATCATATTTCTATCAACATTCTGTTCATGATCATTCATGCATTCTCTCAGGAGATGAATGTTTTCTTGCAGCTCTCCTCTTTCCTTGCTAAGTTCCCATAGTGCCTTCATGATGACCGGGCTTTCTCTAGCAAGCTCCACAAAATGTTTCCAACTGCCACCTCTTACCCAGTTCAAAAGCTGCCTCCACAATTTTAGGTATTTGTTACAGCAGCACCCCACTTTCAGTACCAATTACTGTCTTGGGTCATCTCAGGCTTCTGTGACAAATACCATAGCTCACAGTACTGAAGGGTGGGAAGTCTGAGATTGGGGTGCCAGCAAATTCAGTGTCTGATGAGAGCTCTCTTCCTGGTTTGCACATGGTCACCTTCTGTCTGTATCATCACATGGATGAAAGAGAGAAATCATCTCTCTTGTCTCTTCTTATAAGGGCTCCACCCTCACGACGACCTAGTCACCTCCTAAAGGCCCCACCTCCAAATACCATCACACTGGGGTTAGGGCCTGAATATATGAATTAGTCAGTCCATAGCAAAAGAATTAAAAGAAGTGACTGATCTCCACAGTTGGGTTGATATTTATTGTTCTCTAAAAAGTTTTCTTCCTGTACACACACTTACATATATATGTACATACATATTAATATGTAAATATATCTAGTTATAGATTTTTCTTGTATTTATTATTTATTTATTTTATTCTTTACCAAATGTGATTGTTGATATTATGAGCTATGGTAGTATTGGCAAACTTTGAGATCTATGGGAAATTATTTATCTTACGTGAACATCAAGATTTTACTATATTAAATAAGCTATTTTCTGACACTCTTTATTTGCCAGATTTGCTTGCACATCCATGAGTTGACTATATCTAAAACAGCCACCAGAGATATCATTGCTGTATCCCAAATTCAATAATTTTTAATTCTTCCAAAAGAATATCTGATACTCACAGTAACTCAAGGAAGCAAGAAGTGGAGATCTTTTCTCGTCTGTTGTATACACAAAGAAATAAAGTCACATAAAGATAAAGTGGGCTAGGGTCTTTGGAGGCAGTGATGTTGACTATCTTGTTCACTTCTCATCCCTCCATCAAGTACTGGTGTATAGTAACTGCTTAATTACTAAATAACGAATTTAGTGATTAAATTAATTGTGGAAGACACATCATCCTTTACTGTCACAACTGCTTCTATAGTTTTTGGTCTCCAAACCTACAACCCTGTGCTAAGTGCACGTAGGAACATCCAATAATGTGTTGCTTTGGTCACAAGCAAACATTGCATGAATACTATTATTTAAAGAATTTGAAAGTGCTTAAAAAGTATCAGAATCATTATCATTATAAAAATAAGAAGTTTATTTGATGTTTTCAAATTTTTCATATGGCTTTGAGTCATTTATAAGTTACATATGGGAGGAAGGTAATGGGGACCCATAGTGTTTTGGTCCTTGTGGCCCCTGAGGCTCTTACTCTTGCCATCTCTCTATGTTCTTTCTTCATCAGCTCCTGCTTCCTTTACCCTTTGAATTGGAGTGTTTGGGCTCTTTTTGCCATCAAAGGACTTAATCTGGACTCTTGTGATGCCTACCAAGAGAAGCTTTCATAGCCTGGAAAATCTCTGTAAGAACCACCACTAGCAAGCTACCTCTAAGATACCCATTCAGAAACCCAGAAGCTAGATATAGTTTGGTCTCAAGTAAGAGGCAGACCCTTACCCCAGAAGTGTTTATTTTTCTTTTAATAAATTAGTGAAGCAACACAGACATTACAGAAATGCTGAGGGCCCTCTCCCAAAGCACCAGCAGGATGAGGTTAGAGAAGCCAGGAGGATCCCCTGGTGAGTCTGGGCAAAGTCTGAGACAGCCCCGGGATTTCTCAACTCCGAGCTCAGAACTCAACAACTCACCATGAGGCCTTCCCAATGAACTTTGTCCCAGTGAGGGTGGGCATTACAGGAAAAGATAATGACCAGTCTTAGCTCCTCCTGTGGCCTGGGAAAGATAGGTGTGTGAGCTGCTGTCTACCCAAGGTTGCAAGGACAATGAGCCCCTGAGCTAGATGGTCTTAGAATAGACTCACAGAATCCAAGGGATAAAATGGAAAATTGAACCATTTCTATGTTCTCTTTCACTGGTGTTTTTTTATCCACTGCTAAATGACTCCTGTGATGGGATCTTACGACTTTCTAATGTTACAATTATTAAATCAAATAATTTTAATTGCTAGATATACCTACTAAAATATACCCTAAGTGACTTTGCATTATTCATTGTTTTGCTCTGTGGAGGCAAAATAAATGGAACTTTTCTCTACTTTCTATAAGAAGTCTTCAAATATTTGAAGGTAGGAGGCTTACAGCCATAATTCTTCTTCTATCTGGGCTAAACAACTCCATTCCTCTTCCTACCCCAGCCTGGTTTCTACCTTCACTGAAATTTCTCACCATGGCTACCAATGAACTTAAAAATAATGAATCCTGTGAACAGATTTCAGTTCCTACCTTACTGAACTCTTCGGATGCATCTAACAGGCATAATTGCTTTCTCCTTGGAATATTTCTCTTGACACATTTTTCCCAGTTTGCCAGCCTCACCCCATGGCATGTATTCTCAGTCACCCTTCTGCATTGTCTTCTGTGCTTTAACTACCCACTAAGTGTTGACATTCCTTGGGCTCTTGTCTTTGCCTTCTTATCAGTGTAGGAACGAACTCTCAGTGAATGTATCCACACCTGTGCCTCAACTCTCATCTAAACATTGATAATAACCAAATTACACTTCCTGTTTGAGCATCACATGACTATATTCAACTTCACCAAAAAACACCCCATTGGGATCTCAAACTCATTAAGTGCAAAACTATGATAATTGCATTCCTCACAAGAAAGTTCCTCCTCTTCTGTGTTCTTGCTTTCCTCCTCCTGTGCTCCCAAACTTAATAAATTGCCTGCCATCTATCTCCTCAATGACACAGTGAAAAAACCTACAAGTTATCTTTGGCCTAAGTCATTTATCTGCAATTTTCCAACAAATGAGGATTGAAGATGGAATTTAAATCCAAGGCTCCTGCCTTCTTGATGTGAAACCAAATGGTTTTTCTTCATATATTTATTTTTGTATACCTATCTTGTAATTTATCTTTACTCAGGTAAATATATGCAAATACAACTTCTCAGAAAACATTAACTATTATGTGCTGAAATTAATTTCAATGACAGAATATATACTTCCAGGGCATCTGGGTGTTGCAGTCAGTTAGGTGGCCGGCTCTTGATTTCAGCTTAGGTCATGATCTCAGGGTCCTGGGGTTGAGCCCCACAATGGGCTCCACACTCAGTAAGGAGTCTGCTTGAGATTCTTTCTCTCCCTCTTCCTCTGCCACCCCTTGCTTGCACACTCTCTCTCTCTTTAAAATAAATAAATATATCTTAAATATATATATTTTTCCATTCTATTTCATATCATCCTCATATGAATACAGAACTTTGATACATCCTACAATTGCTTATGAAGTTTATTTCTGTCAAGGAGAAGTGAGGCATTAAGGCAAAGTTCACAGCTGAGACCAGGCACACTTTGCCAACAGTTAACTTCAACAAGGAGAACTTTGACACTTGCAATAGGGGGAAACCTTTCCATGAATTGCTGCTTTATTAAAACCTTGCCCAGCAGATGCAGTTTAAGTGGAAAGGGAATTTCTGCTTCTGTATATAGGACTGTGGGGTCAGATGTCAACCAGGGTCTTCTCAAGCTGGACTGGAAGAACTTGCCTCTTCTATGTCAGCCTCCATATTTTAACTGATGACAAATACTTAAGAATTAAATACTTCTATTAAGGAAGGCATGATGCCTTGCACAGCCTGCATGCTTAAGTGTTGCCATGGATGTGAACTTCAGTGTTTCCACACCATTTCTAAATATTTGCCGAGAACCATTTCCTGCTTCAAAAATTACAAAAGTCTAACTTGGAGATTAGATATTTTGGGGCCAGTCAATTATTTCAGAAGAATTGTACTTTGTTGAAATCAACACTCAAATATGCTCCAGCAACATTGGGGTTTGGCAAGCTTGCCTAATCTAGGAAGTTCAAAATAAAGTCTGCATGCTCCATCCTTAGAGTTCTCAGCTCGGGTCGGACAGCACAGTGGGCTGTTACATAGGAGGCCATTCTCTTGAAAGCAAGTGGTGGAAATTGGGCATGAAATCCTCTATTCAGGAGAATACAACTTGGTATTATCCTAAAATGTGCATGATTAGGTGAACACATTCAGATAGAATAACATTTCCTCCCCAATCCACCCTCTTAACCTTCAGTCGCCTTTCAAATGATTTCATTATTCAGATTATAAAATTTAACTTACTTGCTTGCTCTTGCTGCCAAAAGTTTGCAGACTGTTGCTGGGATCTGGTAGATATTCTGAGGATGAATCGTCCAGTGTCTTACTTTTCCATGCAATATCAAATATATTCACTGTGCAGAAGAAAATAGTAGCCACAATTTATTAAATGTCTGCTATGTGCCATATTCTATATGAAGCTCTTTGTTGACCTTATCTTTTTAAATTTTTATAAGCACTCTTTGAGGCAGAAATTATTTTAAATATGTGTATATTCTGCCTTAATCCTAAAAGAATTCAAGACAAAGAAGATGACAGTAAACTTATTCTCTCAAAGAGTAGTTTAAATCTCAGAGTACTTAGGTAACGTTCTAAGAGGCATAGAGCTAAGGAGTGGCAGAATTGGGGGTTATACTCCAATTGGCCTAATTCCAAGGGCTATACAGTGCCCACCACACCTTTAATAGGCACTATAATGACTAGCAAAGTGACTGGTGGACCACAGTAGAACTGAGTGAGGCAGGGAAAAGCACAAGACGGGAGAAGCAGCTGTTAGATGGAAAAATGCAGAACCAGGAGTGAGCAAAACTTTAAAAAAAAATCTATGGCATTTAATATCTCACAATGAGAGGACTATAGGCATTTTGGATGGATAGTTATTTCTTAAGCAGCACTATTCCCACATTGCAGGATGGTGCCAATACTCTCTCCAGATACTTAATGTCAGCAACATTCCTATCACTGAGACAAACAAAAACACCCTCTGTGTTTCCAAATGCCCTTTAAGGGGGCAGTGCTGCTCCCAATTAAGAACCACTGCTTAGAGGAAGGGGGAACTATAATCTTAATAATTATAGATATTAATATTCTCATTTTTCCAGAAGTGGAAATTCTAAATTCTAGTTCATACCTTTGGAATAGGTGCTAAATGTTATATTTTAACCCAATAATACCACTGTCATAATTGCCTTGATATTTCTTTCCTTGCAAAGATCATAATCTTGTACCTAAAGAGACATTTTGTAGACACATATGCAGATCATTCATTTCCCAAAACAGGACATGGGTCTTCTACAATCTCCAGAGTGTTCTTCTTACGATAGATACTTGAATAATCTGCTTAACTTAATTTTCTACTTAATTGATTAAAGACAAGATCCTAATAAAGGCAATCCAACTCTTTTTTTTTAATTCCAGTGTAGTTAACAGTGTTATATTAGTTTCATATGTACTATATAATGATTCAACACTTCATACATCACCCAGCACTCATCACGACAAGTGCAGTCCTTAATCCCCATCACCTATATCAGCACACCCCATCCCCCTCCCTTCTGGTAACTATCAGTTTGTTCTCTATAGTTAAGAGTCTGTTTCTTGGTTTGTCTCTCTTCCTCTCCTTTTCCTTCCCTTTGCTGATTTGTTTTGTTTCTTAAATTCTACCTATGAATGAAATCATATGGTATTTGTCTTTCTCTGACTTTCATTTAGCATTATACTCTCTAGCTCCAACCATGTCATTGCAAATGGCATGATTTCATTGTTTTTATGGCTTAATAATATTCCATTGTGTATATACACCACACCTTCTTTAGCCATTCATCTATCAATGGACACTTGGGCTGCTTCCATAATTTGGCTATTGTAAATAATGCTGCAATAAACGTAGGGGTGCATTTATCTCTTTGAATTAGTGTTTTTGTATTTTGGGGGGGGATAAATACCCAGTGGTGAGATTACTGGGTCATAGGGTAGTTCTATTTTTAACTTTCTGAGGAAACTCCATACTGTTTTCAACAGTGACTGCACCAGAAGGCAAAACAACTTTTGATCCATTTCTGCTTGGGAGTCTGAATAGGAAAGACTTCATGAAGTAAGTGGTAATCTTGTGAACACTAATTCAATATGCAATATTAAGTTAATATTTATTTAAGATTTAAAGGGTGTTCATAGATAGGAAAAGACATGGTGATTGAGAACATAGCAAAGTCTATGACATGGGAAAGCATTCAAAATATGATCACACTTAGCAAGACCGAAGGATTCAGGTTATTTCCAAGTAGGAGAGTAACTTAGGGTTTCTGCAGAGCATCTGGGTTACACTGAACAATGGCAGACATCTTTCTCTAATCAGTGTAACCCCCACATTTGTCCATTTTTGCCTTGTCCATGAGTAGCAGAAAATGACTGTGTCCTAGCTCTAAAATCTCTACTATAGCATATGTTTCTAGTGAGCATCAAGAAAGCATGAACTTCCGGTGAACACATCACAAAAACACTAAATCAAAACACAGACCTCTCAGAGTGAGCCAGGTTTCATTAATGCAAGGAAAGGAATGCTTATAGCCTCTCTATGATATTTAGTACAAACTACAAGCATATAATCTGCCATCCAACTTTAACTCAGTCCTCCATTAACACCCAGGCCCTGATTCCCAGACTTCTCTATGCATCCCTTCATTGATAAAGTCCTCTTTTTTTCTCTCAACTAGCTAGCCTATATCCACCTGTTACCACTAAACACATGCTTTGCAATTCTCTGCCCCACTTTTCCCCTGAAATCAAACTTCCATGATGGAAAGCAGATTCCAGGGTCATCTTCTCTTTGACTTCCAACTGGGTACAGCAATTGGGAGGAAAGGTCCCAAATGCAGAAAAACAGGATTAGTGGAGAGAGTGCTGGAGCATTTATCTCCCACCCCCTCCCTGCTGCCTCCCTGACTTGCTGATGTGGTTCTGGCAGTGGCTGTGTTCCTCCTGGACCACAGTTCCCATAGACATTTTTTCCTTTATGGTCTGGCACTTAGTGGGCTTTTTAACACTGTTTCCTCTGCTTGGATCTTCAGACCAAGGGGTAGTAATGACTGCCCACAATTACCAGTCTCTGGGTGCCTTATTTTTCCTTGTTGATTCCCCTGAGCCCTGCCTACAGCTTGATAAATTTTTCCCCTTTATTAAAGTCTCCAAAATTGAACCATTGGAGTGGTTTTGTTGGGACTCTAACCAATATGTCCTCCCTCCATTGCTATCCATCATACCTTGGAACTCCCCACCTGTAATCAGCAAGCTCCTCTTGATCCTTGGCCTCTTCACAAAATGTTCACTCTCCCATCTTGCCTAGAAACCTAGCTGAGACTCTTTGCAAGTTCACTTTCCCTATAGCTTTGCAAGTGGAGGATTTGTTATCTCACACCCCTTGTGGCTTGGGAGCAGCACTGTCTCATCATTATAGTTTTCTGGCCATTATCCATTACACACACACCAAAAGCAAAGGAACCCCTATAGTTTAAAAGGGTCATGCCATCCCGTTTTATCTTCATCTTTACTGATTTGTTGCTGTCATCCCCTGACCTCCAAACCACTTCTCCTCATTCATTTAAGTCTTTAGCTGTTAATTCATCCTTCCACTATTACTCTTGTCTTATAGTGACATCAACATTTATTCATTCAGCCAACAGATATTTTTGGAGTACCTATTAATCTTGTAGTTACTAAAGATACAGTGTTGAGTAAGACAGAAGAAGCTCCTACTCTCACATACTAATATGTGGGGACAAAGGAGGAAATCCATGTGAATTAATCATTTAAACCTTAGCCTAACCAGTGTCACAGATGACTATTGAATGGGGTCCCAGGAATTGTGCAAGAGAATAGCCCTGTTAGCCCTTTACTCCTTATTTTCCTTATCTCTAAAGACTTCTCTTTCAAATTGACTTTACTTACTCATTCCCATGTGTCATGCTCACATTATCATCACTAGAACCTGTGTTGCCTACAAAATCTCAAATTTAAATATAGAATTTTCTGATCTTCACCTTCCATTCCAGGGCTCGCTTTCTTTAGTGACCCTCTTACAAGTTGTTTAGACTCACTATACTTCCAGGCTGTTGGTACCACTTTTTTCTCACTATTCCTGAGGATTTTTTTTCCCTATCTTTAGGACAAATGGGAGAGCTGAACTGAGACTGCACATTAAACCAGAGATTCTCAAGGAAACTGAGTGGTCCCAGCTTACCGGGGCTGAAAACACAACATCTTCTTTTTGCCACCAGTCCAAAAACGGTATTGCTTTGTGATGTGGTTAGTCTCTGGGCAACCCGTTTTCAACTAAGCAACTCCATCCCTACAGAACCAAAGCCCTGCAATAATATTCCTCTGTTTAAATTCTTAAAGTTGTTTTTGTACTCTTCTTTGGACCCCAACTAAAACACAAAAGGCTAGTAACATTGAAAAGATGTCTAACTCAATAATATCAAGGGGAAATCAAAATTAAGACAACATATCAACCAAATTGACAATAAATAAAAAGCTTCTGCACAGCAAAGGAAATAATCAACAAAATTAAAAAGCAATCTATGGAATGGGAGCAGATATTTGCAAATGACATATCTGATAAAGGATCCGGTATCCAAAATATATAAAGAACTTATAAAACTCAACACTCAAAAAATAAATAATCCAATTAAAAATGGGAAGAAAATATGAGTAGACATTTTTTCAAAGAAGACACACAGATGGACAACAAACACATGAAAAGATGCTCAGCATTACTCATCATCAAGGAAATGCAAATCAAAACTACAAAGAGATATCACCTCACACCAGTCAGAATGGCTAAAATCAACAACACAAGAAACAACAGATGTTGATGAGGATGTGGAGAAAGTGGAACACTCTTGAATTATTGCAGTGACTCTGGAAAGCAGTATGGAGGTTTCTCAAAAAGTTTAAAATAGAACTTATCCTGTGATCTAGCAATTGCACTACTAGGTATTTCCCCAAAGAATATAAAATACTAATCCAAAAGGATACATGCACTCCAATGTTTATAACATCATTATCTACCAAATTATGCAAACAGCCCAAGTGTCCATCAACTGATGAACGGATAAAGAAGAGGTGGTATATATTTACATACAATGGAATATTACTCAGCCATAAAAAAGAATGAAATCTTGCCACTTGAAACAACATGGATGGAGCTAGAGAGTATTATGCTAAGCAAAATAAGTCAGTTAGAGAAAGACAAAGGCCATATGATTTCATTCATATGTGGAATTCAAGAAACAAAACAAACAAGCAAAGACAAAGAGAAAGAAAGAGAAAAAGAAACCACGAGAGAGACTCTTAACTATAGAGAACAAACTGATGGTTACCAGAGGGGAGGTTGGTGGAGGATGGAAGAAATAGGTGATGGGGATTAAGGAGTGCACTTGTTGTGATAAGCACCAGCTTATTGTATGGAGTGTTGAATCACTATATTGTACATCTGAAACTAATAATAAACGCTATGTTAACTAGCTAGAATTTAAATAAAAACTAAAAAAAAGAGAAAAACACCTATATCTTAAAGAAAAAAAGTAGTTGACATGGTTATAGAGTTAAGAAACACTTATACATTTCTACTGGGAATATAAATCAAAATAACAAACTGAAATTGAAAACAACTTATATTACCTTTACATTAGTGGACATTTACATATCTAGCATTTGTAATTCCTAATAATTAGAGAAACTCTTGCCCTTTATACTCTTCTGCAAAGTCTTGTACAAACTTAACATATTTTTTAAATGTTAGGAATAATCAGAAAGAAAGAAAGAACCCCAAATGACCATTAACAATGTTATGGATTATAAATTATGAAATATAAATATATATGATAAATCATGAAATATATATATAATGGAAAAACCTACCTTAGAGAGCTTTAGTGGCTATTATGTATGTATGTATTATGTATGTATTTATTTATCTATTTTTGGAGAGCGCACGTATGCGCATGCACATGCTGAGAGTGAACAGGCAGGAGGGGCAGAGGAAGAGGGAGAGAGAGAACCTTAAACATGCTTCACGCCCAGCAAGGAGTGTGACCCCAGGCTCAGTCTTACGACCCTGAGATCATGACCTGGGCCAAAAGCAACAGTCTCATGCTTAACTGACTGAGCCACCCGAGTACCCCTTTAGTGGTTATTATTTAACTATTCTATGCCTCAGTATCTTCATTGGAAGAATGAGGAGCTGATCCTGCATAGCTCATGAGGACTTTGTGAGGATAAAATCAAGTAATTTAAGAAAAGTATTTAACGGAGATACTATTTTAACAAAAAATAGTATCTCCTCTTATTATATTATCAATATAAATAATGATATTCTCACACAAAAGTTAATTTATAGAAAGCATGGTGCAAAGACTGCTATGTATAGTAGGGACATGACAGAGTTTTTCTGAGATGGCCCTACTGTGTGAGAAGGAACACTCATTCATGTGGTCAACATCTCAGATAAGCTACCCAAAAGACATTAACAAGACTTTTTATTGCACGATCATGATCTTTGCCAAAGAATGTCCAAAATGCAAGCAGAGTAGCCAGAAGGAAATAGTCCTGTGGTCAGAAATAAAGTTTAAACAGAAATAAGTTATGTGACATTAATGAAGTCCAATCTCTACCTCCAAAAAGCTGGACATTAGCTTAGTCTCACTGTATCTTAATTTCCAAGTCTACAATAACAGCTTAAAAGACTGGTCTCTGCGATCAAACTACCAGAGATTTGGTCTTGAATCCATTGCTGACCAACTATCTGACTTGACTCAGTAAACTCTCTAGGTCTCAGTTTTCTTGTTTTTAAAATAAGGATACTATACATAAAATGGTCAAGAAGATTACATGAAATAATGTTTATAAAAGGCTTCACCCAGTAGCAGGCACGTTCGAAGTGCTCAATGAATGTTTTGACTGTCATTTCTCAGTCTCTATCATGGCATCTATTTAAATCCTGAGGGTCACTTCCCATTTATCTTTATGACTCAACATCCCCCCGAATCCAATACACAGAGTATGTTCAAAGGGTATTTCCTGATTTGCATTCTTATTGATCACAGAGAACCCAATTAGGTCTTTAGCGTCCATGTGAAGTTTATTTGGAAAACCCTTTGGGGTTAATTGGTGCTGTGCTCTTGCTAAAACATGGCTTCCTTGGTAGCAAGAGGGGAAAAGTCTATATTTTAAAAGGTTTCATGGACTGCCAAGAAGTGTTATAAAACAATATTTTGATGAGTTATACAGTAAATGAATCAGAAACATATGAGCTTAATTTCCCTGAAAATACATGTGGGTTTAAAAATGAAAGGAAAGGAATCTTGGCACACTTTGCTATGCCAAACCCAAAATGTTAAAAAAACATTTTAATATGTTAGGATGCACAAATCCTAAATGCAGCTCAATTTGCTCATCCTTCAGTGGCCTGCTCCCAGTGTACCTGTTGAGTCTGGTCTGCCATAGTCATAATGAGGAAAACCTAAAAAAGAAAAAAAAAAAAAAAAGCATATTGGCATAAGACAGAAAACCAAGAGTTCCAAGTCTAGACCTGGCCCTGCTACTGGCTAGCTGTGGGACTCTAGATTAATCACTTAGCTTTCCTGGACCTCAGCTCAGGAAAATAGTCCATGACTTGCAGACCTTACAGTGTTGTTAGAAGCTGTTAGAATGGCAGTTTAAGAATGTGTTAAGCCCCGAATTGTAGGGACCAGGCAAAAAAGTGAGATGGTGTCCTCAGGGTGTCTAGATGATCCCAGATCAACGGGTCAGAGTAAAACAGGCATGAACAAGATGAACACACGGCTTGCTACAGGTAACTCTTCAGCAAAATTAAGCGAGCATCCATGGTGAATTATCTGGACCACTCATGCTCACCTCCTTAATCCCCTTGCATCTCCAGCCTTTTACCGCACCTGCAGAGCAAAACCCCACCATCCAGGTGGCTGGATACCTTAAACATAAGGTCCTCAACATAATTTGGACCCACGGGGATCTTTTTCAACTCTTCTCCTTCCATTATTTCCATTCTATTTTCAGCTCTTCTCTTTTCCATTATGCTAACTCCAGACTCATCAGTGAATTCAAATCCTCTACTAAAACTACCATACTCTTATTTGCAGCAAATTTGGGGTCAAGAGACATTAATGAATCAGCATTACTCTCAAGTCTCTATTTAATCTTGTCCATACCCATCTGTATTAGCTAACTATTGCTATGCAACATAGTATCCCATAACTTAGTCACTTAAAACAGCATGTATTATCCCATAGAGTTGCAGAGGAGTGGGAATTCAGGAACATCTTAGCTAGGTGATACTGGCTCTGGATCTATCACAGTTTTGCACTCAAGTTGTCAACAGGGACTATAGTCGGGTGAAGTGTTGAAGAGGGGAGGACCTACTTCCAAGCCCTTACACGGTGGTTAGCAAGTCTCAGTTCTTCATTGGGCCAGAGGCCTCTATTTTTCATTGCATGGGCTTCTCCATAGGTTTCCTGACATGTTCTCAGGACATGGTAGTTGGTTTTCCCCAAAACAAGTGACCAGAGAGGAAGAGAGTATGCCTAAGACCGAAGCCAATCTTTCATAAACTAACCATGAAGGTCACATACCATCAGTTTTCCCACATGCTATTGGCCACACAGATCAACCCTGGTGTAATGTGGATGGAGGACAACACTAGGGTACAAGTATCAAGAAGTGATCATCATCAGGGCCACTTCACAGGTGGTTTCCACACCCCCTGCACTCTCATCTCAGTAATTTCTTCAGCCACTGTACTCAACCGAGATCTTCCCATCACATCCTACCTCCCTCTGGCCTGCTGTTCTCTGTCACTCTCCCGGTGCTCCACCTACCCTTGAAAGTGTTCTCTCCCTCTCTATGGATTCTCCATTTCCAGCCTTAGTATATACTCACTTGATCAGCTACAGAAAAATCCTTTGGGACCTCAGGATATTACTACACCTAAGATTCCTTGTTGTTGGTTTGTTTGTTTTAAGAGAATAAGCTTAACCAACACTTTTGCTAGTTTTAAGGGTTATGTCATTTGTTGAGGCAAAGAACTCTGCCACCCTGTTCACAAGTGATTGAAGCAGTAAGTGAACTAAGCATTTCTGGGTAGGGGCTAGACAAGACCAATGTCAGCCCTATCTGAAACGACTTGGTGCCAATGTCGTTCCAAGGGCCGCCATATTGGACAGTAGCAAACCTGTGCAATCAAATCAATTGTTGTGCAAAATGTAAGTATCAAATAAATAGAGAAATCAAGTCACTTTGATGCAGGCCATGGACCAAATAATGGAAACATGATAGGTCAGTTCTTCATATTTCTCCTACTTTAGGAACCCAGAGTATCTAAAGAGCTAAAAAGATAACATCCCTTGTTTCTCTCATATTCTAATGATTTCTTATAATTAGTATCCCATTATTAAAGGGAACCTATGCAACCTTAAAGTGCCTGATTTTCCCATTCCAATAAATAAAAAGTGCTAATCGTTTTTCCTGTTGTAGCATTCCAACCATACCTCTACTACTTTCTTCTTTAGTCAAGGTGAACTAAAGAAACTCTGTATTTCTGCCTCTGGACGTAGACTACCCCCTTCCAACCCTTCTCTGTGTAGAAACATCCTATGACTCAAGAGTGTCCAAATCTTCTCTATTTACTCATACCCTATTAGTTTTGTTCCTGAATTACTTACAATGATGTGTCCATGCAACACAGGATGAGGGGCATGCTACAGAAAAAACATACCATAATGACTTAGCCAGATACAGTTTTTAATTTTTGCACAAAAATTTTCTGCTTGACCATCCTTGAGTGCAGCTTTCATCCTCATGCTTGCTATTGCAAAAGATTGTAACTGACTGTTTCAATTCCAACATTGCATCAGTGTCCCAGGCAGGAATAAGAAAGGCAAAAAGTGAAAGGTATGGGGCATCTGTGTCTACTCTCTTTAAAGAGTTCTCTTGGAAACTTCGCTTAATGACCTTAGTTACATTTCATGGACCAGAACTCCTTGCCATCACTACTGATGACCAGTCCCAGCCACCTACAAAGGAGATTAGGGCATATATTTTTTTGAGCTGGGAACATTACCTCTCTGAACAAAATCAAGGCTCATTTGGTACATATGAAAGAGAAAAATGGATATTGAGGAATTGCCCCCACAGTTTCCACTTCAAATAATGCAGAGCAAGACAGGCATCATGGTAACTTGTATCATGTCAATTTACCTAAGCAGCAACCGAGTATCCCAGAATCTCCTTTCCTGTAAGGGTCTGGGTCATAAAGGACATTCTGAATCTGATTACAAGTAGGAGTGATACCGCAGCCATATTCTTTTTATGCCCAAGTGGTCTGTACAAGGCACCAGGAGCCATCGTGGTCATGCATGTTGCTGATCTGCTAGCTTGTCTCATGACTATGGGGCACAACTGGGTGCACAGCTCCTCTTCCCTAACTTCCTGTGGAGTTTGTCCCCAGCACCAAACACAGAAAGAAAGGCATACATCAATGTTTGACCAGCTTACAGAATTACATTAGGTCAAGTCCTTGTGATAAAGTTCATATTCTGTATCATTCTTAAAGGTTCTATTTCTCTAATCCAATAATGGCTGATTTAAAAAAATCCTCCATTTGGTAGATGAAGAAACTGATAATTATCTGATGACTTCCAACACTGAAGCAGGTGGAAAGCTTCCTACTCATAGTAGAAAACATCATCTGATAACTGATCAGCATGGAGCAGAACAAAGTGCCATGGGTACCAAAGTCAGCGAGTCATTGTATTATATCCCAAATATGCAATTTTCTGGGGGTTTGACCTTGGGCAATGCAACCTCTTGAAGACCTGGTTTTCTTATTTGTAGGACAAAGCTAATTGTACACCTATCTTTCAGGATTTTTGTTAGGTTTATGAATAATATATGTAAAAAGCCCAGCACGGTGTTTAATAAAGAGCAAATGTTTCAATCAATGATGGCTATTAATGCAGAGTTTCCATTACACCAATGGAGAATAAATAAAAATATTTTTTTAGTTTTGTAACAGAAGGAGCCACATATCATAAATGCAGGAAACTGCCAATGAAGTGTATTAGATAATAAAAAACATTGTCTAATGTTCGATAATTTAAGACAGAAATGTTCCCTTCTCTCTCTCTCTCTCCCACCCTCCACTATCCCACTGCCATCCCAGTGTGGGGATTTAACAAGTAAATCGCATCTTTTCCAGTGCCATTTAACTGACTTAAAGATACTAAAAAAAATGTTTTAATCAATTAATAAACAGACAAATATCTAAGTAGAAAAATGAACAAAGAGCATTAGTGAAAAATTGTCAAAAGAATGAACAGTAATGACAGAATCACATATTAAAATATATTCATCCCGAGCAGAAAATATACAAGACGAGCCTGGAACACCTTGCAGTGCCCGAGTAAGGAAATGCTCGAACAAGAAAAGGAAAAAGAGAGTTGCAATGATAAGGATGTGTCAAAGTGATACAGGAACCACCAAAAGTGCTCCTAGAGGCCAAAGCTGGAACAATCTGTGCAACAAAATAAAGTAGTAATGGACTATATCCCAACATATTAAATAAATATCCATGAGGTCATACTAATATAAAAAAATGAATGGATGATAGATAGATGATTGGTAGATAGATGATAGATAGATAAATAGATAGATAGATAGATAGATAGATAGATAGATAGATAGATGATAGACAGATGATAGACAGATAGATGATAGATAGATAAATGTAGAATAGAACAATCTCCTATGCAGAAAAATTCCAAATAATTTATGTAGTTAACTGCCCTAAAGAAGGTGAAGGATAACTTTGCTCATTAAGTGCAGGCTACACACAGTGATTTTTTCCAATGAATGCAGTATGGAAATGGAGAACAAAAGAGAACTTTCTAGTGCAGAAACCTGACAAATGCTACTTCAGGTGGTCAACGTCAACATCAGCACTTGTAAGTCATTCGATAGAATGTACCCTGGAGGGGCGCCTGGGTGGCTCAGTTGGTTAACCGGCTGCCTTCGGCTCAGGTCATGATCCCAGGGTCCTGGGATCGAGCCCCGCATCGGGCTCCCTGCTTGGCAGGAAGCCTGCTTCTCCCTCTCCCACTCCCCCTGCTTGTGTTCCCTCTCTCGCTGTGTCTCTCTCTGTCAAATAAATAAATAAAATCTTTAAAAAAAAAAATTAGCAGCAGTTAATGTGGTATATAGAGCTATTATCATCTTTATATGTTTGTTTCTTATTGATGTTTATAAAGTATTATAAATCTATTCTATGTACTAAAGTCATATGATATTTGTTTTTAATTTTTAGACACCTAAGGAGTATCTTACCTTGGGGAATGAGTCAGTAACCATAAACCCCTTTTTTCCCCCAAGTTGATGTCCAGGGAAAGAGGTTCTCAACACCTAACCCCACTTTCTTAGCGTAGCTTTTTGGATCTTAACCAGCTAGGGGTGTGGGGGAGGGCTGGCAATGTGAACAAAAGGAAACTGAAGTCTTAAGTGGTTCAACAACCTAACCAAGGTCATGCTATTAGCAAGAAGCCTCAGCAGTATGCATGTATTGATCTGTTTCATTCCAGAACCAGTTTTGCAACAACCTAACATTGTTCTGGAAACAGACAGAAATTGTTCAAATCTTGACCCTGCCATGTCTTAGCTGCGTCGATATCGAGCCATTTAAATAATTTCTCAGAGAGTTTCATTTATCATCTGTAAAGCTGAGGTAACTACACCCAGTTTGCAAAATTATGGCAGAAAAGGATGATCCTGCCAAAGTAAGTGCTTAATAAATATTTCTTGGATGAATAGATGAGTGAATGTCGGGACAATAAACATTAGCTAAACAGAGTATGATGACCATTTTTGTCAATGTACTAGTGGAGTAAGAGGTTCCTAATTATAAAACATCCTTCACAGGGATGATTCATCATAAGATATAGAACTGTATACATTTTACTCACCACTAAGTGGTTCTTTATCACTTTGATCTCCCTCAGAAATGTTCATTCTTTCTCAAATGCATACTATAAACTCTTTTAAAAGGTGTTTATTTTTAATATGAAAAAAATACTACTTCTTTACTTGTGCAAATGATAAATATATTAATTACATAGGTAGTTAAAACTAATATATTAAATTGTATTAAAAGCATTTTGTTAATTTCATAACTGGACTATAATGCATTAATAAGGATGTTTTGGCATTAAGAATCTGTCAATATATTATCTAGAAAGATATTATAAAATATCTGGAAAATTTCTATAAAATCTAGAAAATTTAGAAAAACTTGAAAGTGAAGCTATAGTCCAAACATTGATGCCTCTCATCAGCTGATTGAAATTGATAACTATTAAGAAATATCTCGGCATCAAGATTGTTTTCCCCAATTTTTTGCCAGTATCTGTCAATTACATGATGGCAGCATGAATACATATATGAAGGTTGACCTTCATCAGTTTTTTTAAAAAATATGAGAGAATATAATTTTTATTTGACAATTGCTTCTAAAGATATATTTCTTAAAAATAAATAAAATCCAGTTTGTTTTCTGTATTTAAGAGTCTGGTTTTTTTGTCTCTTTTTTTTTTCTATGTTTGATCGTTTGTTCTGTTTCTTAAATTCTATTATGTGATGTATAATATTGTATAATGTATATAATTGTATAATATATACATATAAACATATAATTTATTATATATAAATATAAATTTTGTAAAGTAATATAACATAAAATATTGTATAATCATAAAAGTGTATCATATAATATAAAGATACATAAATAAAATCCACACTATAATGCAGTAATGACATCTTTAACCCCCATAAAATAAATAAAAATAGAAAGACACTAAAATAAATAAATAAGTAAGTCCCTCTTTTGAAAAGGAATCCAAAGCTGAGAGACAAGATACTGAATTAAAACTCCTTAGCATTTAAACTTGCCTAGGTGAAGAATTTCCACAGGCCTGATAGGGATGAGCTCAAGCTCTGTGGTAGGAACCAGTGCTGTGGGTTTATCGGCAACAACGATGGTTAAAATCCAGGACCTTTATGACCTGCTCAGTGGTGGGTTTACATTGAAACTGTTATAAATTATTACAGAGGTGAAGCCAAGCCAAACAGTCCAACATAAATATATCTGCAGACGCACTGGCTACTATATATTCTAAACACTGTCAGTAAATGAATAAACAGAGGTTTCTAAATCATTTAAGAAAATATATTTACTCATGAAATCAATAATTTTTATTTTTTAGCTTGAACTCCTTCATTAAAAAAAAGACCTATTATATCAAATATTTTGGAATCTGTAAATCTCATGGACTCCCAGGCGGCTGCTTTCCTGCATAATGGCCAGAACTTCATGCGTCTCTGAGTGATGTGTGAATGTTTTTCAGTTTGGATACTTGACTAATCACTACCTGTTGAAATTGTTCCACTGCATTACACAAATTAAATATTTGAGCCCCATAATTTCGGCAGACTGACTCTGCATCTGTATAAAGGGACAAAGAAGTATAACATGACAGTCTGATTTTCCTGGGGTTTTGGGGAAAGCAGCAAGACTGCTGGCTTGTCCCTATGGGTGAATCATCGCCAACCAGAGGAGACAAAATTTTGTGGTCTGCTTTTATTTGCCTAGTCATATTACTCAGGGCTTTAAGTCTGCACATTGTTGACCAAAACATTAATTGTGGCAAAATAGTTTGTGTCGGTACCGACAGAGTAAAACCAGAGTAACCCACATGTACGACCATGGCTGAGTTTAAGCAAGGGGGAAAAAAGCTCCAAACCTCTGAAGTTAAAGTCATTGAGAGGTATGCTGTTCAAAACAGCTTCAGTAGAAATGAGGGACTTTTTTTTTTTTTTTTTTTTGGTCGGGGGAGCAAGGTTGGGGAGCTGCCTGTGGAAATAGTAGGGATTGGAAGTCAAAGCCTTTCTGGTTAATATTTCTCTCTCTCTGTGCTCCAGTATTAATCAATGTAATTGTCTTTCTCTGTCATCTGAATTTCCTTATCTATTAAACAGAGCCAACTTGTGATAATCTGCAGCCCACTTTTCCTAAGAGTAATTTGCCTTCACTTTTCCCTTTAGTGATAGGTGGTATCTATGAAATTTTGATGTAATCAATGGAAGTTGGACACAGGGGAGTAAAGCAAACCCGAAAATGTCAAACTGGATGTCATAGGATATGAAAGGTTTCCAAGGAGAATATGAAAGGAGACCTCCTAAAACAAACACATTTGAGTTTAGGATGCAAGCCTCAGGGTGAGAATGAAACTTAATGTTTGTTTTTTTGTTTTTTGGGGGTTTTTTTCTGCTCTATCCTAAGAATGTCTACTTTGGAGTTAAGCTGGAGACAAAACATGCCCTATTCCCAATGCCTTCGTTCCATATTATCCAGGTCGACTCCCAGACATCAGTGCAGTAGTCTAAGTTCCTATGAGTGAGACAAGACTTTATCTTCTCTTAAACAGCCCCAGCACTCCATAAGGTGAAACTATTTGCCAGGGCTCCAGCAACAGTAACATTTGATATTGGAAGGTTCTAAGAACTCCTGATTGATGGGAATCAGCTTCCAGATCTCTAAATGCCATGCATTGCAATGGGCCAGGAGAGGCTTTATTTGTTTGTCTTTAATTAAGTTCTTTAATTATTATAGGAGAACCACCTTTCCTGGATTTACAATAGTAATTAATGTATATCCCACCTCTGTGTCTTTAGAACAAGCTTAGTGTATTAGTTTCCTAGGGCTGCCAGAACAAAATACCACAAAGTGGGTGGCTCAAACAACACAGCTCTTCCATGCCTCTCTTCTATCTCTGGTGACGACAGGCAATTTTTACACAATAAAGCACTTCAATCTCTACCTCTGCTGTCACATGCTTCTCCCTGTTTGTCTCTCCCATCTTTTAATAAGGACACCACCCTACTCCTGGATGATCTCCTCTTCACTGATTACATCTGCAATAACCCTGTTTCCAAATAAAGTTCCATTCTGTGATACTAGGGGTTAGGACTTCAACATGTGTTCGGGGGGGGGGGGAACAATTCAACTCAAACACCAATCTGTTCATGTATCATACTTCTTCTAGTCTATAAAACTATTTCGGCCTTAAATGCTCATAACTATCAGTTCTCAAAGTGTGGTCCTACAGTCTGCAAGACCTTCTCAAGGAACCTGCAAGCCCTTCTTAAGGAACCTGTAAGGTGAAAACTATTTTCCTAATAATATTAAGAGTTATTTGCTTTTTTCACTCTTATTTTTTCATGACTATACAGTGGACTTTCCCAGATTCTTTACAATATGTGATGACATCAGCCATCTGATGATAGAATGAGTGAGTATTGTCATGTTTTTCTAGAATTCTCTAATGTTCTAGTGTTAGAGAATAAATGTGTGCATTTTCTGAGACTAACTCAGGCTTATCCTTAGTACTTCTACTATGCTTTTAGCTTTCTTTGGAAATATCTGCCTTAATCTCTGTAATCCATTTTGTTCAAAAATCATTTGTTCGAAATTCCAAAATTTCCCTTATACCAACATAAAAACAAAAAGAAATAAGTATACTTTGTGGTACTTATTTTTATACTTGTATCTTAGGATAGATCATTAGCTTAAAAAGGGAGATTGGAACACTTCCTCTCACCCTATATCTGCACCATTAACATCTAAATATTCTGAACAATTTGCTGAAAAAATATGTTGAAAACTGTGATAAGAGGAAATTATATAGAAAGCTCTAAGTAAAAAAAGAGAGTGTGAAAAAATATTTTACTTGATCACATCTTATGCAATACAGTGTTTTTTAATATTGTTATGCTTGCAGTTAAATTGAGATGTTATTCTGACATTAAATATCCAGAGTTTGAGAAGAAATTGAACATTTCAAATAAAGGCACAATGAGCCTTTTAAGCCAACAATTGTTTGGTACAATTTTTCAAACTAAAATGAAAAAGCCATCAAAGCATCTTACATACTGCCTTGGCTAAAGAAGGGCAGTCAATAGCTAAGAGCTTAATAAAACCTTGCCAAGAGGCGCCTGGGTGGCTCAGTGAGTTAAGCATCCAAGTCTTGGTTTTGGCTCAAGTCATAATCTCAGGGTCCTGGGATTGAGCCCCGCTGAGCGGGGAGTTGGCTTGTCCCTCTCCTTCCACCTTTGCCCCTCCCCCCGCTCATGCTTGCTTGCTTGCTCTCTCTCAAATAAATAAAATCTTTAAAAAATTAAAAATAAATTAATACATAAAAAATAAAAATAAAGCCTTTCTGAGTTGATATTGCCAAATGTCTGCCGAATGAAGTCAGTAAAAGAAATAACACTGACGCTTTTCAATGACACAGTAACTTGTCAAATGAAAGACATAGCTGCAAATATGAAGACTGAGTTACTATCTCCACTGAAGACTTGAACTTAAGCTGTTGTTCACCCTTATGGACTTGCTGGAAATTTTTTAAAGCGGACAGGAAAAGTCAGTATTACTTAAGAACATCTGTAGTAAAGCCCTAAAAGTTACTAATGTTATTAAATCTCAGCTCTTGATGACAATCCATGTTTTACTATTTCATGTGGTGGAATGAGATGTATCTATATAATGCCTCTGCTTCAGAACTAAGTCTGATGGTTATCTCCAGGACAAACACTGATGCAATTAATTGAATTGAAAGTTAACCTATTATTTGGTGGGGTTTTTTGTTTTTGTTTTTTTTTTTTGCTTTTTCATGAAAAACCATTTTTATTTGAAAGAAGGACTGAAAAACTATGTTTATTCAAACTTGATTATTAGACAAACATTTCCTTGAACATTAATGAAGTGCCACTGTCCAGTCAAGAAAAACAACATAGTGCAGTTTTTGCTGCCAAGGATAAAATTCAAGCTTAAAAGTGAAAATTAGGATTTTGGAAATCTTGTATCCTTCACCATGAGATTGACAGCTTCTTGACTTATTTACTTTTCTGATAAAATTGATGGTGATATTAACAAATGCTAATCTCAGTATTACTTTAGATCTGGATAATTCAATGACCTAATATTTTTTCAAATGACCATTACACAATGTTACAAAATAGGTCAAGATGGGCCAGTGGACTTTAGTGTAATAGAAAACCCAGTTATCAATATGGTTTCAGATGATACATTGCAACTGTCCTCTTAGAATCTACCACTTGGCAGTTTTATTATAATATCCCCGAAGAAATCCACAATTATTTGAAAAGCTGATTAGAGTGATCTTTCTTTGATTATACACCTGTGTGAGGCTGGATTATCTACATATATTTCAACTGAAACAATGTATTATAAGGACTGAATGCAGAAGCAGATAGGAGTGGACCTGTTCTCTATTAAACCAAATATTTAAAAGGTTTGCAAAAAATTGGGACACCTGGGTGGCTCAGTCGGTTAAGCGTCTGCCTTCGGCTCAGGTCATGATCTGAGGGTCCTGGGACCGAGTCCCGCATCGGGCTCCCTGCTCCGCAGGGAGCCTGCTTCTCCCTCTGCCTTTGTCTCTCTCTCTGTCTCTCATGAATAAATAAATAAAATCTTTAAAAAAAAAAAAAAGGTTTGCAAAAAATTAAAACAATGACATTCTTCTCACTAAGTAGGTTTTGTTTTCAAAGATAGTGGTTTATCACAAAAGTATGTATGTTAGCATTTCATAATTTATTACTTTTAAATGAATTAATAAACATTTTAGTTTTTTTCAGTGTATATACACGTATTAAATAACTATAAATACATAATTAACATCTCTTGGGAGTTCTCAATACTGGTAATACTAAAAGAGATCCTGAGATCATAAAATTTGAGAACTGCTAATCTAAACAATCACTGAGGGGCACTTCGATAGCTCAGTCGGTTGAGCATCGACTCTTGATTTTGGCTCAGGTCATGATCTCAGGGTCATGAGATGGAGCCCCGCCTTGGGCCCTGCATTCAGCAGGGAGTCTGCTTAAGACTCTCTCTCCCTCTCCCTCTACCTTTCCCCCAGCATGTGCTTTCTCTCTCTCTCAAATAAATAAATAAATCTTTAGAAAAATAACAATCACTGATAATCTTTCTTTACCTGTTCCCTTGCTCTTTGAATCCAATTTGCTTTCAGTTTTGTATTCTTTATTTCAAAATCATAACTCTAAGCCCCTGTTGGTATAGCCCTGTGAGGGAGAATCACTCTCTCACTCTCCAGGACACTAGATTAGAAGGAAAGGGGAAAAGAACAAAGGAAACAGAAGGAAGAGGAGAGGGGAGAGGCATGGTTGGAGAGGTGAGCTCCCTGTCTCATCCTCCCCCGTAACACAATCCAGAAACTAAGGTGTTAATACCTGGGGTAGCAAGGAGCCTCCAGGACCCAGACCCAGCACTAAAGCAACATCTGTTCTCACCTATTGATGCTGTGTTCTACTTGCTGTTAAATATTTTTAATCATTCTGACACATAAAATTGTTAAGAGGATTAAGTAATACAACATACGTAAAGGGCTAACACAGTGCCTGGGGCATAAACATGCTCAGTGAGTATTAGATGTTGTTATAATTACAATTTCCTCACCCTACTCCTACACTGCCTGTTCCTTGACTTGTCTCTTGAGCTATGACTATATTTTGCCCTATCTTTTCACAATGGGGCATCATCAGTCTTGAATTATGCAAGAAGGACTGAATGCATCTCCAGAATATTCCAAAACAATGTTTGCTTTGGGAAGCAACCCAACACCTTTCAAAGGAGCCTGAACAAAGTGTTCAGGGCATATGCATACCTTCTAAGCATTGGCTTTCGTTGCCCTTTGACAGTTGCTAAAGGAAAAAGAGCGAACTTGCAAAAATACCCCTGAGAGACTTCTTGGTATTTGAGCCTGGCTCAAGGCAGAAAATATGAAAAGCCCTGTGTGAAAACCTGTCTCTGGTTAGAGACCTCTGGCCAGCAAAGACTGACCCCAATACTCTTCATAAAGCAAACAAGCCTCTGCAAACCTGGCCACTCATTCCTGAAGCAACTCAAATTCCAACACTGGGAATCTGACTTATTACTAATACAATTTCCTTCATGAGGAGATGTTGGACACAGAGAATATCCCAACTAGGGCAATTCTGACCCCCAATCCTTCCTATTTTACTTAAGCTGTAGGTGTATTTACACAAAAGTTTGGGCAACATTAAACCACAGCTAGTCAGAGAGGTCCTGGACGCTCGGACTAACTCATCCTTCCCCACCTGAAAGGCATCTTTTGGCCCTGGAATTAGCCAAAGGAGTTTCCGGTTCACTTGGAATCCAGGACTCTAGCACAACACGGCTTTTGGCTTTTTTTTTCTTCGCCTACCTGTTCAACCAACAAGCAAGCTAAAACATTAAGTATTTTTCCACAGCTCTCCACAAATGCAAATGCTGCTTCTGCTCACATATAAATGAAGCCTTACAGTTTACAAAGTGCTCTCTTACCTGTTTCCTCATTTTGTCCTCACAGAAGCCCTGGAAGTGAGGCAGTTGGAGGTACCAGTTGTTGGGGGGTAAAATAAAAACAACTGCATTTAGAGTCAAGACAATTGAGGGTAAAGTTCAGTGGTGCTAGTAACTAACCATGTGATCTTAGAACAGTTAAGGTTTATGTGAACTCTGAGAGACAAAAACAAAAACAAAAACTAAAATAATAGTGGTTCAGGTCTATTTATCTGTCATATAACAGAATCCAGAAATTTACAGTCCCAAGCTGGTAGCGTGAAGCCTAATCTTTTATTATTCCACCCTCCTTAACATGTGGCTTCCACTTCATGCTTTAGGACAGCTGCTTGGACTTCATCCATCCGGTTCACATTCTAGTCATCACAAAGGAAGAGAAGATGAAGAAGAAAGGGAGCAGAGGGTACATAACAGCTGTCCTCCATGCTGCCATATCTGTCTTCCACTGATCTCCCATTGTTTAGAACTCGGTCATGTGATGCGGGGACCTGCAAGGAAGACTGGGAAATGTAGTCTTATTTCAGACCATGTGGCCAGCTAAGAATCTCAAGTCACACTGGCAAAGAATAATGAGAAAATGTATTTTGGGGGACAACCAGCAGGCTCTGCTAAAACCTTAAGCAAGTTACATGGACTCTCTGAGCCTATTTCTTCATCTGAGAAACAAAGGAATCCTCACTTCACAGGCTCGTCCTTAAGCAGAGCTGCAGCATCTTCCTGGTCATGGATCACCAGCTTTGAGGCAGATGATGTCTGAATCAGGGACTTTATTCCTGTGATACGTGAGCTTCCAAGACACCAGTGTGGATTAAAAAAAACCCAGCAGGAGACTGGAGGTCTCAGTGCCAAACACAGAAAAAGAGGCATTTTTGGACGGGATAGAGATGGAAACAAAAGTTAGCACTAAGGAGGTGAAATCAAATCAAAGATAATGTATGAAGTGGGAAGGAGAAAGGCCTATGTGATTACTCGGAACTACAACTATTTAGTAGCATTGGATATTTTTTAATATATATTAGATATTTATAGAGGTGTGTTTCTGGAAGAATCACCCAGTTTTAAAGTCTAGGGTTACATGAGAATATTTGCATGAGAGTTGTGTGAACTATAGTGTCACCCGAATGTAATAAATGCTAGTAGTATTATGAATAACAACTATCTTATCACATTTTTGTGATTTTTAAGCTAACCTTAAACCCTAGTAGTATTATGAATAACTAATACTATCTTATCACATTTTTGTGATTTTAAACTACCTTAAATCTCCAGTGTCCAAAATGAATGGTTCCAAAAATGGGATTTAGAGCCACTACAGACCAGGGACCAAAGAAACTTACCCTTTGGCCAAGGATACAATTCTCAGCTGCCCCCCAATCCTAAGCAAGAGGTGGCTCTAGAATGGAGTTTAGGAGACCTGGTTTCCTGACCCCGTTCCACTATTTACTAGTTTGGGAGCCTTTGGAGTTCATTTAAACAAACTGATCCTCAGCATACCCACAAAATGAAGTTATATGTGAAATGATATGTGTTTATCCAAGAGATAAAGTTCCATATAGATCCTGGATCCACATATTAAGCAAATATTAACATAATAATTTTTTCTGTGTCACAAGCTTTCCTAGAAGCTGATCAGCTATAATGCACTAATATAAAGCAGTATTAGGCTGTGATTAGGAGTATAAGAATGGGAGGCAAACCACCTAGGATCCTGGCTCTGCTGCTTGCTGGGTGCATGATTCTGGCAAAGGCACTTACCCTCTCTGTGATGAAGTTTTCTCATCTGCAAAAGGAAGATGATAGCAATGTGTTCTTCATAGGACTGCAGATGCATGTAAAGTGTTTCTAAGATAGTCTGCATATAACAAATGTTCAATATATATTAGCTAGTGTTTTTATTTATGCTGCTGTTGTTCCAGCAAAAGCAACTGCTCAGTCCGTTCACATGTACTTCTTATCTTTGGCTTCACTATCCAGATCCTTCAATGGATGCCATTTGGGGCAACTTCTTCAGAACCAGCAAATGACAAGGACATGGAGATCCACTGTCATTTCTTACAAGCAGCCCTGGAATTGTTCCTGTTGTTATCAGAAAAAACTCATGCTTTGTCTAAGTTCACACTGTTGATAAGTAGTAGAACTGGGATCTGAATGAGGTCTTTCTGGCTCCAACAACCTTGTTTTTTCAACCTCAACCTATTTTATTTTTATACCCCTCCCTGATATTTTCCAGTTATTTGTTTACTCCACCTCTCTGATTAGAAGGAAAAGGAGCTCTGCTTAGTTCACCCCTAGATGTTACTTACAGTATAAGGCCCATGCTGTTTAGTATAACACTCAAGGCCTCCATGGTCTGATCCTTACCTACCTCCCAAATCTTATCTCCCTTCATTCCCACCCCCCCACTGCTCTGTCATTGATATACTTCCTTCCTCTTACTGCTCTGTCATTGATATACTTCCTTCCTCTTACTGAACTTTCCACTGCTCTTCAGAGAAGGCTTCCCTTCCAATAACCACATGTCTTTGATCTTGCCACATGTTCTATTTTCCATGCTCCTCTTTCCTATGCTTACGCTATGTGATAATTCAGGCTTCCTCTTTAAAATTCAACTCAGGGACACCTAGGTGGCTCAGTCGGTTAAGCATCCAACTCATGATTTCAGCTCAGGTCATGATCTTATGGGTCATAAGATCGAGCCCCACATTGGTCTCTGTGCTCAGCAAGGAGTCTGCTTGGGATTCCTTCTCTCTCTCACTTTCCCTCTGCCCCTCCTCTCTCTCTCCGTCTTTCTCTCTCTCTAAAAAACAAATTAAGAAATCTTTTAAAAAAAGAAAAGTCACATCACAACTTATAGAGGGAAGGTATAGTAAGTGAAGGCTTCATTGAAATCTATTGCAACTGGATCTTTCTTTATAGCATCTCTCTACTTCTGTAGACTAGGGATAAGATATGCATTGCCTTCATTTCCTACAAGATGTAAGCTTTCCCCCAAATTTCCAACTGAAGTCTCATTCTTTAGACATTTATTGACCTCAGACTCTGTGACAAACTTACTTAGAGAGAGCTGACCCTCTGAAGGTTCAGTGTACGCTGACCACATCCCTAAATACATGCAGTTATTCCTGCTGCCCAAATGTAGCCAGGTATTTATCAAGATAATTTGCAATTTGAATCAGAGCCATGGATATGACTGGATAGAGCAATCTGAAGCATACTCTATAAATGCAACCAGAGACGTTCTGTGCATCCTAATTCCTAGTTTGAGCTCAGTTTTCCCCAACTGCTCTTGAAAGCATAAGTTCAGCTGCCTCACGTCTCTTGGGGCTGAACTGTATACATGTGCACACAATTATTATGTTCTAGTTCATGACATGTACTTCAAATAATCATACATGCCTGACCTCATGCCCACTCTGGGAAAATGGGACAATGGCAGTCAGTGTATTTGCATTATATGCCCTGAAAGTGAAATAGACAAGAGAAGACAATTTTGTTAGTCCTTTTACAAAGGATGACTCTTCAAACTCCTGAGGAACAATAATTTTAAAGATCCCACACTAGAGTAACATCTAATCAGAGCTGTAGAAAGAACTTTGTGTAAAAGGGTTTGTATTTTAGTTGAAGGAACGTCTTACAAGTTAGACATATAAATGGGCTGTAAGTAAAATATAAGCTTTGTTGGTGTTGCAGAAAGAGCATAAGGATGGAGTAGGAGCTCAAGATAAATTCCAGCTCTGTCATATGCTGTGTAACTTTGAGCAATAACCTTAAACTCCACTAAGCCTCAGTTATCTCAGCTGTAAAATTAGAATACTTATAATTTCTAGTGCCGGGAGGAGCCTTAATCATTAAAAGACATTATCTATGCTACTGCTTGTCTTGGAAACTAGAACCTTAGAGATGACTGCAGGGGTAAATATAAGGACTTGTCAGAGAGAGAAGAAAGCCTGTGCTATGACTGACAGTCCAGCTAAAGCTGAGTAACCTCCACTCCTGGGTCTAAATTCCTGCTCTGAAAGCCCAGCAATCTACTCATGGCAGCCCCAGAGGTGATTAGTTTCAGAGAAACCAACCAAAAAGCACAGCAGATGGAAATAGATCGCAGAATGCTTTTATAACTGGAAATCTGAATTTGAACCCTGTCTTAAAACTACTTTGGGAAGTTGCATAGTTATTTATCTAAAAATGGAAGTAGGTCCATATCGGTAGTTATGGCAAAACTTTAGCTGAATTGTGAATAGGCACTAGAGAAAGCTGAGATCTCCTCAAAATAAAATGGAACAGTGTGTGTGTGTGTGTGTGTGTGTGTGTGTGTGTGTGTGTGTGTGAGTCCGTCCAGGTAGATTGGTGGGTAGTTCTCAGAAGGAAAGAGTGGGGAATGGGGAAGAAGGATGGCAAAGAGAAATGACTGGGATGCTAGAAGAAGACAAGGATATCTAACGTTTACCTTAAAGTTATTTGCACTGATCAAAAGTGCTGTTATCTCAAAACTGCAGGGAATGTTTCCATGCCTACTCTGGCCTTGTGTATATTGCACATTTTTTGTTGTTATGAAGGAGAGATTGTGTTTCCTGGATCAATGGCAGAGGAAAGATAAAGGAAGAGCCACAAAACCTCAAATGAGCATTGATAGCAAATTAGGGCCAAAAGTGACCCCAAGAATATGAACATGCCCCTTCTGCGCCACCATGGAAAACTCTCAGAAATATTAGGAAGAATATTGAATTTTTCCACAAAGACATAGAATGGGGCATTGAGATGATCTTATCTAGAATTTAAGGGGTTTACAGACATGCAATGTTTTCAAAGAGGGAAAGCAATGTATCCAAAGAATGGGATTATTTGAAATCTTTATGAGTGCCTGCTCTCTCTGCCATTACTCTTCTTGGGAATCTGTCTTAATCAGAAGTTTGCTTAGATAAGTGGAAAGTCAAACTATAAGAATATAATGATCTTTTTTTTTTTTTTTTTTAAGGAGGCACCACACCCAGCGTGGAGTCCAATGCCAGGCTTGAACTAAAACCCTGATATCAAAACCTGAGCTGAGATCAAGAGTCAAACGCTCAACCTATTGAGCCACCCAGGCACCCCAAGAATATAATGATCTTAAGGAACATTCTTTTGTAAGATAGCTTCTGGATTTTTACAAAATAGGTAATGATCTTTGTAAATTAAGAATGGCCTACCCATCTTCCATTGACCAAGATGCCCTCTCCCTCAGGCAATGCTGGAACATATTGACCATGTCTTTATCCAATTCTCTCTCTTGGATGTACTATTCTTATTAACTTCAGTTGGCACTTTTTCTCTCTCTTCATTTTATTAATACCATTGTTTATGACTCAACTTTATCATACTCTTATAGCCCAAACATTTCTAGCTACCTCCAGATTGGAATAATCTCCTGAGTCATTCCCACTGTTATTTTAGGCTGCTTCTTTTAGGGTTGGTTAATTTCCCCCACCATGTGCTGACTTTGCAATTTAGATTTTGGAAAGTAATCTTATTGTTCTTGTTCCCAAGTCCTTAGCAAACAAGGAACTGTAGCCCTGAGTATGGAAAACTAGTGTTATGAACTTGGCACTTATGTTGATTATGTTGATACATTCAATACATATCAATCTCCTTTTTTTTCCTGTGGGGGATGAAGGACCATCACAATCTATGAATGAACAAGTACTTCATAAGAGCTGGAAGTGAGTAGTGAGTTAATGACAGAGGTTGCCATGAAAAATATATTGGCAAAGTCAGTAACAACAGTTATGTCTTTCACATAGGAGATTAGTAAAGTGGATTGCAATGTGATTCCAATGGTATTATCGAGATTGAATGAGAAGATTATTGATTACCATTGCAATATATCTGGGCAAAAGAGTTTTGATTCTAAAGTTGTCTGGAAGTTAACACCAGTTAGTATAGACCCATAAAATTAAAAAATTGTTAAAAATGCTCATGCCACTAATATAACATGTTTCTGGCATGCCTGTCTATATACATCTGTTTTCTCTACTAGTTTGTGAAATCCTTGAAGGCAAGATCTGTGTCTAATTAATCTTCTATTCCCTAGCAGTGCCTACTATGCAATAGTACCTAATAGATGTTTACAGAATGTACATTGAATCCTCAACTGATCTTTCCACTTAAGAAATTACCTTGTCCATGAAATTACCATATGCACGTTGTTGTAATACTGTGTAAACATTCAACCCTCTTGCTACATTTCTTTCCAAGGGCTAATATTTCTTCTTTTTCAGTTTAGAGCTTTTGTAAAAGAATAAAGAAATGAGAATTGGAGGTTGGGGTGAGGTGGAAGTTTTTCTTTGGGGTTTGGGATTTTGGGTTTCATTTTGACAGGACTACTCAAGATTTGAATACTGAAATGTTTGCTACTTATCAAAACAACCCCTCCAAAGATGGGAAGGAAAGAACAAAATAAGCGAAGATGTTTTGCTGCTATGGAATCTTAACGGGCTCAGAGAAACTTCACTTCTTTCATTGTGAATGCTGATGCTGCCTGAATGAACCCCCATGGCTGCTGAAGGAAAAGAGCATGTCTTCCCATGAGTTATGGAGTGGCTCTAAGCAGCTACCAAATGAAGGAAAGTAGAAAACAAATATTGGGTTCCTGGATGGGGATGAGTGGGAGAAAAATAAATTGAATGTGAATTGTGTGTCTACTTTGCACCAGGTGTTATGGGTACAATGGTTTTCTATGGTTTGGTACAATCACATAGGAAAGACATCAATATGGTTGCCATTCTAAAGATATGGAAACTGATGCACTCACAGTTACATAACTAGTAAGTGGCTGGGACGCTTAAGTAGTTCTTTCTGGCTCAAAGCTTCTACCTATTTCTACCAAACCGCTATTTTCTGTGTATTTCTGAGTAAAGGAATCACCTGGAGCACTTGATACAATATGTTTCCAGGCCTCCATCTGGGCATCCTGCCTTGGTCAGTGTGGGTTGGGGTAAGCATGTGAAATGTATCAACTACACCAATGGGCTTATATGACCTAGCAAGGCTTGCATCCCCTTCTGCACCACAAAACCTTCCCAGAGATACCCAAAGTATCAAAATATCCCAGAGTGTCAAAATAGTCCAAAATGGGTAAGAAGCTAAAGGGCTTTAAGCATCTCCATCATCCCCCACTCCCTTCCAGTCTTTGTCTATCCATTTCATTGAATGAGCAGGAAAAATATATTCATGTCATGTCAATTCAGCTTAAATCATCTCTTTCCACAGATGGACCCTGCAGAGACCCTTATACAAAAATTTGGAAGCCCACTATGGAGAGCACTTAGGTTGGACAATGTCATTCTAGAAAGTCTAGGCAAAAAAGAGCAAGTCAAATGATTGTCCACATTAATGTAGTTTAAAGGGATGTGAAAGTTCTCTTTCTTAACTCTCTTTCCCATCTCAGTTTTTCTGTCTTTGCATCTGTTTCTGCATTTTGATGTCTCCAAAACATGTATGGATTATCTGTGAATGCCTACCTCTTGCCACTAAGCTTTGAAGTGATTATGAGTTCTCATTTATTAAGGCTAGGTTTCTAGAACCCTCTCTACAAAATTATTTTGAAAGAATAAACACTTAGGCTGGTGTTTTTGAAATATCTCCCTTGACGTGACCCAAATGACAGAAGAAAGTTACTTGGAGCCCTGGGAGATATGTAAACAAAACCACAGCATCCTACAATAAGTGTGAAACTCATTTAAAGTTTCCATTTTTCTTAAAATTTCATATGGACTGGGCTTTCCAATGTTTAAGATATTTAAATGTTAAATATCTTAATTAAAAATTAAATAAATTAATAAAAATTTTATTAATTAAATCATACAATTGTTTAATAATTAAATTAATGAAATAAAATAAAATTTAAATATTTACATTTAAATATGGCTTTCCATATTCAAGATATATTGCCATTTGCTTTCATTAAAAACTATATTTTCTCAATATGAATAAAATTGAATCTCCATGCATATTATATGTAATACATATAAATATATATATATTTTAATATTTGTCTCATCTAAAGGCTTTGCCATCCCTGTTCACAGATGAAGACACATGGTATTTATCCACCACCATGCATTAACACCTCAGCTTAAATAAGTTTACTAGATGAGTTAACTTTCCCAAGACATTGTGACCCAAGATGGTAATTCCTTAAATAGAAAGTGGGAAAGACAAGACACAAGCCGTGGTATGACTTTAGACACACCCTGATGTTGAGAGTTAAGTAAAAGATAATCTACTGACCAGTCAATTGTAGTAGAGGTATCCCTTGGGGTCAGACCTGCTTTCCAAGTCCTCTCTTCCTCGACCCCAGAATAATCATGCCTAAATTATTTTCCAGATTACATGTTGCTTCCCCATACGCCATCACATTCAATCTTTGTATTAATTTTATAGAATTCACAAAGCAGAAGCTGCAATTAAGGAGCAGCAAGATTACAAGACTTGCCCAGAATTACATAGATAGTCTACTCTCTCTCTTCAACCAATATTTCTTTCACTCCCAGCAATGCCTTAGAGATTTTCATAAGCACAAGACACATTTAGTCAATCATGGCCATGCTGAATTTATTATTCCTATTTAATAAGATTGTGAGTGCAAAGCTCAGAATTACACCTCAGTCCTTCCACCCTTCTGAATCTGGTGTCATTAAAAAACCTCATGCTTTTTGCCAAAATGCTAATGATAATTTGACTCATATTTGCGCACCTCCCCACAAATCAGCTTTTAGATTATAAATATGGAATTGTGCACTGCCCAACTGAAATATCTCCTTCTGATTTATTGCTGAAAAATCAAGAGACTATTTTTTTAAGTTCCAAAAGGCTAGACTGAAGTCAATATTTGTAAATATTAACTACTGTATTTTTTCTTCTGAGTAATCCAATCTGATAACAAGCAATCCAAAATGGATTGGGGTCTGTGCTGAATAAAACTCCATTTACATGAAATGTGCTCTTTAACAGAAAGGTGGCGGTATAAAAAGAGGCAAAATTCAGCTCAGAAGCCTTGACTCCTTATCACCCATCCGTCAAGGTGAAAAGCTCTCTGAAACTCCAGTGAGATTAGATTTAACATAATTTCCTGAGCTGAATTCCATTATTGCCAAAATAACTAGAAGGAAATCATTTAAATATTTTCCAGAATGCCAATATTCGGGCTTACTCAGTTTTTGACGAATAGAATTTTGCAAAAAGTTCATCCTCCCTCGAAGTGTCAAAAATCACTTAAGTTTTATATATAAAAAGGACATTAAGGACACCTGGGTGCCTGGGTCAGTCAGTTAAGCGTCCTACTCTCGATTTCAGCTCAGCTCATGACCTGAGGGTCATGAAATTGAGCTCCGTGTTGGGCTTTGTGCTCACTGGGGAGTCTGCTTGAGATTCTCTCTCTCTCCCTCTCCCTCTGCCTCCTCTCTCTCTCAAATAATAAATAAATAAATCTTAAACAAATAATTCAAAGGACATTAAAGGAGTTTCATTTCAACCTTCCCACTAACGAAAGATATCCTGACGGAACTGAACCAAACATTGTTCCAAATGTCCAGTAATGTGAACCATTACTTCTCAAGGAATGTCATTTCATTGTTGAACATAAAATTATGTTGGTGGATACACCAAAATGAAAAGAAATAACTGTAAAAGTCCATACTACAGCCCCCAGGCAGAGAAAAGAAATGGGTGACAAATTTCTCGTATTCTTACAGCCAGGCTTGATATGGTCATGATGAAAACAGTTAATAGTTCAAACACCTGCTAGAAATATCATTCAGTTAAAAGAAAAACATGCAATAAGTTCTTCACTTAGCGGTGATTATTTCCATTTTCAGGATATAGAGAAAAAGAAATACTGGACATTATCCATAAGAAGTAATTACTAGTTATATGGAAATGTTTTAAACTTGAAAAAAAGGATTAGTACAGTGTATTAAATTTCATATAATTGAGAAAGTCAACTTGGTACAAAACTGGGCATGAAGCAACTATCATCAAAAGGCCAAAAATAAAAACCCGTGTAATCTTATGATATCCATTCACTTACCCTATTACTTTTCCACTATTTGGTATTTATTGAGCATCTACTGTGTGCCATGCTCCGTGAGGCATAAAGGGAATAAAGATGAGTATCTGACTGAGGAGCTGGCAACCTAGCAAACAAAACAAATAAATCCAGGTTGCAGGCCTGTGATCATAACTTTAAGAGAAAAAGTTGTGTTCTCTTGACTTTATTCTTCTCCTGTATACATTACAGGATTTGGACAAGGAGCTCTTTGAGCCTCCTTACAGTTGTGAGCAACTAGATAATTAGTGGGAGGATTTGTTCCTATCTTCATCTCAAGTCAATACAAACAGCTTTAAAACACGTCTAATGAACATTCTAAGAACAAGGTTGGGTGAGAAGGAGAAAGGTAAGGAAACTAACACTTTTAAGTGCCTAATATTATTAGTCATTACAGGGGGTGTTTTACCTTCAATATCTAACTTTACCAAAAAAAAATTACACAGACTTAAGTGTTCTTATATCAATTTTATGGCTCAGGGAGCTAAAGCTGAGGGGATTCTACCACATGCCTGAAATCACACACTAGAAAGTACCTGAGAAAGTTATTAGACCTAGTTCTAAATTCCAAACAAAACTTCACATTGTCAGGCTCAGGTCTGTCCATTTTCCAAGGCTTTGAAAACTGCCTTCCAAGATTTGCTTTTTCTGCATCCTTTATCTGATATCATCAACGGGACACTGAGTCTGTTTGATTGAACTTAATTCAACAATGCCTTCAACTCACATTCCAAAAATGTATCTGCCAAATTTTGGAGATACAAAGATGAATGAGATATGGTTTCTTTCTTCAAAGAATTTGAGGCTAGCAAAAGAGACAAAATGCTAACACAGAAAGAGAACAGTGCAGGATGTGTTTGTAGACATTAAACCAGGCGCTGTTGTTGGCCATGCCACAACCAACTCCCTCCGTGATGGGACTCTGCTTACCTCTCTATCCTCTGCCCTCTTCTCTCTCCCACGAGCTCCACACTCAACCACAATGACATTTTCTCAGCTCCTGAACCTCTCATGCAGGCTTTCTTCCAGCCTTCACGCACCTTATTTCCTCTGCAAGTCTCCACTCCCCTGCCCACATCACTCTTCCCATTCCCACTGACACACTCACCTGCTTAACTCTCACTTGTCTTTCAAGTCTCAGTCTGTGATCTCTCCAGTTTGCAATAGGTTCCTCTGCTTCTTTTAACCATATTACGTTGGGTGAGCTATGGTGAGATCAGATGCAGATCAAACGAGGGAAACTGGAAAGGGCTTTGCAGGTTTGATATTCACAGTTCCCTTCAGCATGCAATGCAGGGCCACATGGGGAAGCACCAAGGTCAGCCATGAGGAAGGGGGAACTGTGGACGGCCCCTTTATGTGGTTTCCATGAGAAAGATGGGCAAGGCAAGGTGAACAAATTTAGGATTGGATAGTTTGAACAATTCCAGCATGATCTGGGTCAGGGGTTGTCCCTGCTTGTCTGGCACCTGACCCTAAGGGTTTTAGGACAGGTATACTAGTGGTCTAGAGTGTGAGAGCCCAGAATTGAGGCAGTTGAACACTGGACTTCACCAGTTGATCAAGAAGGGAACTAACTGGGGATGCCTGGGTGGCTCAGTCAGTTAAGCGTCAGCCTTCAGCTCACATCATGATCCCAGGGTCCTGGGATCGAGTCCCACGTTGGGCTCCTTGCTCAGCAGGGAGCCTGCTTCTCCTTCTGCCCCTCCCCCTGTTTGTGCTTTCTCTTTCTCTCTCTGACAGATAAATAAAACCTTTTAAAAAGGGCGCCTGGGTGGCTCAGTTGGTTAAGCGACTGCCTTCGGCTCAGGTCATGATCCTGGAGTCCCAGGATCGAGTCCCGCATCAGGCTCCCTGCTCGGCAGGGAGTCTGCTTCTCCCTCTGACCCTCCTCCTTCTCACGCTCTCTGTCTCTCATTCTCTCTCTCACAAATAAATAAAATCTTAAAAAAAAAAAAAAAAACCTTTAAAAAAATTTTTAAGAAGGGAACTAACTGGCCTGTAACCAGGGTCCCAAAACTGGGTCAAAACAACATTTTTAAAAACTATTACACTGTGTGTCATCTCAGACACCCTGGATGACTCCAATCATTAAGTGCATACAGTGTTGTAATTGCTTATTGAGTTTATCTTTCCCGTTTGATTAGTCTGGCTCTGTGAGGGCAAGAACAACCCTACCATACAAGATTTAGGAGATGTCTGATGCATGGTTTGAATGAAAGGAATGGCATTTCAGTTGTGTTTTGAAGGATGAATAGGAGATCTCTAGGAGCAAGTGAGTTGGGTGGAAAACCTAAGCAAGGAAAGAGTAGACCAAAAACTTCAAGATACGCCAGGAAGTGTTTATTTGAGAATGACAAATGGTGTTAGGTTTTTTCGGTTAACATTCAAGGAAAATATCAAGGTGCAATGAGGATTGAAAAGATAACTTGAGGTCTAATTAAGAAAAGCATTTTAGGTGTGCCTGGGTAGCTCAGTCCATTAAGTGTCTGGCTTTGGCTTGGGTCATGATCCTAGGATCCTGTGATTGAGCCCCGTGTCATGATCCTAGGGTCCTGTGATTGAGCCCCGTGTCAGGCTCCCTGCTCAGCAGAAGCCTGCTTCTCCCTCTTCCTCTGCTTCTCTCTCTCTCTCTCTCTCTGTCTCTCTCTCTCCTCTCAAATAAATAAATAAATAAATAAATAAATAAATAAATAAATAAATAAAATCTTAAAACAAAAAGGCTTTCTATGTTAGGCTAAGAAATTGTGATTTTATCTTCTATGTAAATGGGGAATCATCAAGCCCCAGCACTAGAAGATGGCCATATCAGTAAGTACCATAGGTGACTTCTCATTATGGAAAAGAAATAGGAAAGATCAAATGTGTCCTACCATAACAGATGTCCAGTGTTCAACTAGCACAGTTTTAAGTAGAAATGCTTTTACTCCCATAGCCAACCACCCCGTTCAGTTCACAGCAGGGTCCGTGATGAGATACAGTGTCATGTGTTGATGAACCCCAAAATGAGCTACAAAGAAATCCCTCAGCTCAATAGATTACATCTTGTTTTTCACCTCTTTTCCCAGTGTAGCACAAGTAGATGAAAAAGAAGCCTACAGAAGTATAGATAGTGCATATTTCCAAGTAATATGTAATGTGTAATATATAATTGCTAACGTCATAAAAGATCTGGTCTCTACGCAAGCTATATTTATCTAATGACTGTCCAACTATCTTTAAATTACCATTTAATAACTATCCTGCTCTCTTATTAAGGAAAAACCATAAATGGTGTGATATTGTGCTATCGTTTATTATTTTTCTTCAGACACAGACATGACACCATAACATTAAGAAGTCATGTCTTTGGCCATATTCAAATAAATAAAATACACTAAAAGCCGCAATCTGTGAAAGATCACAGGGTTTCCATAAGAACATGAAAATGTAGATGCAGACATCTGATTTGTTCAGTTCCTTCATGAACACTTTGCAGCCTGCTCCATGCGAGACACAAAGGGCTTTTGTGACTCATATGCTGTGCATCACAAATGGAGAGCCCCGGCCAAAGAAAATATACAGTTTCAAGAAGAATAAACCCAGGATGAAAAGCACAGAGGTAGCATCAATAGACGTCTACTACGCCATTGGCCCCATCTGGTTAGAATCACATCATCAAAATTAGAGCTGGAGTAGACCTTCCAGGTCATCCCTGGAACACCTTGCCAACACAACAATCATCTTTTTGAGGACCAGGTCCAGTTCAATTTCATCTGTCTCAAGAGACAAGAATTCCACAGATTCTGTGGGCAAGATATTTACCATATTTAAAGAGGCAAATGTAGTCATAGTAGAGATTTCAGTCAGTAAAATAATTGCAGTCAACCTTTGAAATGTAAAGCATTGTTTTTTTTTTCTTTAAGTGGATATATTCTGCATAGAAGACAAAGAGCTTGGTGCCTGGAGAATCACAACGGGGAGAGAAATAAGAATTGCTGCAAGCAGTCAAGGATTTAAGGAAGCCTCAGAACCATGTCAAGGGATCTCCTAGAATCAATCCAAAGAAATTCTGTGTTCAGTCCCTTCTTCCATGATACAGAAAATACTGGCACAGTTGTGACCAGGAACCAGCTAAAGTGCTGGAAAAAGACATAATCAGAGTCACAGTTTCTCACTGGAGATAATAGAGGACACCTGGTCTTCTTTAGGAGACAGTGGGAGAAAGGAGGACAATTGCATATTAAGAGAAATCCTATGTGAAAAGCCAAGAGGTAGAGTCAGAACATATGTCCAATTTTCAAAGATCTAAAGGTGGGATCAAAGATACAGCCTGTGGAGTCAAGAGTTTGGAAGTAGGAAGATAAGATCTATACAAACAGTTTGGGATCTGAAGGAATGAGGCGGTCTCCTAAGTAATTATGTTTGAGTCATTTTAAAATTATTTTTAAATAGTGAAAGCTTTTGTTCTAAAGAAGTGTTAAGTGGCAGCTCGATATGCGTAGCATATATACAACATAGAAACACCAGCCTTTCTTAGTGAAACATGACTTGAGATGATAAGCAGAGAATGCTGGAGCCATCGTGCCCAAACCTACCTTTTCCAGTGAAGGACCTTGCTGTACTTCTGCGGTACCCCTGGAATTGATTTAAAACATGAATTTGTAACCATAGAGTTATTGATCAATTATTCTGAGTATTCTGTGGTGGGACTCATCAAAAGGGAGGAAGCATAATTCTTTCATAATGAATTCTACCCACGAAACTTAGAGCTTGTTTTATTTAAGGCAATATCCTATTACTTCACACATCCACACGGGTAAATAGTCCTCATGAACACCACAATCATATTTATCTCAGCAGACAGAGCATGTGATGTGCTGCCTGTGATCATTATCTGTGGCTTACATTCATATACCAGCCCAGCCTAAAGGGTTCCAGATGGGAAGTACAGCTAGGAGACAGAATGGGATATCAAGTTGAGAAAACAGAAGAGATAATAGCCAAACTAGAAAACAGGAGACGAGTTAGAAAAATAATGCCAGAATCAGTAACAGGACTGTCAGGGATGAAACTGGGTACTATGGTTTATGACTATACCATTATTATTATTATTATAAGATTATTGTCTTCTTGAAGCAAGTGCATAGACCATCCTTCTTTCTTGCTAACAGAAATACAACTTTGCTTGGATAATGTACTCTCCTCCACCTAGCCAGGCTTAACTAGACCAGTCATGGTAATTCTTTTCAATTTGCCAATTACTGATTTAGGAATGGGCATATGATGCCATTGTGAGCAAAGGGTAGGTCTAATAGACAACTTCTGTGAAGAATTTCCTGCTCCTGCAATGGTGTAACTGGAGTAATATGGTCCCTATTCTTTTCCTAGATATTATGTCTGAATAACTGAAACAATAGCAGTCATCTCGCAACTATGAGAGAACATACTGAGTGATAATGTTGACACAGATAGCTTGAGTCCACCATATCATGGTTGAGTCACTGGAATCCTGGAACTGCTTACCCTGTGCTTTCTCTTTATGGGAAATATGACCTTTTTTCTTATTGCTTAGTTTAGTTGAGGCAGGGGTTTCTGTTACTGGCAAGCTAAGAATCTTGATTAATACCAGGAGGTAGAAAGCAGCTTTATAACCCAACTCACCATTGTTATCCCCTTAGGCATTTCTTGTACACATTGTTCAGTGTCTGTCACTGAATTGTAACTTGCAGCAGATATTCACTCAGTAGTGAAGGCCCAGGAGTTATGATTGCAGAGAAACATGGGCTGGTTTCGTAAGGTGAAGCCACACTTTTATCACAGAGTTCAAATGAACAGTTTAAATGTTTATACATATTGAACAGACCGAGACCAAGTGGAAGAAATAAAAATCTTTGGAAAAACCAAGGAAAATAAATCAGTAATGTATGTGAGCTCCTTGAGGGTAGGCACCACATTTTCTCTATTGTACTTAGCAACATGCCTGGCATATGGTAAATTCTTTATAAATGCAGAATTAAGTAATTAAATGAGACTACGGATCTAGTAAAAAATATGTATTCTTAGTTTCATCTAGGCGTTTTCCAGTTCCTATGGCATATTTCAGTAGATAAGCCCGGGCTGGTACCAAGGACTAAATCCAAACACCAAGACTAGTTAAGCATGAGCTGCAAACATGGCGTACTCATGGGAATTCTGAGACAGAGACTGTTGATTATTCATTAAAACTAAAACACATGTTCAACTTCCCAGATGGCAGTAAGAGACGCAATGCATAAATCTAGAACCTATGTGCATGAGCATCACAGTTCACAATAATTTGACGTGTCCTACCTGCTATGACCTTTCCAACGGTGTTGGTGCCACACCAGACTCTGTTGCATGGTTTTTCCATGTGACAAGTCCATGTGACTAAGCCAACAGAATGTGAGTGGACTTGACTGGCCTCATTTCTGGGCATAACTTTTAAGAAGCAAGCGTGTTGTCTTCATACCCTCTATTCACTGTCCTGTCAGCTGGATAGGGATGGCAATGAAACTCTAGAGAGCTCCAAAGTCACAAGCTGGTAGGTACCTGGGTCTGTGAACTACTGTGATGAACAATTAGTACCAGCCAGTAATAATCTGCAGTTGAGATTTCTCTGTTACATATTATGCCATTTTTTGTTACTATAGTTTAGCCTGCTTTAAATAATGTAACTTGTCCACACCCATTTGGCTTATAAGCACAATACCAGTCTTGTCAATATCTCAAGTTGATAAGGGAGAACTACGTTTTGAAAATTTTTCAGTGAAATTGGATGTGCTGTGTAGTTCATAATGCTTTGATATACACTAGTTTGTATGATCCTCCCAACAAACCCATAAAATAAAATAGGCAGAGTAGATATTGTTACCCTCATCTGAGAGGTGAGAAAATCGATGATCAAGGAGATTGAACAAATTGTTTAAATCTACTGAGTGCTAGATTTAGAACTCAAGAGTAAATCCTTTCACTTCAAAGTCTTTGCTTTTCTCATCGTAAATATGTTGAATGTCTGCCTCTATACAAAATATTTTCTTGATGGATAACTTTACTGCAGAAATTCTCCCAGGGGATTAGAAATTATTTTAGGAGATTCAACTCACTTGAATTCTAAATATGGAATTTAAATATGGGAGGATTTATAATTCCAGAGGATTTAGCAATGAGGTTGGCTCTACCGCAGACTATTTTCTTTGTAGATTCTCTCAGTGCCTCAGACTTGGATGAATCCCACTGAGGTTATTGACACATTCTTCCCAAAAAACAAAAGCTTCTCTGACACATCACTGAGAACAGGTCAGCCTCACTACTTGATCATCTCTAATGATGGAGTTACTTCAAAAGCTTTCTCAACCTACTCTTAGGGTGGCCAACTTGTCCTCTTTTCCAAGAACTTTTCTGACTTTATAACTCAAAGTCCCACATCCTGGGAACCCCCTCAGTTTTGACCAAACTGGAAAGGGTAGTCACCTTATTATTGCTGAACCATAGAAATTATTAATTTCCAATTTTAATTGAAATGATATCTGCCTTGCTACGACTTCTAATTAGTTTCTATTATTCAACCAAAATTAGTTTCTTGGTCATATTGGATTGTTTATGGTTTTCTATAGCTACCAAAGTCTGAGGTAAAACCACGCTACCATAAACTATGAGATCAATAGATCACAGATCTAAACTTTTCATCTGGGGTGCCTGATGGCTCAGTCAGTTAAGCGTCTAACTTCAGCTCAGGTCATGATCCTAGGGTCCTGGAATTGAGTCCCACATCAGGCTCCCTACTCAGGGGGGAGTCAGCTTCTCCCTCTCCCCCTGCTCCCCCTCCTTCTTATGTTCTTCTCTATCTCAAATAAATAAATAAAATCTTTAAAAATTTAAAAAATAAACTGTTCATCTTTGGGTCAGACAGGGCCTGATGACGCTAGCAACAATCCATGTCCCCTATGAGCCTAAGTGTTAGCCTTTTGAAATTGTTTTCCTGGTTTCCCTCAGTTGAGTTTTATGATAGAAATAATAACAATAAAAATAAAAGTACTCCTATTTTAATCTTTTGTGGGTAAGGATAATTTATTAAATAATGATAATTGATTCTTAAACAGAAATTAGTTATTTTCCCACTTAATACTCTTGAGAAAAAAAAATAATAATTGTCTTCTAAGGTTTCACCATTGAGGTTAATGTGTCTCTGAGAATCGACTTTTTTTTTTTTTTTTTAAATATGAGTGCACCACTTGGGGAAAAGAACAGTCTCTGTTATTGGGTACTGAGGGACCACCAAAACCAGGAAATTCATGCTTTATGAGTTTTCCCCAAATCAAAGCAACAGGGTTATGATCAGCATCATCCTTTCACTCCCACTGGGTACTTCCAGAGAGGTGCCTTTTGGGGCAAACGAAACTTTTTGCAGTGAAAAGCACATCTACTTCATTGCTTTCTTTCCTGCTGAAAATCAAGACTGGGATCCTAAGAGCCCATAAGGCTCTGCACCAAGCCAGACAGGTCTCTTTATGCTGTCTTGACTTTCTTGCTACTTAGGATATCTGTCACCTGATAAAACACTTCATAAACCTGGTTCCTGACTATATACTTTCTGTACATAGCAAAATAAAAACTAAAAAGATGAGTATTATCATAATTACCATGACGAATCTGAGAATTCTGAGAAGCAAATGTTTCTAGAGAAGATTTAGGTTGACTGTACTTTGGGAAGGTCATAAGATTAAAATAATAATATATAAGGCCATAAGGTTAAAATAATACAGTCTTGTAAATGGGGTAGGATTTTTAAGAACTAACTTTTTCAATTGTAGGATGATAGAATGAAATGGGACTTCAGAGATCATTTAGTTAAACCATACCCATTTTGCAGATGGGAAAATTGAAGTCCAGAGAACATAGATCATCACACTGATGGTCCATGGTGGATTCTGCAGACAACCAGACTGACTTCTCATTCTAATTCAACAAGTTCAACAGTGGTTCTCTAGGGGAGTGATGAAGCCCTTTGAGAACTGGATTAATGTTATGGAACCTGCCAAAATGCACATACACTCAAGATTTCTCATGTAATTTCAGGAGATTTATATACCTTACGATGTTTGTCTTGGATCCCCTTGGACCATGCTCTTAGGCCATGGATAATTTTCCAAGGGAACAAATCAGGGCATTCCTGAATGGGCTGTATTATTTGATGGATATTTAGAATTAAGAATTCAATTATTTGAAATTTAATACTTTTTAAGAGAAATAAATTTTTGGTCATTGTTTCACATTCAAATTAAGGCTTTATGCAAGGTTCATATGAATGCATTGTTTAGATATTAGAATTACAAATCAGAAATTTACCTCAAGGATTAGTAGGGCAGGACCTGGGCGCTGTTATTCAAATTAACACCTTAGACTATATAGACCTGATTTTTCTAAATCTAACTGTGATTCAAGCTTTTTATAAAAATTTAGGGAAAACAACTTAAACTTTTTCCCCCCAGTTTTAGCGTGACCTCTACAGTCCAGCTATATTTCATGTCTGTGATAAATAAATAATGATAAATAACTGATACTAGTAACTAATATTTATTGTTCTCTCACTTTATACCGAGTGTATTTTAATGAGTTCATGTGTTATATCTTTTCACAACTGTGTAAGTTGGGTTCTCTATACACATTTTTAACAGTTAAAAAGAATCAAATCCCCCAGGGGTTTAAACATTCTCTAAGGTTATCGGCTAGTGCCATGGTTCTTTTCCCAGGGCAATTATCCCTTTTTCTACCCCCACTCACTCTAAAGCCAAGAGATATTTGGCAATGTCTGGAGGCATTTTTAATCATCATAACTAGGAAAGTGAGATTCCTATCTAGTTAGTCAAACCAGGAATGCCAAGCCCTGATACTGGGGGCTAGAAGAAAATGTAAGAGTGGTTTGACCCAGCCACCAGGTAAGCAAAAGACACACGAGGGCAGGTGCAAAATTTGGGGAATTAACTATCTCAGGGTGCCCCAGTATGTTCCTTAGGTGACAGGCCTTGAAAACATGGGTTGGTAGAACATTGGCAGTGAACACCATCTTCCTGACTTTTAATCTTCAATCCTGGCTGTGTGTCATTATCATCTCCTGGAGTTTGTCTACAAGTGTAGATAGCAAGACCCCACCCCAGACCAGCAAATCAGAATTTCTGATCCATTCACACACCAAATCTTGTCCATCAAACTTTTTTAAAATATTTCTCAATCCTTCTCACTTTCTTCTCTCCATTTATACCACCTTAGTTCAAACCTTCATCATCTCTTAATTTCTAATTTTGGAAGCCTGTTTTATTTATTTGAATAAGAAGAGAAAATTAAATATTAAGGTGAAAAAAGAAAAACAAAAGTTGGGAGCTAGCACGTAAAGCTAGCATGTAAAGTGGTAGTTAGCATGTAAAGCAACTACTACATGTAAACCTTGTTCCAGGGTCTTCATACATTACCTAATTTTTATCCTGACAACAATCTCATGAATTCAGCTGACACCTCAGAGCACTCTATAGAGGAGAAACTAAGATGATCAATGATTATTTCTAATGTTACCCGGCTAATAAATGGCTAAGCAGAGTCTTGAATCTAGTATCCTTCCTACAACCAAAGACTTCAAGACCTTTCACAGTAATTACCAGTTCATCCTTCTGAATGGCTAATCTACATTCCAACAGCTTTACATAAATCTCTTTTCATTGTTTTCTTTGCCTGATGAACTCAGGGACTAACTGTTTCCTGTCACTCATCTGTTATACTTTTATGCTGTTGAAGCTTGAGAACCTCTTCAAATTTTCTAATTAATCAATCAGTCCTTCACACACTGAGTTCAGTTTCCATTGAAGCAGCAGCCACAGATTGCTTCACCGTCCTTGGCACTGAGGGGCAGGGGTCAGGAGGGAGGGAGACGACAATTTCACTGCCATTGGAGTACTTAAGTCCAATAGAAGTTTGACAGATGACAACCAGGCAAACCAGTTAAGTGCATTCTCCGAAGTCAAGTCCTGAAATAAATAGGAAGGCTGTGTGTGAAATGAGGCAATAGTCCAACAGCCCTCTTACCCAGCTGAGCAACCTCTTAGAGAAATAAACAGCATCCTTTTAACCATCCAGACAGGCTCATGGTTGAGCCGATTTATCTGTATCATCTACAAACAATATTTAACTTAATCTAAGGCAGAACAGGAGCACAAACATTGAGGTCTGGGTCTGTAACCATTCCTCCAGCACTGCAATGTTTATGGGAACATTCAAGGCCAAGAAAGAATATGTGAGTTCTCAGCAGACATTTCCCTCCTTGCTGGATGCCTATTTCTTACTTATTCATATAGCATGTGCTTCAGAAGACCTACATTACCCAACAGTCCTTTGGGACAGGGGAGGAAGGGTATAAAGTCAAGAGTTTGTGGTTCTGGGCTGAGCTGTGCTTCTCACTAGTTGTGTGATGTCAGGAAAGTCACTTGGTTCACTCAGACTCAGTTTGGTCAAAAGTCCAAAAAGGGAGTTGGGCTAGATTTCTCTAGAGAGCTCTTCCAGTTTCACAACTCAAGAGTTTCATATAAATGAGAGTTCTAAGAGAGAAAATAGGATCAATGCATCTTATCTGTGGAGATACAGAAGTAGTCTCAGTAGAAAGAGGGTCTTCAGTCTCTCTCAATCTGAGTCACCTGTGTGTGTGATTGCCATTGTCCCACCAGTGCCAGCTAGGAGTGGGCCAGTGCTTTCTCTTAATCCTACATGTCTGTCATGTGCACCTTCCCACTAACCCACCTGCTAGAGGTCTCTCTTAGGCTTAGTGCACCATCATTCCCAGGTATCACACTCTGTGCCAGAGAGGAGGTATCAGGTGGCACTATGCCAAAATACAATCCATGGCATCTATTTGTGAGATGCCAAGGGGAAATTTGGATAGAGGCCAAACAAGAAAACAATTTGAATGACTTCCCAAATAGATTTGGGTCTTCATAGGCATGGGCGATATTTGTTGTTTTTGCCAGCCCACCATTCATACCCCTCACTCCAGTAAAAGCAGCCCTATTTCTCCCTTACTCTCAGTACATATGGTTTTGGAGTGGACATGGGAGCCAGGCCTCAAGCAACCACATGGTCTAACACCTGGATTCAGTAACTGGTTCAGTGATGGGTACATAACCTACCTGGGGCTGGTGAGAATCTTACGAAGGTTGAAGAGAGAATGCTCCTCCTAAGACTACCCACAGCAAGGATGATTTAAGCCTGGAGCTGTCATGAGCTATCACTAGAATATGAAAAAAATAAAAAGCCAAAGCAAGGGACGGCAGAACTCAAGAGATAAAGAAAATGAGTCGTAATGATCCTAACAGAGTCCTTTGATTCAGCCATGCCTGAAACTGCTTTTTCATTTATGCAAGTCAGTGGAGTCCCTTTTCTGTTTACCAGCTGGGTTTTTACCACTTGACCAGAAGCTCCATGACTTACAATTGAATGCAAGCACTGGGCCTCATATCTGTGTACTAAAAAATTTCAAGAAATGGTTTGACAGATTTGATGATCTCTAAGATGCCTACAGTTCTATCATTTGGTGGTATTGTTTTAAAACTAATCTGTCTGAGAAAAGCAGCATAGTAGAAAGAGCAGGAATTGTGAAATCAGGCTGACCTGAATTTGAGTCCCAACTTACCCACTGTCTCATTCCAAAGACCTAGTTACTTAGCCTCTATAAGCTTGTGTGTTTCTGTAAAATGGGGAGTAATAGTATGTGGAATTGAAGAATTTCTTTCCAGGATTAAAACACTGAGTACTGAACACACTGCCTACCACATAATATGTAGGCAATGGACGACAGCTGTCATTACTTTATTAGTTCATGGAACCAGAAGCCGCATCAAGTGGTGTCCACTATGAATGTAAAAATGGTACTTCCTTACAACTTCAAGGCTCAGTATAGTTTACAAAATATTTTCGTACCCACCACCTCATGCCTCCTACTCTCTAACGCTCAGAAGTGGTGAAATTGCGTTTGATAACCCCTGCTTTATAAAAGAAGAAACCAAGGTCTCGCAGCCAGTAACAAGCAGATTCAGGACCAAAGTCCCGCATTTTGACCCCAAGCTTAGAGCTCTAACTTTCCCACTGTGCAGTCCCCCAGGCCTGATGCCCAGAACATGAGTTCTCTCTGAATCTCCACTGATAATCCCCGAGTTGCTTATACTACATCGAGTAATAAAGCTAGAAAAGTCATTGAAAATCTCGAACTCCACCCGTGAAAACTTCCACAATTATTATGGTTAAAAGTGTAGGACGGAAGGTAAGAAAGATCAGGCTTAAGATGCATCAGTTTGGAGCATTGTGACCACAAGCATGTAAAAATGTCCTGCTGGGGCGCCTGGGTGGCTCAGACGGTTAAGCCTCTGCCTTCGGCTCAGGTCATGATCCCGGGGTCCTGGGATCGAGCCCCGCATCGGGCTCCCTGCTCCTTGGGAGCCTGCTTCTCCCTCTGCCTCTCTCTCTCTCTGTGTCTCTCATGAATAAATAAATAAAATCTTTAAAAAATAATAAAAAAAATAAAACTGTCCTGCTGAACTATAGTTGTCTTACTGTATTATAGGGGTCCTATGATTGCCTACCTCTTCTGCTTATAAAAAGAACTAAATGGACATTTATTGTAAAGCAATTAGCGTAATACCTATCACATGGAAACACTGTGAATGGCATAAATTATCAAGTTACTTATTGTTGCGATTATTGTTATTATTATAAACCCACTATTCTGAACTACCAGTGTTTTTTCCACTCCCTATTTCTTTATACTATACATTTTAAGAAATACATATTGCACTGAGGCTAGAGACTGTGTCTCTGTTGCCTTTGTATCCCCAAATCAATTCATATTCCTCGAATGTCACATTTAATGAATGATTGCCATGCCTTAACATTCAAAGTATTATCCTAAGGGAATAATTACCTTTGAATTCTTACGAGGGCTCCTTTCCCTTCTCATCAGGAAGAAGACTATAGAAATTGATGAAGGTGAGGGAGGTTGAATCATACATTTTTTTTTTCCTTCAAGGGTTGTTTCTTTTTGTGTGTGTGTTTTTTTTCATCTGTGTTTACCCCTTGCGTCTTTACACACCTGCTTCTGATCCAGTCAGGGATAGAGGGGCTGGACGTGAACCCCATTAGGGAAGATTTGGACTTTATCCTTTGCCTGTGTTCTCCACTTGCGATTTGTATTAAATTCACTTTGGGACACATGCTATAAAGTACAAGAGGCCTTTTTGATTGAACAGTGAAAGGAGCCTATTAGAAATGTGAAATCATAATTTCTGGAGGTTTGGGGACTTAAAAAAAAAATGTGGACAGCTGTTGGCTAAAGAACTGAGAAATGTTTAAGTCAGGAAAATATCCTAGGTAATGGAGCCAGAGAATCTAAATCAGTGGTAAATACTGCTAAGCCATCATTACACACTAAATAGTTATTAGTCATCTCTCTGTTTTTAACGGAGAGCTTAAGGGTCTGAAGTCCCAAGCTTAGACTCCATTCTCTCTAACAAATCAAAAATCCCATCCCCTCCAATAACAGAAATCTGCCAAGAGAACATTAAAGGTCAAGCTAAACCCACAAAAGCAAAGCAATGCCGATTTCAAAGACTCTGAATGGAAAAATACAATTAAAAGTCACCGGTTCATTCTGAGCAGGAAAAAAAGATTGAGAGCTTGATTTAAGGTCAGGAGCCCAAGGGGCAATGGGGAAGGGAAGCAGGAACCCCAAGCCAAACCATAAGCAAAGTGGCCTGGAAACTCTCAAACTCGGCGGGATCCTTTCCCTTTCCGGCCCCCTCTTGGGTTAGCGGGTCACAGTGTGGCTGGAACGTTGAGTTGCCCCCGTGGGACCTATATTGGGAACTGAATGTGAAGACCTGGCCTCCAGTGGGTAGGCCTGTGCTATGGGCCTGGCTCTGTCCCAACTCCACAGTGATTTTCCTGCATTACCCTACACAAGTCATTCACCCTGCCCTGCCCTGGTTTTACCTAATTACAAAATAATTTCTTCTAATGAGGCTAAGCTTACCAGTAAGCCTGCATTTTGTGGTTTGGGGAATGCCAAGAAGATACCACTGGGACGTGAGGCCCAGCTCTATAATATTCACAGCCCCCCATTATACTTTTCCTCCAATGCTTGAAATCCCACTATTTATTAATCTAAAAAACATCTTTTGAACGCCTAGACATTTTTTTCATGCAGACATTGTACTAGGCTTTGGTATACAAGAGTGAATGAAACAAACATGAATCTTACACACGGTCTCGTTGGAAGAGAGAGATGGAATTAAACAGGTAAATGCACACATACATACGTGCAAATTGAGAGTCCCCTGTGAAGTTACTGAACACATTACTTCGGGAAATGTTGGAAGCCTGAATCTTATGTAAGGCCGTTAGAGAAGCCACTGAGAAGGTGATTTATGGCTTGAGCAGCAAGTGAAGCGGCAAAGGCATTATCTCAGGAAAACCTCTAGAATACAGGTAGATTAGATGATTGAGCTCTAGCCTGAATAAGAACGACCACAGCCACCCCAGACCTGTGCATGTCATAAGTCATAATACATGTGTAAGGATACTAAGTTTGGGGGGTAGTTTACTTTGCAGCATCCTTGTGGCCATAGCTGGGTGAGGCAGGAGCCATGAAATTCAAGGGAAAATTATGAGTTAATTTTGAAATGTCAGACTTGAGAGAGCTGTGAAATACCTACATGGGATTATCAGTTACGCAAGGGAACACACCATACCGTAAATATACGGATGAGTTCTCAGCTCAAGATAAACTTTTTGGAGTCACCAGTCTAAAGATTATATTTAAATTCATTATGGTATGGGTGATACCACCCAGGAAATTGCCAATTCTTATCCATGGAGTCCTTCAATATATAGAGGTCATGAGAAGGGGTCTCCAAAAAAGACCAGAGAGGTGATGGGAAAACATGAGAGTGTGAGAGCACTGCATCCGAGAGAGGAGGTGTTTTTAGGAAGGAGAGAAAAACCACCTGCGTCAAGCATCAATATGAGACTCTGTCAGTTTCCTAGTGCTGCTGTAACAAATTACCACAACCTTGGTGGCTTAAAACAACACAAATTTATTATACAGTTTTGGAGATCAAAAATCCAAGAGAGGTCTAACTAAGCTAAAGTTAGAGTGTCAGCAACAACGTGTTCCTTCTGGAGACTGCAGGGGAGAATCAATTTTCTAGCCTTTCCCAGCTGCCAGATACCACTCACATACCCCGCTTCCCTCTTGCACTTAGAAAGATCTTTGTGGTTACATTGGGCCCACCTGGATACTCCAAGATAATTTCCCCATCTCAGACTCAACAGATCAGCAACCTTTGTTCCATCTGCTACCTTAATGTCCCCTTGCCCAACGTAACATAACATGTTCACCGGGGCCAGGGATTAGTAAGCACATAGCAATGGGAGACCATTATTCTGCAACCACGGATACTAAATAGGATGAGCTTTGCTTTCTGAGAGAATGGACAGGTGTTTCTAGAAAAGTTTAGGATTTCTGGTGTGTTAGTTTTCCAGAGTATTAAAATAATACTTCTCTTAAACACAGACTTGTATGACACTTGAATCAGAGAAACAGATCTAACCATAAAGAAAACCCCCTTCAGCTACTTAATTTTAACAACTAAAGGTTTCCAACCATGTGAGGGGAAAAAAAGAGTACAAAATAGAAAAATCAAGATAAACAAAAGGATACTGGAACAGAGATAATCCATAGAATATGAGAACATTTAAAATAATCCTAATGAGGATTCCCAGAGATAACTGAGAAAAGATCACATCAATAAGATAAGCATAAGTTGACATAAAAGAATTGATCAGGAGACAAGAAAGTATTCATGGAAATTTAAAATATGATGGCTGAATTTTGGGTTTTTTTTAAATTTAATAATATGGTCTAAAGAAATCACAAAACAGAAACAAAGAAAAATAATATAAGATAAAGTAAAATCTTAAAGGATCAACCCAGAAGGATCATCCTTCACCCAAAAGATTTCTAGAAAAAGAGAAGAGAGAACATGAAGAATTTTTTTTTTAATGCTGCAGGATAGCAGGGCAATGGGACGTGTTATTTTGTACTCAGAATTCCATACCTAGTCATAAGTCTCATTAAGTGTGAGAGTAAAATAAAGAAATTTCTAAACATGAAAGGAATCCGAACATTTGTCTTCTGCAGGTTTCTGAGGTTAAAAACAACAAACAAACTTGATTATATATTCCAACAAAGAAAAAGATGATACAAAAAGAGGAACCTGTGGGATTAACTCAAGAGTGTCTTTAGAGGCTGAGTTCTCCACCTCTCCCTAGGCAAACAGTGGATCCATTTCCTGGCATTCCTCCATCCACGCAGGCCATCTTACTGTTCCTGTCAGTGGAATATGATCAGAAGTCATGCATGCTACCTCTGTAGCACAAAGAGATTAGAAGCACACATGCCTTCCCCATAGCCAACCTACCTGGCCACTGGCTGACTGAAGAGGAGATCAAGATCTGTAAGATGGTGAAACACGTCAGGGCAATGCCTGTTTCCCGAAAATCTGCCTGAAACAGAACTGCCTTCTCTTCCTAGTTGGACTGGAATGTGAGTGAGGAATAGACATTAAGCCCCTGAAATTTGGAGATATTATAGCCTTAAACCAAGCCTGATTAATACAAGATATAATGGGAGAAATTCTGGAAAAGTAACTCTGCGGCAGGCTTATAAAGCACTAAGTCCAAATTTGAACAGAATTCAGAGCACTTCGATAGTTTTATCTTTAAGAAAAAGTAGACTTTAGGGGCGCCTGGGTGGCTCAGTTGGTTAAGCGACTGCCTTCAGCTCAGGTCATGATCACGGGGTCCTGGGATCGAGTCCCGCATCGGGCTCCCTGCTCTGCGGGGAGCCTGCTTCTCCCTCTCCCACTCCCCCTGCTTGTGTTCCCTCTCTCGCTGTGTCTCTCTCTGTCAAATAAATAAATAAAATCTTTAAAAAAAAGAAAAGAAAAAGTAGACTTTAATAAAGAATACAGTTAAAAAGCCAAGAAATTCTGTGGACATGGTAAACAAAGTGGATGGTTCTTCTATCAGCAAGTAAAAGATAGCAATTAGAAACACCAAGAAAAAATAAAGGATATGTAATATTTATGGTTTAAGTATAAAGTACGCTAAAATGTAGCATGATTCTGAGCAATTAGAATGGAAAAAAGAGTCTATTTGAACCTGACTTTGGAAGCATCCTCTGCCAGTCCTAAATGACATAGAATCACATTTCCTTCACTCTGAGTTCAGAACCACGTGGTTCTATGGCACGGTTGCTGCTATTATATTGACATCATCATAATCCTGTAAAATATTGCTTTCAAATTTTTAGAATCGATTTTAGGAAAAGAACAGATATATTAAGGAGGGCACGTACTGCATGGAGCACTGGGTGTTATACGAAAACAATGGATCGTGGATCACCACATCAAAAACCAATGATGTATTGTATGGTGACTAACATAACATAATAAAATTTAAATATATATATAATCATAAAACAAAATACAAGTGTTAAAACACTGATATTGGGTAAGTAATTGTACAACTGACAGCACTTGGGGGATTCAAGGAGGCAGGGAGGGAGGTCAAGAGCATGTTGAGGCTCTGATTTTCTCATTATAAATGGTGGAGCATCAAGAAATCCTCTCTTGGGGCGCCTGGGTGGCTCAGTTGGTTAAGCGACTGCCTTCGGCTCAGGTCATGATCCTGGAGTCCTGGGATCGAGTCCCACATCGGGCTCCCTGCTCGGCAGGGAGCCTGCTTCTCCCTCTGACCCTCCCCCATCTCATGTGCTCTCTGTCTCTCTCATTCTCTCTGTCTCAAATAAATAAATAAAATCTTTAAAAAAAAAAAAAAGAAATCCTCTCTTGATTTGGTGAAAAGAAACACAGTTTTAAATATAACATTTAGTACAACTGGGGAGTACTGTATGTGATCTGATGGTCTAATTTTCACCACAAAGGGTCAACAGAAAAATATGTAAGTAAATTGGTTAACATTACTTCAGTAACAATTAGAAGAAATATAAACATAAATAATCCTACTAAGGAGTTAGACTCTGGAAGGAAGGTAGGAATGGGGGATGATGTTAATTTTTTACTTACTATTGGCATTCGACTTTTCAAAGAATGTGCACATATTACTTTTATGGTGCCACCAACCAAAACTATGAGTGGGCAGAACAGGTATGTATGAGGATGGCAGGAGTAGGAGTGGATGAGGATTTCAGTTGAAACTTGTTGAGCCATTTATTTTACATCTTTAGATCAAACAAGAGCATTTATTCTAAACTCTCTGAGAGTGGGATTACAGAAATACACTGACACACAATGGAGGGCTTTAGTGTACTCACTTTGAAACTTGCATTTTTATTTTGGAAGGAATTTTGTGTTCAAAGTTTTTGTTTATTTTCAAATGTATCCACTTCTTTGACTTAGAGTAATCACATTTAATAAAACCAAAACAGCAGCAATGGTTCTATCGCTCATCATAAAAATCTCATTTTAATTCATGTTTGCTAATGTCTTCTCAAGTGCTTACATTACTGAAATATTTTATGGAGAACACCAGAGTTTTTCAATTGGTACATTTCCTACAGTTCCTTAAAGTTATATATCATGAACTTGGTTTGTCAGTTAATAGGTTCCTTCCTAAGTCCCCTCCTCATGCATGGCACAGCATGAGGTAATTTGTTGGTCTTATCCAAGGAAAAATGCACAAGAGAGGTGTACACACATGTCCAGACCTTGGCAAAGACAGAGAGGTCAGGATGCAAGGGGTATAACTGGTGGTGATTAAAATGCTGATAGCGCCAGCCAACCAAAAGGAATGAGATCTTGCCATTTGCAACGATGTGGATGGAACTGGAGGGTATTATGTTGAGCGAAATAAGTCAAACAGAGAAAGACATGTATCATATGACCTCACTGATATGAGGAATTCTTAATCGCAGGAAACAAACTGAGTGTTGTTGGAGTGGGGGGTGGGGTGGGAGGGATGGGGTGACTGGGTGATGGACACTGGGGAGGGTATGTGCTCTGGTAAGCGCTGTGAATTGTGGAAGACTGTTGAATCTCAGATCTGTGCCTCTGAAACAAATAATGCAATATATGTTAAGAAAAAAAAAAGAAGAAGAAGAAGAAGGTAGCAGGAGGAGAAGAATGAAGTGGGGGAAATCGGAGGGGTAGACGAACCACGAGAGACGATGGACTCTGAAAAACAAACTGAGGGTTCTAGAGGGGAGGGGGGTGGGAGGGTGGGTTAGCCTGGTGGTGGGTATTGAGGAGGGCACATTCTGCATGGAGCACTGGGTGTTGTGCACAAACAATGAATCATGGAACACTTCATCTAAAACTAATGATGTATGGGGATTAACATAAGAATAAAATTTAAAAAAAATAAAAAAATAAAAACAGGCAAAAAAATAAATAAATAAAATAAAATGCTGATAGCGCCAGCCATGGACTTGAGATGAAATTGCCTATGCAAAGAGTAAAGGGAAATGAGATGAGAAATAACGGCACAAGTCAGGCGATCCTCACACACCAAGATGCAGACTTAAGAATAAAGCATGGGGCACTTGGGTGGCTCAGTCGGCTGAGCGTCCGACTCTCGGTTTTGGCTCAGGTCATGATCTCAGGGTAGTGGAATCAAGCCCGTGTTGGGCTCTGCACTCAGCGGGAGGGAGGGGGGGGTCTGCTTGAAGATTCTTTCCCCCTCCTCCCTAGAATAAATAAATAAGTCTTTTAAAAAAACAATAAAGCACAAAGATTAAGGTACAGTTGGAAGGAATAAGATGCAAACTCACTAGACTATGAATTACTTTATTGCAAAAATTGTCATCACTGACATTTTATTCCAGAACACCCCTCTCCCTGATCCATTATAGACATTTCTCAAATAGTTTTTAAGTGAGAGGACAGAGGAAGAATTCAGAATGGGTGAAGACAAAGAGAGAACTTCTAGCAGACCCAAGAGAAAATAAGTGTGCTGAACACGATTGTTGCCATAAGGTAGGAAGAGCAGCTTCTATGTAGTAAATGCTCCGCAGAGGTAGAAGGGATGGATAAATGAAGTACAGGCTGGGATGGGCACAGGGCTAAGGGGGAAGAAGAACAAGTAGGTCTGTTCTGTCTGAGCGAAGGAACTGAGTCAGTGTTTTCCTTAGTCCATCCAATTGGAAGTGATGAATTATTAGCATGAATACATTCACTTCACCTCTTAGGTGCTAAAGCCAACTTAAGAGCATACACGGGAAACCTGCTTTCATTTCTCTAATTCTGTATCAAACCTGTGAGTGTGGACCAAGCTACATTAATAGCAGAAAAGCAGCAGAATATCAGAACAGTATTAATCACAAAACTACTTGGTACATTTTCTTCCCAGAAGAAATGGGTTGATTTCTGACCACAGGTGGGGCCTGGGAGGAACCACAGCTGGTCAGAAGTCACCGATCTCTGTTTCACCAAGGTAAAGATACTTTCCTGGAAGGATGCGCCATTCCCAGCCAGTGAGAATGTTCAGTCTGCATTCCTCTGTGGGCTCTCATCAGTTCTTGCGATACATACAGACATACATATTGAGAGAGAGACAAAGAGAGCTATCATTGCTACATATTCCTGGATCTTCCAAACCACTTCCAAACCACTCCATCCTTTTCTTGGGAGGATGCATGTGAAAGTACAGTAGATTCTCACTATTTGCAGTAGCTATGCTCCATAAAATCACCACAAAGACTGAATTACTGAATACTGAGCCATGGCTCCCAGGAGAAATTTAGGGTTAGGTTTTTACAAACCTCTGGCCAAAAAATTTTTATCAGCCAATCAATACATAAACTTGTTCAATATGTGTCTGTGATTAAAGACATCTTACTGAATACATATTAACTCACTAACATTGAATTCACAGCCGACAACACTATTACTCCCTTCTGAGCAAAGCTAAACTAACACATGTATTTTCTCTGTAAGCCACAGCACGTCTCCTTGCACTTGGGGACACAAAACAGCACTTCAGCACTAGGCTTGCGGGCCATTTAAACATCTAAAACAGCACCAAGGAAAAGCACAAGAATAAAAAACAGAGCACTAAGTAGACACTAAAAAAGAAGCTCGTTTACAGCAAGAGCACCTTGCTTCATCTCAGAGCAAAATGTCATTGTTCACAATGACAATGAAAGCACCGTGAACATGGATTCAGATGCTACGATAAATTTTAGCAATAGGTTAATGTACAAATACAGAATCCATGAATAATTAAGATCAATCATAATTTAAAAGAAAAAACTGCCATCTATTGCTCAGTCACCACATGCCGGGTATTTACCCCAGTCAATCCCCACAAGAACTCACTGAGTGGGTACAGGTCCCATCCCCAAATCATAGATAAGGAAACTATAGATGGAGCGACTCAAGTGCCCAGCTGCCTAGGAGAGGCACCAGCTTTTAGTCTGTAGCCACGTGATTCAGCATCTGCACTCACAGCCACATCCCTGGATTCAGGGCGTGTGCACAGGTCTCTTTCTCAGCCTGGCCCACCCATCAGTGTGCTTTCCTAAGTAAAATAACTATATTCCTGAACTTGAATTAATTTGAACACTCCCTGAGGGGACAGAATGAGGCTAGAATCAGTTTTTGCTTTAAATGGCACTTGTTTCTTTCTTCTTGCCAAGTACAGACAACAGTTACTATGTGCAACGCTCTGGCACCTGGGGGACAGGGGGGCAGTTACCAGGCATGTGAGTAACCAGCAGCTGCAACAGTGATGAAAGGTGCTGATGCTGAGACCTCCCGGCCCTGATATGTCCCACTGAAGAGATGCAATTCAAGTTCAATTCAGTGCATTTACTCACCCCACATCCCTGGATACACAGGGATCTCCACATCATAGTGGTCGTGTGAGTCCAGTGAGGAGGAGCCCCCCCTGCCTAGCTCAGTGCCACCATGATGGAAGGGGTGGTGTAGAGCTTCGTGGGAGGGTGTGACTCCCCCTGCCTATGCTGCCCACACCCTCACTACTGTGTTCCATTTGCCCCGTTTCCTTCCCCACCCCCACCCCCACTGGGGCTCTGGATACCAAGCAGATATGATTATCCTGTATCCCAAGAGAGGAACCAAATGCTCGGGGCAATCATGACATGATGGTGAGGAACAAACATTTGACTAAAGGAGATGCTGCCCTTGTATTTATGAACATGCAATGGTTATAAAGGGATTTTGCATTTAATCCTCACAACATCCCTGATGAAAAGGCATTACTTTCTCTATTTTACATACTATGATGCCAAGTCTTGGGGAGGGTCAGTGATTTGCCTCCAATCATCTGGCTGAAAAGCAGGAGAGGTAGAACTGGAATCGCATATTCTGTCTCGTGGTCCAGGGCCGTGCTTGCTGCATCTGGACAGGTCAAGAAAATCAGCAGAGCATCCAGAGCAGGTGGTACAACCCAAGCAGAGGCACACAGACTCGATACACTGCCAATGCACCCAACTGCTGGCGCTCTTCATCCATTCCCCTTGGCAGACAGTTATCACCCCTGCAACAAGCCAGGGCAATACTAGAGCCCTGGATAAAACAGGACGCAGCTTCTGGTGCCATCAAGAGGCGCACTGAGCTAGCCACTCAAGGTGAAACGAGACGAGCCCGTTGTCTGGGTGCGGAGCAGATAACAGAAGGTCCCATGATGCCAGGAGTCCAGGAAATGCTCCTGAAGAATGACATCATGGCTGATATCTGAAAGTGGTGGCAAGAAGCAGCTGCTAGGCAGAAGGAGGTACAGATACAAAAAGCCAAAGGCAGGAAAGACTTCGGAAAATCTGAAAAGCTAAGAGTCCAGAGAGGAAAAAGTAGCATCAAGAGGAGGGGGCAGAGGACATGCAATAGGACTGGGACAACAGAGCCAGATGTTGGAGGACCTCCTACTTCAAGGACCCAAAGACCTCAGTACTATGGGCCCGCCAGTGGGCCTCTCAGCTGTCAGGGGTCCCTGGCTGGAGGAGGAAGTCAAGCCCATTAAGCTCTTTAATCTCCCCCCCCCAGGTCATTTCCTCCAGCTACGAATGAATCATACGGTTTCCTTCTCCCCATCCACATGGCCTGGGTACCGAGGCTTGGAACAGGGGCCTGTTTTCCAGGTGCAGTCTCACCAGTGCCATATAAAGGGGGATTATTCCCCTTCCTGAAGCTTGACTCCTCACACAGACTGGCCCCAGCAGGGCTGGCTTTCCTCATGGCCAGATCACGTTACAAGCTAATATCTAATTTGTAAGTTCTATATCATACCTCAATTTCACAGCATCGTGGCTTCCAAGCGAACATTCACTTCTTCCTCTTTCAAAATTAGCTGAGTGCCCTATAATGGGAGAAGGAGAATGGAATGTACAAATGGTCAAATAAAACGGAGAGACCCCACATTGCTATCTGACCACAAGGATGTAACCTCATCCCTTAGTTAACAATCTGTATAATGGGGTCTTAATTCTTTCAGCCATTACAGAGCTGCATACAGTCCAAAATCAAGTGGAAAGTTTAACGGACTGGAATTCTCATTCTAATACCAGCTCTTCCAACAACCATTTCTCTTGTCTTCAGCTTCCCCATCTGTAACATAAACAGATGGAAATAAATAGGCTCTAAAGTCCCCTTTAAATATAGCACTCTGCTGGGCTGTGTGACTAGAGGCTAAAAGATTATTCTGAGTTTTTAGGTCCTAAGAATTAATATCACTGTGGTTACATTACTATATTTTTTAGGTGTCAAATTACTAGGATGTTTTGGAGGAAGTAGAGCATAAGTAAGGGTAAACCATCTTTTGGCAGAATAGTATAGTGATCCCAGTTCTCCCCACTCCCAAATCTGTACTATGTAACTTCATAGTACGTCCCACTATGGTCTTATTTGGGCCTTTTTTTGGAACAATGTGATATTGGTGCATATGATACAAGCAGGCTCAAAAAACTTACATGCTATTGGGGTTGTTTCTCTTGCCTTCTGCCATAGCCATGCAAAAGCCATGCCCAGGCTTGCCCCCCAGCCCCAGGAGAGAATGAGGCACATGTGAAGATGAGCCAACATACAGACACATAAGCAAGCCCAAAAAAACTGTAGACTTATGAGTGATCCCAGACAAACCCTGCCAAGCCCTCCCTAGATGATCTGATCCTCGCTGAGAAGCTAGAAATAAATATTTGTTGTCATATACCATTGAGCTTTGAGGAAATTTGTTACACAGCATTATTTTAGCAGATGATACGATCTGAGTCTAAGTCCTTTGTAATTTCTTTAAACTACAGGAAAAAGTAATCTCTAACTTGTCTGTCTCAATTTCTCTATCTTATCTGTCCTCCATCTTTCCTCCTGTCTCTCATAAAGGCTTGTCCCCACTCTGAGCCAACACTAACCCTACTATCTCCACTCCAATTCCCTTCCTTCCAATCCCCTCCCTGACACCACTTTATCCATCATCTCATCTCTCAGAATACGTCATGCACCTTGACATCTCTAAGGGTGGCTTTTCTCAGAGAGGTGAATTTAAGAGACGACATTGTCTAGAAGCAGCTAGTTGTAACAACCCATTTTGTTTGGAGGGATTTAGAAGAAAAGTGTTCATCCTCTGGTGATCCCCAGAGGACAAAAAAGATAAACATCCTAGAACTAATCTTGACCAGCTCTACTGGTCTAAGGCTTACACCCTGGGAGGTGGCTCAGTAGGAAGACTTCAAGCAAAGAGCTGCATCTAGGGCTGGGTTTGGGGGTGGGGGGTGGGGGGAGGGTGGCAAATGTGGAAGCTTCTTCGTGAGGCTTATCATGGAGGGAAGATCAGAGTCATCCTTTAGAAATCATTGTAGCCTGTGCAAGAATATGTCCTCATCAGCTTATGCTGTTACTGAAGACCAAAGCCTCAAGGATGGGAGAGAAATTGTCCAGAGACATGATCCTCCTACTCCAGCAATTATCATCCAGAGATTCAACTCAGTGTAAAGGAGTTAGCTCTTTTGTGATAATTACTATTGACTCTTACTCTGAACAATATAAACAATAAAATGAAATGTATTTATTTATATTTTGCTATTGAAAATTAATTTATTCTTCAGAAATGTTAAATATGCTTCCAGAACCTTCTTCAAATAACTTTTAACTTGGGATTCCCTTAGTTAGGGCCCAGGACTAGAGAATAACCTTCAGTAGGCTGCTTTTATTCTTCCCCTTGTATAGGAACCCCTATGTCAAAGAAATTGGAAATAAAAATAAAGGTTTACAAGAGGGATGTGAATATCTTATGGGAGGTAACAAGCACATAAACAATAGGTGATATTTATGCATTTAAGTATATTGTATGTGATTTATAACAACAAGCATTCAGTAGATGTGCGTTAAAACGTGCATGCATTTCAATAAAATTATTTCTGGAATTCTAGCATTGATAGAATATAAACTCCATCAGACGAGACATTGTCACTTTTATTTATAACTATATACTCAGAGGGATGCCTAGGTAACATAGTCGGTTGAGTGTCCAGCTCTTGGTTTTAGCTCAGGTCATGATCCCAGGGTCATGAGATAGAGCCCTGCATCGGGCTCTGCACTCAGCAGGAAGTTTGCTTGAGATGTTCTCTCTCCCTCTCCTCTGCCTCTCCACCTCCAGTGAACACACTCTCTCTCTCTCAAATAAATAAATATATCTTTAAAAAAATAACTATATACTCAGCACTTCTCAGGATATCTCAGATATTTGTGGAATAGATGGATGGGTGGAAGATGAACTGATGAAACATATATATGTTTTATATACACACATATATATAAATTAAAAATACATAATATTATGTTGATATTATATATGTTGAGTACCCACTATAAGCCAGATATGCTTTTAGGCCGAGGGGATACGAAAAAAAAAAACAATAAAACAAAATCTTAACTTGAAGATCTTCAATCATCCAGTTCTGATCATATTTTACAATTCAACAATTAGGCTGCTCTGATTTATGGTGGAATATAACATATATCTTTAGGCTAAATGTGTTTTCCCCTGGAACAAAACACCTCATTATGTCATTTTGACCAAGCCATTTTTGATAGAATGTTCTTCATATATCTATCACTGAGCTTACAACCTATGTCTTTGGTGACTATAGTTCCCCTTCGAATAGCAGGTCTTTGAAGACCAGAACAACCTTCTATTCTCAATTTGTGGCATGTTGCAAATGCTTGATAAATATCCATATTCATAGAATAACCAACTGGATTAGTGTATATATCTTCCAAATTTAAATTTTTATGAGAACAAGTCTTCTCTTTAAATCCTCATCTTTAAAATACAGAAATGAATTAAAATGAACAAAAGGTTCATGATCACATGCCTATTAGACGATTCTTTCAAGTGTGCACATCATCCTATTTTGCAGAGCTAGGTGCCGGGAAAGAACACTATGAGGTATAAATATTCTGAGACCAGAATAACCAGATCAAAGATAAGAGGGGAGTAGGGAACATGTCCTCCAGCACTTCCCTCCAGGAAAGATGTCTCTTTCCCACCCCAATGTGAAGTAACTATACATAAAATAAAGATGTCGGAAGAAGGGAAATAAAATATTATCTTTGTTACTGGTAAAGACTAGGTCTAGGAGAAATTGGACTTCCTCACAATAAACCCCAGAATTACACAGCCATCTACAGCCCACCACAAGCTGTGCTGGGTCACCACATGGGAGGCAAATCGCTACAAACACTGTCCTGCTTGGAGCAGAGAGAGCAAGGTTTCTCTGTAGGAATCTGATTTCCAAGAGAGAAAGGGGGAGAGAATGGAACCAGGCTATGCGTGTCCAGTTTCTCCTTCATAACTCAATAATCAGAAAAGCTGGGGCGCCTGGGTGGCTCAGTTGGTTAAGCGACTGCCTTCGGCTCAGGTCATGATCCTGGAGTCCCGGGATCGAGTCCCGCATCGTGCTCCCTGCTCGGCGGGGAGTCTGCTTCTCCCTCTGACCCTCCTCCCTCTCATGCTCTCTGTCTCTCATTCTCTCTCTCAAATAAATAAATAAAATCTTAAAAAAATAATAATAATAATAATCAGAAAAGCCCTCAGGAACCGCTGAGTGAGGCAACATGAGAGGCCAGAAGTGTTACTCTCATGGATGCTCTCTATATGGTAGGACACATACGAAGTGGAGAAGCATTCCCGCTAATCAAATCTTAGTCCTCAGAGGAGATGAGGATGGGCAGAATTCCAGATCAAGCAGCTGGATGGTCACTTTTGAGACAAGGTGGACTTGAGAAGTAGGGTCAGTGGGTGATCCAAGACCAAAACTATCAATGACTTGGTTGACAAGAAGGCTCAAAACAAGAGTGGAACTCTAAGATCTCCTAGATGATTTCTGCCACTACAGGCACCTTCCATCCCCCTCCTCTTTCCCCTGAGCCCTGACAACTATATATCCCCTCTGTTCTTCTATCACAGCACTCAGAACTAAATCATTCTCCCTGTTCTTTTCATAATCAATTTCATGTCCCTGCATAGTATGTATAGACATACCTTTTTTTTAAAACATCAGAATTTCCTTCCTTGTTTTTTGGGTATGTGTGCATTAAGTGCAGGTCTCAATTTTCAAGAACCTCTTCAATTAATGCTTAATTTACTGTGTGGCAGACAGTGAAGAAAGGAGCATATATCTTCTTGTAGAGTCAAATGCCGTGAAGGGCAAATGGAAGAAAAAAGATATTAGGCATTTCCAAAGCCTCTACTCTGAAAGTCGCAGCAGGTTGACATTGATTAAAATACCACACACTGTAAAATGTGTGAAAGAAGGTGAACTGGGGCCAGCAAAAATATTTTGTTCCCTCAGGTGAGTAAAATCTTGGATTACATGATTTTCATGTATTCTAGACCTAGTTGGAGGTTATCCTAATTTGAACAAGGCATCATCTTTCCACACTGCAATTTGCACTTAATTGTATAGCTCATGTCAGAACTACCCGGAACGGTATTTATAGAATATGGATGGTCTTTTCTTAACTACAGCACTGGGCTCTCCAAAATCATGTGTTTGAGGAAATCACTTGCTTAAACTGCTTTGTTCTGTACCGGGGAAAGGAACAAACACTTGTTAAGTATTTAGGAGATACATATTTATATAACTCCTGTTGGTTCTTTTTCTTTGAAGAACCCTCACTAATACAACAATCAAACAAAACATGGGAGTACCTATCAATAGAGTATAAATACCTGTCTTATCTTTTTTCTTCACATGTTACTCACTGCTGTAAAATTCACTCTTTCAGAGCGAACCCACCAGTGATTGTTAGTATATGCAGCCATCACCACCGTCTAAGTTTGGGACATTTTCATCCCCCCACAAAAAAGCTTCACACCCCTTAGCCATCACTTGCCATGTCCCACTCCATACCGCTAGCCTCTGGAAACCACTAAAATGCTTTTTGTCTCCACAGATTTGCTTATTCTGAAACACACAAGTGTGGTCTTGTGGGATTGGCTTCCTTCACTTAGTGCAATGTTTTGAAGATTCATCCATGTTTTAGCCTTTATTCATACTTTGTTCCTTTTGATTGCTGAATAATATCTCATTCTATGTAGATAACATATTTTGTTTATCCATTCATCAGTTGAGGTACATTTAGGTTGTTTCCACATTTTGGTTATTATGAATAATGCTGTTATAAGTATGTGTGTGCAAGTTTTTGTATAGACATGTATTTTCATTGTTTTTCCCTGTATGCCTAGGAGTGGGATTGGTGTCTCGTTCTCCTCTATCTCTGAGCAAAGGAAGTAATCCTTGTGGGAGGCTGGGAAGAAAAGTGGAGAATTCATACAGTTAGCACCAAAACCACTGATGGTGCCGTATCAGAGTATATGAGCTTCCTTTTGCTGCTGTAACAAATTACCACAAATTCAGGAGTTTAAAACAATGCAATTCCTTTTTTTATTTTACTGAAATCCAAGATGGGTCAACAGGACGGTACTCCTTCTGGAGGCTCCACAAAATAATCTGTTTCCTTGCCTTGTCCAGCTTCTTGAGGCAACTTTTTTCTTTGGCTCATGGCCCCTTCCTTCATATCCAAAGCTAACAGCCTAGCATCTTCACATCTCTCTCATGATCTCTTTCCCAAGAAGACTCTCATAAGTTGGTTTTCTAAATACTAGATACTTTGAGGGTAGCATGTCCAGTCCATTGATATTATAATTTGAATAACCCAAGCATAGAAATAGAATTAATTTGGGTTCTATAAAATGAGACAAATACATTTGCTATTTTCATTTAGACAAATAAGAATCTTAGTGCTACAGAAGTACTTAATCAGAACGGTTATATAAATAGGTCCTTGGGTTAGACCTCTAGGGATCAAAACCCTAGCGCTCCCATTTACCAGCTAAGTGCCTTTGGCAAGTTATTTAAACCTTCTGTGCCTTAGTTTCTTCATCCATTCAATGGAGATATTATTTCACAGACTTGCTTTAAGAATTAAATAAGAGAATAATACATGCAAAATGCTTAGAACAGTGCCTGGAATGTAGTAAATGTTAATATATGCTTATGATTGTAAAATTACTTAAAACATCTTTAAATAAAATCAGTCGGGTAAAACCATACAAAGCAAATGAAAATATGTCCCTAAAGGAGAGATAAGTGATTTATGAGGGAAATCTCCAGCTTTGTTTTTTTATAAAAAACTATTTTTCAGGTTACCAATTTCTAAGACTGAGTCAAGCTGGCTGTCCTGGTGCTGAAATATTTGGATATTACTAGAGATCCTAAGCCTTATAACAGCAAATGATGCTAGGGGTCTTTATCTAATGTCCTGACGTGGCTTTAATCTCCCCCATCGCACAATGGTCATAATTACCATATTGTGGTTAACATTCCTTGAGGACCTACTGTGTGCCAGGAACCGTTCTAAGCATTTAATAGGAATTAACTCAATTAATCCTCACTCCAGCCCCATCAGGTAGATCATAATCTCCACTTTATAGAAGAGGAAACTGAGGCCTGGAGAATCTAAGCATCTTGTTCAATGTTACACAAGCTGATAAGAAGCAAACCCAAGGGAGTAAGTTTGATTTCTTGTTCTCACGGGTGTGGACCTTCCCACAGGGGAGATGGTGAACATGGTGGGTGGGAGCCATCTCTGGAGCCAGCCTGCCTGGGTTCAAAGTCTGGCTTTGTGATGCGCACAAGCTGGGTAACCTCAGGTAAATCACTTAACCTCTCTGTGCCTCATCTGTAAATGGTGGTGGACATAACATCTACTTCAGGGGATCACGGTGGGGAATAAATTACATTTACAACATTGCCTCACCCACAGAAAATGCTCAATAAGTGCTTCCAAATCAGAATTGGTTTCTTTTGTAATAGGTTCTGCCTTTTAAATAACTTAGAAAGTTAAAGAAAATTAATTCTAGTATGTATGCTCAATCATGTTCCCTGATATATGCTTAAAAACGCATGTTTAGTCTTCAACAGGCTTTCTTTGAATTTTCTTACTCACTTACTTGTTCGTGGTCTTATTTCTTCAACAAAATGTTTTTGGGCTTCGTGCATGAGCCAAATCCTGTGTCATAGATTCTCACCCCCAATCCTTATAAACCCCCATGCAAATGATGGTTTGGCCTCCATTTTTCCAATGGGAAAATGGAGACTCAGAGATGCTAGGTGACAGTGGTAGGAGGGCAGTCCTAGGCAACAGGGACCCCTTCACCCACCCTGCCGACATTCATACCATCCTTTCCTCTGTTGGGCCGTGGGATGAGCACACTGAGCCACTGACCATGAGGTCTGCTTCAGCAAGTTGCCAACTGTTTACCTTCAGTGGTATATTTTATCTGAGATTCAGTTTCCCCATTTACAAAACAGAAACCATAGTACCTACTTTCCAGGGTTATTGTGCGAGTAGTTCAATATGTTGATATGCCTACATGAAATTAGGTGTCCCATAAATGGTTACTTTTTGTTATATCCATTTATTAACTTCTTTGTGAAATTTAGCCTGCTCTTTCTAATGAGCCACTAATGTGCTCTTTGTATAGAATGCATTGGGGCAAACTTTTCATCTAAGTTTTTTTTTTTTTTAATATAAATGATGAAAAGGTAGCCTGGAATATTTTACACATCTGTTGCAAAACCCCTGGGAGTTGACTTGAATCCAAAGCAGGTGGCTGGGCAGGACATATTGGTCTGTATGTAGAGCTGGACTTCCCTCAAAAACCGACAAACCAAGGAAAAAGTCCAAAAGAACTGTGAGAAAACAGTAATTAATAACTACAAATGCAGCTTCTAATCCTTGTGATAAAGTTCCTGTGCAGAGCTATAAAGAGATCAATTCCACATTTCAAATTCTCCCCCCTAACTCCAAAGCATCATTAACCAACAGGAGTGAAGCTCTATTAGCAGAGGGTAGCAGCCATGAGTCAATGTACTAGGCATTTTGCGTGCATTATCTCATTTTTTTATCCACAAAACAACTGTTATGGGTTGAATTATCCACAACCCCCCAAATTCATATGTTGAAGCCCTAACCCTCAGGACCTCAGAATGTGACTTTATTTGGGTTTAAGGCCCTTGCAGATATAATTAGTTAAGATGAGGTCATTAAGGTGGGCCCCAATCCAATATGACTTATGTCCTTTTAAAAAGAGGAAATTTGGACACACACACACACAGACACACACACGCACACACATAGGGAGAACATTATGTGAACATGAAGGGAGAGATTGGGGTGATGCTTCTACAAGCCAAGGAATACCAAGGATTGCCAGCAAGCCCCCAGAAGCTAGAAGAGTCATGGAACAGATTTTTCCTCACAGCTGTCAGAAGAAAGCAACCCAGCCAACACCTTGATCTTGACTTCAAGCTTCCAGAAACATGAGACAATAAATTTCTGTTGTCTAACCCATCCAGTTCATGGCACTTTATTATGGCACTGGGAAACTAACACAGCAACCCATAGAGAGAGGTATTGTTGTTCTTGTGTTTTGGAAACTTACACCTCAAGAGTTTGATTGTCTTGCCCAAGGAACCACTGCTGGTGATCGGGTAAAGTTGATGGGACAGCCTTATTCTCAAGGCCATGCTGTTAGGCTATGTGGGCTCCACCATCCACCTTCTTTCTAATCTTTACGTAAAAAAAAAAAAAGAAAAAGATGCTCCTTTTGTGTTTGCACTGGGTAGTTAAACTTTCTCAGAAACCAAGTATGTTTTCTAAGATGATTCATTTATATGCATAACGACTATTGACCTACCCCCATCAAGAAACATCACAACCCTAAAGAATAATAGCAAACATTTCGACAGTACTTTGTGCACTCACCGGTATCGGCTTATGTCTTCACAGGAACCCCTAGAGCAAATGTTGCCATCCCAAAGGAGGAACATACAAAAGGAGGCTGTGGGATTTGCCAAGGGGAGGCAATGAGCACGTGCCCAAGCCAGCACTGTTGTCATGGGTTCCTGGTCCACCATGTTGTCTTCACACCCTGAGCACAAGGTTGACCTGCTTCTTCTACATCTGATATATCTGCTTCTTATTTCCAATCAGGCACAGTACTAGGCAGGTAGGGTACCTATTAGAAAAAGTATGGCCTTTGGAACAGGGCAATTGTGAGTTCAACTGACAGTTACCTTGAGCAAGACGCTCGGTCCCTTTAATTGTGAAGTCGACTGTTGTGAGGATTGATGGGACCAACTATAAAAAGTATCCCACAGAGAATCCTGCTAAAGAAGTTGTATTACACTATCCAAAAGAATACCTGGCTTAACCCTAGCTTCCCCATTGATTTAGGGTCCCGTCTTGAGTTTCTTTTCTTTTCTTTTCTTTTTTTTTTTAAGATTTTATTTATTTGACAGAGAGAGAGAGAGCACAAGTAGGCAGAACAGCAGGGAGAGGGAGAGGAAGAAGCAAGCTCTCCACCGAGCAGGGAGCCCGACATGGGGCTCGATCCCAGGACCCCGGGATCATGACCTGAGCCGAAGGCAGCCGCTTAACCGACTGAGCCACCCAGGCGCCCCTCTTTTTTTTTTTTTTTTAAGATTTTATTTATTTATCCAACAGAGAGAGAGAGACAGCGAGAGCAGGAACACAAGTAGGGGGAGTGGGAGAGGGAGAAGCAGGCCTCCCGCCGAGCAGGGAGCCCGATGTGGGGCTCGATCCCAGGACCCTGGGATCATGACCTGAGCCGAAGGCAGATGCTTAACAACTGAGCCACCCAGGCGCCCGAGTTTCTGTCTTTTTGCTTAGGTGTTAACTCATATACATACAGTTTGTAGTGTTACATGGATAAAATAACACTTTCTGGATTTTCATTTCTATGCAAATGTAAGGAATTAATTATAAGGAATCTGAAGAGGTACCAAACAATGCCCAGAACATAGAAGGCATTAAATACATATAAAAACTACTATACCCACTTCACCCCCAAGATTCAGAAGAACCTGTTTTGATGAACATAAACAAGATAAATTTCACCAAGACAGTGTCTGCATAGGTGAGAAAAGGAAGAGAGTTTATTTACTCTGGAAAATTAGGAACCATAAGCACCAGTTTGATGAGTAAGAACATCTCATGTCTTAGTTTTAATTGTAACTAAAACCCAAAAGTTTCATTAAAAAAAACAAAAAGAACTCGGCGCAATTTCTTTTTAGTTAACTGTGAATTTAATTTTAGATCCACTCTTCCCCTAACTCAATATTACTACAAATAAAACATGTTTTAAACTATGTCCCTGTGCAAGTATTTTTTAGAAACACATCTATGGATTTATCTTGGAGGAATTCTAATAAACATCTTGAAATCCTTGTCTAATCTGGGTTTGATATTTGATAATGGGAGATGCTAGGAAGGCCTATTTCATAGTTTTCCTTTGGAGACAAACCTCAAATGATCACTGAGTGTTCAAAGTCGATACCTATTAATGCTTGTACATATGGTATTAATTCCACATTAATTCTGTCAAAAGTGATATCATAGTTAGAAGTTCCAAATGATGACATCACTAAAACAACTTGGTTTTCATGAGCGTGGGACCAGTCAGTGCCAAAATCCAGTTCAATGTATTCACCCGTCCATTCTGACAAGTTCAGTTTAATTAGTTCATGGCCTCATAACGAACAAGAGACTGGCTTTCTGTCCAATTGCCAGAGCCATTTCTATTCTCTTCAACTTAAGTGCCAAATGCTTACACTGCTTTGCCCAATTTATACCTTTGCCTATAATTACTGGTCCCCAAGGTGTGATTGTCCTTTTTCATAAGAGTTTGTGCAGCTGCCAACATGAAGTTGTAAATAAATTGTAATACCGTTGCTATGAGGTGTAAAAATCCCACAGCTCATATCCAGAGCCTTGTATAATAAACTCGAGTAAACATTCCATTTCCTGCAAATGATTGTGGTCTGTGACTAGATTTAGAAAACAGGGCAGTAAGTCATCTTTCTTTAATGAGTCGTTGAAAACAAAGTCGTATCCCATGAAACCAAAACCTGTCCTTGACAAAAACAAATAGCTTATTTGTAAAAGACCCTCCAAAGGGGGATAGGTTTTTCTGTGGCTCATGATCTGAGTTCCATTTTTGCAGTTAGAAGTGCTTAAACAATAGCCACCCTGCTCTCCCAACAGCACCCACTGCCAATGAAGTTCAAGGCATTGGTTTTCTAACAAGGCAGACAACCTGCTAAGGAAGAGAAGGAGAGAATCCAACAGAGAGACCCAGCTTGATGGCTCACTCTTCTACTTGACAGCTGTGCAACCTTGGTCATCTAAAACCTCCATGCCTCAGTTTCTTCCACTGTAACTGGGGAGAATGACGTCCTCAGCGGGGTTGGTGTGATCACACAATGAGATAATTAAAAGCAGAGCACCTAGCCACAGTCCTGCCCAACAACAGGTGACGCAGAAATGTTAATTCCTTCCTCCTTTTTCTTTGTAATAGACATAAAACCTGCATTTCTCAATTTCCACCAGACCAATCCTTAGGCTTTGTGCGGAAGGGGCTGCAACTAAGGAAAAAGCCATATTTTTTCTAGCACTGCCGTTCTTAAAAGCCCTGATGATAATGTTTTCTTCTAAAAGTGCCTCCACTGTGAAATGTGATCAAGACTGCCAAAGTGATACCCCAAATACAAACTCTATCTAAAATTTCTTAAGGCTATTGGAATTTTTCTCATTTTGTTTTTTTGTATCAAAAGGTTCATTGATGATCTTTCTTGCTTAATTACAACAGAATTTAAGAAACTAGACACTTTAAATCAGAATTTTATCCTGTAGAACTCAGAAAAACCATGGATTCAACTTTAGTATGAAACAAAGTTTAGATTTGAATCAACTAGGTCAAGAAGTAATCACTGATGCAGGTCGCTGTATGCCCAAGAGCCCAATTCTTTCAGTGGAAAATTAAATGAATCAAGATTAACAATTCATTCTTGTACATGGAAAAGACCATTAATGCTGCCCAAGACACATGGTTTCTCCAAACATGTATATTTCTCAGCCTCCCTTGTAGTTAGTTTGGGCTCATTTGACTAGTTCTTGTCAATAGATCAGAATTGAAAATAATGTGTATTATTATCGATTAAAGGAAGTTGAGAGTCAGTGTATCTCCTCCACATCTCTCTCTAGCTTCAGAGACCCTAGAAAACATGTACCAGATGACATAGTATAAGATGAAGTAGTTTAAGGAAGACACATGATATGATAAGCACTGGGTGTTATATGCAACTGATAAATTATTAAATAGTACATCTGAAACTAATGATGTACTATAAGTTAGATAACTGAATTTAAATTAAAAAATATAAAAAAAAGATGAAGTAGAACCCGATCATAGAATTTTGTGCCAGTGAGAGGTTAAACATTATAATATTAAGTATGTGGGGGTGATTTGCTACAGTCTTTTGCATTATCTGTGCCCTTCTATTAGGTCACAGTTCAGAATTCACCTTGCTTTGTGTTCTAGAAAAATTATCCATGGTTTCCTAGCTTTAACCAGATATAATTATAGAATTATACCAGGTATAATTCAGGTCACATTCACAGTCTTTCTTAAAAAAATAAAAAATAAACACATCTCCCCATGTAGTCGTGTTTCTTATTTTCAGTCACCATGGGAAATCCACCAGACGAGCATCATTTTGGTGACCATAGTGTCCTCCAATGGGCACCACTTTTCCACTTCTCCTGGGTCCTCCCACATCTTCTGGGCAACCCATTCTCACAGGGCTTCCATGTCTATATTAGTTTCCTATAGCCATCCTAATGAACTATTGTGAAGTGGGTGGCTTGAAAGAACAGGAATTTGTTCTTTCACTGTTTTAGAAGGTAAGTCCAAAAATCAAGGTCTTGACAGGCTGCACTCCCTCAGGAGACTCTAGAGGGAGAAGAATGCTCCCCTGCACCTCCTAGCTTCTGGTGGCTGCTGGTATATCTTGACCTCATTGCCTTATGCCTCTGCTTCATCCCCACAACAACTCCTCGGTGTGTGGCTTCTCCCCTTATAAAAGCACTTGCCATTGGATTTAGGGCCCATCCAGATAAGCCAGGAGGATCTTTTCATCTCAAGATCCTTCATGTTGTATCTCCAAAAATCATTTTTCCAAATGAGGTAACATTCACAGGTTCCAGGAATTGAGACTTAAACATATCTTTTTAGATACCATTTTTTAGGCCTACTAAGATATCTTCTATGCAAATGTGAACAACACAGAACACTCCCATTTATGTTGCCTTCTCACCATAGGTTCTAAAGCAGAGTTACCTTGCTCTTCAACGTCTGAGTTTTCACTGCAGTAGGACAAAATGTTCCTTTAGTTTCTTCCTGGTAGCTCCTACTTCCCCAGGACTCAGACATGGGCCATGGACAAACTGATGAGCAGGATTCATTAGACACTGACTTTCAGGGGTGGGTCCCCAAGCCAAAATTTTCCTTGGGAAGAACATTTTTTCCCTAGAAGACACAGGGGTCCCTCATGGCTAGCCCACTTAGAAGTTCACTAGCTCTTCTCTAGGATTTTGGTTTCTAGGAATAGTCAAAATATGGTCTCAAACCTGGACCCAAGGTATAATTAGTTTGCATTTCCCAGTCCCGGGAGACTCTGAGATCCTTGTAAGAGTTACTTGTTTCTCTCTTCTTATCTCTCACTGTAGATACTCCTATTGATTTTTTACTAAAGTGCACTGAATTGACAAACTAATGAAACATTTCAAAATTAAATTGTCAATAGTCGTATTATAAATAGTCGTTCTGCGACTGTAATTATAACATATTCAGAACAGAAATAGACCTTGAATCATGTTTTTAAGTCTGTCATTTTATAGAGGGGAAAACAGATCCCAAAATGACAGTGATTTATCCAAGATCACCCAGCTACTCAAACAAACTACCAGTTTATTTGTTGGAATTGTCCAAGAACATTGGTTTCTGGTAGAAAACCAGGGTTTGGACTCAAATCCTGGCACTTACTAGCTGCTGGAGAGGGTTCCAAGGAAGTCACATGCCCTTTCTCCTCTTCAGCTTCTTACTCTGCAAAATGGAAATAGATATCAACCTTCAGATCATCTGTGAAGCTCAAGTAACATAACATAGGTAAAAAAAAAAAAAAAAAATGTCTTGTGAACTATCTTTCACCAGAATGAACTTCTTGAGAATAGAGCACATATCATCCTTGATGGCCACTCCAGCATATAGCTCAGGGACTGACGCAGGAACAGGGTTCAGGGAAAGCTGAGCCAATGACCAGGTTAATCCATTAGTTAACAAAAACTCACGCTGTGAAAAGTTGAGAGTAGTATTACTCTCAAATACAATGAGACTGTAGAGAAACAGGGATTAAGAACATTGGCTCTGGAGCCTGGCTGCCTGGGTTCAAATCCACCACTTGCTAGCTGTGCCACCTCGGGTAAATCACTTAACCTCTCTGCTTCAACTTCTCCTCTGTAAAAGGAGAAGACTACTGGTACTCATCACGTGGAGTTAAGGCGAGACTCAAATGATATAAGGCCTGACAGAGTAACTACAAATAAGCATTTTCATTGTAAGTGTCATGTTTATACCCTGTCCTGGAATGTATTCTAATCTAGCTCCCCTTTGTTTTCCATCCAATTTTGGCGTTCTGCCATTATCATGGCTTTCCATATGTTTTATCTTATTTTGAATTATTAAATTCAAAATTATTTTAATTATTTTGAATTCACAAGAAAGTGAAGACCACAGACATCTTTGTATTAACTTATACATGCTCCCCGTAACAAAAGGCACACAGACAGCCAAGGAAAATACATTGAGATGACATCATGTGGCATCACGGCAGCCCTCAGATACTGCAGAAAAGTGCTACTTTGAAAGAGAATGTCAGAGTATCAGGCACATCACAAATGAGATTTTTAGAAGCTCACCCAAGAATGATGCTATTTAACCTGTGCTTCTCTCTTGATCTCCTAGGGTTCCTTTAGGAATGCCATTGTCTATTTAATCTGTCCCAAAAGCTGGTAATACCATGCTTTTATTAGCAACAAATGACTACATGTTTACAACCAAAACTACCACGGTGACTAAAGAGGGTAGTTCACCCTCCCCGCCTGCTCTCACCTTGCATGCCTGGCACCCACTTCATCCATCTAACTTAGGCTTTACATTTAAAACTCAACACAAGTGTCTGTGTCACTTCAAAAAATTCTCTTCTCACTCCTCCCACACACACTTAACTATCAAATCCAGAAGAGAAGGACCCAAGTCTGATGTAAATTTGCATCGACAGGAACACAGCACAGTGCTCCTGTGTTGTATGTACCCAGAAATGTCTTTTTGAACAGATCATAAATTCATGAAAAAAGATTTTTGGTTAACCTTGATAGGCTGTTTTAACAAGCAGAAGTCCAAAAAATTTTAAGAAAAATTTATAAAGTAAAAGCTTGAAATTAAAAAAAAAAATACATCTTTTTATTCTTTCCCTGATCATTGGGAAAAGATGGGTGTTATTTGGCATTATTGATGTAGCTTGTGGAACACTGGTGTTCTGTGGAAATATTAAGACCAATTGAATTAAACTACCCCAAACCACATAGAGCACATAAAAGGTTGAAGTGTGGTCAACTTAACAATAACTGACAGACGTTTTATTACCACAGCTCAACCCAATCAATGCCCACCCACACTAAGGCACAAAGGTGAGAAAAATAAACCACCCTGCCCTGAGGCCCCCTATGCTTCCATGTCTATAAATCCATTCTTTTTACCCAAAAGCCTTGCAACTTAGATATTATCATTCTTATTTTAGAAATTAAAAAAAAAGAAAACTAAATAAATGTTAAATAAACTCTTCAGGGGCACAGAGCTAGTGAGTGAAGAAGCTAGAATTTGAACTCATAGGCATTTGAGGCAGAGCCCTTGTGCTTTCTCCCCAACTTCAGTTTTCAATAGGTCGGAGAGTAGAAATTAACCCAGGGGTGCCTGGGGGGCTCAGTCAGTTAAGCATCTGACTCTTTTTCTTTTTTTCAAGTCAAACTTTTATTCATGATACAGATACAGCAAGGACGCCATTTTGTCTGGTTCAAAAGCGTTAGAAGAATGAACGCTTATTGTTATTTTCTTTCTTTCTTTCCCTTTCTCCAAATTAACCTTTGTCTTTGTCTAATATATGCTGGCTAACTGAACATAATAAAAAAATTTAAAAATAAAAGTAATTAATATATAGCAGTATAAGCTTCTGACTCTTGAGTTCAGTTCAGGTTGTGATCTCAGGGTGGTGAGATGGAGCCCCACATCGGACTCCATGCTCAGCAGGGAATCTGCTTGAGATCCTCTCTCGCCCCTCCACCCAACATGCACTCTCTCTCTCATAAATAAATAAATCTTTTTTTTTTTTTAAAGATTTTATTTATTTATTCATGAGAAACAGAGAGAGAAAGAGGCAGAGGGAGAAGCAGGCTCCCAAGGAGCAGGAAGCCCGATGCGGGACTCGATCCCAGGACCCTGAGATCATGACCTGAGCCGAAGGCAGACGCTTAACCATCTGAGCCACCCAGGCGCCCCATAAATAAATAAATCTTAAAAAAAAAAGAAATTAACCCAGAATTTGAAATGATCAGCTATGTGCACAGCACCCATACAATGGATCATCAGAAGTTGAACATTCAGCAAAAATATGTTTTAAGGAGGCCAAACCCCTCATCCTCAGTTTATAGCATCTTACCTCTTTCAGAGAACCTAAGCAACCTAAACTCTGCTTAGGGAACATACCACAGTTGCAGTGCTCCATTTACTTGTGTGACTATCTGAATAAGGTTCATCTCCTCCACCAAACTCCACAAGGTCAGGACCAGATAGGTAGAGACCAAGATTGTTTTCTCTCCCCATTGTGTCCCTAAACTCTATCACCATACCTATACAATAAATCTGAAATAATACATGGTGACCCTTAATTTATTCTGTATAATTTGTTCTGATGATAGTAGGAAATTACAAGTATTTTTAAAGGTTGAAATGAAAGCGAAATCTCTTCCAACAAGATATTCTGTAAAGAGAAATCTCTACAATGCTTTTAGAAATATATGCAAGTTCTCCTTCCCCAGATAGTTGCTCCAGGCCAATTCCTGCCTTGCTAAATCATAGGTAATTCTACTGAGCACCAACATCAGGGAATCTCTTGCAGAGACCATCTTTACCTGTCTCAATTCTATTCAACTCAACAACCATTTGGGGAGGGCCTGGCACTCTAGGTGAGGAGGACTTGAGATGTGAGCCTTGGCCTTAGTCATCAGTATGCTCACAATCAGTAGAGCTCCAAGTGACCACTCCCCCAGGTCCCTCTCTGGGATACCTGCTCCCATTTCAGCTCTGTGGCTCAGTAATAAAAGCTGTAATAAAAGGTGCTTCTGAAACAGACGCTTCAGTGGGAACCTAGCCAGCACTGGGAGAGTTTTTGTAAAGCAAAAATAAAACAAGCTTCATCTGGGCAATTTCTCTAAGTTTTCCTTTAAAAACATTAAGCATTCTTGTAATCACGGTATGAGCTATGCATTGAATCCAAAGAACCACCACTGAAATTCATAGAGAAAATAGTCGAAATGACTCCTTAAAACAACCTGGTTTGGCAAGGGGCAAAATGTTTACTTTTATTATCAGTTTTAAGTGTCTGTGACTCAACCTTTGCACTACATCTGACTGATAACCACCATTAAATACATCTTCATTGAATAAATATATGAATGAATGAATGAATGAATGAATGAATGAATGAATGAGTGGCTGCCTTGTCATGTTCTTAAGAGGGACATGGCTTAAGGACCATTGTAGAAGTACCACCAGATTCCCCAAATCTCTGTGAACCCTTTGTTGCTATTGAGTGAATATACCTAGAAAGGAGCAATTTGGGGTGGTTTTAGGAGTAAAGATCCTGTTCCCAAACTTGTGGCTAATTTTATAGCTCGGAAGTTTTCATTGGATCCATTAATAACCCATGTTTTACCTTTCAAAAAAAGAAATGAAGGCGCTGACCTGTCTCACCTTGGAAACAGCATCTGTACCATCCTGACATTTTGAGACCGTACACATGCTTTCTTTGCAGACGCCTCCTGGCTCCTCTGTCATCTGGAACATTAGCCAAACAAAAATATTAATTCTGTCCTTCAGAGATGAAATTTATGAAAATAAATTTCACATGGAAGCTTTATAAAAAGGACCGAAGAGTATATAGATTTTATTAGCAGGCAGTGTCACAACTCCTGGAGGAAATGCAATAGGAAGAACAGGGGAGATTTGGCCTGCATGGTGCTTGGTGTGGTGGGAAAAGCAGTGGACTGAAAATCCAGACCATTTCAATTTAGTCCTGGCTTTGCTGCTAACATGGTGTGTAGGACCTTAGGAAAGCAATCAGCGTCTCCATGCCTCAAGTTCCTCTTCTCAAAATGAAGGAGTTAGATCTCTAAAACCCTTACCAACTCTTACCTTCCATGACCTTCAGATCTCTGATATTGGCTGCATTTGGGTTATTTCATCATTAATATGTCACATTTCCCAACCCAGTCACCTGGTAGAAATATATATATAACTTGTAAATGTCCGATTCTCCAAAAGATTATTCTAAAAGATTTTTGAAGTAGTTGGTCTTATGATACCACAAGATATATTTGCAGCAAAAAAAAAAAGCCAAAATCCTGTCTTGGGCAGAAAATATTCATAACTAACAGATTTTCACCCAATACTGAAAATGAAAGTGGCTAGGGCAAAGTGTGCCAGAGACTCGGGCACTTCCCCGGAGCTTCCCTTCAATGTCCTAGGGAAGTTGGCTGGTAAAATGTGGCAAAGATCCCCACTGATACTCCCAAGAATAATAAGTGCCTCTACCTGATAGTAGTGAATAGTATCTTCCAGTTGGCTGCAAGTGTTTCCTTTTCTAAATAGCTCAAAACCTAACATGATACAGTTTGTAGATTTTGGGGGCAATTCTTGGAGTCTAAGAGAATGTTGCCTTGGATAGTTGAAATGCACTACAGTAAAAGGATCTAGGCTCCTTTCTGCTAGGAAAGGGCACACCTAGTACTATTTTGAATGGCCTTGTTTTTTAGGAAATGGTCCTGTCATTCAGGTTGAAGGATTCAATTGCGTGACTAATTATGTTTTCCTTTGCAAACTGTTTCACCATCCATTATGCAAAAGCCTTAATGAGCTATTTCTAGAGAGGGTCGACTACATACAGTCTTTTCTGCGAAAACATTCAGAGAATAAATTTAGAGCAAAAACCCAGCTCCAATGCCATTTCTCCAGTGGCCCTTCTCGTTGGTAGAATTAATCTCTCTTTTTTAAAGTGCTATCTGAACTCATTAATTGTTCTTCTATTCATACATGTAGGTAAAAAAATTAAGGAAAACAGAGCTGAAGGGAGACCACAACTCAGTCTGATGTGGTATGATGTCTTTATTCTTTATATTAAAAGAAAATATAAATGGTGGGGTGCCTGGGTGGCTCAGTCAGTTAAACATCCAACTCTTGATTTCAGATCAGGTCATGATCTCAGGGTTGTGAGATAGAGCCGTATCGGACCCCATGCTCAGCGGGGAGTCTGTTGGAGATTCTCTCTCCCTCTGCTGCTCCCCCTTCCCACCCCTCTCTCTCTCTCTCTCTCTCAAATAAATAAATAAATAAATATTTTTAAAAAATAAAAGGAAAGGAAAATATGAATGTTATCCCACCACAGACAAAATAAAACAGGACTACTGATTCATAATTTGTAACCCTGAGTTCAGGTACAACTGATGGTCATATGAATTGGCAGGATGTTCTGTAATTTTTTTCAACTCTAGACTATGGAGTGCTATATTGGCATCTTTATATGATGTGAGGATGTTGGAAAGGGGGTAGAGTTGTGTCCTAACTTCGCCTCTATCCCACCCTCCAGTAGTCTTGGAGAGTATTTTTATTGTTTCTTTAACAGCTTTTTTGAGGTATATTTTACATATCATAAAATCTACCCCTTGATGTGTATAATTCAATGATTTTTAGTTAATTTGCCAAGTGGTTCAGTCATCACCATAAACCAGTTTTAGAACATGTCATCCCTCCAGTAAGATCCCTTCTGCCCACTTATAGTAATCCTCATTCCTACCCCTAGCCACAGGCAACCACTAATCTACTTTATGTCTCTATAAATTTTCCTTTCTGGACTCTTCATATAAATGGAATTATATAGCATGCGGTCTCTTGTGTCTGGCTTCTTCCATTTAGCATCATATTTTTTGAAGTTCATCCATAATGCAGCATGCATCAGTAGTTATTCCTTCTGATTCCCTCACGTGGTAGACCACATTTTGTCTATCCATTCTCCAGTTGAGGGGCATTAAGTTGTTTCTACTTTGGGGGCTATTATAAACAAAGTCCCTGTGGACATTGATTTATAGCAATGTATGTATGGACATTTCTTTTGGGTAGATATCTGTAAGTGGTCTTTAATGTTTTTATTCAGTTCTTGCACTCAAATTAATTCCTTGGCTAAATACCTAGATAAGTAAGCCCTGCCCTATGGAAGGACATAAAATGAGTGCAGTTTACTCTGTTGTGGGGAAAACAAGAACATACACATGGAGAGTATAAAGTGATGTCCTGGAGAGGTAGATTTTAGAGGAGGGAGAGATTGGGTTCAGTAGAAAAACAGAAAGATTTGCTGGTTGAAAGTCACAGTTATGCAGAAAATACATAGGATTTTAATAGCTGGATATTTCCAGTGCAGACCACTGTCTTCTAAATCCCCAGGGTTGCACTTATTTACACAAAGTGTGAGGAACAACAGTCATACTGATTTCAGGGTCAGGATTTGTGGCCTCTAGGCCTGACTCGGTCTCTAAGTGTGTGTCTAAATTCTCTGGTTTTCATGGTTTTCTCATTTGAAATAAGAATCATCCCTTTCCTCCTGAACCTTTGCTCCACTTGCCTCTGACCTGCACAGGGCTGGGCAGAGAAGTCCTTGAGGTATTGGATATAAGTGTTTTTTTTAAAAAGTGTAAAATTTCCTCCAAATCTATGCACAATCTTTTATAGAAATGGATTGATAATGAGAAATATCTTATAGGAAGAGGTCCTCCACACATAAGCTGATACCAGTGAGCTCAGCTATATTCTAGAACAGCTAAGCAGGCCCTACCTGACTTTGAACTGGCTTATCTCCCTGATCTATCTGGTACCAGTCTGCTCTTCAGGCCTGTGAACCTAGCCATGCTAGCCTTTCTATTTCTTTAAAAATATGTCAAGCCCCATATCCTGTTAAAGCCTTTGAACTTACTATTCCCCCTGCTAAGAATGTTCTTCTCCCTATAATCCAAATAGTTAGCTCCTTATTATTTTTGATTATTTACTTGTAAAGCTCTCCTCTGATGGAGACCTTAACTGACTATTCTGGGCAACAGTGACATCAATGTATGTGGTAGACCTGAAATGTAGTAGGCGCTCAACACATAAGAGCTAGAATTAACCATTGCTATTAACACTAATAGTTGGCAACCACTGCCGTAAGGAAGTACCACACATGGCAGTTTATACGACAGAAATTTATCTCACAGTTCTGGGGGCTAGAAGTCCAAAATCAAGGTGTCAGGAGTGCTGGTCCCTTCTGAGGGCTCTGAGGTAAGGACCTGCAGCAAGTCTCATCCTTTGTCTGTAGATACCCACCTTTCCCCTATGTCTCTTTAAATCATCTTCCCTCTATGAGTATCTCTGTGTCCAAACTGCCGCTTGCTATAAGGACACCAGTCATATTAGATTATGGTCCTCCACTCTAGTGACCTCTTTTTAACCTGATTACCTGTGTGACAACCCTACCTCCAAATAGGCACACATCATGAGGTTCAAAGGACTACACTTTACCGTCTGAATTTTGGGGAGACAAAATTCAACTCATAACACATACCATTATTCCAATTGCAATCAAAGGAGCTCTTTCCAAAAGGAGATTATTGTTGGACGAGCACCAGTGGAGATTACAGTTTGACAACCCTAAGCAAAAAGCAGACAATTGCATTAGATGTCTTATGCATTGCATGATACATTGTGCTCATATGCATTTGACTGACCGAGACTGCTCTTCAGTGAGGCGTGTCACCGTCTCAATAAAGCAGACACTCTCCCAGTCAGGAGACTAGCCAAATCAAACCGGGCACTCTGTAAGGAGCTCTAACACCCCAGGGCCACTCTCTCAAGCACTGTGTAAAGTCAAGAATATATTGAAGTCTGTGAACATCGACTATTCAAACACTAAACTAATCAAAAGGATGGAGGAAAGGCAACATAGTTAACTTAAAGAAAAGTCAAACCTAAAATGTTCCCCATGTTATTACCTACTCAGCATGCTCTGGCTTATCTACTTTTTCCTAATCAAAGGTCGTTGTCCATACACAAACATATTAGGGCTCTGCTGCATCACCTAATTTTTTTCTTTTTTTTCTGACCAGCGGAGAGGATGCAATTAAAAGAAGGAAGTGAGGGACGCCTGGGTGGCTCAGTCGGTTAAGCATCTGCCTTCAGCTCAGGTCGTGATTCCAGGGTCCTGGGATCAAGCCCCACATCAGGCTCCCTTCTCCATGGGGAGCCTGCTTCTCCCTCTCCCTCTGCCTGCCACTCCCCCTGCTTGTGCTCTTTCTCTGTCAAATAAATAAAATAAAATCTTAAAAAAAAAGAAGAAAGTGAGAATTTCAGTTTTTGATAAACAACAAAACCTCTGAAGTTTAAATGATCATTTCCTCATACTGAAGTGAAATAAGTGTGAATGTGTAATATTTGACATATCCCAAAAGAATTTGCATTTTAATGCTACATCTTGTGAAACAGGTAGGACAAGGGCTATCTTAAAGTTGAAGGAACTGTTAGGGAGATCAAAAGACTTGGCCATGGTCCAGAGAGCACTTGAGGTAGCAACGTATGGGCTGAGGTGGGGGCTCCGGATCCTGACTCCTAGCCCGGCACCTTTCCTAGATTCTATGGCTTTGGAAAAGCTATGAGGGAAATGTGGAGGAAGGAGCAGGAGCACTTTGTTTCAATATCAGTCTTTGTCACCTCAAATGTTTATGGGTAAATTTCACTCAGGTCACCCAGTGGGTGGGGTGGATAAACATGACCTCATGCTCAAGAACACAGGACTACTACTCTAGGACCCAGATGTTAAATTTGATGTCCTTAAAAATTTCTAGGTTCACTACGTTTTTAAAGGTGTGTCTGTGTGTCTGCTTATGCTTTAAATACCAGTCAACTACCAGGAAAATGATCATGGGTAAAACAGGTCAGGGAGAAGCCAAGGACAAGGAGAAGGTAATGAACACAATGATTATGGTGGCTACCAACCTCTTAGGTGAAAGTGCGAACCTAGGTTTTAAACTCGGACCTCTTTGGCCCAAGAAGATATGAAACATGTGAAAATTCCATAAGGAAAATGTAAAGACATTTTGCAGAGAATTAGGATCTGGGCTCAAGAGATGAAAATTTCTTCAGAGGCTCTTGCCAACCCACCTCATAGAGGACACATGGAAACAGACCAAAGCAGCCTGTCAGGTTGCCTCTGCCAGGGAATGTATTTTTTTTAAATATGTTCATCATTTATCTTGGTAATTACAATCCAAGACTGTAGTGCATTATGTATGTTAGAAACTTGAAACACTGTGGAGGAATAGAGAATACGTTGTTTTTTTTTAAGTTGCAGAACTCAGGAACTGAGCATCCTGATGTCCAACTTGCTATGATGTCAAAGGAGTTCAGCATGAGAAAGGTAGAATCCATTCCCAAGTTTTTCCAGGCTAAGCCAAGGTGCTACAGCATGCCCTCAGCTGTTTCTTTCTTTTCTTCTTCGGGTACAATATTCTAGAATATGTGTTGGGTAAGAGCTGCATGGCATCCATATTTGTAGCAGGAAAGAGGACCTGTTCCAAATCTTCAAATCCCAACATTTGATCAGGGACGTCAATTAGTTTTTCTGAATCTCAGTTTTCCTGATTAAGCAATCTAGTGAAAAACCACAGTCGCTAGGGGTACAAGTCTTTAGGTTTAATAGAAGTAAGATACTTCAGGTGGTAACCTCAAATGGAAGAGACACCCCCATTGGTGGTGCCGAGCATTAACACTGGGCCCCAAATCCTCACCCCTGACAGAGGCTACGCTAGGCCTGCCCCAGCCTCAGGAAGGACTCTGTGATGACATCACATGGGCCCTCATGCCATCATTCCCCAAAGTCTCCTTTTCTCTCTGCTTTGGAGACCAGGCCCTGTGGTCTCTGGATGTAAGGCTCATTCAGACTTCCTTATCTCAGCTTGGATTCACTCAACAAATATTTATGGAGTCCCAGTTGATGCCTGAAGTGCGGCTAAATATTGATCAAGATAAAGTCTTCAAATATGGAAGATCTATCCTGATACAAGGGGGCCTGTAACCATGATTAGACCAATTTTTACAAGGTCAACAATAATGAAACGAGTCATTATGAAAGCCTGCCCGGGGCCAGGTGGTGCTCTTGATCCTGTGCAGATGGGAAGGCAAGGGTGGCTCTTTGAAGAACCATCCCTGTGATCTATTTAGACCACACACATTCTGCTAAAAGGAGACAAATACTCAAAATCACGGGGTAAAGTCCACAGGGAGGTGGGTGTGAGGTGTTAGGAAAGAGAAAATACTTAACTCTATTTTCTCTCTGCCCTCATCCCCATGTGAGTAAGGATTAAGTTTAAAACACACAGAAAGGACTTGCCTCGGTATAAGCACTTTGTACGTGTCAGCAGGGACTATGACATCATCACTCCCAGAGACAATGACTCCCATCCACCCCTCAAGAATCAGCTCAGGTATAGTGACATCCACAATGCCCACCCCAGCCTTCCCTACCTGGGTACACCATGCCTCCCACTGCATTCCCATAACACCTCACATCTGCTACATCCCAGCACTTGCCCTACTTTGTTGAAATCACCACTGTTGTACTGGGCTCACCCTTTGCGTGGGCCGCTAGGGAGCAGAGACTGTATGTCATTCATCCTCACATCCCAAGACTCAGTTGTAGGGCCCACTACAAAGTAGTTGTTCCGTTACTGAGTAAAGTGATATTCCATAAATATCTGTTGAGAAAAAATAAATATTTAGATGGAATGGTAATGAATCAAATTAGATTCTGCTGAGAAATCTGGAGTGATCCCCAAACCACTGGTTCGCCCCTTAGTTCCAGAAGACCACAGAATGCCACGGCTGTGGCTATGTGTCCTCAGCAGACACTTTCTCCCCCACTGATCCACTGCAGGCCTACCCAGAGAAATATTATTAACGGTAGGGGGTGACTTCTTTGTTCAAATTCATTGAGAAAATACTACACTTAAAACATTTTGTTTTGATTTGATTTGTCTTTACCATGGGATTTCTCAGCCCGAGGGCCCGCGGAGTGCAGGAATTCCCAGACATTTGGCCCAGATGCCATTTTGCTGGGGAACTAGTCCTTAAGGACATGTGCTCTCCTGCAGGGCCACACACCTGTGCAGATGGGCAAGTCAGCAAAGCAAATGTTCCATGGCACACAGAGTACTGAGACTGTGTACAGACTTCCTGCCCACAAGAAAGAAGGTCCAAGAAGGAACCAGGGCCACGGGCTAATGCCCCTACAAGGCGCAAGGAGTCAAGAATCATTAATAGCAATACAAACACTATCTGAAGGAAGGAAACCTTGATTATTCATGGGAGAAAAACACAGACATTTTGTTGGAGGAATGAAAAATGTGAAGGATCTAATATTTATGGCAGTTCTTTGACTAGAAGCAACAGAAATCAATTACTTATAGTGCAAGAAAAAATAGTGCTGGAAATAGAGGGGGAAGAAGAACTACAGAAGAACTAGGTTTCGCAAAGAGCAGTACCCAGGGCAGTTTCTGGAGATCCAGGTAGGGAGTCCTGGTGGCTTAAAGGTACCCTGGTCAACAGGTAGAGCTCTAAGAGTTTCTGCCTTGGTGTCCCTCCCCTCAAGACTCAACTCCCAGGGAGAGAAGCTCTGATTGGTCTCACTTCGGTTACATGGCCACCTCTTGGCCAGGAGAGGCAGGTCACCTTGACTGACAGTCTCTTCACGGAGATGTCCAAAGTACAGTTGTGGTGCTGTTCCTGGGAGGGGGAATGGATGTTGGGTGGCAGCTATCTGTTACATTCCTTCTCCTCTCAGCCACCATATGAAGTACTAGGACTCCCATTGGATGGAAGGAAAGAGTGAGACTCTCAAGTTTAAGAAACCAGCCCAAAAAATTTGAATAGAAAATTTGCCTGAGTTTAGAGCCCAAGGGCATCACTATTGCTACCCTCACAACCCCCACCCACTCCCACCCCCTCCCTGGAACAAAAGTTAAGCTCTTTCCATTGCAAGGAAATTGAGCTGGGCCTTGAAAGGTGCATGGGATTCCAAATGGCAGAGACATGAGGAGAGGAAAGTGCGACATGACCACGCCATTTACCACGGCGTACATTTGATATTTGCAGCATTCCCTTCCACGAGAGAAGCCAGTGTCCTTTGTAAATGCTATGGTGAGAACAAAGCATGCTCATAGTTTCCTCGGAGACTCACAAACATTCTACCAAAGAGAAAGTGATCCAAGGCAACATTTGTTTAAATTAAAAATAACAATAAAAAGAAAAACTTGACATCTATTCCTGGCCAAAAGGTTGAGCATTAAATAACATTTAAATTTGGCTTTGATAAAAAATGTATGTTGTTTTGGATAGCTATATTTAAGCAATTTTTGCAAGCCTCAGAGGAAACTAAAAATGCCTTAATTGCTTCCTCATTTTTACATGCTCCATTATATGAACGTCAGCAGCATCTGTCACCAAATTACCAGTATTACAAAAACACTGTATATTTTATACATGGAAGAACCCCAAATATCTGAAAATACCTCCAAGTGTTTGAGGAGTCAGTTGAGTATTTTTAAAAATGTATTTAATTTCTAGCTCTGCCTGGGTATCTGGGACACACCCTAAGGCCTTTGGGGTTTTTTCATTCACAATAAGGAATTTTCCATTGAAATTCTCCCTCATAGGCTCACTCATCGGGAGAGTCACTGAGCATCTTCTCAAAGGCAAAAATAATTTCCTTGACGTTTTCAAATATGAAGCCTTACATCAGGTATGAAAAAGACAAAGTGTGTGATGAATGGAAATTAACATTTCAGGAACACCTACCTTTCTGTTCCCAAATCTCAGTGACCCAAATACCAGCGCTCGGCGAGCAGTGATACTATGCGTCTCCTCCAGTAACATCACCCTTTAGAGGTGAAGGACCTGGAGCTGAGAAGCACTTTGCTCCAAGCCACATGATAATTTAGTGATGGAATGAGTTTTCTACCCCAACAACATATAAACAGGAGGTGCATTTTTATAAGAGCTGAAGGCCTTGGGTTTCCATCCCTTCTTCGTCCCAAATAATCTATGAGATGAAAAACAAAACAAAAAAACAAACAAACAAAAAAACTAGCATTCGATGCTTTGATTCTTGGTTTGACTTCTCGCTTTGCCTCAGTGGCTCAATGACCACCCTAATCTGTCAGCAGCATGGGTTACTCATCACTTTAATCCACATCTGGCACAGGATTGCTGCCATGACCCTACCTCCCTGGCGTGTGGCAATCTGGATCTCCGATAATTTATTCCTAATTCTTTCCTCTCCATTAGCCCCAGACTCATCACTCAGTTTGCTGATTCCGTCTGCATACCTCTCAAACTGCCCTGCAAGCTTGGCCATCCAACCCCCCGTTCCCTAGCACAGTCATGTTCCGGTGTGGTGACGCGCTGCGCCTCATTGCCCTCCCCTTCCTGCCTCTCCCAGGAGGCTAGGAGCACTGCTAGGGAAGGGGCCCCCCTTCCTTGTCTCCATGTGCCCCACTCCTAGCAAAGAGCCTGACATGGGCCATGGGCTCAGTGGATGTTGGCAAAGTAAAAAAATCAATACAAGAAACAGCCACATCCCATACGATAATGTGCAAACACTCCGAAAGTAATAACAGAGCAACAAACATAAGAGGTTATTATTGACTCTGGCCTCCTAAAGTCCTTTTTACTTATATGTTTTTTCTGTGTTTGGCTGTTCTCTTTCCTCCAATCAGACACATGTGTTTATTTCCCTTGAGTTCACCTTTCACTGCTTCCCTGATATTTTGGCTCTCTCATTGTACCTAGAGTACATCCAAACTATAATTGGATGTGTATCATATGCATGGGCCCTCACAGCCTGGCCACAACTCTCCTATATAAACAACTCTACCCAATGAACCCTAAAAGCAAGGCAAAATATAGTTCCAATTGTTTCTCTTAGAATGCCCTTTTTTTTCTTTGTGTGTTCAGTGCCTATCAGATTCTCAAGGACTGGTTCATGGACACCTTCACTCTGAAGACTTTTCTGACCTGCCCCCATCACTGGTTTCTTCTGCTAAGACACTTACTGAAGATGGCGTATCAGCGTGGGTCCACTCAGAAGACAGGAAGGCCATGCCAGAGAGGACAATGTAGTAATTTCATATAAGGAACTAGTGAGAACAGTTTTGGAAGACCTAAAAGGGCAAACTCAGGAGACTGTGAGGCCCTCCAGAGGTCAGCAAAGACAGGAAGCCACTTTCCCCATTGGAGCCAGAGGGTCAAATGGTGGAGGTTGTGTGACCAGAGCCCAGAATCTACACCCACTCTGAGGGGCGCTGCCTGAGGCAGTTGGAACAGTAGGGCAGCTCTGACTACTGCCAGAGAGGCTTCTTGAAGCAGAGAGGAAGGCAGAGAGGCTGGCCTTCTTCTCTCCCTGCTGTCCGATCTCCAGGAAGGGTCTCCACTGGCCAGTTGACAAGGGAGCTGGGCCATGCACTCCCTGTGATAGATTAGGGGAAGGGTGTGGAATGGGTCTGAAAGCAAACAGGCAGAAAATAGCACACGTCATACATTTGCATATTTTTACTTACTTATACACGTGGATGGTGAGACTTCTTCAGGCAGAGACCACGTCATTCGCATGTATGTGTCCATAACACTGAAGATGATGTCTTCACATGGATCTTTGTGAATCAGTTAAAAGAAGAAGGAGGAATGTAGTCATGAATGAATAAATGTGATGATGTTTTCAGATAACACACAGAATCTTTCAGTCTGTAGGTGCAACTACCATCTTCTCCCGTTATAAACACTTAGAACTTCACTGCTGGTTTGCTAACTGTTTTCTCTCCCCTCCCGCTCACACGTTACTGTTCTAAATCCCTGTTCCCTTGTTTTATTATTCCTTCCAGGCAAGCAAAACTGGCATTGCATTTATTTCAAACACTTTATATATATTTTTGTTTGATTACAGGGTATTCATTTTAATTACTTTGTATTACTTTGTTACTTATGTAACGGAAATCCTGAGTAAAACAGCTCAAACCACTAAAGGGATCCCGTGGAAGGATGTCAGGTACCTGATGGGATTCTGGAGCTGGGTTATTGCAACGGGAGGTGAGCCATGTTGGGGCTGGCGTGGTGCAGAGGGCTCCAGAGGGTTCCCACCTCACTGCTCTGACTTTCTTGTGCATCTGAACCTCTGGCCAGTGGGATGCACATGAAGTTGCTTCCTTTCTTGCACTCACTTCCAGGCATCCAGAGAGATATTCGTCTCAGGTTTGACTCTACAATTCCTAGAGAAGCCCACTGAGTGGCTCAGAGTGGTCAGGCACTCACCCTTGAAACAATTGATGGCTGTGTGGCATGAACCTGGAGCCTCTCATACACACTATGTGCAGGGATTCTGGGAGCGGGGACAGTGCTCAGGAAGGAGCCGGGAGCTCTGGGCAGCTGTTTTGACAACTCAGCACCCACTCTGAACCTAAGTCAGGGACTCCAAAGCAATATATGTTCTGAGCACAAGTAGTCTCAAAAGATGTAAGGAAAGGGACCTGCAGGCTGCAGGCTTTTAGGGGGCCAAGGTGCACATTAGCTTATTAAAGGCTCTGAGAAGTCCTGCAGATTAACCCGGCATATGCCAAGTCTATGTGAGCACAGGTTACCTTCTCAAAACATTAATCAATATCTCCCCCAAATACTTGAGACCCGCTCTGTTAAATCAGGTTTGCTCTAATAGTGGTCCTTCAGGTATCAGGGCCCAATTTCCTCCGAGAGCCTCCTTGAAACAAGCGAGGATAGTCTTAGGGTCTCCTCCCTGCCTTTGAGGTTTATAATTTTGTCCTATTTAATCAGGACGCTGACTTGCAATTGGGTTTAAGCCCCACAGCAGTGGGGATCTGACCCATTCACCAGCCCTCAGCCTGGTCCCTCACATGCCCTGAGCCAGTTTGTTCCCTTCTAGGAGGAGATCAGAACACTTACATCAGAAAATAGAAACTCAGTAAGATCATAGATGCAAAACATGTAGCAGAGTACTTGGCAAGCAGGAAGCCTTCCAGAAATGGGAGTCTCTTTCCTTTCATTGTCCTAACATCTGGGGAAAGGTGAGTTGCCAGAGGAAGAGCCGGTAACATTCTTCCTTTCCTGCTTTCTGTCTCTCTCTCTCTTTCTCTCCCTCCCTCTCCCTATACACAATATGTATACATCATTTAGAACTTCATCATTTCACTGAATTCAAAATTAACATCTCCATCCCTTTCCTCCCCTCTTTTTTCCTCCCACCCTTCTCTTACTTTATTCTTTCCCTCTTGCTGGTTTTCTTCTTCCAGACAGCACCCCATTAAACTGCCAAGTATCTGTGGCCTGAGGAAGAATGTCAGTTCATAGAGGTTGGTCTTCAGGGACGCTCAGCAGGAGTTAGGACGGGGAATTCGGTGACTCGAGCATGGGGCCAAGAGTAGACAGGATTTATTGTGTATTCTGGAGACTTCTGGAATGAGTCTCTAAATGTCAGAGAACCTGGAAGATGGATCTCTGGATCCCTGTGTTTTCATATTCAACAGCACTAGGATGATCGGGACATACTTGATATCTACCACACATCTCAAGGATCAGTCACTACAAAATTCTCAGACTTTTTCCATGCAATATTGTCCTTCTTTCCCTCCTCTTTCTCCTCAATCTTTTTGTTCTGCCTTTTTCCCCTCATTTTTTAAGATTTTATTTTTATTTATTTGACAGAGAGAAACACAGTGAGAGAGGGAATACAAGCAAGGGGAGTGGGAGAGGGAGAAGCAGGCTTCCCACCGAGCAGGGAGCCCGATGTGGGGCTCGATCCCAGGACCCTGGAACCATGACCTGAGCCCAAGGCAGACGCTTAACCGACTGAGCCACCCAGGTGCCCCCTTCCCTCATTTTTTAAAGAGAAATTGGCCTTGGAAATGTTAGCTAATTGTGTCTTAGCTCCTCCTGCCAAGAAGTGTTTCAGAAGATACCTCTACCCACATTACTAAAGTCTCTGCTTCCCTCTTTTTCCTTGTTTTTGTCATATGCAAATTAGTTTTTAAAAATCGATGAAGGGACCTACTTGGCACGGGGCAGCATGATTAGTGCCTTCAGGGTATTTAGATATTAACTTAATACCAGAGAAATAAATGTGAAGAAAATTTCTGCTTCGGTAGTGCTGGTATCTGTAGTAAAAGAGGCATTCAGGAAGAGGGTCCCACAGAAAACTGTTTCTCCCTGCAGAGAATTAACAAATGTGGGTCTTGGCTGCTAAAATCACCCGTAGACATTGTTTCTATTTCCTACTTTTAAGCCATCTCAAAATCACAGACGTTTCAGCCATACTCTACATCTCAGGCATTTCTGAGGAGCCCCCATTATATTGGATACAATGTTACAGTCTTAAGAAACAAAATGAGTAGAACACAATAGAGTGTGATAAATGTCCCAAGAGGCCTGGACACTGAGCTCCCCACGACTGAGAGACCAGTCCTGCGTCCTCAGATGTCTATCCTTGTCTATTGGGAGTATTTTCAGGAGTCCATTGTGAGGAAAAAGGGCTGAAGCTATTCAGGGCAGGGAAAGAACAGAAGGGGCCAAGGGGTTACAACAATCCTGCTCACAAACACTCGGTTCCCCAAGTGGACTTTATTTTCCTTCTATCCGTCCTGGTGGATAGATGCACACATCTCCACCCTCATGGACACTGGGCTTGGCTGTGTCATTTGCAGGCTGACTCCATACATCCTCTGGTCTGTAAAAGATTTCGAATCCATTGCATGCTTCTCTGTAGGCTCTAGTCTGCTCATGTCTCTCTGCCATGAAAAGAGCAGGTCCCCACTCCTGGTTCCTGGACGGCAGCCAACCTATAGTCACCAACATGTAAGAAAGAAATGTGTGCTATTCCAGCCTCTGAGATTTGGTGTGTGGGGGGTGGGGATGGGGGGTGTTTTTAATGCAGAAAAAAAACTGAGTACTACAAATCTTCCTTTCTTTATTGTATTTCACAGAAAAATGTAGTCCTAAAACTTCTGTCCAGTGTTCTGCATTAAGCTTCATACTAAGAGCTATTCCTTCTATAATTTTTTTTTAAATTTAAGATTAAGGCAATGTCTCTGTATCAGTGGATTTGATTTTTCTGGTTTCTATAAGAAGAGACGTGGCCCAACGATTTTTCCTAGAAGAGGCCTGTTCTTTCTCTCATCAGTTCGGCAATGGTTTCAAAGTTTTTATAAGTGTTTGCTGCACAGTTGGAAGAAAGTAATAGAGGCAGCAGAGTTTGGGGGACACACTCTGGGAAAGAACTGAGTTCTGGGTCTGGTCAGATTCTGAAACATTTAAAAAATAAGACCCATTTTTCCTCAGGTCGACTTCTCCTTGTGAGACAGTGAAAGGGTTGAATGGCAAATCTCCAAGTGCTTTCCTTTAATACATTTTTTTGTTTTATTTATAAAATTATTTTAGTTCACCTCAACCTATAAAAAACAGACTGGACCCTAAGATCCAGAGGATCCTTTGTGTCTGGTTCATCATAGCTCTCCAGGGCCTGGAACAGTTCTTGCTGAATGAAGGAATGTAGTGCATGCCTGAAACATATATTGAACATTACCGTATGCACACAGAGGACCAAGAAGATGGATCAGAGTGCAAGACCACAAAGACGGGAAAGATACAGTCACAGGCATGAAGAAGGCAGAGAGACACCAAGAACTGACTTTTATAAAGCACAGTGAGCAATGACAGGCGTGAGGTGTCATGAAATCGCACACAATAGCGGTCACCCTCAGCCTAGTGTCAGACAAGGCTTGTCACCTCTCAAAAGGTTTGTCCTCCCCTGGGAGTAGTTTCAGAGTCACATTTGAGAAGTAGTTATTTAGGGATTACAGAGTATCAGTCAGGTGAGATGTGTCCCCTTAAACACCATATAAAAATGGTTCAAGAGACATAAGAGGGGCAAGAGGATAATAAAACCGATGCTTCCAGAAATTGGAAATAATGAAGAAAACCGAACTCTTCAAACAACTGCTCTGGAGACATCCTGAGAGACAGAAATTTAAGACAAGGAAAGTTTTTTTGTTTGTTTGGCTTTTTTTATGCTTGAGTGTGAGGCTTGGTCAGCATGTACTAAGTAAGGATTATCGATAATACTCTATTTACCAACGACCCATGTAGTGCTTTTCAGGAGGCCTGCAGAAGGGTCTCATTCCAGTTAAGAAATTCAGAATAAGACATGGAACTCCTCTTAGCCAGTGATTTCAAGCACCATTATTTGACCGTTTCTGTATTTAGAACTCATTCAAACTTATATAGCATATTACATCTAATTAATTGAGTGTTTATGCGCTAAAGCATTACTTGCTCGGGACTACAGTGGAATTCCCAGGGTTTATGACGGGAACACTTTAGAAAAGCAGCCTGTGTTTCCCCCAATTTGTATAGCTTCATTCATTATAATTTTTCCTGATGTTTTGCCTACCATATTATTAACTTCCCCAAAGCAATGAAATACCAGCTTGTCTTCTCACGGCAGAGAAATGAGAGGAATAATTATGAACGTGGAAATCCCAGTGAAAACATGCTTCTATTGAAAGAAGCTAGCGGTCCAAGAAGGAGCTCCCTGGATTTATGGAGACCATTAAAAAAAAAAAAAAAAAAAGCAAACACACAGCAAAACAGATGCATTTTGTCATCTAGCATCTTGGACACTCCATTTCCAGGGAAAAGAATTCTTTTATATACGTACATACATATATATTTTTATATTTATATACTTATATATTTATTTATATTTATATATATCTTACACTGGACAACAATTTCTATTTTACTCTAAGTTATAAAATCTGAATAAATCATCAAAGTTTCAAGTGAGTACCACACATAAACATTTAATCACTGCAAAGTGTTCTTTTCAAAACGTAAGTGTTTGTAAGCACAGTGTTTGATTTGTAACTGATTCCAGGGGCAGCGCCGAGATGTGTTCCTCCTGGTTCTTAAAGACCTTCCGATAATGGGACAAAGACAGCGTAAGGCAGACCTCAGCGCCTGTCAGTGCAGAGATGCGGGGCCATCTGGGAAATCCATCCCAGCCAGGGCTGGGGGTCAGTGGTTATTTTACAAAGAGCAGGGCCTGACAGGACCACCACAGACATGCGTGTTTATTGTCCAATGAGGTGTTTGGGGGCCATCCAGACCCAACCAGGATCCTGTGAAGAAAGCGGCCGAGGAGAGGTGTGGGGAAGGGGAGAGGACAGTGAGGACCCAGGGCAGGGAGGGGAGCAGGGAGCTGGCCGACTGGCTGGGAGGCAGCCTTCCATCCTGTTCGAGGCAATGTTTGTATTATGACATCCTGCAAGCTCCATTGTTATTTCTCACAACATCACAGCCTACTTCGGTACCCGGACCATCCCGGTGGCCTCTCATAAAAGTTAAAAAAAAAAAAAAAAACCCGCAATTTACATTCTTCCTTCAGAAATGCTCCCTGCCTTCTTACTTGGTGTGGCCCTGTTTTCCTGATATTTCACTTTGGTTTACATGGCCCTTCGATCAGTCACCAGTGCCAAATGTGTATTCAGTAAGAGGAAGTTTCGGTTGGAAAATAGTTCCCAATCTCAATTCTTCCTTCCAAAATCTGTGCCTCAGAGTTGCTCCACAATTTGGAGTTATTTCTGTGTAGATGTGGGAAAAGGAAGGAAATTTCCAAAGTAAAGATAACTAGCTCAGGGTAGGTCGCTCCAGTGATGAGGTTGGGATAACTGTATTTTTTAAACAACTTTATTGAGAATATAGCATTCACCATCAAAACTTTGTAAGTTTCAAAGCACGATTTTGGGATTTCAAGAACCCCTGATTTTCAGTGGTTTATCTTTTAACCCCTACCTTTTACAATCATTTTCATTACAAATAATACCTTTATAGAAATGACCCAACTTCACCCTTTTACAACCCTACCTAGTCGCTGGGACCAAAGCCAATCCTGATGCTAACACCCATACCAAGTTCATCATCAAAACAATCCAGAGGAGGCAGAGAACAGATCTCGGTAAAACACTGGGACAGGAGATCCCAAGGAAGAATGGCAATATTCATTAAGAAATAAAGAACCCACTTTTATTCTAAATTAATTATTCTCTGATTTGAGAAGCAACACACAGCATAGCCCACATTGCAGAATTTCCAGAAAGAACTTACGATTTTGTAAATTTTGTGTTGAGCAATCAGCTTTGCATACTTAAATGCAAAAGCGTACCTATATGATAAGCATTATATTTTGAAGCATGAAATAAGGTTTCTGCAATCAAGTCTTATTATATTATAAGATTAAGAGTTTGAATTGTGATAACTTGCTTGGAAACTTTTGTACAAGAGTCACATATCACAGTGATATGTTGGAGATCACTCGACTTCAGGTCTCTGTTTCTCAGAAAGCAAGGATCTAGTGAATGCCCTAATGCTCAGAATATCAACAAAGTATCATTGTGTAGGCACCTACAGAATGGTCCCCATCGATGTCTGCCTCCTAGTAAGTATTCAGGCTCTTGGGTTATCTTTTATGTGCACTGCGCCTACTGACTTGCTCGCTTCTATCTGTGTGTGGCAAAATATGTTATGTTCTAGATTAGAACACAAAAAAAACTGTATCTTCCACCTTGCTCATTCCCTTCTCTTGTGACTTTCACTCTCTCTCTCTCTCCCCCTCACTCCCTCCCTCCCCTTCTTTCTCTACCTTAGAGCCCTTACTCTGGGGGATGTAAGCTGCTCTGTTGTCAGTAGCCCTATGGATAGAGCCATGTGACAAGGAACGGATGTTTAGGGCCAACAGCCACAGAGACCTACAAAGAGACACGTGAGTGAGCTTGGGAGCTGATTCTCTGCTACCCTACCAGCCAAGCCTTGAAATGACAGCAGCCCCAGCCAAGCTTCACCCAGATTCCCTCACCCACAAAAATCATGAGACAGTAAAAGTTCTTTTAAGCTACAGAATTCTGGAATAATTGGTTATGCAACAACACATAAATAACACAATAATACTCTTCCCAACTTTAAAATAGTTCTCCATAAGTCATTGATGATATGCACCCTAAAACTCTAGCTGTTAAAATAAGATCACTGATAAAGAACAGTTCAGAGCCCCAAGCCACAAATCACCTTACCATGACTCATTGGCAGAATCCTCCCCAAAGTTATATGAAATCAATAAACCTCCATATTCCTCATGCATCTCTTATACTCTAACACACTTTTTATAAAATTGACTTCCTTATGTTTATCCTTTATTTTCTTTCTGTCCTATTAAAATATAAGCTGTACCAGGGCAAGGATTTCATCTTTTTTCCTCTCCGTTCATATATCCCAAGGACTAAAACCAGCACTGAGCTCATAGGAATTGCCCCAAAAATGTCTCATGAATGAATGAATTTGACATGGTTCAATGTCAAATTCACAGTCTCCAGCCACAACCCACAAACCATGTTGTTCCCCAGTCACACCTTCCACCTTCCTAAACTCACTGTCTTCCTTAGGCTGTTCATCACACCCAGAATGCCCTGTGTCTTAGGTTGCATTCCCCAGAAATGCACTGTGAGACAAGAGTCTGTGTGCAAGTAATTTATTAAGGAAGTGCGCCCAAGAGAAACCAGGAAGAGTGGGGGAAGCATGACGGTGAAGGAGAAGAAGCCAGACAAGGGTGTGATTTCAGGCAGACTCCCAGAGACGGCAACTTCCACATAATCCCACTGGGGAGTTCTCAAGTGTAAATTATGCCTCCAAGTTTGTCCCAACCCCAGGCAAGAGAGTTGAGCTTGCACACTCCGATGTTAATTAGTCATCAACGAAGGGCTGCCCCAGGGATGTAAACTCCCAGGTACTTCCAGCTGTCTGCAAGTGTGCGGAGAGCCAAGGGCAGCCCTCCAAAGAAGAGACATGGGTGCAGGCTTTGGAGGCAAATGGAGGCTGAGAGGGAAGAGCAAAGAGCCAGTGGGGGAATCCAAGAAAATCCAGGTGGATCTCCAACAGCGTCTGCGACCCCCACATGTTTCCCAGTTTATTTTACTGAAATCTTACCCATCCTTCAAATAATTCTCTATACCTTAACACTACACTAGAACCATACCCACTGCCTCATTCTTTGGTCATTAACTTTCCCTCCCCTCCCCTAGATCATAAAGCCCATAAAAGCAGAGATCGTATGGGCTATGTGCTTGTGCCTCCCACTCTGTGTTGTAAAGAGTCTCAATGCCACTGAATAGCTCTAGACTCCGTGGCAGTACATGCAGCAGGCATGGAGATAGCATGTGTAGAACAAGTGTGAGACATTTGTTACAGGCTACAGTGCGCTTTCCTGTCTGTTATTCCATGTATCCCTCACAGGATACACAGAGCTACACAGAATTGCGACGACTACCCTATTTTCCAGAAAGAAAGGCTTAGTGATAAAGATTTCCTGATGCCTTGTCCACTAAATAGGCACTGAGTGATGCCTCAGAACTAAATCCGATTTCAAGTCCAATTTGCTTTCCCCTATACTGATTGATTGATTGATTAAGTGGAGAAGTAATCAAAAAATGTTTGATCTTATTTAAGTGAATCACAGAAAATAAATGGCATGCAAATGTTCAGCTTGAATTAATATAGATTGAGATCATTTAAATTAACCTGACTTTTAAGGTGTCTTTTACTCTTCGATTTGCTGTATTTTGTCTAAAATTGAGGGGGTAAGCAGAAGAGGGGAGGAAGGTTGAGGGCAGGCTTGGTGACTATAAATTTCTGGCTGTAATTCATTAATATGTGTCAAGTAACCTATAAACAGGTCAGACCTCCAGAACCCTGCATTGTAAACTTGTCTGCAAGCATGGGAGCCTGCTATTTCCTGGGCAGGTAGTGTTCTGTTTGCCCAAACTCTTCACTCAACTCCTTCCACCCCCAGCAAATGGACCGCTGTCCTCACTTCTCCAACCTTAGATGTCATGGAGGCAAGCCCTCACACAGTCTAGTTCATACTAAGCTGGCAAGCACTGATAGGTAGCGACTCTTGACACACAGCTGCACAGACTGACCCAACACCCCCTGCCCAGGACGTACCCAACAGGGACCTACTGCAAACACTGGTGTTCTCTGCCTTAGTGCCGGCCCAAGCATGACAGACTGGAAGAGCGAGTGTCCATGGCCCCTGGGGAATAGCTGTCAACCAATGACAGCTGGAGTGACAACTTCCCTAACTTTATTGTCATTCTAATGGGTCAACTCTGACATATATTGGCCATTTCCTCCCAGAATTCCCCCAAAGGGCTGGAGCCTCAGCTGCCCATAACAGTCGCCTATTCAATAGCTTACCTTCTCTTGGTTTCCTTGTCTTCTCTGTGTCCTCCACACTCCCACACCAATGCTCCCCAGAATCACCTCCAAAATAAACTGCTGGCCCTCAAGTCCTTGTCTCTGGGACTGCTTCTAGGAGAATCCAAGCCTGGGTTGTGTTGCTCCATTCAAGGATATTCATACTTTTAAGGCAGGTAGCTGGACTGACACCCCAAAGGGATGAACCAGTAATGAGGGAAACTTAATAAATAGGATAGTCACGTGGGGGAATAAATCTCAACAAAGAGCCTTCCTAGCAGCACCTTTGGGGTGACCACATCATCTGTCTACACAATAGGCAGGCTGGCATGGTGGACAAAGCCGTGGACTGGATGTTGGAAATGTGGATTCTAATGTTGTCACTGCCACTGGCTCACTCCTCATCCTTGTCATCCTCTCTGATCTCTCTGATCTTCAGTTTTTCTCTTCTGGAAATTTACAGGATTGGATTATTTGATCCTAGGGCCCTTTTGGGCTCCTAATCCCCATGAATCCATGGAAGAGGATGAAGTGCATGGCACCTCTTTAAAAGTATGTTCCACCGGTAATTAATAAACAAGCAAACTTTTCACACAGCCCCGGCTGTAAGAGGGACTGTTTAATTAGGCACATGAGACGTTCCAATCTGTCTAGACAGGCTTCTCTTTTTCCCCTGGACATCGTCAGCCATGCTTGCTCTGACACTGTGACAAGGTGTCTTTTGGCTACAGACCGCAATTTTGTTGGGTGATAATTCTAATGCCATAGAGTCAGCTGTGGAACTTTCTTTAGTTTTAATGCTGTTTGTCTTTCCAAGTGGAACTGACTAGGGAGAGTTACCCAAGAAATAGCCAGGAGAGGCAGCTCCTCCAACAGGAGTCACCAAAAAGTTGTGTCTGGTGAGGCCCCTATGCCTGTCTATCTTTGTTAGTGGACTTTTTAGTTATTGCTTCTCTCCCCACTCCTGCCCTTGGGGAATAAAATGTCCAAACATTGAAAAGGGAATTCCCAAGTCATTTGGTTGACACCCTCCACCCCTCCCAAGATCTCTGACAAAGAGAACAGAAAAAGAGATTCCTTGACACCCAGATTTCTAAACACTCAAACTTGAGTCTCTTGATGACTCTGGCAAATAGACTGTAAAATCCTCGATCTTCCAAGGGCTGAGACCTTAACATTTGTGTGGATAATATTGACAGAGCTCATCTGGTATGAGGATTGGAGAAGAAATGCATGAAATCCCTGTCAGTAGCTAAAGAAAATTTTCAAAGTGCAGCCAGTTGATTAGACAAACACAACACACCAGACATAATCAAAAACATTGAATCTTCATCTCTTATGGTCTTGTTCAAATTTATTCAGAGGAGGAAGATGAAAAATTGTCAGGAACCATATTTTTCATTTAATTCCTGTAGTTCTACAACCATATTAAGTCACAAAACACAATCTCAATTCAGTTATTGGAAGTGTCTGCCGAAGTTACTAGTCACATTTCAACCTTCCTTCAAAGCTAGACTCCTCCCATACCACCGTCACCTCAGGCTAGGTGGCTATGTTTGGCTTCTGCCCTCTTTCTCTTCCATTCCCTCCCCCACTCACTAGCTGCTGCTCCACACCTCATAAAAGTCAAAGAGGATGGGCTGCCAAGGAGAAGAGGAGGAGAAAAGGCAGTTTCTACTAGAGTGAATGGCTTCATGCTCTCTGGACCTGGCAGTTGGACAGCAGTAGCTCTTTCCTTGTAGATTCTTTGAAAGTTGTTTGGAAGCTTCTTTGCTGGCCCCTCCAACTACGACTCCTCTGACGTGGGCAATGCCTTGCCTTCACCTGGCTGCTTCCCCCACCCTAGATTCCTCAAAGATGAGGTCCACATCCATTGTGCCACGTAAGTCCAAAAGCACTCCCAGGCAGTCCACTTGGGCAGGACTTGAAATGGCTCCAGGCTGGCTCTGTCACCATCCGCTCCATGAAACATGCCCTTGTACTTCTTCCTTCTCTGGTTACTTGCCAGGCACTGTAGTCTACTCTCTCTGGCCCGTCACAGGTTGCTCTAGCTTTTCTGAGGTGATAGTATGTCTGGGTCCTTGGTGTCCACCAACTGCAGGGAACATAACTAAAGCTTTATGAGTGCTGCCATTGGAACAAGCTCTCTAAGCATGAGAAAGACCTAACACCTCAACCCTTCACCTGACCAGGTTAGGATTGGAATTGACACATAAGAGAAACTCCTTACAAAGAAAAGCTCCCACCTTTCTTCCTCTCCATTTTCTTGAACATTTTATATTCTCAAAGCAAATGACAGACTACAAGAATCATGGAATTGGATCCTGATTATCCCCTTAGAAGATTACCCCAGGGCAGTCTGCCTAACATCATCCGAAATCTACCATATCGATTACATGTCTGTGCCTAATTCAGAACTCGGGCCTTAAAATTCTACTTCCAAATAATACCAATGATAGATTATTTTCACTAATTGCTTTAGAAAATAGGTAAAATTTTTTAGAACTGTGCCTACAACATAGAAGGCACTAAATAAATATTTATGAAGGGAATTTATTAATAAGACATTTTGCATCTATGTATTTATTTAAGAAACACTTTGGGCTCTCTTGTTTGCAGCTACTTTCCATATTCTTGGAACGGAGTTTATTACATAGTAGGTATGAAGTACATATTTCTTTAATGAATTAATGGAGTGTCTTGGAAATCTTACCGAACACATATAGAGTTCCCTCTTGAATTTGACAAGCATTTGTTGAGCACTTGCTGAGTACCTAGTGGCAGTAAGCACTTCTTTTCAGTGTTCCCATAATGTCCTGTCCTACCCTCGCAAGGTGTTTATTAAACTGTATTTCAGTAGCAATTTTTCTTGTCTGCACTCCCACTTGAAAAGAATGGGTATCATTTTCTTCTCCAAGTGCCTAGCTTAGTCAAGGGCAGGAGGAAGGAAAGCAGAATGGATTGAATGAATGTGTATTTCCTGTGTCATACAATGTTGGAAGAGGGGAACATAAGTTATCATTTCTTATCTAGTTATCCATATAAAGGGGTAGTCTGGAATATAAAAAAAATTATACCAGATAACCATGACAGAGTAACTGTTACAGGACTACCCTCTGACCCTAAACTTTGAAAACAGTATGAAACACATGAAATAATTCAGACGTTGGACAACAGGCAGTGAAACACAGTGCTGCCTGAGATGGATGAGAGACATGCAAGGAGTGGCCCATGTTTGCACAGCTTCCTTGCTGGGAGAATTTTCTGGTTTGCAATGCAGGGAGGTGAAGCCCAAGCAGAGCATGGTCTTGCTGAGCTGAGCAGGCAGAGATGGAAAAGACAAATAAAGTCATTGGAATGCTGGACGCACAATGCCAACGAGGAGGACACTGTGCCGGGAAGGAGATCCAGAAATTCTGAGGGGTCTCTTGAGTCTAAGGTAATTAGTAAGCTGCATATATACCATAGGGCAATTTTGTGAGGTTTGGTATATTAGTTTCCTAGGGCTGCTGCCATTTAGTACCATGGACCATGTGTCTGAAACAACAGATAATCTGTCTCAGAGTTTGAGAGGCTGTGAGACCAAGATCAAGGGTTGGTTCCTTCCGAGGGCTATAGAAGGAAAGGATCTGTTCCATGCCTCTTCCCTGGCTTCTGATGGTTGCTGGCATTCTTTGGCATTCCTTCGTTTGGAAACGTGTCACCCTGATTTCTGCCTTCATGGTCACTTGTCATTCTCCCTGTGCATGTCTGTGTCCAAATTTCTTCTTTTTATAAGGACATTAGTCATGTTGGATTGGGATTCCACCCTACTCTAGTATGACCTCATCTTAATTTAGCTAATTGTATCTGCAATGATCCTGCTTCCAAATAAGGTCACATTATGTGGTATTGAGGGTTAGCAGTTCAACACAGGAATGGGGCAGGGGCAGGAAATGACACATTTCAACCCATAACACCTGGCAAAAAATCTGATCAGGGATTTATGAGCAGAACAGGAAAGACTGAGACATGTGAGAGCTCCAGCCAGACTAAGTGGAGAGAACTTGATAAACCAGCCAGGCCTTCAGCTGAGATACTGGAAAGGTCATGCATGAGGACAGGGTGCTCCCCTAACAATAAAGTAAACTCCCCTCACTCACTCTAACAAAGCTTTAAAAAGTCCTCAAAAAAGTTCAGGCAGATCCACAAGTACATTAACTGGCTACCAGACCAAAAGTCAGCAATGCCAAAGAAACACAAAATCCAAGCATTCAATTCTGTAGAATTCACAATCTCTAGTATAAAGGAAAGTGTTGCCAGAAATGCAGCGGAGGGGAGAAGGGATCAGGAGCGGGAGCTGAGGGGAGGGAGAGGCGGGTCCGGGTCTGGCCGGGCAGCTGCTCGCCGAGGTCTCCAGGCCCGGCTGCGGCTCCGGCCTCCGTTCCTGGGCACCGTCGGCGAAGCTCCGCGGGGCGGGTGTAGGAGACCTGCAGGCGGCGACCACCGCATCATGTCAGCCAAGGACGAGCGGGCCAGGGAGATCCTGAGGGCCCTCAAACGAAACCGGATGAGCCTCCGGATGCTGAGACAGGGAAGGTACTGTGCAAGGAACAGAAGACCTGTCGGTCCCTGGAGAGGAGCATGAAGCCCGTGTTCCCAAGAAAGTCCTCAAGTGCAAGGCAGGTCTCGAGAATTGAACTTCTCTTCAGCAGAGCAAATGGAAAAATTCCGCCTGGAACAGGGCAAGGCCTGGAAGAGAGGTTCTTCGAGTCCGGCTTTGCGACCCCGAACTCCGCAAACACCTGGCAGTCCCTGAGAGAGGCAGCGCCCGAGTCCCAGAGGACGCCCGCCAGCGTGCCGACTGGGAATGCTATCATAGAGACAAAGTGTTTTGAAGACCATCTTCTTGTAAGCGCATCCAGAGTGAGACTTTTCTACGTTTGAGACAAGAATGTGTGTGCATTTCAAGAATTTGGGTTTGGGGGGGAAAGGAGGAAACTGTGTACTTTTTTCCTCCACGCATTTGGTTTTTGACACTTCCAACCCTAATTCCCTGTAGGGCAGAACCCACCTGCGGCCACCAGGGGACCAGTTCTGTGTAGGTAACCAGATGGCTGTTAATTCCTGAGCCGCCATCTTCCACTGACCAGACTCCACTCCCAACCCCAGACCAGGGCAGAGGGTGAGCCTTGACTCCTTCCCAGGGTGACGCGGGACAGACGCTTACCACGAAAGCCACTGCTGTTCCCGCCCCCGCCCTGCCTCCTCCTTGGGCCCTGCAGGCGACACATCTTCCTTTGGCCCCTAGTTTTGGAAAAATTCATATTCCTGACCTATGTTTAGTTTTTTTCCTACCATTTCTATTTCATACGTTCTCATACATTTAACTTGTAAAATAGACTGTGATATTATTATTATTATGTAATGAATTAAAACATATGAATTAAAATATTCCTACGGTCAAAAAAAAAGAAATGCAGAGGAGTAGGGAAATGTGACCTATAAGCAGGAGAAAGACAAGTCAGTAGAAGTAGACATGTCTACATCTATTTAGCAGGTTTGGATTTAACAGATAAGGACTTTAAAATAATTATTATAAAATATGTTCAAAATATTTAAGGAAAACATGATGTGGCAAAACATAGAAAAGAGAACATAAGTGAAACCACGTATGGTTTCACTTACTTGTGGAATATAAGGAATAGCATGGAGGACATTAGGAGAAGGAAGGGAAAAATGAAGGGGGGGGAATCGGAGGGAGAGATGAACCATGAGAGACTATGGACTCCGAGAAACAAACAGGTTTTAGAGGGGAGGGGTGTGGGGGGATGGGTTAGCCTGGTGATGGGTATTAAGGAGGGCACGTACTGCATGGAGCACTGGCTGTTATATGAAAACAGTGGATCGTGGATCACCACATCAAAAACTAATGATGTATTGTAAGGTGACTAACATACCATAATAAAATAAAATAAAATAAGAAAAGAGAACATAAGATAAATGGAAATTGAAATAAAAACTAAATAAAAACACTAAACCCGAAAATAGAATTATAATATCTGAAGTAAAAAATTCAAGAGTGGTTTAATGACAAATTAGACACTTCTGGAGAAAAAATAGTCTTAGAGAACTGGCAACAGAAACAATTCAAATGGAAGCAAAGCACAAAAAAGGAAAAGCTGAAAAAATTAGCAGAGCCTTGGTGACACAAGGACAAGTGCTCAAAGAGGTGGGTCATGGGAGCCCCCAAGAAAGGAGGTCAGAGAAATTTGGCCAAAAAATTTGGCCCCCAAAAATGATATTTGGGCCAACAGATACATGAAAAAATGTTCCACATCACTTGGCATCAGGGAAATTCAAATCAAAACCACAATGAGATACTACCTCACACCAGTCATAATGGCTAAAATTAACAAGACAGGAAACAACAAATGTTGGTGAGGATGTAGAGAAAAGGGAGCCCTCTTACACTGTTGGTGGGAATGCAAACTGGTGCTGTCACTCTGGAAAGCAGTATGGAGGTTCCTTAAGAAGTTAAAAATAGAGCTACCCTAGGACCCAGCAATTGCACTACTAGGTATTTACCCCCAAAATACAAATGTTGTGATTTGGAGGGGCCCCTGCACCCCAATGTTTATAGCAGCAATGTCCACAACAGCCAAACTGTGGATAAAGCCAAAATGTCCTTCGACAGATGAATGGATAAAGAAGATGTGGTGTATATATATACAATGGAATTCTACTTAGCCATCAGAAAGGATAAATACTTACCATTTACATCAATGTAGATGGAACTGGAAGGTATTATGCTGAGTGAAATAAGTCAATCAGAGAAAGACAATTTCATATGGTTTCATTCATATGTGGAATATAAGAAACACACAGAGAGTCATAGGGGAAGGGAAGGAAAACTGAATGGGAAAAAATCAGAGAGGGAGACAAACCATGAGAGACTCTTAACTCTAGGAAACAAACTGAAGGTTGCTAGAGAAAAGATGGGTGGGGGATGGGGTAACTGGCTGATAGGCATTAAGGAGGGCACGTGATGTGATGAGCATTGGGTCTTATACACAACTGATAAATTACTGAACACTACATCTGAAACTAATGATGTACTATATGTTGGTTAATTGAATTTTTAAAAAATGAAGATATTTGGTCACATATTTTCCAAATTTGATGAAAAAATCAAGAATATTATCAGACCCAAAGAAGGATAAATACACCTAGGAATATCATAATAAAATTGCCAAAAAAAAAAAGGTGAAAAGAACATCCTAAAAGCATCTGTAGAAAGGGGATGCATTATCTGCAAGGCAACAGTAAGCATGGCTGCTGGGCTCTCATCAGAAACAGTGTTAACCAGAAGGTAATAAAACATGTTTGAATTGCTTAACTTTTTTTTTTTAATTAGAGTTCTATATCCAGCACAAATACACTTCAGAAATAAAGGTGGTGTAGGGGTGCCTGGGTGGTGCAGTCAGTTAAGTATCTGACTCTTGGTTTCAGTCAAAGAATTACAGCTGGCAAAATTAAAAAATATTTTCAATGGAATGATAATTAAGACACATCTAAACATGCATTGGGAGGCAACTAAAGCACTGCTTAGAGGAAATTTTATAGCTCTATCTATTTATATTAGAAAAGAATAAATGCCTAAAGTCAAGGACCTAAGCTTCACAGAAGCCAGAAAAAGAAGAAATTAAGCCTAAAGTCAGTAGAAGGAAGAAATAATGTAAAACAATACAAACCAATAAAATAGAAAATAAACAAGTGTAGAGGAAATCAATAAAATTAAATGTTGGTTCTTTGAAAAGTTCAAGAATATTGATAAGTTTCTACTTTGACTAAATTAAAAAGCAGACAAAAAAACAGAAATTATTAGTGTCAGGAATGAAAGCGGGAGTATCACCATAGGTTTTACAGACTCAAGAAGAAATAGAAAATCTAAGTAGCCTTATATTTATTAATAAAATCAAATTAGTATTTAAAAAGCTACCATGAAGGGGCTCCTGGGTGGCTCAGTTGGTTGAGCATCTGACTCTTGATTTGGCTCTGGTCATGATCTCAGGGTTGTGAAATCAAGCCTCTCGTCAGGCTTTGCACTCAGCACGGAGTCTGCTTGTCCCTCTCCCTCTGCTCCTCCCCCAGCTAGCACGTACTTTCTCTCTCAAATAAAATATTTTTTAAAAAATAAATTAAAAAAATAAAATAAAAAGCATACTATGAAGAAAGCTCGGAGCCAAATGGAGACACTAGTGAATTCTATCAAATAAGTAAAAACTCACAGTCTTGAACACTTGTTTTATGAGCACAGTATAACCATGATCCCAACATCATTCAAAAACATTAAAAGAGAACTAATGATCAGCATTACACATGAATATAATAGAAAAAAATATTTTTAAAATATTAGCAGTTTAAATTCTGCAATATATTAAAAAAAGGCAATGCATCACAATTCAGAGGGGTTCATCTGAGAAATGCAATGTTGACTTAACACCCACAAATCAATCAATGTAAAACTTTTCCCCTAAAGATGGGAACAAGCAAGTTGTATACTCTTACTTTTTCAGTCAGTTAAGGTTTGAAAAAATACACAGAGCAATTCAATGTAAGAAAGTTTTTCAATCAATTTTTCCAAAATAACTAGATATGGAGGGAAAGAAGGTATAAACTCCTACCTCACATGGCACACAAAAAATAACTCAAAATAGATTATAGACCTAAGGTAAAATGCAAACTATTAAGTATTGAAGGTCATCTTCATGGCCTTGGTATAGGTAAAGATTTTCAGAACCATGAAAGTACTATTAAAGAAAAAAAATTGATCAATTGCATTTTATCAAAATTGGTCTTCTATTCATCAAAAAACACCATTAAGAAAATGACTGGGGCGCCTGGGTGGCTCAGTTGCTTAAGCGACTGCCTTCAGCTCAGGTCATGATCCTGGAGTCCCTGGATCGAGTCCCACATCAGGCTCCCTGCTCGGCGGGGAGCCTGCTTCTCCCTCTGACCCTCCCCCCTCTCATGTGCTCTCTCTCTCTCATTCTCTCTGTCTCAAATAAATAAATAAATAAATAAATTTAAAAAAAAAGAAAATGACTGGACAGGCCACACAATGGGAGAAAATATTTGCAGTATAAATCAAACAAGGGATTGTATCCATAATCTATAAGCACTTACAATTCAAAATTTAAAAGTCAAGAAATCTATATAGAAATGGTAGAGGTGGGCAGAAAGCAAAATACTTGAACAGACATCTCATGAGAGAAGATAGATGAATAGCCAAAAAGTTCAACATCTTTAGTCAGCAGGAAAATGCAAGCTAAGACCACATGGAGATACTACTACCCACCCACTAAAATGATTAAAATTAAACACTGAAAATACCAAGTGGCAATAAGGATAAGAAGCAACTGGAACACTCATCAATCGGTGGTGAGAGTATAAAATGGTACAACCATTTTGGAAAATGGTTCAGCAATTTTTTTTTAATAAAATAAAACTTCTACTCTCTGGTCCATGAATTCCACTTCTTTGCATTTATCTGAGAGAAATGAAAACATGTTTTATGTCCACAAAAGTATGGGTCTAAGAATGTTCAGAGCTCTTTATTCATGAGAGTCAAAATCTGAAAAGAGAAACACAAGTGTCCCATCAGAAAAATAAATGAACGAATGTCAGGATATCCATTGACTAAACAAATTTCAAATACATTTATATCATGGAATATGACCAAAAAATCATAAACTATTGATACATTCAACAATATGGAATGAATCTCAAAACACTGTACTAGGTGAAATAAAAACAAGCAAAGTTACATACTGTATGATTCCATTTATATGACATACTTAGGCAAAGCTAAACCAACAGTGAAAGAAACCAGAACAGTGGCTGGTCTGGAGAAGAAGGATGTGCAGGAATTGGCTAGAAGGGGGCATGAGGGAATTTCCTGAGCAAATGGAAAAGTTCCGTATCTGAGAGGGGTGTGGTTTGTAGAGTTTGTCAAAACTAATTAAACTGTACACTCAAGATCTTTATATTTCTTTGAATATAAGCTATATCTTAATAAATTATGACATTTTACTAATAAAAAAAATGTGCCAGAGTGAATATAAGGGGTTATAATAGGAATGATTGACAGGAATCACAGTGGCACGAAAATGGAAGTGGTCAGACTTGGTTGGGAGAGGTGGAGGGTCTGAAGAGAAGAATGAGATCTGGGACTGTATATGGCATGGACATAGGACAAAACCCAAATGGAGGAAAGGTTATTGGAGCCCAGGAATTTCCTGGCACGATTCATCTTAGTAATTCATGAGGGACAATATAGCTAGTAGTTAAGAGCTTACAGTCTGAAGCCAGCCTGCCTAGGTTTATATTTTAGCTCCACCATTTACTAGCTCTGAGACTTTGGACAAGTTCCCTAACATCTTTGTGTGTTTTCTTATTTGTAAAATAGGGAGAATATCACTTAACTCAAATTGTTATTGTGAGGATAATATGTTTTAATAAATGTAAAACACTTAGAAAGAAAAAATCTGGTGCATACTCAGCACTCGCTAAATATTAATTGTCATCATTATTAGGTTTTTCTGAAGAAAAAGAATTTTGACAGTGGGTCCTAGGGAGAGAGGGGTGGTAGTAGTTGAAAACAATGGAGAAGATAGGAGGTTGTTGAAATGTTGTGATTAGTAAAAAATATATATTTGGTCATTCAGATGACCAAATACATATTTCTCGTATCTCATATATTCTTATATATATTTGGTCTTCATCCACATTTCCTGGCTCCTGGGTCTCAAAAACCCTAAGAGTTTCCTAAGTGATGAGAGCAGTAAAGGGGCCTTTTGGTATGTTAAGGAGGTGACTTTGGGACCCCCACCTAAGAAGGAGGGCTAGTTGCCAGGGGAACCAACCTTGGAATTACAAAGTAGGAACTTTCAGTCAAGGGACTTTGGGGGAGGGGGGAGGGGCTGGAAGTTGAATCAATCTCCAATGGTCAATAATTGAATCAATCATGGGAGAAAGAAGCATAATGAAGCAGAAAAAGCATGGGCATCAGGGTCAGACAGTCCCAAATTTTGTGTGACATTTATTACCTATGGCATGTCAGCAAATTACCCAACTTCTCTGAGCTTTGTTGTTGCTGTTGTTTTTAATCTGTGAAAATAATATCCGACATGTATAACGTTTGTTAAGTGCGGTGTCATATATAAACTATATTCTGTATTGCCTGTTCTAATTAACTAAGCCTCAGAACACCCTGTAAGGTAGGAACTGCTATTACCTCCATTTTGCACCTTAAGAAACGTGCTCCCAGAACTGCATGGTTTGCCTACAGTCACAAAACTAGCAAACGGTGGAGCTCAGATACAAACCAGATAGTCAGAATACAGATTTGAGCCTTAGCACATACTGGGTTGTAGTGAGGGCTGCATCAGGTCATGTAAGCAACGTGTGGGACACAGGTGGGTGACTAATGCTCAGATGGGATAGAGAGAGAGGAGGCCACTTTGCCATGCCTGATTTTCACATAAAAGGAGACTCATCAGCATAGTGTTCTCAGTCCCACTGCCCCTCGTTCACTACACACTAGTGGAAGAGGAAAGACATATCCAATGGGTGAGTTTTAAAGAAAATAAAGAAAGTCATGCTTGTTCCTTCTTCTCTCCTTCCTCTTGGGAGCATATGTATCTCTCGTTGCACAAAGGGTACGTTTATCCTCAGTTGTCTGATACCCCAAGTCTCAGGATCCAGCATCACCTACGACTTAGGCAGTCTATCTGGCTGTCTCACTAAACTCTGTGCTCTCTAATCCTTCCACTATCAGTCAAGAGGTAGTATTTTGACCTTATCTGCCTTACTCTTTGGTCCTATATCTCATTGCAGACAGTGAAGCCAGAGCAGGGGTGGAAGGGAGGTAAGTCCAAACGTTTTTAGACATCTAGAAGCCAAGATATGGCTTCTAAGTAAACAAAGGAAACTTTATTTGAAGTTAACTTGTTTGAAGGCAACATCTTGCTGTTCTTCTGAGTGATTTCTTTCAAACGGTCTTACCCAGTTAACTACAACATTCCTCCCTGAATCAGCTAAGCCAGGATGGCCCTTGCCTGGCCTGCTCTTGCCAACATACACACTCCATTCCAGAGAGAGGAAACTGTCCAAGGCACTGTGAGTTTGGAGGAGCTGGTACCAAGATGAGTCAAGCTGAGAGATATTTAAAACAGACTCAGCCTCACAGGGCCTTCCTGAGCTCACACCATTCAAACCTGAAAGAGGCCGTTTCTCATTAATATTGCCAGCTGAGAGTATCACACAAATTATTACACTCCGTCCTTCCCACCCTGAGAAATATCCAGTCATTGGACTGGGAATAAAGACTCCAGCTCCCTCAGTTGAGCTGCTGATGTTTGATGTGTTCTCCAATCTCATTCTTCTCTCTCTGCCAAAGTGAGTGAAATGTTTCCACCACTGTCCCTGAGGCCATTCTAGCACACGGGGTGCGTCAGATTGACATATATATACACCTAGTTTAATGGAGCTAAATGTGGAAATGAAAAAAGTACTGCAGTGTAACCAGATGAATTCTGTTCATAGAAAACTTAGGACTCAGGGCGCCTGAGTGGCTTAGTTGTTAAGCGTGTGCCTTAGGCTCAGGTCATGATCCCAGGGTCCTGGGATCAAGCCCCGCATCGGTCTCCCTGCTCAGCGGGAAGCCTGCTTCTCCCGTTCCCACTCCCCCTGCTTGTGTTCCCTCTCTCGCTGTGTCTCTCTCTGTCAAATAAATAAATAAAATCTTTAAAAAAAAAAAAAAAAGAAAGTAAGCTTAGGACTAGGAAAATGAATTTTATCCCTGCTCTGCATGGTCCCTGGATCTAACTTCACTTGTTCGTTTGCTCCAGAAATACTTACTATGTGACAAGGAGGGTAGTTAGTATCAAGAATACAAAATCCAGAGGCACCTGGCTGGTTCAGTCAGTTAAGCATCCAACTCTTGATTTCAGCTCTGGTCATGATCTCAAGATTGTGAGATCAAGCCCCGGGCAGGGCTTGCACTCAGCAGGGAGTCTGCTTGAGATTCTCTCTCTCCCTCTGACTCTGCCCCTCCCCCTACTCCTGCAAGCACACATGTGAGCATGCTCGCTCTCGCTCTCTCTCTCTCATAAATAAATAAATCTTTAAAAAAAGAATACAAAAGAGCTTATAGTATACAAGCTGATTCACAAACAAGTGAATCAGTGACAAACAAGCATAATCATATGTGATAAATGATAATATTTAGAGCATTGAATGTGTACATGATGGAAAAAAAGCAGCAGAGTGTGATAAAAATGGAAAGGCTGCATCTAATCCTGACCTCCAGCTAAGGAAATGGTTTTCTGGTGAGAAGTCCTCTGAATTAGACATTAAGAACGCCCAAGGGTTGACCTGTCAGAGAAAGAAAAAAGGTAGTTCCTGTTTGAAACAAGAACATGTGCAAGGCACAGAGGCGTTAAATTGCAAGGCATTAAATTACATTTGAGGAACTATAGGCACATTTCATGACTCAAGAGAACTGTATGCACATAGCTTATCCATTTGGCATTATTTAGTATTCAAAGTCCTACAAAAAATAGTTTGGAAAGATACAAAAGAGAAGTTTTAGCGATCGATATTGAAAAGAGATGACCTGGGGACAAATGATTACCATTCATCAAAGAATACTTACTGAAACAACAGAGAGAAAAAAATGAAAGCAAGACTACCGCTCAGAACACTACATCAAAAACTAACGATATACTCTATATTGGCTAATTGAACATAATAATAAAAAATAAATAAATAGATAGATAGATAGATAGATAGATAGATAGATAGATAGATAGATAGATAAAACCACCACCACCACCCCCAAAAAGAATTACATTGTGATTTATCAGACTACTTTGGAAGTGGGATCATTTTATTAACTGTGTTTTTCTGATGGGACAATCACCCTTTTTTAGCAATACCCTTGAGGCATCTTCTTAAAAACTGATAGTTTTTTTCTCTTAAATAATAAAGCCGTTAGAATGATGTCTGGTAAAAGTAAGGATTCCCTAACCATGGCAGAATAGCAGTAGAAAGTAGTTCTATTAGTAGTAGCCATCCTGATGGCAGAACTAGTAATCCTTACAGCAGCTGTGCTAGCTAAAGTAATAGCAGTAGTAGTATAAGAGTAATAGGACAAGAAAGATATAACTGCCTTGTCGACTCTGAAATATGCAAAAATCTCACAGTACTTATGAAAAAAGTAGTCTTTCTCTTTGGCCAGGCATGTAACTGAATGCTAGGGGAAACCTCAACCTAATCAGAGAAGCCTAGAGTTAAAGAAGTCAGGTACCTAAAAATGAGCTTTTAAAATATCTCTGCTATCACCCTCATCATCTACTTTCCTCCTCTCCTCTCCAGATTCCCCAAATCTCCACTCTGGATGAATCAATACTCCCTCTCTATGTTCACGAGGCACTTTTTGCATGAACATGGTTCTCTGTTCGTCATGATTATAGAGATTTGCATCTTTGCTCCAGACTGTTACCTCCTTGAGACTGTAATTTGTGTCTTGTCCATATGGATGCCCCAAGCATTCGACAGTCTTGCAGGATCACAGCAAACGTTCAGTGAATCACCTTTGCATTTAACGGACTCTCCTTGTTATTTGTCTCCCTCCATGGAATGTAAAGATAAAACTCTGGAGAAGTGAAATTTCAGATGACTAGGCTCTGGCCATTGAAGTTTTGCTCTCCCAAAATGATGTACAGTCTACCCATAACAAGCATGGAAAACATTTTAGTGCTCAATCACAGAGTTCACAATGCATGGACATTCACATAAGGTCTGACAGTGCTTGAAGAATATCTTAATGTTCCAAAAAATATCAGAAATCAATTGAAAAGAGAGAAAATCTCAGCATCAGTTGAGAATGCTCTGAGGATGTTGGCATATGAGATCCTTCATATCCACTCACCAAAGGACTTCAAAAAAATGGAGGAGGATCTAGGGCCTGGTTGTTTACCCACCAACAGGGCATGATAGGAATGAGGAGGACATCCCAATGGAGAGGAAGATAAGGAGACATCGCTGGGCAGGCAGGGGATGGGTGCAGGAGCCCACACCGATCACCCAGCCAGCGTGGCTGCAGGAGCTGAGGAAGCAGGAAGCAGAGAGAGAAAAGGCCAGGATGGGGAGTCTGGGAGGTTTGCACATCCATCTCGGCAAGCACAGATTGCCACCCTGCAGACTGATCTGCTGGTCGGTGATCTTCTGCCAGCCTGGGTTCTAGGGAAGAATCCAGCTCCTGGGAAGACAAGCAGTAGGAGAGATGGACAAGTTGGGAAAAGGGAACTCAAAATGGAATCACAGTCATTGCCCATCTGGTGAGAACTTGTCATCCTCCAGGTGCTATCGTAGAGGCAGGGGATACAGGCGTAAACACGAGGCCAACCTCAAGCTCACAAGGGGAACTCACAGAGGGGAGACATGTCAAATAAACCAAGATTTATAGTATAATATGGTAAGCTTTCCAATAAAATGAAATAACTAAAATGTGCTGAGTGCTTAGTATGTAGCAGTAACTACCTAAAGAGCTTTATATGTATGACTCCATGTAATCTCACAAAAACCCTACGCAGTAAAGAAAGTAGAGTCCATTCTAATAGTTCAATAGAAAGAATTTAATAGAGGTACTTGGTTACAAAAGTACTGGGAAAGCTGCATAACCAAATAGACAATGGCAAGGCAACCCAGAGAGTAGCAGAAACACGAAAACACGACCCCACCTATGGGGATGTAGGTTGAGGGGACACAGGGATGGACTGGTGTTTCCAGAGCTGAGAAGCCAGAGTGACCAGAAGAAACTCAGTCCACAAATGGAGGCTACCCAACAGGGGCTGGGACCTTGGAGGAATGACTCCAATCACCTGACTTCTCCCTTCCCTGGCCCTCCAATCTCTTTCAAGTGTCTCCCATTGACTGAACACTGCTGGGAGGCAAGAGATACGTTTTCAGAGGAATAATGAGTAATGGATCTGAGAACAAACTGGTAAGACACCAGCACAAAACCAATGAGGTGGGTGCTATTGTAAAGAATGCAGATAATGAAATTAAGTCACGGAGGAATAAAAACACCTGCCCAAGATCACAGAGTTGGACCCCAGAGACCACGTTCTCATCCACCCTGGCACACAGCCACTCATAGATAAATAATGGAGTTCAGTGGGAACATTAATCCAGCTGGAGTGGGGAGATGGTCAGGGACCAAAGAGTCTCCCAGGAGACCAAAGAAAATACTTGGTCCCAAGAACAGGATCACAGAAGAGATTCAAGCTTGGGAAATTTTCAGCCTCAGGAACTAGGAAAAGGAACAGTACCTGGTACACATAGAGGGTTTAACAAATGAATGTATTGAATTTATAAATGGGTAAATGGGCCCCTTAATTTGAACGATATCTGGGGTGGAGAATAAGTGGTAACCCAAAATCTAAGCCGTCACGAAAGGACTCAATGCCCCTGTCACTCTATGAAGGAAGAGAAGATGGGGGGGTAACAGTTGGTGTTTATTGAACCCTTGTAGCATCGTGCAAGTGCAGCATAGAGAGTGTCTCATTTACACCACCAGGTCCTAATGCCATTGGGACTATAACTATCCCCGTTTTACAGGTGAGGAACCTAAGCCTCCAGAGTTAAGTAACTTGCCCAAGGTTAGCCAGTAATTAGGAGAGCCAACATTCAAACCCAAGGCCTTCCTCCTTTAGTTTGGATTAGCCGGGGAACTAGGGTGGACAGAGACTGCAGAAGGGACGGGAGAGGACGCCCCTTCAACCCATTTACAGAGAACTGCGGAAGGAAGGAAGAGGGAACCAATGGTGTTGCCCGCTTGGCAGAAGCCAAATAATGAAAAATGAAATTATTGAGATGCCAACAAAAATCCTTTCCAAATTCTCCCCTTGCAAAGGCAATTCCATCTGTACTTTGATCTTTGACCTGGACCCATACAATTAATTCCACATCATATTTCTGCATATTGCTCTCCAAGGAGAATTGAGTTTACACTTCCCCCCCAATCCAAACCATAACAGTGCTTAATTAGGTGATAATTTATGTAGTACTTAGCATGAACTTTTGGCACTTGCTGGACAAGGTTGTACAAGTGCACACATGTTATCACCTGACTACATCAAGTAACAGGGCCTGGGTGAGGTGTCTTGGGCTTTACAAGGTATCAGATGACTTTTATAACCCTGTAGTACCTGGCTTTCTAGTAGGCAGAACTGTCTCTAGTGTGCATTAATATACTGAATATTATGCCCACATGTACTTAAAACACTGATTCCGAGCACTTCAAAACAACAAGGAGCCTGGAAAATCGGAGAAACAGATGTTGGATGAATAGTCGGCCTTCTCGGGGTCTATCATTCAACTTCAGGGAAATGGCGCACCAGCAGAAGGGGATCGCTCAGACCTTCACGATGGAAAATAAACAGAACATTCCCTGCTGGCAGACACGGTCTATGGTGATAACGAGGTTCTGCACCCTCGGCTCCAACCCTCACGTCCCAGCCTTGTCAACAAGACTGACCCAGAAATGGTTTTTTCTCAGGCATCCCGTTAGGGCTCAGAAGGTCATGACTGTGTGGCCCCAAAATGTTGCAGATGCTCATTTACATCCCACGTGCTTGTCAAGAGAGGAAATCCTGAAAAATGGCAGATGCCTGAACTTCAGTGAGTGTGCAAGCTTGGGTCCAAACCTCTGCAAGATAGAACCTCGAAGAACGTCTTCCAGTCATCCTTAATTCTCATCATGCTCATGAATGAAAGTAGAAAGACATAGGAAGGGACATTATTTTGGCTCCTGGATACTGTGTTGCATCTGTCCTCTCTCTAAACTAAAATCAAGGGGTACTTGGGTGGCTCAGTCGTTAAGCGTCTGCCTTTGGCTCAGGTCACAATCCCAGGGTCCTGGGATCGAGCCCCACATCAGGCTCCCTGCTCTGTGGGAAGCCTGCTTCTCCTTCTCCCACTCCCCCTGCTTGTGTTCCCTCTCTTGCTGTGTCTCTCTGTCAAATAAATAAATAAAATCTTTTTAAAAAAATTTAAAAATCAATTAAAATCAATTCCCAGAGAAAGTACCGTCACAGACTTGGCCTTCTTCCATTGACTCCAGGAAGAAACAGAAGGATGGAGAGAACATGGAACACGACCTGTGTCTCATTCTGAGCACCACAAGTTTGCTCCAGGCCCATGGCCCTCCGTGGGCTAGACAAAGGAGCTCATAACTGAGGACCTAGAACAGGAGGAAATCCACAAAGATGACTCATACTATAAGTTGGGATCCCCACACACCACTGAGGGCCATTCCCAGCAAATACAGATCCCTCTTTAAGGTCGTTCCCTCTCAGAGCCAGGTCCACCTGGCACATCTCCCTGGGGTTTATCTCCTAGCTGGGGCCTTGCTGCCACGTCATGGATTGATTGGGCTTTTGACATGTGCCATGCAAGTCTGCCCCTCTGCAGGCCCTAGGGACTGCAGCTGGGGATGTTCCTGGCTCCCCCCACCCCTGCAGGCCTCCCTGAGACCACCATGTCCTTGCCCTGGCTCCTCAGTTTATCTGACTCTCTGCTCAGGCACACCCTCCATCCTCCTGTGGTCAAAAAGAAAGCAAGTAAAGGCTGAAAAAATTCAACTATGAGGTTAAAGTTGAAAATGAACCCTCTTTTCCCTTCCTGGTATACTTCAGTCAAAAATAGAAGTAGTATATTCCTAGCTACTACTCCTACACAAATACTACAAGTCTAATGTGGGTCTAAAATAGTGTTGAAACCAAACCTATAATAGTTTCATAAACCATATGCTTGTTCTTTCTCCAAGAATTCTTTTAAAATTGAAAATAAGTAAAACATTGTTCTGGGTGCTCTGAGGAAAACAAAGATGAATAATGTGCACTGTCTTTATAGAGTTTACAATCCAGCTCAAGAATTAAGATACAAGAGCTGTGGCTCCAGCAAATCCAGAGTCCCAGATGACTGAGATCCCTGAACTGGAAGATTTCTCAAAGAACACCCAGTCTAACAGCCTATTTGCCTCTGCTTGAGCACCTGTGGGAATAGAGCACTCATGACTTTTCAGTTCAAAACATTTCATCTTTGAACAACTCTGGATGCTGGACTTTTCTTACATAAAATTGAAATATATTCATCTGGGGTTTCTGTCAATAAGTTTACACTGGAATGTCTTAAGAAAATCTAAGTATTCTCTACTCATCATGTTGAGTATGAATTACTTAAAACTGTTTATTAACTCTCCACCTGTAAAATTCTTCTCTTTGTCGGACATGATATCTCTAATTCCTGAATCATTTCTTATGCTGCATTATGCTTTTCATAATTATCCTGCTCACTTTTCTCTCAATTCTGTTCAGCTTGCATATCCTTTTGAGAATATGGAAGGAAGGATGCCAATATATGACAAACGGTTCAATTAGAGTAGAGAAGAATCAAGCTGTTACCCCTCTTTCCCTCAGTATTATATTTTATTGATAAAGCATACAATTTTTTTGAGATCCACATCATACATAACAAATTTACAGCAATTGAGATCCTGAAGAGTGCTGATGTGATGTGATGACATGGTTTGTTTATCCATATGGTTGGTTTGGGGAAGCCAGCCATTTGCCACTGACTAGGTTACCTCGAGCCCACTGCTCCCATTTGTCTTACTAACCCTGGATCCCTGTTCCGCCACCCAACCTTCCAATTTAGGCCATATCCTCCATGCTGGTTTTGCCAGCCTACGTGCTTAGTAGATTTCCTACTGAGGATATAAATGTTAGTGAGAACAGGCGCAGGGACAGAGCTCTAAGACACACTGCAAGGAAATTTCCTCTGCTCTGAACGATATCTTCCCAGAATCCACCCACTCATACCACCTGCACCTCCCCCACACTTGCTGAAGCTACCTTCATATTGCAATGGGATGAACACGAACCCAAAGTTTAACCCTTCCCCCATCTTCACCCTTGCTCCTCATGCCCTATACCCAATGGCACAACCAGACTCTGTTAACATCAAGCCAAATCATCTATGCCTCTGCTACCCAGCCTCCAACAGCTTCCCATCCCAATCTCAATTAAAAACTGAAGGCTTTTGAAAGGCTGATGAAGTGTGCCTTTCTCCCACCTCACCGCCTACCTCTCTCTCAACCTCGGGCCCTCTGCTCAGCCAAACTGGACTCCTTGCTGGTCCCCAAACACCCTAGGTAAGCTCTGGCCTTGGGACCTCTGCACTTGCACTTCCTTCTTGTCCTTCCGTCAGATACCCCATGGCTCACTCTCTCACCAAGTCAAGTCATTTCAATGTCACCTGCTTATTATATGCCCTGACAAACCCTCCTGGTGCACTCTCTCCCTGTGCCCTGCTTCACTTCTCTCTGTGGCCCTTATCAATATCACCTGCTGACCCAAGATCAAATTCACATGTCTTTCATGGTTATTGGCTGTCCCTACTAGAATGTGGAATATTGAGGTATACTGTTTACTGATGCCTCTCTAGTGCCCTGTGGTACATGACACAGGATGGACATTCATTACATATTTGTTGAATGAATGAGTGATCATCTAGTGAGATGACTTAGTAGCTTAATTGTACTGATAGGTCTCACTATTCATTTGTTTAGGGAGCAGGTGGGTATATGTAAGGTTGGCATGGGGAAGCAGTCTCAAAGCAGGGTCTCAAAACATTTTCTCAGGCTCCAAGTTGCATCTCAATTCCTACACCATGCAGGTAGTTCTCCTCTTATTAGCTCTCCCATCTTGGCTGAAATGACCTCCCTCCACCCTCAGGCCCAACCCATGGAAGCTACAGACACAGATGTTCTTTATGGGCTGTTGCCCATACCCTTAAATCCCACCCACAAACTTAGGGCCTTACCTTCTCTGAATAGCCTCATTAACCAAGCAGCACCTTGGAGAAGGCAAAGGAAAAGCCTCAGGCAAACTTATCCGGCACTTTCACTGAAATTTCATTTGTACTTCAATTAAACCATAGACCTAGAACCCCACAAGAAATAAAGGTGGCCTTATTTTCCATACTTTCTGAATGATTGTCAATGGAAGCCTTTGTGCTGTCTATCCAAAAGATCTTGGAAGCCTAGAGCCTCTCTTTAGCAGGTACCAACTGATTTGGGATAGCAATTATGAGCAGGAAAGCCATAATCAGGCATCTACAGTTCAAGTCCCAGATCCACCACTTTCTAACTAGATAACAGGTAGCTCAACCTCCCTGGACCTCAATATCATCATATGAAATCCGAAGGCAGTGATGGTACCTACCTCACAGATGACTGAAATTGTAATGCCATAAGTTACTGGGACATAGGAAGCATTCAACGAATATTAGCTAATAGTACAATCTATTAATTTAATATTTAATAGCTTCTTTTAAAAATTGAATATGCTCTCTATCTCAAACACTGTGCTATGTTTGGGAATGAGGAGGAAAGATGATTCACAATTCATGCCCCCAAGGAGCACAGAGTCCAGGCAGTTAAAGTATCAGCCAGGATCAGGGTGGGAAGCAGACAGCATGCTCAGTAGGATTTGTGAGTAGACTTTAAAGAAGGGACCATTTACAGAGAGGTGTTCAGAGTTTAAAAAGCCACATGGCTTGTTGAGGCACCCAGAGACTAGCAACAGCAGAAAGCTGCAACCTCACATGGGCTTGAAAAGACAAGAGAAGAAATCAGAGAGGGAAACAAACCATAAGAGGCTCTGGACTCCATAAAATGAACTGGGGGTTACAGAGGGGAGGGGGGTGAGGGAATAGGGTAACCGGGTGGTGGGTATTGAGGAGGGCACATGTTGTGATGAGCACTGGGTGTTATACACAACTAGTGAATCGTTGAACACTACATCAGAAACTAATGATGTACTACATGTTGGCTGACTGAACGTGATGGAAAAAAATTAATTAAAAAAAAGGGCAAGAGAGGGGGCACCTGGGTGACTCAGTCAGTTAAGTGTCTGCCTTCAAATCAGGTTGTGATCTCAGGGTCCTGGGATCGAGCTCCATTGGTCTCCCGACTCAGTGGGGAGCCTGCTTCTCCCTCTGCCCCCTCCCCAGCTCGTGCTCTCTCTCTCTCTAAAGTAAATAAATAAAAATCTTAAAAATAAATAAATAAATAAAAGAAAAAGTAAGAGAGGAAACAGTGCTACTGAAGTGAATCCAGTTGAGATCAGAACCCTGAAAGGGGTTGTTTGACACAGTCAGTGCATCCTGAATCAGGGATGGAAGGAGAGAAATAAATGCATCACCCCCATCTCCTCTTTCTTTCCTATCTCCTCTCTGTGCTGCCCAACCAGAGGCAGAAAGCAAAGGAGACTGAGTGGAGCGGCTCTTAGAGGGAGAAGGGGGAGGGTGTATACAGGCAAGGTGATTGAGAATAACTGGCACAAGGAACAAGCCACAGTCATTTTACTATATATCATTGCCTGCACTAATTGCTTTGCATAAATCATCTCTTATGGTCAAAACAAAACTGAGAGTGAGGTCTGCATTTTCCCTCCACACTTCTCAGAAGAGGAAGCTGAGATTCAGGAGACCAAGTGGCTTTTCCAAGTCTGTACCATCTAGCTTGGTCTCTCTGTGGGTGCAGAGAGTCTTTTTCTTATTGGGCTACAGTGTCCCCTTCATACATTCAACAAATACTTATGGCATTCTGTAGCAGAGACAGTAATACTCACCCAATATTTAATCTTCTCCTTGCATTTTCCTCCTTGCACAGTTAGGTGTAGATATGATCTGAAGCCATTGGTTATGACCAATGAAACATGAGTGGAAGTTACATGTATCATGTCCAGGGTGGGACCATGAAGAGGCTACACATAAATGTGGCGTCTCTCTCTTTCTTCCACTGACATAGCACTGAAGAGATCCTGAACTCCAGATCATATAGCTAGGAGATGCTCAAGCCTCCCTCAGCCTAGATCCCTAAGTGACTGTGTGGAGAAGCACCTCCTGCTGTCATTCATGTTACTTTAGCAAAGGTAAGAAATAAACTGTTGTGTTAATTCACTGACTTTGGGGTTATTTGTTACTCAGCATATCCTAGTCTGTCCTGACTAATACATGTGCTAACTTCATGTCAATTTCTTTGTGGTACAGAGAGTGCAATAGTAAACAATGGTTCTGCTACTCTTGGAGTGTCAGACAATGCCATATAAAAACTGCCTATAATGACAAGTAGATAAAGGAGGAATTATTCTTCTGAAGTAAAAGGAATAATTGACAGGATGCTTTAGTTCTCTTGAAGGACAAGCAGAACTTTGCCAGCAGACAAGGGACAGAAATAACTTTTCTGGAAGAGAAATGCCAATGTAAATACTCCTCTATCTGCAATATCAGGTGGTGAGAAGCTGGAAGGTCCCACCATTGAATGGAATCCAAAATTATACCAAATTTCTGATATGATTGGGTGACCAAAACACAATCTAGAGGGGAAGTGGATAAAACAGGAAGAAAACTTGCAATAAAATAAAATGAGGAAAGGGGGCACCTGGGTGGCTCAATCCATTGAACATCTGACTCTTGATTTTGGCCCAGGTCATGATCTCAGGGTTGTGAGATGGTTGAGCCTTGAGTCAGGCTTCATGCTCAGCACAGAGTTTGCTTGAGATTCTCTCTTTCCCTCTCCCTCTGACCCCCCCCCCAAAAAAAAACATAAGTAAGTCTTAAAAATAATAAAAATAAAAATAAAAAAATAGGGCGCCTGGGTGGCTCAGTCGGTTAAGCAACTGCCTTCGGCTCAGGTCATGATCCTGGAGTCCCTGGATCGAGTCCCGCATCGGGCTCCCTGCTCGGTGGGGAGTCTGCTTCTCCCTCTGACCCTCCCCCCTCTCATGCTCTCTGTCTCTCATTCTCTCTGTCTCAAATAAATAAATAAAATCTTTAAAAAAATAAAATAAATAAATAAAAAATAAAAATAAAATGAAGAAACTATTACAGCACTGAATCAACTTTAACAGTACAGAAGAACCAAAGCCCTACCTGTTATCACATGGAAATACAGAAATTTAAAGTGGGATTTGAGTGTGTCGAACTACACAAACTGGCTCAAGGGTTTGCTGTTAGCGATGACGATATCAGTGTCTGTGACAGCAGCTTTTGTCATAAAAGAAGTAACAGAGCACAATAGTAACCGAGCACTGAACAGTGTGCTTGTCGGGCATTAGTGACTTGTATGCATTATTCCTGTTTAGCTTGCTTATTGAACAAGCTATGTGCCAAACATCATTAGTAAAATAAACTCAGTAGTATGGAGCAGTGGGTAATAGGTGGCAAGCGATTACAGAAATGTCAGAAAGGACTCCAGGAGGAGAACACAGAGAACGCACTGGGCCATGGTCAATGGGAAAGGTCTCAATGGATAGAGAGGAAACCATGATGTCACTTAAGTTTTGAATCCAGCATAAAGGAGGAAAAGCCCAGGTTTGGTTGGAGTGGTGGGACACAGGAGGTATAATTGGTGAGGGTCAGTGTGGGAACCTTAGAATCCCAAGCTAAAGAATGGCACTCTGCTCTGTGATAAGTAGGTCAGTCTGTTAAGAAGATAACCCAACGGGACTTGGTGTAGACACCACTGGAGGGGGGTGGGTCACCAGCCTCATCAACAGCCCCTTGGAAACATTGCCTGGATGGAGAATCTTTACAGCATCAGTTATTCTGCCATCAGAGTGGGTTCCTTGTGAGTCACCAACACATAGGTCTTACGGAACGAGAGAGAAACAAGGAGGAAAGGCATCGGGGAAGAGGAGTGAGCAAAGAGAAAGCACTTAGAGCAAAAACGGAGCCCTAGTTATATTTGCTCATGATCAACCCAACCAAAAATTAACCTTAAAACAAAGTGCCTCTCAAAATGCAAGTTAGTATTATTGAATTGCTCCATTACCATCAGGACTGTTTTCATTTTTAAGTACGTGTGTGGTCGCCTCCACATTGACGGACTATTCATAGCCAGGGAAAACACCCCCAAAATCATTTTCCAGGGCATCTGTGCCCTTGTGGAGCCTGCCACGATGTTTTAATTGCACTGGATTGAATTTCAATGAAAGGAGTAGAAGCAGTGCATTTTCAAGAACTAATAATTCTATAATTTTGTAGGTGGGGCATACTTTTTTGGCACAAATAGGTAGGAGGCATCTGCATTTCTCCACAAGAGCCGTTCTCATTTGGACCAAGACCAGGCCTATCAAAAGTGCATGCTGTTACTTTCTGACTCCCTCAGAGGATCCTGGAGGAAACGTGCCTAGAGAGGGTCCTGCTTGATGGGAGGAGTCCTGGGGAGGTTTGCCAGATGAAGTGGGCGAGGGGGTTGCCGGGGGAGAGCTGCAGGAGAAGCCAGGAGATGGTGGTCCAGCCTCACTGAGTCCTTGGTTTCCTGGTCAGCTTCTCAGTGACATCTACACTCTTCACTCCCAGGTCATTTGTTTCTACTGAATCCACCCATTTCCCAGTGCTGGCCACACAGATGGAGGGTGAATGCAAGGAGAAGCAAAAAACAGTGGGCTTTTGCCAGAAGATCCCAGTGTAGCATCTTAGAGCAGAAAGAATTGTGGTGTGGGTCCTAGAGTAAGTCAGTTCACCTTTTGTACCTTGATTTCTTCCTCTGTGTGATGGCTAAGGACTTTCTGAAATCCTGTGATCTATGAATCCTTTGTATGTCATTCCAGTCTTCCCACAGTAAGACCACAATTTGCCTGCCCCTCCATCCAACATCATATGGATGCTCCCCAACTACCCAAATCCACCCCTCAATTTGTTTCACTGAGTCTCTCCTTTATCCACAAACTCCCACTGGACTTTCTAACTTTGAGGCAAATCCCCTTCTGCTTCCCTAAAGCCAGCTTTCTCTTCAAGTCTCCTGCTGGCCAGATGTCAGCTGCCAGGGGCCCCACAGGGAGGGAAAATTCCACCACACAGAGAGCAGCTTATGTGTTGTCTTCCGCAGCATTGCATCCCCAGTGCCTAGGAACAAACTTAGCACACAGTATTTATGGATTCATCTGGAGATCTATTTTCTAGGTGAGTGTCTCTGAAACATCATGGGTCCTGGGCATGCTTGAGGATTTAACAAAAGCTGTGGAGGAGCCTCTTCCCAGAAAAAAATACACATGCAAAATCGGGAAGCCATCCAGGCAGGTCCAAATCATGATATCCAAAGAGCACGGCAAACTATGGGATTCAGAACATTCTCATCACCAGAAATCCAGACTTTAAACTTGAGTTTAGTGTAGAAGCTAGTTAAGGTGGTGTCCATATTATGGATTCCTGCCTTGTGTGTGTGTGTGTGTGTGTGTGTATGGGGGCGGGTGTCTGGCTTCTTTTTCTTTAGGGAATTGTCTTGTCGCTACGCTGTGTGATTCTCAGTCATGTGATGTTACCTTTCCAGCTAGAGGAGGCACAGCTATCATTGGTCAAAGTGGGAATAGTGATTGGTCTGGCAGGACCCAAGTTGGGCCAATTAGAGTATTTGTAGAGGATCAGTGCAGATGATCGGAAACTGAAAACCACATTCTTTTCTCTGGGATTACTAGGAGTGAAATGTTTTGAGCTTAGAGCGACCAGAAATAATCCTTACTGCCATGATGTGAGGGCACTAACCCCCACTTGGCAGATAACTGGGATCTGGAGGGGCCGCTGCAAAGACAGAGAAGCAGGGAAGAGTGGGCGCAAGTCCGGTTTGTCAGAACGACCCAGCCAGAAGGGGAAGAGGGGCTGTGATCCAAGGTGCCAGATCCCAGACTCCTGCTCTGCCACAGCAACAAGCTGGAGGGGAGACTGAGCTGAGGGGATCCCAGCAGCCATATGGAGCCTGAAGGTCTGACCGAGCAGCAGAAGCAACGGCCACTCAGTGCCAGGCACTGGACTCAGGCTTTTCCCGCACCATCTCATGTAATCATTGCCATAAAACTTTAAAGTATCACATATATATAAGCTATATATGCGTCCACTGTGATGTGTGTGTGTGTGTGTATATATATATATGATAACACAATGGATATATATAACTTATACATGATATCATATATATCATGTACTAGATCACTGCATATATCACTATATATGATATACAGCATATATTTGATATCACGTATACATTTTACATTCACACACACACACACACACATATCGGCATCACAATGGAAGAACGAGAGGTTTATGAGGCTAAGTGGCAGAGGTGTGGGGCCAGAATTGAGGGCCTGCTGTGCTTGATTGCACCACTATCACCCTTCCTTTCCCTTAAGCTTCAGGACCTGGCAAGGAGGGTGGCATGTCGAAGGTAAGGACCCAGAAGCCGAGGCTGCATCTTCAGGTGGGGCTCAGAAGCAGACTCAGCTGCAAAGTGCCCCGGACCCAGGAAGAGGGGGAGCAAGGCTGGGGGCGGCGGCCGCATGTCGTACCGACTCCCTCCAACCCACTCCCTGCCAGACCCCAGGCAGAGCACAGAGGGGATGCTCAGCAACACTGGGGTTGCCCCCAGGAAGCCTGTAACCTAGTCTGTGTGGACTTCAAGCCCAACCCATCTTCCCTTATCTTTTAAATTATCTTCAATGGCTTTTTAATTTTTTTATCCTGTGTCTGGTACACAGGAGCCTTCATTCCCTGCTCTGCCACTGATTCTCTGATCCCGTGTACCTTCTCATCACTCCCCAGTGGATCATGAATACCTGGGGGCTGGAGTCCTGTGTCGGCCCGCCTGGTGTCCCCCACCAGGTCCTACGGTACTTGGGAGGCTTCGATAAATATTCCTTGGGAAGATAAATACCACACAGCAAGGTGCCACTTTTTCCTCCTCTATTGTAAAAATAGGGCAGGAAAAAAGCATTTATTGTACTAAATTATTTGTAGCAGCATATTTAACTCTGAAGAAATCAGCAAGCCCCTATTACTCTAGGCTTATGGCCAGGTCTTTAAAATATCTTTGTTATAGTAATATTTTTCTAACTGTATTTTCTATAATAAGATTTGACCTTAATTTGTTCTTTTACCACAATTCAAGTCAACCAATTATAGGGCTAGATGTAGCCAATCAAAAGAACACAAGAAATTGAGACCATGTACTCTAAAACTTCATTCCTGGGAGATGTTAAGAGATGCCACACACACACACACACACACACACACACACACACGCACACACGTGAGGAGGTGTTGGAGGACTCTATAGACCAATGTATTACTTGTTCCCCTTGGTGATTCACAATGTGCCTTAGCATATGAAAGGCTGACAAGTCCCAAAGGAAAGAAAATGATCTTTGAGCACTCAGCAGTTCTCAATTTACTGGAGCAGAATATCCACGAAGACACAGATGAGTCACCTGCTGTCGTCGGAACACCAGCTTGGGAAAATGACCTGGCGTCTTCTCATTAGAGTGACAGGGCCCTGGAGACAGTGTGGGCCAAAGCAGCACAAACAGTCTTTGGAATCAAATAAGGGGATGCTAGATTCCAACTCTACCACCCCAGAGCTACTGTAGGCAAATAAAAAAGCCTGTGTCCTCTCTCAACAACAATTGTTTGAGCACCTACTACATGCCAGACACTGTTCTAATCACTTGGGATTTCTCCATAAGCATAAAAGGATCAAAATCTGTATTATAAAGTGGGAACAAAAATACCTAGATCTCAGGTTATGAGGCTTAAATGGGGAAATAGTTTTGAAATACCCGTCATGATGTTAACTCTTAGCAACAGTAAACACACGAAAAGTCACAAATCTTTAAAAAGGAGGTAATGAGCTTTTTCTAGAAAAGCCTAGTACTGGTGTCTCCTGACTTTCACAGGGCCACCACGTCTCCCTGGTTTATTGTTCTGTCCCTGAGACCTTTCCCACCAAAAGCTGCAAATCACTGTACCAGTACTCAGGTATTAAGGGAAAAGAAGACATTGCATCTCTTAATGAGCCAAGAGGAAGGTATAATGATGGGGAATCTCATTGAAGGAATGACCTTCGATGAGGAAAAATCTCAAAGAAGAGGTATGAGAGGCAAAAGGAAAGGTTATGGAAAAGCGGAAGATGGTGACCCTCTCCAGACTGAACTATTTTCTTGAACCCCAAGACTGACTGACTAACTCCTCAACATCTCTATGTGAAGTTTCTCAAAGATCCAACCCTGACTCCCCAAACAAAAAGGCTCACTTTTTTAAGGCTAGTTCTTCCTTTTCTGTCATCCCCCAAGTTAATGAAACAATGTTATGAGGAAGTCATTTCCTCCAGCAGTCAGCTCTGCAATTTTTCCCTATTGTCTCTGGCTTTCACCAACAATAAGATGAAAAAGAATTATAGTCTGTGACACGGGAGCCACTATGGAAAACAGACGGGCAATTCGTGTTCAACACAGCGTTAACATATGTAGAAATGAATGAAGACCAGCCAGATGGGAAAAGCAAAAACTATTTTTTCAGAGCTTGCTCTCCAGCACATGAGTCAGCCACCACCATTTATACACTAAGGTAGAGACTCAGAGGTAGGTGGGAAAGCTTCACAGTGGGGAAAAAAAGAAGGTTGCAGGTCCACCTGCATTAGAAGATATTATGTGAGGCACCCCCTGTGATTGGTTAAGGCACATATCTGGTTTTCTCTGATTGGTCCTACTTGGAAGCCAGAACAAACATTAGGGAAGCTGTCAGTTACTAATCAAGTCCTAACCATCCGGGGCCAATTGTTACAGAAGCTATTATTTAGCATCCTGGAGTATTACTAAACATAGCGATCTGGCTCCCCTGCAAGCCTGATTTCCAGCCGGTTGGCTCTCTGAGCTGTTTATTGTAGATAAAGAGATGGATTTCTGGGCAGGTTGCTACAGGTTATGGGTCTGAATGCTGTTTTTGTGTATGATCTGGACATTTTCTGTTTGTATCTTCAGTCTCTCATATATGATTCAGAAATTCTACTCCTAGGTATTTACCCAAGAGAAATTAAAACATAAGGCTGCAGAAAGAACACACAGCCATGTTTATAGCAACATTACTCATGATAGCCTAAAAAAATGGAAACAATTTGAATGTGCATCTATTGATGAATGGATAAGCAAAATGTCATCTATCCATAGAACAGAATATTAGTCAGCAATAAAAAGGAGTGAACTATTGATACATGCCACACTTAGCGTAAGCTAAGTGAAGGGAGCCAGACAAAAAAGGCTGCATATAAATGTGAATAAAATGTAAAAAAAAAACAAAAAAAAAACAAAGGCTGCATATTCTATGATTTAATTTATGTGAAATGTCCAGAATAGGCAAACCCATAGAGATGAAAAATAGATTTGTGGTTGCCAAGAGCTAGGGGAGAGGTGAACGGGGAGTGACTGCTAATGGATATGGGGTTTCTTTGACAATCATGATTGCACACCTCCATGAATAGACTAAAAACCATTGAATTGTATGCTTTAAAGGGGTGAATTTTATGGTATGTGATTATATCTCAATAAAGCTGTTGTTTAAAAAAAAAAAAATCTGTGACACACATTTACGTTCCATAGTTCCCAAGGCCTTTCATTAGTTTTGCCAAGTGCATATTAAGTAAAGTGCCTAAAATTCAATAAGCTCATTGCCTTCCCTGCACTTGTCTTAAGCGCAGTGTAGTTGGAGGAATTATTAGCTGGATTTCACAAAATGACTTTTTGCCCACAGTCCTAGAAATAGCTCAAATGTTTAGGATAAAGAAATAAAGGCACAGAAAGTCTCCTTAAAGTTAAGCAACAACACGGGAATTTGAGAAAAGAAAGGATTCAATTATAAACTGTGATAATTTATCAAAAATGAGGGAAAATTCTGAAAATTTTCTAAATAAAGGAATGAGTCCATTAGAGATGCAGAGATAAAAGGATGAGGTCAGAGGCAATGCCAACGATCTCCAAATTTGAGATTAGTGTTAAAAGCACTTCTGTGCAAAATTGCCATGAACTTCAAACTAATTCCACACCATTAATTTCCAAGTGCTCTGAGCCACACTGACTCTAAGAGACAGACTTTTGTTGGCAGCAGAGCCAGCTGGACTCAATTACTTGTTAATTTTCATATTTCTTTTTTTAGCCACCAATATTTTCTTTCAAAAAAGAGGAGGGCTAATTCTGACCAGTTATCTTAAGAAGTTTTTTTTAAAACTAAGAAGTTGCCTCTGGCCATTCGGTAATGTCTGTTGTCACTTAGAGCAGAGTTCCAGCCTCAATCCATATTTGTATGTGAGGTAGAAACAGGGTAAGTAGACCATCTTGCCAGTCGGAACTGTGGAGAGGGATTCTGGGAGTTTCAGTGGAACTAAGGTACACAATCTGTCTCCTTCCAGGAGCTTCTAGACAAAAATAGAAACTAAAACAAGAATGAAAATACACCAGAGCAAAAACAGAATAGAATCTCTTTGGTATGCTAAATAATAGTAACAGCACCAGCTAGTAATGCATTTAACCTATTATAGTAAGTATAAGCAATTATTATACTTATTATAATACAATAACATTAACTTACATTTATTGAACACCTGCTATGTGCCAGGCACTGTTCTAAGTACTTTCTACATGTTAACTCATTTAGCCTTGAAGTACTATTTTATTATTCTCACTGTGCAGATAAGAAATAAACTCGTTGAGTTTATGTAACTAGCCAGAGTCACAGAATTAGCAAGTATTTTCACAATATCTGCAGCAGTTGCCAAAGCTCATTTCCATTTGCATTGCTTGAGACATTAATTTATGGACCCATTAATTGAATTTTTTTTTTTTGGTTCAAACGCAAGCCCTTGCAAATTAGAAGTGGTTTATCTCATTAATGATATTTAGTCAGGAATCTCTGAAGTTCTAGAAACTGGAAAAAAAACCTAATCAGGTGGATTAGACAAACATGTATTTGGTGGGGTGTCTACATTCATTCATTCATTTATTGTTTATTCAGTCACAAACATTGAGCCCCTAAAACATAGCACCAAGAGAAATAGGCAGAAAATACCATGATGAAAATGAGAGTCCAGTGGGGAGATGAGCTGTACTTTTAAACAGATATTCCCAAAACCGTTCAGTGTTTTAAAAAAATTAACAACATATACATTCCCAAAACCGTTGAGTGTTTTTAAAAAATTAACAACATATACTATACATGGAAAATATTTTAACATGTTTATTGCAAATTTAGTACTTAAAAATGGGGGGGAGCTCTAAGTGTTTCTTAACTATTTGTTTACTATAGTCAAAACAGATTGCAAATTTAGAATGAAGAGTAAATGCTAAGTGTTGAACTCACACTTTGTACCTGGGACCTGTTCTAAGCTCATTGCACATTTCAACCCATCCTCACAACCCAATGAAATAGGTCCTACGATCATCTCCATTTTATAAGGGAAGAAACGAAGGCACAGAGAGGTTAAGTAGCTTGCCCAACGTCACACAACCAGGAGCAATAGAGTTAGCATTAATGTGATAAAATGTGTTACCATAGAATGCACGTTGACACACAAGGTGCAGAAAAGATGCGCTTAAAAGCTCCTAAAAACAGGGATGGCTTCCAAGAGGAGGCAACATCCTGCTTTTCTTTCACGATGTTTGGGCATCTGTTTCAGATGATCTTTCCCCTGGAGGGAAAATGGATCAAGGCACAAATCTGACCGTGATATTCACAAGCTCAGGACTTGCAGCCAGTCAAGTGTCTCTCCCAAGTTTCAGCTTAATTAGACAGAATTTTGGTGAAACTATAATCTGCTGTCTCACAGGACATTTTTATCGCCTGCTTAACATTTCAAATGAAACATTTTATTGCATTTGATGTTAGTCAAACACTTAAAGTGTACTCTTCATGGTTACAATTCGCAATGTGTTCTGACTATATTAAGCAAATATTTAAGAAACATTTGGGCTGTTTTTCCATTTTTAAGTATTTAATCTGTAATAAACATATAGAATGTTAAAAATACATTTCATGTACAGTATGTGTTAAGTGTTAAGAATATATTTTTGAACTGCCTTATTTGAGCCTGTCAGACTTTCCATTACAACCCCCTAATTTAAGGGGGTTTTAAACCAGCCATAAAAATCTCCTCACCCTGATATTTCAGGTAAAATATCTCTCCTTCCAGAAGCCTTTTTTTAGTTGTCCATGGATTTTTAGTCTTGATGCATTTAAAGAAAAGTTGACTTTACAAAATTGGGTATAAAAGAAAGATTTTTCTTATAGGATTTTAGTGTGATCTTCTCTATGCTTTTTAAATAACCATACATTAAAAGCATCACATTAAAAATCATAGGCCTTACTCCAAAACTTTGGAGAGAAAACAAAACACGGTTGAAATAAGTACTATCTTTATATTTCCAGATTGTATTAAAATTCAGAATCAAGGATATGAAATAAGGTCGTGGACACTTCTCGCACAGTCCCAGGAAACTGCCTACGTGTGCAATAATGTAGTCATGTTAGCATATTACAGTTTACACTTGGGTTTCACATCCCTCCTCTTACACGTCCTTCAGGAACTTGGGAGGCAAGAAGACTTTCATAATGCCCACCATCTTACAGACAGGTCGGCAAAGTTTTGGCAGAAGTTAAGCGATTTGTCCAAAGTCACACAGCCAGCTATTAGTGAAGCTGAGGTTTGAACTCATATCCCTTTGTTTGCCCCACGTTAACTTGTGCCCACTTGCAAAAGATAGAGCCCATGTGTGACTTGGTGTTTCCATGTAATTATATTTTCTTGTCTGTTAAAAATCTCAAATAAATAAAATTAAACCCCTTGTACAGATAAGTAACTGGATGTTTTTTTTTTCTGATGTCACTTTCCATTTTAAGAGTCAAGATCATACAGGGGCACCTGGGTGGCGAAGTCAGTTAGGCAGCAGAATCTTGGTTTTGGCTCAGGTCGTGATCTCGGGAGTGTAAGATCGAGCCCCGCATCCGGCTCCACGCATGCTCTGTGTGGAGTCTGCTTGAGATTCTCTCTCCCTCTCCCTTTGCCCCTCCCCCTGCTCTCTCTCTCTTTCTCTCTCTAAAGTAAATAAATTAATTAAAAAGAAAAGAAAAGAGTCAAGATCATACCAACAAACAAACTGAAGAAATGTTTCTCTTCCTTGTTCAAGTTGTCTAGACTATGACCTAAAGAAAAGAGGCATCCATCACATCACACTGTAATATCTTTTCTAACTGCATCCAGGAAAAGTCTCGAGAGTTTGTGTATCCATCCCACTCACTTAATTACAGATTCTTTGAAAGCCAGGGTTGTCATTTTGTCTTCCTCTCTCCTATCCTAATGCCCAATGGCGAGCACAGCGCCCTGCACATTATAGGGGTTCAATAATGTTTGCCAATGAGAGGAATCTATCGAACTTCACAAAGAGAGTGCTTGTGCTATCTCATGGAATATTCGAGATCGGGGTGGGAGGGCACTTCAATTACCCACACCAGCACTTCTCCAAGTGACTTCCTTGTTCCACGAGTTCCACAAGACTCTTCATGACAAAGCAATTCCATGAATTGATAAATTTTAGGAATGCTCCCTCCCCAGGAAAAATAATGCCATGGAGCTCCCTGAGTATAATCATGCCTTCCTTATATTCCTCTTTGGAGTGGACCGACAATGGGGTGCCCGTGGCCTCTGCTGTCACCAGGGAGTCTGTCCCTGCTGGCCAGGTGGAGATCAGTTCTGTCCACTGCGATGGCAGTGTGGTAACGTCTAGCTTGTCCGAGGCGTGGTGTGGCGCTCACACTAAACTATCCCCTCAACTCTTACCAGTAATTAAAGTGATATTTTGGCCTATCGATGTCATATTCCTTATTTTTTATTTCTCCATTTGTTCAGAACATAAAAAGGGGTGAGAAATGCTCTTTATTTTTGGTACCCAAAAGCTCCGACAGAGAAAAACACCTGAAGTCCTCAACCGTCAATTGCTTTTCTTTCAAACCCATCTTCCTTCCAAGTATACCAAAAATATCCTCAGGCCTTCAGAGTAATTATATTTATGATCATTCATTTTTTCATTAGTCTAGAGCAAATATTGTGGGAACTCAAGAAAGATGATGTTCCAAAGTCAACCTCAGGTTTGGAATTGCAAGAAAGAACCACAGATGAAAATGGAATTGGAATCAACTGAACCCTGGATACTCTCTCTAATGAGCGCTCCGGACAGGAACCACATATTATACTGTTTCAATATACAGCCTGAAGAAGTTAGGTGGGCTGGTCCCCAAATTATACCTATGACACTTGAGCCGCAGAGGCAAGGGGCGCTCCAGGACCCAAGAAGAGAAAGCGAGATTCAGCAGAGGCATCAACAACAGGGTGGAATGTTTGAATGTTGATTTCTAATTCAGACATAATGTCAAATAGTAAAAATGTCCTGACTTCATTCACCGGCTCAACAAATATTTACCGAGCGCCTGTGACATGCCAAGCACTGTTGGAGACATTATAGATGTAGCAACGAGCTAAATACAAAAACCCCTGCCTTCGTGAAGCTTACGATTGAATGGGGAAGAGATCGATAATAAAAAGTAAATGACTAAAGTATCCAGAACGCTAGAAAATTTACATGCTACAAGAGAAATAAAGCGGGGAAAGGAGATAGCAAACGCAGGGGTATTGGGTAGAGAGGAGACTGAAATTTTAAATGGGACACTAGGAGAAACCCAACTGAAAGCCTGACATTTGCACACACACATGAATGGGATGCCTGTTAGCGATTTAGAAAGCATTCTCCACAAAGGGGCAGGAAAATACAGATGTCATCAGAGGGAGTATACCTGGCAAGTTTGGTAAATAGAAGGGGGCTGTCTTACTCAGCTTGGGCTACCAAAGCAAAATGTCATAGACTGAGTGCCTGAAACAGCAGAAAAATGGATTTTCCCACATTTTGGGGGGTTGGAAGCCCAAGATCGAGGTGCAGCAGATTTGGTTGCTGGTGAGCTTCCTTCCTGGCTTGCACACGGTCTCTTCCCACTGTGTCTGCACATGGCCTCTAGGGACAAGAGCGTAAGTTCTCTGGTGTCTTTTCTTATAAGGGCACCAGTCCCATCCCAAGGGACCCACACTCATGACCTCATCTAAACCTAATTACCTCCCAAAGGCCCCATCTACGTAGATACACTGTCTCACTGGGGGGTTAGGGCTTCAGCATATGAATTTTGGAGGATGAAATTCAGTTCCTAGCTGGGGACAAGTACAGCTGGAGCTGGAGAAGCCAATCGCCACAATCACCCTGTTGCATTGTCCTCAACTTCTTGCCCATCTCCCTAGATGGTGATTCACATGGCAAAGCCTCACTCCCGATTATATTCAGTTCTCCCCTTTCTCAGGGGCTAGAGAAAATCACAGAACCATGTTCCCTGAATACACGTTAATACCTAGTCCAATTCCCTAGGGCTCACATTACAGTGTCCTGCTATCCATCTCCCATCCTCTAAGACAATTGTGTCCTATCTTCTCCCTTCCTCCTCTAAACCCCAACAACTTCCTCCCTCCCTCTCTAGCTTGCTGTTTCATTGAGAAAATAAAAGCAAGTCAGAAGACAATTCATACATACACCCTGCACCCCCATCCCATCCACCCAACCCAGCATTTGTTGTCAGGACTGTCTCGGGTCAGCCTCTCTCTTGCTGAGTCCTGGACTACACATTCTTCTGCTCAAGTTCATCCTTCTAGCAATTCTTCCTTCTCTCTCCCACACCATCGAGTTCCCATCTTGACTGAATTATTCCCAACAGCCTTCAAATTCCTCCACAGCCGTCCTTTATCTAGTTAAAACAAAATCCTCTTGAATTTACCTTCTTTTCAAGCTTTGACCCCATTTCTCTGCTCACCTTTAGAGCAAAACCCCTGAAAAGAGGTGTCTACACTCACTGTTTCTAGATCCACTACTCCTATTATCTTGTCCTTTTTGTGACCACTCACATATCTCTTACTTTAAATTCACATACAGTAAAATTCACTCTTTTTATAGTACCTTTCTCTGAGTTTTGACGTATGGACACAATCGTGTAACTACTACCACATCAAGATATAAGACAGCTCTGTCACCCCCCCCCCACCAAAATCACCTTGTTCTCCTTTGTAGTCACATCTCCCCCACGCCTAGGCTGACAACCAGTGACCTGTCCCTTTGGATCTGCCTTTTCTAGAATGTCATATAAATCGAATCATACCATTTGTAGGTCTGAGTCTGTCTCTATTGTCCTCAATCTACTTTCACCCCCTACCCCTTCTCCAAAGCTATCTTGTTAAAGTGATGTCAGGGACTTTAGATCTGATGTTTAAGCCTCAGTGTTCATCTCATTTGCCCTATCTACAGCAGGGGACACTCCCTTCTTCTAGAAACATCTTCCTGGCCTGCCGTCCAGGACTCTATACATGTGTGGTTCCTCCTCCTCACCTGCTGCCTGCTCATCTCAACTTCTTCATTTGGAGAGCACCAGAGCTCACTTAAAGTTGCTTTTCTCTACCTATATCCAGACTCATAGCTCTAATCTGTATTTGATGACACCAAAATTTATGTCTCTAGTTTAGACCACTTCCTTAACTCTAGGCTACCAATCCAACTGCCCACTCAACATATATCTATCTATCTATCATCTATCTATCTATCTATCTATCTATCTATCTATCTATCTATCATCTATCTATCATCTATCCATCCATCTATCATCTTTCCATCCATCCATCCATCTATCTATCATCCAACCATCCATCAACTCTGGGACTTAACATTTTCATAACTGAGGCCCTGATGTTACCTCTCCCTCTCCACTCCCCCTTTCTTTCCCAGCTTTTTTATTCTCACCTACTGTCAACTCCATTCTTCCAGTTTGCAAGCCTTGGATTCACCCCTGACTACTCTCTTTCTTTCACACACCAGGGCCAATTCTGTGGGCTCTATCTTCAAAATGCACATCTGCTTTTTTTTTAATTTTATTTTATTATGTTATGTTAGTCACCATACAATACATCATTAGTTTTTGATGTAATGATCCACGATTCATTGTTTTCGTACAACACCCAGTGCTCCATGCAGTACGTGCCCTCTTTAATACCCATCACCAGGCTAACCCATCCCCCACCCCCCTCCCCTCTAAAACCCTCAGTGTGTTTCCCAGAGTCCATAGTCTCTCATAAAGGCATTTTCAATGACTTTAATATATACTTGAAAACCCTGCTACCGATGTTTTAAATGCCCATTTATTTTAATTGGAAAATTATGATGCATTGCATCCCAACCCAAGATACCTAAATAATTTTTACAGATCAAAAAATACAATGAAAAAATAAAAAATATGTTTTTATAAAAAATTAGTTTAAAATGTTTATATAAGCAATAAAGAGTAATTCAAAAGTAAACAAATAAAGTTGTAGATGAAATGTAAAACAAGGATAGCACACTGAGCTCTCCGAAGGGGGAAGAAAAGTCAGTACTTGCGAATATTCTATTCTGATTCCGTGCTTCCAGCTAGATTGTGAGCTCCTGGGCTTTTGTCTGTTCTATGTCCTGCTGCAGCATCAGTGTCAATCAGGGGCATTCTCCACCCACAGCTCTGTGGCTGACCGCACTCATGAGATCACTGGCTGGATTTTCTAAGACTTGGATACCTACGTCTAGGGAAATCTGTGTCTTGCTTATAAAGTATGAGAGCAAATGTGTCTTTGCTCCACACTCCCCTCCATCCCATCCACATTTCCCAGCACACAGCACATATTCTTCCACTGAAGCTGCTTCTGTTTTCCCTGTTTTACCTTTTTTATGGTTTCTAGTGACTTTTGAGGAAAGGGATAGAAACAGAAATGCTCTTTTATCTACTGAATTTAGAGGCAGCCATACCTGTATTTTAAAAGTATGCACAGAAGGGATGAATACCCAACTTTTACATCAACATGGATGGGACTGGAGGAGATTATGCTAAGTGAAATAAGTCAAGCAGAGAAAGCCAATTATCATATAGCTTCACTTATTTGTGGACCATAAGGAATAGCATGGAGGACATTAGGAGAAGGAAGGGAAAAATGAAGGGGGGGAAATCGGAGGGAGAGATGAACCATGAGAGACTATGGACTCTGAGAAACAAACTGAGGGTTTTAGAGGGGAGGAGGGTGGGGGGATGTGCTAGCCCGGTGACAGGTATTAAGGAGGGCACATACTGCATGGAGCCCTGGGTCTTATACAATAGCAATGAATCGTGGATCACTACATCAAAAACTAATGATGTATGGTGACTAACATAACATAATAAAATAAAATTTAAAATAAATAAATAAATTAAATAAAAGTATGCACATGAATTTTAAGAAGTAGTAGATAAATTTTTGGATCTGTGGCTAATTACAGTATGATAATATAGTGGATTTTCAAACTTTCTTATGCATCAGAAACACTTGAAGTCTCATTAAAACAGACTTCTGGGCTTTCCACCAGGGTTTCTGATTCAGTAGGCCTGGGATGGGACCTGAGAACTTTAATTTCTGGCATATTCCCAGCTGATGCCAATGCTTCAGGTCCGGTGACTACACTTTGAAAAGCACTGTTATACTAAAATATTTTCACTTTAGCTATGTCTAAAGGACTAAAACTGGGGGAGACGTTATAAAACATTATAAGAAAAAAAGACATTCTAAGAATTCATAAAATCTTTTGAGAATGAAAGCAGACCTGCCATAGCCAAAATGGACATGTACAATATTTCCAAGGGGCCAGTGCCATGGAGAGATTCCCAGGCCCTCCTGACTTCCTCAGGACATGGATCTAGTCCTGCCTCATGGTGAACTAGCCCTGTAACACACAACAAGTCATGCCTAAGGTCTTCGTGCCTGTAGAATGACGACCTTGGGCCATGTGGTCTCATTACAACTGGATGTATAGATGTGCATGTTCATGTGCTTGTTCAGACCCTCTCACTAAATGCAAGATTGATTTAAAGTATTTGTGCAATGAGATAGCCTACTAATGAACGTAAGACAAATGTGTAGGTAAACTTGAACTCTTCAGGGTGAAAGCTCAGGATTTTTTTAAAAGATTTTATTAATTTATTTGTCAAAGAGAGAGCACACACACAAGCAGAAGGAGAGGGAGAAGCAGGCTCCCCGCCAAGCAAGGAGCCCGAAGCAGGACTCGATTCCAGGACCCCGGAATCATGACCTGAGCCGAAGGCAGACACTTAACGGACTAAACCACCCAAGTGTCCCTAAATGCCCAGATTTTAATGCTTCTCCCCACCTCACCCCCGCCCAGTTCTTCTGCTTCCCACCTCTCCATCTTCTGAATTCCAGAAGAAACTCTGTAAAAATATGAGAGCAAGAGAGAGGGGTGTCTGGGCTATGCATTATCCCTCTTTGCTGGCTCCCACTAACCTCTGGATTAAGGGAAGTTCACACTTCCTGGTTTGAGGTCGTTTTAAATTCTAGCGCCTGACCTCTGCCCTCAGTGCTTCTGCAAGGAAGGACCTGCTGCTCCTCTAGGGTGAGTGCCCCTGGGAGCTCAGCCACCTTCCCCTGATGCTGAGCTCTCTACCTCTGCTCTTGCTGACGAGGTAGACCTTCCGACACCACTGCCTCATCCAGCTGGCTGGGTTCCCTGGGCTTGTCCATCCTGCAGCCTGTTTACAGAGTACCTTCTTTGTCCTGCACAGAGTCACCTTGGAAAATGTAGATTCCTTCCATGTCACTTGCAGTCTTTGAGGAGAACTGAAAGTGCCCTTAACAATTCCCTGTCTGGCTTCTGCCAAACCCTACTGTTGCTCTACCCCGGTCACCTTTTCTCTATGGTGGACCCTCAAACATTCTCCTTCCAGAATTTCAGAAGCAAGCCCTCTCCCCTTTCAGCTTCTGCCTCAAACTATCAGTGATATATGTCCGGCATGGTCCCCAGCGTGAGCGGTGATCCAGAGAGCAAAGACTCCAGGTGGTTCTCAGCAAGGCAGACAGCATCTTCTTCCTGGCAGCCTGGCTCTCCCCCATCACATCAGCAGAGGCTTTCCTTTCCTGTTTGAAACAAACTTACATATTCCTCCTTGTCTTCTCTACACAACGGTTAAGGGCAAATAAAGCTCAGATACTCCAACATGTTGTTTTGTTTGTTTGTTTGTTTGTTTGTTTGTTTTTTAATAAGTGAATGGAAATTTGGGGAAATTTAAAGAAAAAAAAAAACCCTCTACTCTCTCCATGAGAGGCTGACAGGACTACTATCTCTCTATGTACTTTAAAAAAAAATCTAGTATGAAACTCAAAATCGAGCAATGAATTCTTTGTTCTAGATGGTGGCCACAATCTCCCCAAATCAATGAATGGCATTGATTCATTACGCAGATGAAATTGCTAGGCAACATATTTTATGGGGAAGGAAAAATATCTTGTTTTAATATTTTTTGAAAATATTATCCCTCCTTACAGCATAGGAAAGTATACTTGAAAAGAGGGTACAGCAAAATCCCAGCGAGACAGCAACAGAAAGTTTTAACTGCGGCTAACACCAGTGGGGAGGCCACAGAAGATAAAGAAAACAGAATCAGGAGGAGGGGCACGTAATGGATGGAAACTCTGGAAAGTGGAATTCAGAATGGAATTTGTCCTTTTCTGGCCAACAAAACAAAACAGAAACCAGAAATCCCCCAAAAATGTCCTTCTCTACAGCATTGACAGAGCATATGACATTCTGTGGATGTGATGGGGTGGAGAAAGGTACTAGGGCATGAGAAGCATTTCCGCAAGGAACCTGGAGTGCTTGAACAATGAATGAGTCCACTCATAGAGAAGCAATAATTAAGAAACTTCTAAGATAATACAGAAGCTTAGAAATATGGAAACCTCTGGGGCCACATGACCCCCTCTCCTCTTGTTTGGCTATGCAGTTTATGAATGTCTGCACACATGCAATGGAAAAGAGACCTGGTTGGGGGGTGGAGGGGAGATTTCATCATCATATCTGGTCTATATATCTAACGTTAATTCTGTATTTTCTCAGCTGATGTTTAATCTTTTAAATTGAGAGCTTTCCAGAGCCTTTGGGGCATAGCAGACCTTCTCAGGAGAGCCAGCTGGGTGTTTCTTGGACCTCTGCAGCCATCAGCACAAATGTGAAAGTAGCACTATGCATTTGAAACTCAGAAATTTTTCTTACCCATCTTCGGACCCCTAGTCCCTAGTTCAGTGTTCATCAAATAGCAGGTACTCAGCAAATACCTGATGAAGAAATAACATCATTTGGAAATCTATATAAAAAATAGCCTATAATAACTCCTAGAATTAGAAATAAACTCCTAGAATTTGAACATCTGAAGAAATTTCAGGGTTCGTCTGAAGACATCCAGCCACCTCATTTTAAGGACAAGGAAACTGAGGCCTAGAGAAATTAGAAGACTTGTCCAAGATTTCCCAGGAAAGGAGTTGACAGAATCGGGACTGGAACCCCAGCCCTTGACTCTTATTTTCTTTCTCCTTCTTTTTCTTTCTTTTCTTTCTTTCTTTCCTTTCTTTCTTTTCTTTCTTTCTTTCTCTTTCTCTTTTTCTTTCTTTCTTTCTTTCTTTCTTTCTTTCTTTCTTTCTTTCTTCTTTTCTTTCTTTCTTTCCTTTCTTTCTTTCTTTTTCTTTCTCTTTCTCCTCACCATCTTAAAATGTAGATTTCATTATTATTCAGGTATGGCCAGACCAACAGATATGGAGACAATTGTCCTTGTAAAGAGAATTTGTCATAGTAACAGATCCAAAAGGGAGGGGGCAGGCCATGGCATGGGGAGGTGGGGGGGTCACACGGGGAAACACCAGGGTGGGCTGGGAGGCAGAAGGAGGAAAACATGGCAGGGAGACTCTGGTGTGGTTTCCACAGGAAAGACAGGTGAGCAGAGCTGGCCGACTGAGGAGCGACTAGTTTGAACTACTTCAGCAGGCTCTGGAGCACAGGTACTGCCCCTAATTGTCTGATGCAAGGCCCTGGGAGATTAGGGCAGGGCAACTGTGGCCCAGAGAGAGAGCCAGACAGAGGAGGTGGTTCGGGGTCTGAGCTCTCGATGGATCAGTCCGTGTATGAGAGCACACACCCAGCTGAGCTGTTTACTATCTCTAGGAATTAGTTAACCCCGAGAGGGTTAGTCCCTCCAGGGTTAGCAAGGCTCCAGATGGCAAAGCATCAAAGTACGGAAATAAAAGGATGTGCCGAATGTACTCACCACACTGAGATCATAAGTCTTCGCTGCATTAAAAATTTAGCTTGGCCTTGGTAGGTTTGTCTGCCTTCTCTTGCACACTGTTCAATAAAATCATTAGAAAAGGGGGCTTCCACATGAAGTTAAGGATTCTGGATCCTCAGAGCTATGAAAAATGGCTTTTGGATCATAATCTAGACAATCTTTTCTGATTATTTATCTAAAACTAAAAGCAGGAAATGATTCATTTGATTCCTGCCAATCCTGGAGTGTTGCCACTTTCAGCTCAGGAAGAGCCGGCTTCCCTTGGCAGTCCTCACTTGCAGGATGATGAATGAAGTTCTATGTTTGGTGCTAGCTAAAATTTTATAGGGTCTAAAAAAGCAATTTATACATGCTTCAGGAGGTGGCTATATTTTTTCTTTTTTAGATAGCTCTTAGTCACAGCAGGGCACTCAATATACGTATATCACATCGAGGGGTCATTTCACAGGAGAAATGAAACTTCGCTCTGTCTGTTGATAAACATGTTCTTGGCTTCTGCAAGCCTTATGTAGGCTCAGAATCCAGCAAATAGGTATTAGCTGAATTCTGAATTTTCCCAGTTAATTTCACACCTCAAGAACCCATGACCCTCAATGTGATATTAGGGAAAAGAGAAATCATCAGCCTAACAAAACATTTTCTTGGTTCCAAGTATCTGTTGTTATTCACAAATAGGCGGGGCCAGTTCTCTCCTCTTGGGAATCTTGAGATGGGTTGAATGGTCTTGCACACTAGCCAGTCAGGCCACTAAGTTGTCAAGGGTCAAAGCTAACTCAAAGAACAGTGGCCATGGGCCAAACCACCCACTTAGTCTAAGTGATGAGCAATCTAAACACTCCCAACCCACCAAGCCTCATCCATACCACATTTTGCTGAGAGTTTTGGATTTATTTTTTTTCTGTCTCCTAAGTATGTATCTGGGGTGAAACATCTGAGTGCTGGTCATTCTTAATCAAGCTTCAGGATACTCTCAAGATTATCTTCCCAGTTTCCATCATGACAACGGTTTTATTAACCTTCTTCCCTTTTCATTTCTGAATGCATGTCCTTACAAAGCACCCTGAAGGAAATCTGGATAGGAGGGTTGAGGACCAGCACTGCTGTATATTGGCTGAGGGCCTCAGGCAAATTACTTTGCCTCCACCATCCTCATCTGTAACATAGGAACATAATATATATCCACTATTTCAAAAGATTATGTAATAATATGGGAAAGACTTATGATTAGTTTTAGTGAAAATATAATCTATAAAATATGTACTTAGAAAGACATTTGAGGGGTGCCTGGGTGGCTCAGTCAGTTGAGCATTGGACTCTTGATTTCAGCTCAGGTCATGATCTCAGGGTCTTGAGATTGAGCCCTATGTCAGGCTCTGTGCTCAGCGGGGATCTGCTGGAGATTCTCTCTCTCCCTCTGACCCTCTCCCCTCTCCCCTGCTTGCGCATGTGCACATGCTCTCTCTCTCAAAAAAAAAAAAAAATCTTTAAAAAAAAAAAAAAGGAGCATTTGAATTTATGGAAGGGCTGCTGCAAGTTCATTAAACCCCTGTCCTTTTTTTTTTTCTGGGCTCTCAACCATACTACATTGCTCAGCCTCTCTTGGAGTTAGTTGTGATCTCATTACTAACTTATTGCTTAACATAATACTAATTTACAATCAAGTTTTAGGTAAAGAACTATAAGAGAAAGTGGTGTGGCTACTTCCAGGTCTTCTTATAAAAAATTCCCTTGAAGATCCTCTAGCCCTTTCTCCCCAAGTCAACATTTTTGGAAGCCCCGGGCCAAAGATGGCAGAGCCACAAGATGGCAGGAGCCTGGACAGCTGCATTATCACTGGGAGGAGAGATACTCCCCAATCAGAAGCATCCATTTGAATGTCACATAAGGGAGAAATAAAGTTTTATTGTGTTAACCTATTGATGTTTGGAGGTTTCTCTATTACTGCACATAGCAAAATATTAACTAATATATACTAGTCTTTAAAGTGTATGTATAAGAAACTATAAAAATATAAAATCAGAAGGATATGTTATCAATGTGTTTGGGTGGTAAGATAGCAAGCACATTTTTATTTTCTTAATCCTCTCTTGATTCTGGATTTTTACAATCTCTAAGGAACATGTATTGATTTTATAATTTCAGAAATTACTTAAAGGGAAAAAATAACCTCCCTAATCTGTCCTTTGCCTGGGCAGGTACAGTCTCATTTCACACTGAATCAACAAATGCAATTTGTACATGTACTTGATGCCAAGCACTATGCTAACTGTTGAGATACTAAGATTAATAAAATATTATCACCATGAGCCTCAAAGAATCCACAGCATATCAAGGATTAGAGTATACAGTGATAAAGCCAGGTACTCTGGGAACACACAAAGGGACTGAACCCAAACCAATGCAATTTAGATAAGACTTTCTATACAGAGTGATGCCTGCATGAAACTGTGAACACAGTTTAAAGTGGAAAGAGGCATAAAAAGAGGCACAGCACCGACGAAGAGCGTGATGTGCGCCGCGTAGTTAGCTATAGCTCCAGCCTAAAATTCCAGCTAGAGTTTTAGACCCACAAGATTTATTTATTTTGTTTCTGCAGTGCTAAATATAATGCCCGGTATATAGTGAGTGTACAGTAAATATTTGTCAAATAAATAATTAAAAATGGACATTTCTACCAAGTGGTTATCCAGGCTCTTGCTTACACATCCCCTATAATAGTAAGCATCTTGTGAGGCATTCCACTCCATCTCCAGGCAGCTCTGGCCACGAAAAAGTGTTCCTTGTATTAAGCCAACCAAAACCCAGTTGTACTAGGAAGCATATTTATATGAGGGTGCAGGGTCAACAGAAGAGCGATGCTCTAAACAGGTGAGGAATAAAGGGATGGGATGTGGGAGAAAAAGGCAGAACAATGGGGCTACTTCCACTTTGTTCCATTTAAAAGGACTCCAACATGTTTTCACATGTAGGTCCGTAGTGTTGAACTTGGGTGTTCACGTCCACCACCACATGCCAGACACTCTACAAGCACTTTGTCTACTTGATCTCATTTATTCCTTTTCTTTTTTTAAATTTAAATTCAATTAGCCAACATATAGGACATCATTAGTTTTTATGTAGTGTTCAATGATTCATTAGTGGCATATGACACCCAGTGCTCATCAGATCACATGCCCTCCTTAATGCCCATCACCCAGTTACCCTTTTCACTGCTTACTAAGCTCTCTCAAGTGGAAATATCTCTGTTCTGTAGATAAGAAAATGAAGATAAAGATTGAAGTCATAGGTTAGTGATACAACCAGGATCTGAAGCTCTGTTTTCCTGCCCTGGTCCATGGGCTATAGACAGGCTTTCCCCCAAGAGCCATTTTGATTATTGCTCGATGGGACATTTTGGACAGATGTTGCTGCACTACAAAGACCGCCTGATCACGAGCTGACCTGAGCAAGCTGTGGGCTCTGTGGCTGGTGAAGTTTGTCTTCCTCTGGCTTGCTACTTAACAAGGCAGTTCGGTGCTTTAACTCAAGTGGGAATCACAGTGGAGTTCAGGCTCCACAGCAAGGCCAATAGGAAGATAATTTTGGAAAGGGGCATACTGACAGGGCTCTGGGTGCAAGGGGCTGATGACTGAGAGCCTGGAAGTGCTCTTACTGTAACAGCCATGAGACAGGGCTTATTCCTGGTAAGGTCAGGAAGGCTTGCTTGATGCGGGCTCCTGAAACACCTCAAATTCATCTAAAAGCCTGAGAGTTCCAAGGACCAGAAGCAGGATTGACTGGTCAAGTGGCTTCAGCTGTGAGAGCAGGAGGTGAGTGGAGGCAGGGAGCAGGCTACCATGTACTCGTGAACCCCCAACCCCCCATAGCCCTAGTCCAAAAGCTTGACTTCCCCACTGTTCCTCCAGTGTACCCTTCCATTTGGCATAAAATCTCACCCCTTTTCACAGCCCAGCAGTACCCACTGCCTGGGAGAACATAGAGTTAAGAAACATGGGTTGCCAAGACATTCTGGAAGAAACAAAGCCCTGGTGTGTGCTTACGACACCTGGTTAGTACCTTTCACAACAAGAGTGAAAAGCACAGTGTGTCTGAGGATGCACAACCCAAAAACGTAAAAGGGGATCATAATCATGATAAACTCTCAAACTTGTGAAGTGTGCTTAAGTCCATAATAGCTTCCATATTCACTATTTGATTTGCTTTTTATCATGCCCATTATATAGACAAGTACACTGAAGCCAAGAAATTAAATGGTATGCATTTTTTATAAATATAATTTTATTTTTACAATATGTTAGGGCTTGAAGTGTCGAAGTTCAAAGCTCCCAGTATCCCAGGATGGGACTTTATGTAGAAATAGGGTCCCTACCCATGTGATTAGTTAAGATGAGGTCACACTGGAGTTGGGTGGGTACCTAATCCAATGTGACTGGTGTCCTTATAAAAAGACTGCTATGTGAAGAAACAGGGACATGCGAGAAAGCTGGCCATGTGGAGACAGAGGCAGAGATCGGAATGGTGATGCCACGGCCTGTGAATGCCTGTGGCCACCACAGCTGAAAGAGGCAAGGTATGACCTTCCCCCAGAGACTTTTAGGGGAGGCCCGGCCCTGCAGATATCTTGATTTGAGACTCCTGACCTCCAGGACTGAGAGAGAATACACTGAGGAGTGGGTCCCAAGAGGAGGCATCGTCAATGTCATCAAATATCACATCTTTAGTGAGAGAAGATAAAAAACTGAAAATCTGACCTCTGGGTTGAGTGATTGAGAGTCTGACAATGACCTTTGCAAGGGGACTTTCAGTGGAGTAAGGAAAGAGCTTGCCTCGTTGCAGGCGAGTAGGGTGCATGAGACGTGAAGCAGTAGAGACACCCAGTGACTGCTGACTCCTTTCAAGAAAAGCCCACCTGTGGAAAGAGGGTGATCAAAAGAAAAAAGAGGAGAAGAGGTGGAAAGACATCGAAATAATAGGTAGAAGTTGAACACAGAGTCCAAGGATGAAGAGTCAGTGCCGAGGGATGGAGCGAGGTCCAGGAGAAGAGGTGTGGCTGGCACAGCACCCTCGTGGAGGATTTGTGAGAGGGTGGTTCCCAGAGGAGAGGTAGGGTCAGGACCAACTTTGTGCAGTTCAGAACGGCCCTCCACATTGTTTAAAGCTCTGCGGTTGCTGTCTTAAAATTCTTAATACTTTTATCTTTGATTTTCTGTTTTGCAAGTGGAACATGTGTGAGGGGTGTGGAGCCTCGGCAAACAAGCTATCTCACCCGCTGGGGACCTGGGTGCTTCCCCTGTGGCCTCGCCCACCCCACAAACATGTTCACCCCCCACACAAGGTGGAGAGCAGGTTGTGTGGGCAGGGAAAGCCACACTGGCCATCACCCCTTTGTCCCAGCAGGGGCCTGCCCCACAGCATCTTGGAGCTGGGCCGGGCTTGGCCAGCTCTGATCCAGGCTGGCAGCACCAGGCTTGCTCAGTGGACAACACAGGCAAGGTCCCTCACCCACCCCATCAGGGATTAAACAAGTTCACCATGGAGATTATAATACCCTGGGGGTCACCTGTCCCCTGTGAACTGAAACAGTGGGCCATTGGAGGAGGGGGAGATTGGCTTCCCTGCCTGGGTTTTCATTTTGCCCTGGGCTTTGCCAGGTCTGTTGCCAGCCCTGAGTGAAGGAAGGGAGGAAGAACACTTTTATTCTAAGATGCGAAGGACAAAAGGATGGGTGGTTGTGGTTTGCAGGAAGAGAAATGCCCACCTGCCCACCTCTCTTGTCTTTCAGGTACAAAGCCGGGACAACTGCGGAGGCAGGGTTTGGGGTAGAAGCAGGGTCCCCAAGCGGAGCGAGGACTTGAGGTGAGGGTTCCCAGTAGTGTAGGAGACGCTGCTCCCCTAACCCAGTCGTTACTCAGAGTATAAATACCTGAATGAATGGAAAGAAAGGCTACTTTAGGGGAAATAAAAAAACAACGCTTAAGTAGTCTCTTTACCACACTACACACAAAGCAGGTTTCCAGCCAGTTTTCCATTCTCACCAATGCCAGAAACTTCCGTTCAGTTTTTAAAGGGGCTAATTCTTTTCTTTTTTTTCCTCTGAATGTTTTAAGGAATATTTTAAAATAATTAATCATGATGCACATTGGGTTTCCCTCACTCGTATATCAGATGTTCCATAAATATCCCGGTAGGTTTTGTTGACAGATTGATTGATCCTGGATTGCTACGGGCTGAGCTACCCTTCATCTCCTTCTGTCGTGCGCCTGACTTGCAACCCCAGGAGGTAGAGAGCACAGCCTATGCTCTTTCTTGCTCAAAGAGAGGAGAAGAAAGCTCGTGTAGCTCAGACTGAGCCAAGTTCCCCTGACCCCCCTACCCCCCGCTTCGCTCACTGGACTCCTCTATGAGATCACCAAACTGCCTTCTGTCTGCATGACTTGAGTTATGATTCCCCTTGTGGTCATTTGCAGGAGTGGAGGACATTCATGGACACAGGGGGATTCTCACTTCAAATAAAGCGTATCTTCCCTCAGTTAGAAATGGGAAGAAAGAAAGGGGAATCTATGTGTGAGGGGACGTGAGGGCAGGGACACAGGTCTCAGAGTGCAGGCCCCCAGCTCGAAGGATGACTCATGCTCAGTGAGCTCAGAGGCTGAATAGACTCCAACACCTTCTCCTGGGCTGCTCCTCCGTCTTCATTAAAGTCTCCTATGTTCGCACATGGATGGAGAGAGGGGGCTGCTCATTAGAGACGCCAAGGTGGGTGTGCACCAGGCAAATAGCAATCCAGTTATACCAATGCCAATGCTTGAAATGTGATCTGGACCCAGGCTCTGAGGCTGAACTTCCTGCTGCTGGCACCTGCTTGTGCTCCCCTCGGGTCTTTCCCTTGCTCCCCACTGCAGGTGCAGCCAAAAAATTAAGCCTTTCCTAAGGCGGGATTGGCAGTAGGGAGGCCCGGGCATGAAGTCATGTTCGACAACCTTTTCCGGGCATTCCTGGTATGAGAGTTGCCTCACAAAGCACCTTCAGTGATAAGTTAATTCTATTGACAGGCGGCCAGGAGATTGGTCAGGCTTCCAACAGTTCTGAGTTTCACTCCACTGGAAGCTCTGGCTTCATTTTCTTAGTCAAGTAGGCCACTTAATAAAAATATACATCTGTCTCTATATATGCACATATATTTATTCTAGATGTTCAGTTCTCTTTAAATTACATCAAATATGTGTACAAATAGTATTGTAGATTTTTTTTTAATTTTATTTATTTGGGAGAGGGAGATAGAGAGCATGAGAGAGAGAGCATGAGTGGGGGAAGAAGCAGGAGAGGGGCACAAGGAAAGGGAGAAGCAGACACCCTGCTGAGCAGGGAGCCCCATGTGGGGCTTAATCCCAGGCCCTTGGAATCATGACCTGAGCCGAAGGCAGATGCTTAACCGACTGAGCCACCCAGGCAGCCCTAGTATTGTAGATTTTTAAGCTGAAATTTATATTTTTAATAGATAAAAGCAGTATTAATTGGATTGTGTCTTGTTAAGATCAGTAATCACACCTATCAAATTGTGCTTTTTAGATCCCTATTAGCCAAGACACCCCTAATCACCACATGACACCTACATAATGCCATGAGTGAATACGTTCTATTCCAAGGAAAATATCCCATGTCATTGGTAAAGATTCAACACTCAGAAAGGAAGAAATGGGGGAGGTTGTGGTACTTCTGTTCCTGTCAGGACAAGAGTTATCAGAAGTAAATCTGACAAAATCTGTTATAATTGAGTGAAAGATAACAGGCATCAGACTTCTCTGTGCATCTGAGATATTTTACAATCAAAATACATAATTTTAAAGAGTATTTCCTTTCCAGCTGGATCCCAGAATAGCAGCAATAGCTGTAAAACAGATGACTGATTGTCGATCCTGCCATTGACATGATGCCCATCACCAGGGTCACTTGTCACCACCTCTTATCATAGCAGTTTTTCAACAGTGTAGAATCACAGGTTGGACATATAGTGTCCCTGTGAAGTAGACTGCTCTTTCTCTCCTTTATCTGTCCTACCTTTCTTCCTTTCTTCCTTAGAAATAGAAACAAACTCCCATAGCTACTGAGTCCAAGGCGGCCTAGAAAAGATACATTTTCTGCCACTCCCTGCAGCTAGGTGTGACCATGAGACCAAGGTTTAACCAATGACAGGCACATAGCTTCCAGGAAGTGTCCCCAAGATGAAAACACAGGCCTTTGTTTGCCCTTCCTCTTTCCTGTTGGTTGGAAAGAGGAAATGGTAGCTGGAGCTCATGCTGCCATCTTGGACTATAAGAGGCCATCCTAAGGAGAGTGAAGTGGCAAGACAGAGGGTTCTGGTGCCAGGTAATTATGGTGCATGAGCCCTGTACCCCATTCTCTGTTTACCATAAAATCACTGTTTAGGAAATTAAGGTCATTTGTCACATGTAGATGAACCTAGTCATAATAAAAACAATCACTAAAAATCCCATCATTTCCAGATTGAACCACATTTAACTTACTCAGAGATGACACAGCTTTAATTTTAAAACCTCCAAAGAGGTAGAAATCACAAATGCATGCTAAGTAAGGCATTTAATCATCATAAAGTGTACTTCCATCATGTGTTCCAATGACTCAGAATCTGGGAGGTTATCATGTCACATGAATGATGATTGTTTGCATCTGGGTACATGGAATGTAGTAATGTAGAAATTAATAAAATTGCTTATATTATTATCTTGATTCATTACTTCTTTTTATTTTACAGACCAATTTTTCACACCAAATCATAAATTGCTTGAGACTATAGCTAGATAACAAGGTTTTGCACATGATGGATGTTCAGGAAATATTTTTAGATTATTTATAAAAGTTCTTGTGATATTGTAGAATTCAGTATTTCATAAGTAAACCTGAAATTTATTTTTCACGTGCAGCTCAGATGATTGAGCAATTTAGTCAGATGACTAAAAGAAAAAATTACTCATTTGGATTAAGAGAAAGACAATGACTCTGAATTTTGGTAACATCACACTATCATGTAATTCCTCCTCACCCCCCAACCCCAACCTTTGACCAGAGAGTAAGAAGCAAGATCTAGCCTTCAGGTGAAGACTGCAGACTGAAAAAACATTTAGCATCACTTCATCTGAAAACCTCACTAAAAAAAAAAGTAAAGAAATGTTTTAAGGGATAGAACAACAAGGACAAAGAAAATTAGGAAAAAAACAATAACCACAGAATTTTGGGAGTTAGGAAACAGAAGAATGAGTAATAACTGTCTTTGAAGACACCATAGACATGAGAGCTAGCCATCTCGTACCATGGTACCTCCATAAGGGTCAGAAATTAGCATTTTCAGGACCCCATAGAGATGGGCATAAATGTGGAGGTAAAAATGGTAGTTAGGTTGAAAATTACTTCCTAAAGCCATTGGATCTCCATATCCTCTCCACCATACCAACTCTGGAAGTAAATGCACTTCTATTTGCTAAAGGAGGTAAAACAGAAGGTATATGGACAGGAGGAGCAAGATGGTGGAGGAGTAGGAGACCTAAATTTTGTCTGGTCCCAGGAATTCAGCTAGATAGGGGTCAAACCATTCTGAACACCTACGAACTCAACAGGAGATCAAAGAAAAGAATAGCAACAACTCTCTGAACAGAAAAGCGACCACTTTCTGGAAGGTAGGACGTGCAGAGAAGTGAATCCAAGGTGATATTCGGGAAGATAGATGGTGGGGGAGGGGGCCTCAGTTGGCCGCTACTGGCAAGTGATAGAGCAGCAGAGTACAAAATCAGAAATTTTCGAAGTCTGCTCCACCGAGGGACGTGGAACCCTCTCTGGGACAGTGTGGTCTCAGGACCCTCAGGGTCACAGAAAGACTGGGGGTGCCTGAGTGCAGCAGAGCTCCCAGGTATCAGAGCAGGGAAGCCGGCTGCAGAGATGGAGCCGAGGAGTGGGCCCTCAGCTCGGGGTTGCCATAAACTGTGATCCTCGGCACAGTCGGGCCACTGCACTTCCAGCAGGGACCCAACAAGTGGCAGATCAGGGGAGACTCCCCTTCCCCCCTCGCCAGGAGGAGTGGCTTGGGAGTGCACCACAGGAATCTCCTCGGTTTGGAGACTCCAAACAGGATCGTGTGCCAGAGATAGAAATGCTCAGTCACAGACAGGGTGAGCACAGAGTGTGGCTGGAGACTGGGGAGAAGGGAGTGATTGACTGCTTTTCTCTGGGGGCTCACTGAGAAGTGGGGCCCCGAGTTCTTGGCTCCCCTGGGGCAGAGATTGGGAGGCCACATGTTCATTCTCATCCTCCAAAGGTGTACAGAAAACTTGCAGGGAACAAAAGCTCCCGAGAGCAAACCCGAGCAGATTACTTAGCCGGACCCCAGCAAGGGTGGGGCAATTCTGCCTCCGGGAAAGACTGAGAACCACAGCAACAAGCCCCTCCCCCAGAAGATCAGCAAGAACAGCCGGCCAAGATCAAGTTTACCGATCAATGAGGATGGCAGAACTCCAGCACTAGGGGAATACAGCAGATAGAATTCATGCTTTTTTACCATGATTCCTTAGTCTTTCAAAATTCATTTTTTTAACTGTCTTTTTTTTTTAATTTTTCTTTTTCCCTTTTTCAACCAACATCTTATTGATCTCTTTTTTTAAAAAATATATTTTATTTTTCATTTTTAGAGTCATATTTTATCCTTTCATAGGAGTTAACCTTATTTTGGATATATATATATAAGTTGTTCTCTCTTTAAAATTTTGGGATACAGTTTCTTCTAACAGACCAAAATATACCCTAAATCTCTAATGTATGACTTTGTTCTAGTCTCCTGCCTGATCACATTCTCTCCCTTTTTTTTTTAAATCCTCTTCTTTCTTTTTTCAACCAACTTCTTATCTTATCAATTCCTTTTATAAAAACTTTTATAATTTTCAGCTTTACAGTCATAATCCATTCCTTCATTGTATTTACCCTTATTTTTGTACATATATAAGTTTTTCTTTCTTTAAATTTTTGGGAGACACTTTCTTCTAAAAGACCAAAATACTCCCAAAATCTAGTATGTGGCACTGATCTATGCACCAGCCTGATCATATTTGATCATATTCTGGTTTTTTCTTTGTTTGTTATTTTTTCTTTTTTCTTTTTCTTCTTTTTTCTTTTTCTTCTTTTTTCTTTCTTTCCCTTTCTTTTCCCCAGGTTTGAGGTCTCTTTTGATTTGTTTAATGTATATTTTTCTGGGGTCATTGTTACCCTGTTAGCATTTTCTTCTCTTATTCATCTATTCTCCTCTGGACAAAATGACAAGATGGAAAAAATCACCTCAAAAAAAGAACAAGAGGCTGTACCGAGGCTGTAACTGCTAGGATAAATGAGGCAGAAGAGAGAATTAGTGATATAGAAGACCAAATGATAGAAAATAAAGAAGCTGAGAAAAAGAGAGAAAACAACTACTGGATCACGAGGGCAGAATTCGAGAGATAAGTGATACCATAAGACGAAACAACATTAGAATAATTAGGATCCCAGAATAAGAAGAGACTAAGGGGCAGAAGGTATATTGGAGCAAATTATAGCAGAGAACTTTCCCAATTTAGGGAAGGAAACAGGCATCAAAATCCAGGAGGCACAGAGAACCCCCCACAAAATCAATAAATAGGTCAACATCCTGACATCTAATAGTAAGACTTATGAGTCTCAGAGACAAAGAAAAAATCCTGAAAGCAGCTCAGGACAAGAGATTTGTAACCTACAATGGTAGAAACATTAGATTGGCAATAGACCCATCCACAGAGACCTGGCAGGCCAGAAAGGACAGGCATGATATATTCAGAGCACTAAATGAGAAAAATATGCAGCCAAGACCACTATATCCAGCTAGGCTGTCATTGAAAATAGAAGGAGAGATAAAAAAAAATTCCAGGACAAACAAAAACTAAAGGAATTTGCAAACATGAAACCAGCCCTACAAGAAATATTGAAAGGGGTCCTCTAAGCAAAGAGAGAGCCTAAAGGTAACATAGACCAGAAAGGAACACAGACAATATACAAAAACATTCACCTTACAGGCAATACAATGGCACTAAATTCATATCTTTCAATAGTCACCCTGAATGTAAATGGGCTAAATTCCCCAATCAAAAGACACAGGCTATCAGATTGGATAAAAAAAAAAAACCCATCAATATGCTGTCTGCAAGAGACTAAGTTTAGACCCAAAGACACCCCCAGATTGAAAGTGAGGGGATGGAAAACCATTTACCATGCTAATGGACACCAAAAGAAAGCTGGGTGGCAATCCTTATATCAGGCAAATTAGATTTTAAACCAAAGACTGTAATAAGAGATGAAGAAGAACACTCTATCCTACTTAAAGGTTCTATCCAGCAAGAAGATCTAACAATTATAAATATCTATGCCCCTAACATGGGAGCAACCAATTATATAAGGCAATTAATAACAAAAGCAAAGAAACACATTGACAACAAAACAATAATAGTGGGGGACTTTAACACCCCCCTCACTGAAATGGACAGATCATCTAAGCAAAAGATCAACAAGGAAATAAAGACTTTAAATGACACACTGGACAAAATGGACTTCACAGATATATTCAGAACATTCCATCCCAAAGCAACAGAATACACATTCTTCTCTACTGTCCATGGAACATTCTCCAGAATAGATCACATCCTAGGTCACAAATCAGGTCTCAACCAGTACCAAAAGTTTGGGATCATTCCCTGCATATTTTCAGACCACAGTGCTTTGAAACTAGAACTCAATCACAAGAGAAAAGTTGGAAAGAACGCAAATACATGGAGGCTAAAGAGCATCCTACTAAAGAATGAATGGGTCAACCAGGAAATTAAAGAAGAATTTAAAAAATTCATGGAAACAAATGAAAATGAAAACACAACTCTTCAAAATCTTTGGGATGCAGCAAAGGCAGTCCTAAGAGGAAAGCATATAGCAATACAAGCCTTTCTCAAGAAACAAGAAAGGTCTCAAATACACAACTTAACCCTACACCTAAAGGAGCTGGAGAAAGAACAGCAAATAAAGCTTAAACCCAGCAGGAGAAGAGAAATCATAAAGATCAGAGCAGAAATCAATGAAATAGAAACCAAAAGAACAGTAGAACAGATCAATGAAACTAGGAGCTGGCTCTTTGAAAGAATTAACAAGATTGATAAACCCTTGGCCAGACTTATCAAAAAGAAAAGAGAAAAGACCCAAATAAATAAAATCATGAATGAAAGAAGAGCGATCACAACCAACATCAAAGAAATACAAACAATTATAAGAACATATGAGCAACTACATGCCAGCAAATGAGATAATCTGGAAGAAATGGATGCATTCCTAGAGATGTATCAACTACCAAAACTGAACCAGGATGAAATAGAAAACCTGAACAGACCTATAACCGCTAAGGAAATTGAAGCAGTCATCAAAAAATCTCCCAGCAAACAAAAGCCCAGGGCTAGATGGCTTCCCAGGTGAATTATACCAAACATTTCAAGAAGAATTAATACCTATTCTTCTGAAACTGTTCCAAAAAATCGAAATGGAAGGAAAACTTCCAAACTCATTTTATGAGGCCACCATTACCTTGATCCCAAAACCAGACAAAGACCCCATCAAAAAGGAGAATTACAGACCAATATCCATGATGAACATGGATGCAAATATTCTCACCAAAATACTAGCCAATAGGATCCAACAGTACGTTAAAAGGATTATTCACCACAACCAAGTGGGATTTATCCCTGGGCTGCAAGGCTGGTTCAACATCTGCAAATCAATCAATGTGATATAATACATTGTTAAAAGAAAGAACAAGAACCATATGATCCTCTCAATAGATGCAGAAAAAGCATTTGACAAAATACAGCATCCTTCCTTGATCAAAACTCTTCAGAGTATAGGGATAGAGGGTACAAAGCTCAATATCATAAAAAGCCATCTATGAAAAACCCACAGCAAATATCATTCTCAATGGGGAAAAACTGAGAGCTTTCCCCCTAAGGTCAGGAACAAGGCAGGGATGTCCACTATCACCACTGCTATTCAACATAGTATTAGAAGTCCTAGCCACAGCAATCAGACAACAAAAAGAAATAAAAGGCATCCTAACTGGCAAAGAAGAAGTCAAACTCTTACTCTTTGCAGATGATATGATACTTTATGTGGAAAACCCAAAAGACTCCACCCCAAAACTGCTAGAACTCATACAGGAATTCAGTAAAGTGGCAGGATATAAAATCAATGCACAGAAATCAGTGGCATTCCTACACACCAACAACAAGACAGAAAAAAGAGAAATTAAGGAGTTGATTCCATTTACAACTGCACCCAAAACCATAAGATACCTAGGAATAAATCTAACCAAAGAGGCAAAGAAGCTGTACTCAGAAAACTGTAAAATACTCATGAAAGAAATTGAGGAAGACACAAAGAAATGGAAAAGCGTTCCATGCTCATGAATTGGAAGAACAAATATTGTGAAGATGTCAATGCTACCTAGAGCAATCTACACATTCAATGCAATCCCTATCAAAATACCATCCACTTTTTTCAAAGAAATGGAACAAATAATCCTAAAAATTTTATGGAACCAGAAAAGACCCCAAATAGCCAGAGGAATGTTGAAAAAGAAGAGCGAAGCTCTTCACAATTCCGGACTTCAAGCTCTATTACAAAGCTGTCACCATCAAGACAGTATGGTACTGGCACAAAAGCAGACACATAGATCAATGGAACAGAATAGAGAGCCCAGAAATGGACCCTCAACTCTATGGTCAACTAATCTTCAGCAAAGCAGGAAAGAATGTCCAACGGAGAAAAGACAGTCTCTTCAACAAATGGTGTTGGGAAAATTGGACAGCCACATGCAGAAGAATGAAACTGGACTATTTCCTTACACCACACACAAAAATAGACTCGAAATGGATGAAAGACCTAAATGTGAGACAGGAGTCCATCAAAATCCTAAAGGAGAACACAGACAGCAACCTCTTTGACCTCAGCCACAGCAACTTCTTCCTAGAAACCTCACCAAAGGCAGGGGAAGCAAGGGCAAAAATGAACTATTGGGACTTCATCAAGATAAAATGCTTTTGTTCAGCAAAAGAAACAGTCAATAAAACCAAAAGACAAGCGACAGAATGGGAGAAGATATTTGCAAATGATATATCAGGTAAAGGGCTAGTATCAAAAATCTATAAAGAACATATCAAACTCAACACCCAAAGAACAAATGATCCAATCAAGAAATGGGCAGAAGACATGAACAGACATTTTTCCAAAGAAGACACCCAAATGGCCAACAGACACATGAAAAAGTGCTCAAGATCGCTCAGCATCAGGGAAATCCCAATCAAAACCTCAGTGAGATACCACCTCACACCAGTCAGAATGGCTAAAATTAACAAGTCAGGAAACGACAGATGTGGGCGAGGATGCGGAGAAAGGGGAACCCTCCTACACTGTTAGTGGGAATGCAAGCTGATGTAGCCACTCTGGAAAACAGTATGGAGGTTCCTCAAAAAGTTGAAAATAGAGCTACCCTACGACCCAGCAATTGCACTACTGGGTATTTACCCCAAAGATACAAAAGTAGTGATCCGAAGGGGCACATGCACCACAATGTGGATAGCAGCAATGTCCACAATAGCCAAACTATGGAAAGAGCCTGGATGTCCATCAACAGATGAATGGGTAAAGAAGAAGTGGTGTATATATACTATGGGATATTATGCAGCCATCAAAAGGAATGAAATCTTGCCATTTGCAAAGACGTGGATGGAACTGGAGGGTATTATGCTGAGCGAAATAAGTCAACCAGAAAAAGACATGTATCATATGACCTCACTGATATGAGGAATTCTTAACCTCACGAAACAAACTGAGGGTTGCTGGAGTGGTGGGGAGTGGGAGGGATAGGTTGGCTGGGTGATAGACATTGAGGAGTGTATGTGCTATGGTGAGCACTGTGAATTGTGTAAGACTGTTGAATCACCGACCTGTACCTCTGAAACAAATAATACATTATATGTTAAAAAAAAAAAAAGAAGAAGAAGAAGATAGCAGGAGGGGAAGAATGAAGGGTGGGAAATCGGAGGGGCAGATGAACCATCAGAGACTATGGACTCTGAGAAACAAACTGAGGGTTCTAGAGGGGAGGGCGATGGGAGGATGGGTTAGCCTGGTGATGGGTATTAAAGAGGGCATGTACTGAATGGAGCACTGGGTGTCATATGCAAACAATGAATCTTGGAGCACTACATCAAAAACTAATGATGTAATGTATGGTGATTAACATAACATAATAAAATTTAAAAAAAAAAAGTATATGGACCAGAGGACACCAAGCAAAGTTTAAGTTTGGTGCTCTGAAAACAATGAGATTACATGAAAGTTTACATCCTTATTATTTTCCTCAGCTCTTAGGTCTCTAAAAGCCAGACCTTTATTTTCCAGGCATGATGCTAAAAGATTACCCTTTAGGAAAACTGATCAGCCCAAGAAAAATTATCTAAAGATACTAATATTAGAGACCCTGTACAAAAATCCTAGCTATTACCAGGTGTCTTAATGTGAGGAACAATGTCAGGCACCCCAGTCATATACCTCAGACCAATCCAAAAATGAATTAGGCATCATGTTGTTTAAAAGGGACTCTTGAAGCTAGAAGAAAATGGAGAAATGTCTTCAAATGGCTCAGGGAAAGCGATTTTCAACTGTGGTGGTTAATTTCATGAGGGAACAGGCAGGACTGGATCATAGGGTGTCCCAATATTCAGTCAAATGTAATTCTGAGTGTTTCTGCAAGGATGTTTTTGGATGAGATTAACATTCAAATTGGCAGACTGAGTAAAGCAGATTGCTCTTCTTAATGTGGGTGGGCCTCATCTAACCAGACGAAGGCCTGAATAGAACAAAAATATTGACCCCCCCTGAGTAAGAGAGAATTCTTCCTGCTAGACTGCCTATGAAGTGGGGCACCAGTCTTTTTGCTGTCTTCAGACTAAAACTGAAACATGAGTTCTTCCTGAGTCTTGAGCCTGCTGGCCTTTAGATAGGAATTATACCACAGGCTCTCCTGGTTCTCAGGTCTATGGAGTCAGATGAACTAAATCATTGGATTTCCTTGGTCTTCAGCTTGCCTACTCACTCTGTAGATCATAATAAAATAAAACCTCCATAATGACATGAGCCAATTCCTTGTAATCTATCTATCTATCTATCTATCTATCTATCTATCTATCTATCTATCTAATCTATCTTCTATCTATCTATCATCTATCTATATCATCTATCTATCATCTATCTATCCATTTATCTATCATCCATTTATCCATCCATCCACCCATCCATCCATCCATCATCTGTCTGCCTATTTATCTACCTATCTACGCATCCTATTAGTTCTCTTTCTCTAGAGAACTCTGACTAATATACCAACTTAGGCAATGAAATATTAATTCAGTGTGAGCAAAGAATAATGACATGTTAGATCCCCCAAAATTTACCTCCTTTTCTCCCTTTCTCAGAAACCTAGAAAAGCAGGGTCTCCACCAAGGGAGAGTAGACCAAAAATGTAGCAGTCATGAAAATGGGAAACAGAGACTTTAATACAAGAGACAAGAGTATTCCTAGAATGATGCTTTAGGAGAGTCCCAGTGGCAGTTCTAGAAAGTAACTAGTCCACTCAAGTAAACCAAAAGGCTCCAACAAAGATGTCTCCCAGTTGATAAAAATGGAATACTCCACTTGTTTGATTGTGTTGAGAGGAGATTTCACAAATTGGGAGGGAGTATGAGGAAGATTTATTAATAAAGTATATTTAAAAAACCAACCACTCAATTAAACAAATGTACCACAATAGAGGGAAAGTATTTATAACTGCCAAATGGCTCAGCTATTATAAACACTGAATTTTCTTTTATCTCAAATCATGGCATAACTATAGGTTATGTTCTCCTCTAGAATTCTGATGGATTCCTGTCTCACATTGAGGTCTTTCATCCATTTTGAGTTTATCTTTGTGTATGGTGTTAGAGAATGGTTGAGTTTCATTCTTCTGTATATAGCTGCCCAATTTTCCCAGCACCATTTATTGAAGAGACTCTCTTTTTTCCATTGCATATTTTTGCCTGATTTGTTGAAGATTATTTGACCACAGAATTGAGGGTCCATATCTGGGTTCTCTATTCTGTTCCATTGGTCTGTATGTCTGTTTTTGTGCCAGTACCATGCTGTCTTGGTGATCACAGCTTTGTAATATAGCTTGAAATAAGGCAACGTGATGCCCCCAGCTTTGTTTTTCTTTTTCAACATTTCCTTGGCGATTCAAAGTCTTTTCTGATTCCATACAAATTTTAGGATTGTTTGTTCCAGCACTTTGAAAAATGTCATTGGAATTTTGATCGGGATGGCATTGAAGGTATAGATTGCTCTGGGTAGCATAGACATTTTAACAATGTTTATGAGCATGGAATGTTTTTCCATATTTTTCTGTCTTCTTCAATTTCTTTCATGAGTGTTCTGTAGTTCCTAGAGTATAGATCCTTTACCTCTTTGGTTAGGTTTATTCTGAGGTGTCTTATGGTTTTTGGTGCTATTGTAAATGGAATAATTTCTCTAATTTCTCTTTCTACAGTTACATTGTTAGTGTATAAGAAAGCAACTGATTTCTGTGCATTGATTTTGTATCCTGCCACATTACTGAATTGCTGTATGAGTTCTAGTAATTTGGGGGTGGAGTCTTTTGGATTTTCCACATGAAGTATCACGTCATCTGCGAAGAGAAAGAGTTTGATTTCTTCTTTGCCAATTTGAATACCTTTTATTTCTTTTTGTTGTCTGATTGCTGTTGCCAGGACTTCTAGTACTATGTTGAAGAATAGTGACGAGAGTGAGCATCCTTGGAGAACATAAGTAGGAACCTCTTTGACATCAGCCACAGCAACTTCTTTCTAGATACATCTCCAAAAGCCAGTGAAACAAAAACAAAAATGAACTTTTGGGACTTCATCAAGATAACAACCTTCTGCACAGCAAAGGAAACAGTCAACAAAACAAAGAGGCAACCCACAGAATGGAAGAAGATATTTGCAAATGACACTACAGATAAAGGGCTGGTAACCAAGATCTATAAAGAACTTCTCAAACTCAACACCCAAAAAACAAATAATCAAGTCAAAAAGTGGGCAGAAGATATGAAAAGACATTTCTCTGAAGAAGACATAAAAATGGCTAACAGACACATGAAAAAATGTTCATCATCATTAGCCATCAGGGAAATTCAAATCAAAACCTCATTGAGATAGCTCCTTACACCAGTTAGAATGGCAAAAATGGACAAGGAAAGAAACAACAAATGTTGGAGAGGTTGTGGGGAAAGGGGAACCCTCTTACACTGTTGGTGGGAATGCAAGTTGGTACAGCCACTTTGGAAAACAGTGTGGAGGTGACTCAAAAAATTAAAAATAGAGCGACCGTATGACCCAGCAATTGTATTCCTGGTATTTACCCCAAAGACACAGATGTCGTGAAAAGAAGGGCCATATGCACCCTAATGTTCATAGCAGCAATGTCCGCAATAGCCAAACTGTGGAAAGAGCCAAGATGCCCTTCAACAGATGAATGGATAAAGAAGATGTGGTCCATATATACAATGGAATATATCTCAGCCATCAGAAAGGATGAATACCCAACCTTTACATCAACATGGATGGGACTGGAGGAGATTATGCTAAGTGAAATAAGTCAAGTAGAGAAAGTCAATTATCATATAGTTTCACTTATTTGTGGAACATAAGGAATAGCATGGAGGACATTAGGAGAAGGAAGGGAAAAATGAAGGGGGGAGGAATTCGGAGGGAGAGATGAACCATGAGAGACTATGAGCTCTGAGAAACAAAGTGAGTGTTTTAGAGGGGAGGGGGCTGGGGGGATGGGTTAGCCCAGTGATGGGTATTAAGGAGGGCATGTACTGCACGGAGCACTGGGTATTATACGAAAACAAGGAGTCGTGGATCACTACATCGAAAACTAATGATGTATTGTATGGTGACTAACCTAACATAATAAAATAAAATTTAAAAAAATAACTATAGGTCATGAAAATACCAACATTCAAACATTTTTCACCAAGAACAATGGTAATGTCATAGAGTTCAACCTAATACAATGGAAAGTTATAGACAGCTAATGGTTAGAAATGTACCAATTGACCAAGAGGAGGCATGGAAGAGAACTGTGTCTTGCCTTCCATCATAGAAAATCGGTCAATAATGCCTGAAACTGACAAATCCAGAAATAGTAGGGTAAGAACATTAACTAGATTTATAGAGGCAAATATCCAGAGGAAATCAAAAAATGATGAGAGCTTCCATAGTGGGGGTACTGCACTGTCCCTGTCCCATTGAGCTACTTGTATCTTCAAACTACATTGTCTACATAACTGTAATGAAAACTAAATTTAAAGCCAAAAACATGACTAATACCAGGAGTCGGAAAAAAATAAGATGCCTGCTTCTAATGCTGTAACAAAGCAGTTAGAGCCCTTATGCTTGGTAGACCCAAGGAGGGTTAAAGTCCACAGACTTCAGATTAGCCAGAGGACCAACTTGATGAGTTCACATCAATTTCTTCTCATGACCCTTTGTTATACACTCAAAACAATCTTCCCTATAAAGGGGCACATGTTTATATATCCAAGCAGAACTTTCACCAAGAAGTATAAATAGTTTGTGATTGTTGAAGGAAACATTCATAGTTAATAATTAACTAAGTCAAAATGAAAATCTGAGCTAGACTAAACAGTGAGGGAGAATGCTAAAGGATCCATGAAAACAAATCATAATTCTACAAAAGCGTGTTTTCCTGCATATTTTGTTTTAAATTGGGTGTCCTACTTAAATATGTTGTTTGTGCTAATGTTATAATTTATGTGTTTAACTCCTTTTTTTTTTTTTTAAGAAAAAGCACAGTTGAGTGTCACAGCAGTCTTATTTATTTCCCCATTGACCAGGATTCTGAGACTTCCATGGATTCACATTACAGGACAATAACTAGTGACAAGAGTCATGTACCCAAATTACATGCAAAATGTCCAGTAGGAAACTGTTTTCCCCCTGAATGGACTAGCCAATACAAACCTATAAAGAATGGAAAATTCTACCAGCACAAAGCCACTTCGATAAACACAACGTGATGGTGAATCTCTCTACTGGAAATATTTTCACCTTGAGGAGAACATTTTCAGTGGAACGGTAGAGGCTGAAGCCAAGCTGCAGCAGGCTAAAGAGTACATAAGCTATGAGGACTTTATATGCCATGTGTGGACAATACTTCATGAAATTTGACCATAAAGGGATAAGCAAAAAAAAGATAGTAACAGGAAAATAAGGGGTCAAGAAAGTTTGTTTTTTACCTTGTCTGTTTTTATTTTAAGATGAATTTTCTTTCAGATGCATTAAGCTCAGAAAGATGATCCAAAAGAGAAAAGAGCAATTCAATGTACATTGGAAGGGAAAAAGAGAGAGAGAGGTAAGGATGGGAGAGAGAGAGTGAGCGAAGGAGGAGGGATGGAGTTCTGAGCATTTGCGCCCGGTGCTGGTAGGAACCCGTGTTCCAGATGAGAAAACCAAGGTTGAGAGAGAGCATTCAGTAGCCAAAACAGGATTCAAAATCCAGTCTGTTTGAATCCAAGTAGACCATGCTCATGAATCCCAAACCTTCATACCTCACAGGTTACAATTACTCAGAGCTGGCATTCAGCTCTTTTGAAAGTAAGGGAAAATTGGAAATAGATACTGATACCACTTGTCAATTATCCAACTAAACCATTTCTAAAAAGCTGGATTTGAATGAGAGGAGTTCTGTCAGAATGGACTATCAAGTGCACATAAAAGGGTATAAAAACAAGACAAATATTCAGGGAGATACTCCTGCCAGCCCTTCAGGCAGTTCACATCTTCACAGCGAGAATGCAGACATTCACTTAACATATAGGAGCCCCTTGGTATTGGTTACATTTCTACAACAAAAGGGAAGTCAGCACAGACAAAAACTATTAATGCATCCAGCAGACTCATTTACTTCTGTGTTTCTGAGCTGTTCCTCAGCCCTTGGCTGAAGGTGCCCCTGAGACATCGCAAGCCACACAGTGAAAGGTGAAACTATACACAGCAGATTTGTTAAACCAGGCTAGCACATTCAGAAGGAAACATCACCCCCAAATAGCATGGCCATTAGCAAACAATATAATATTATTAAGCACTCTACTGCCTGGAATACCCTCCTGTAACCAGTAAAGATTAGGAGTTAAAGGCCATAGGAAACATGAATTTTCCTTTTGTAAATGCAGACAGGGAGTTCTTTATAGTTTTGCATAAGCTGAAGTAGAGCATGCTCTCTCAGAGAGTTATCATTTTCCACATCACCTCAACACTGACTCATTCAAGTTCCCAGGGCCCTTGGGAGATGTGATTCTGATTCTCCTATTCTTCAGGCCTTCCTCCAGATCTAAACACAAGTCCCAACACTCCAACACTGTTGGTGGGAATGCAAGCTGGTGCAGCTACTCTGGAAAACAGTATGGAGGTTCCTCAAAAAGTTGAAAATAGAGCTACCCTACAACCCAGCAATTGCACTACTGGGTATTTTCCCCAAAGATACAAATGCAGTGATCTGAAGGGGCACATGAACCCCAGTGCTTATAGAAGCAATGTCCACGATAGCTAAACTATGGAAAGAGTCTAGATGTCCATCAACAGATGAATGAATAAAGAAGACGTGGTATATATATACAATGGAATATTATGCAGCCATCAAAAAATGAAATCTTTCTATTTGCAACAATGTGGATGGAACTAGAGGGTATTATGCTAAAAGAAATATGTCAATCAGAGAAAGACAATTATCATATGATCTCACTGATATGAGGAATTTGAGAAACAAGACAGGATCATAGGGGAAGGGAGGGAAAAATGAAACAAGATGAAACCAGAGAGGGAGACAAACCATAAGAGACTCTTAATCTCAGGAAATAAACTGAAGGTTGCTGGAGTGGAAGGGGGTGAGAGGGTTGGGGTGGCTGGGTGATGGACACTGGGGAGATATGTGCTATGGTGAGTGCTGTGAATTGTGTAAGACTGATGAATCACAGACTTGTGTCCCTGAAACAAATAATACATTATATGTTAATAAAAAATTTTTTAAAAAGAAAAAAAACTAATGAAAGAGCTAAGATGTCCATCAACAGATGAATGGATAAAGAAGATGTGGTATATATATACAATGGAATATTATGCAGCCATCACAAAAACGAAATCTTGCCATTTGCAATGACGTGGATGGAACTAGAGAGTATTATGCTAAGCGAAATAAGTCAATCAGAGAAACACAAGCATCATATGATCTCACTGATATGAGGAATTCTTAATCTCAGGAAACAAACTGAGGGTTGCTGGAGTGGTGGGGGGTGGGAGGGATGGGGTGGCTGGGTGATAGACATTGGGGAGGGTATGTGCTATGGTGAGCACTAATGAAGGGAGGGAAATCAGAGGGGGAGATGAACCATGAGAGACTATGGACTCTGAAAAACAAACTGAGGGTTTTAGAGGGGAGGGGGGTGGGGGATAGGTTAGCCCAGTGATGGGTATTAAGGAGGGTGTGTACTGCATGGAGTACTGTGTGTTATATGCAAACAGTGAATCATGGAACACTGCATCAAAAACTAATGATGTAAAGTATGGTGATTAACATAACATAATAAAATAAAATTAATAAAAATAAATTAACATTGAACATGCAAAAAAAAAAAAAAAAACCTAAAACTTCACAAAGACCTTTCTAGTTACTGTTGATGAATAACATCTTAAGCAAAATACATTATTAACAAAGGTAACAGTGGTAATAGAAGATCCAATATGATATCCAATAAATTCTGATACCAAAAAAAAAAAAAAGAAGAAGAAGAAGAAGAAGAAAAAGAAAAAATAAACACAAGTCCTCTTTCAGGAAGTGGAAACAGTTGGAAATGAATGGTGTCTAGATTCTTCAAGGATGCTTTTGTGGATGGCTCTGTTCCCAGCAGCTCCAGTGTTGGCCCTGCCTAGCACATGGGAGATGCCTAATCAATGCTTGTTGAGGTCACGAATAAATGCCTGGTTGGACAAACTGAATGGCTCTCAGAGCACTGAGAATGGAGTGGAGATGAATGCAGAAGAAAGATACCTGAGATAGAAATCAGGAGATCCTGGGTCCAGCCACATCAACCCCATAAAATCAAGGAATTTGAATGCATTGTCTTATTGATGTCTAACTATAAAGGCACGTCAGACGTAGAAAACACACCCCACTCACCAGAAGCCTTCAGTCAATGACTGATGACAGATGATGTAAAAGTACTTCTTCCTTTCCTTCATCCCTCACCTCAGATAGATCTGAGGTGCCTCATCCACTTTTATGTTTGTAACCAGCATCCACCTAGATATATAGAGTTCTCCCTTGAGCTTCCATTGTGTATGTCCACCATGTTTTGGACACCTCCACCGGGTTGTCTCCCAGGCACTTCACACTTAACCTCCAAAACTAAATTATCTTCCTCTCTTTCTTAGTATTTTTAATCTTAATTTTTGCATGCATCGTTCACTCAAGCATCCAACTCCGAAACATCGGGATTCATTTTTGGCCTTCTTCTTTCACTTGCTCTCTGTTCAGCCATGCCATTCTTTATGCCATGCCATGCTCCTGACTTTACCTCTTCAAGATGTCTCTGAATTAGCTCTTCTTTCTGCCTCTTTACTACCGGCAACATCAGCTTGACTTCCCTGGATTACTGCAGTACACTCCTCACTTTTTTGCTGCTTACAAGATCACCATGCCTCCCACCCTCCACCCATCCTTTGCACTGCTTCAGTGCTTCTTCCTTTCTGCTCTTTTTGCCCATTATTCTGGCCCTCTGTGAGCCAGCCTCCAAGCCTCCTCCCTATCCACTCGACCTTACCATTTATGCTCCAGTAAAAACTGAGTGGTTTGTTGTTTCTCTATCCCACGTGGTTGGGGTTTTTTTGCTTGGTTTGGGGGTTTGGGGTTTTTTTGTTTTGTTTTGTTTTGTTTTGTTTGCTGAAATACTTTCCCATCCTTCTTTACCTGGGTATATCTTTGTTCTTCAGAATTTAGAACATCCATTTTTCCCTTGGGAAGACCTTTTTAACACAGACCCAGTGTGATCCTGGGTTGCCCTTCCTCTATGCTTGCCTGGTGTCCTGAACATCATATTGGAATTACCTGTGTCCTCAACCTGACCATGAAATGTTTGGATCTAAGGACCATAGTGTGTTTATTCTAATGGTCATGACATCCATCCCCTGCACCCAGCAAATAATAGGGAGCCAAGAAATATTTCTTGAGTGGAAATAAACTTCCTCTAGCTATGTAATGAAAATATTAGTGTCCAGCTAGGGACTTTGGGCTGTGCCCTGAGAGCTGTAGGAAGTCAATGGCATGATCCAAGCAGGTTCCCAAGAAGTCATTCCATAGCAAGATGGTGGGTTGAAGGGAAGGAGACAGCCTTGGAGATGGCATTCTATTCTACTTGTTTTCCCTTTTATGATTATGATTGCAATGTATAATTTTGTATTTATTTGTCTTTATTGTCTTTTAACTTCTGCCTCCCAGTGGCCAGTAAATGCCATGTCTCTGCACAGACCATCCAGTGCCCAGCACAATGCCTGCTGCAATCACTGGGGTGGGCCTTTGGGGTAAAGGAAAAAGTGTCTAAAATAACTGAAGTTTCTGTTTTGGGTAACAGTGGACAGTAAAAGCACTCATGACTGCCTGCAACATATATTAAAATGCATCCAAACATAATAATATGGATTGATTGAGGGATAGGAGACACAGATGAGTAGAAACATGATAAAACAGGCAGAGCAAATATTAATGATAGCATCCCAGGGAGTAGGTAGGCCAGTACTCACTGTAAAATTCTTACAATTTTTCCATGTGTCTGCAGATTTTCATAATAAATGTTAGGGATTAAAAAGCATTCATGATAACATTCTGCATGGAGCACTGGGTGTTATGCACAAACAATGAATCATGGAACACTACATCTAAAACTAATGATGTAATATAGGGTGATTAACATAACAATAAAAAAATTTTTTAAAAAGCATTCATGATAAATATTGACCATTCCCAAATGGAAATGCATGATGATGAGGAATGAGCTCAGGGAATGATTGACTTTCTCATCTAGTATCAGAAGCAATGCCCTCTCCTGCCTCCCTCCACAATCCTAGCTGCCACATCACACAAGATGGCCCACAGACCGTGTGTATCTACAAGCCATCAGTGGCCCCACCTTTCTCTGCTTCAGATCCAAACACTTAATGAACCAAAACAGTCTATTTCCTATCACATCAGTAATCCAGAGTTTATCATATGTGCAAATCAGGGCAGAGAGCTTGTCTCTGTTGAATCTTCTTGTTATTCTTGAAACAGACAGTTGAATTTCCCCACCTGCAAATGAAACTGGAAACCCCTTCTCCCTACCCCCAAAAGAACTGAAAAAAAGGGAATGTCTTCAACTGGGAGAACTTTTTTTCAAATACACAAAAGACTCCTCTTCTTTCTTTGTTCTTGGCGAGAGCATCAACTTTCTCTACAAATGCTGAAAAGTTATCTGAAAACTTCATGAATGCTTATTAAGAGAAAAATCACATCAGTCGTAAAAAGAGGTTGTTATGTTTTGTTTTGCAATCTTCTTGATATTTTGGGTTTTTAAGAGTTTTATTCCAAAAATACAACCTATGTCAATGTACCTATTCTCCAGGTTCTGAAACTTGTAGACTTCTCATAACTTTGCAGAGAGAAGGCATCTGTTTTCCTGGCCCAAGGTGTACACTGACTCTTTCATGCAAATACATCTTTCTACTCCTGTGGCCAAGTACCTTTCTGTTATTGCCGCGTGTTTGTTCAAGTGGTGAGGAAATATTAAATATCACACATTCTCAGCAGAGACCAGACAGTAATTATCAACAGATGGCAGCAGTAGGAGACTGAGAGAGCAGAAGAGCCCTCCCTGCAGGAGGGCTTGTGCCAAACCCTGGGCAACTCATTGGTCACAGACCTGGGGAGATAAGATGAGGTTAACTACCCATCCATCTCCCCACTTTTCACATTATCTTGACATTTCCTAGGCATCCATCCTCAGCACCTAATTCTAGGCTCCCTCATAAGTGGCAGAAGATTTAACTGTGTGCTGGGATCATTAATGGTCCTCTGGAAAAGGCAAGGACCATTAGGAGGGTTTGAGTGTTTCAGGAAATGCACACAGCAGAACTCACAAGTGGATATAAGTCAATTCAACAGGTATGTATTGAAAGGCTGCTCTCTTCTCTACACCTATCAGACAAATAATTAGGAACACAGAATAAAAAGATATGAACCGGGCGCCTGGGTGGCTCAGTCATTGGGCGTCTGCCTTCGGCTCAGGTCATGATCCCAGGGTCCTGGGATCGAGTCCCACATCGGGCTCCCTGCTCTGCAGGAAGCCTGCTTCTCCCTTTTCCACTCCCCCTGCTTGTGTTCCTGCTCTCGCTATGTCTCTCTCTGTCAAGAAAATAAATAAAATCTTAAAAAAAAAAAAAAAAAGATATGAACCTAGTCCTTGAGGAATGAACATCTAATGAGGGAAACAATTACTTATGACACAATGTACTAAATTGCAGCCATGGAAACATAGGTACTAGATGTAGTATTTTTAAACATCATGATTAACTCTGTCTGGAGTCAAAGTTGTGGGGGTTATGGGAGCTATGTCAAGAAAAGCTTCAAGGAGAGGCGACATTTACCCTGGGCTCATAAATAAGAATACATTTGTTCTACAAATGCGACAGGTCATGGGCATTCAGCACTGAAGGAGGCAGACAGGATTTCTTTCTTAAAGAAACTTCTATCTACAGAGAGTAAGGAGAAGGGGAATTTTCACAGTGGAGCAAGAGAGAAAGGTTATTCCTAAAGAGGTGGGAGCAGAGACTCATGCAGAGGCACAGAGACATGGAAGAGTCAGGCACGTGAAAGAGTGGAGACTTGTTACAAGGTAAATTCAGCAGCCCCTCCTCTTGCCCAATGCAATTATTAAGCCAATATTCCTGCCAATGAACAGGCAGGATATGGATATGCAGGGTTAGATGAACCTCGTGGAATCTCAGCCTTCCTGGAGCTTAATGACCGTAGAAATGATGGCCAATGAAGACAATATTCAGTATATGAGGTCTTCCTTAAATTTCATAGAAATTAAGGCTTTATTAAGAAGATGGTTGACTCACTCATGAAAAGAACAATTTTTTATTTTTCTCTTATCTGAGACTAAGACCTGACAAACAAGTAGATGAGGGGCAGAGTGGCATAGTGGAAGGGTTCTACAGAAATCCCACCATGACTTAAAATCACTACCAAGAAAGAGAGAAAGCAAAGACACTTCCCACATAATCCTCACACCAAATTCTGTGTGAAATATTTAAACAAACAAAAAATACAGAAAATAATGATACCTTTATACCCATCACCTATATTGAACGCACCTTAAAATATGCTTAATTTGATATTAAAGACAAAAAATGTTACAGATAGAATTGAAGCCCCCTTTCTACTCCTTCCTTATCCTATTATCCTCTATCCCACTCCAGATATAATCAAGATAGTGATTATACATTACCAAAAAAAATGTATACATACAGGATATGCATTTATTCATCTTAAAGTAGCACTGCTTTGAATAGTTTATAAAATTTAAATTATTATTGCACTGTATATTTCATTCTACAACTGACTTTTTGTATATGTAATTAAACTTTCAGGATATTTCCATGTTTTTCAAAACAACATCTATATTTTTTATGGTCTCTATTTATCATTTGTATTGGGATTCTGCAGAGAGACAGAATCAGTAGGATATATATTTAAAGAGAGATAGATAGAGATACATAGATAGAGATATATAAAGATATGTATAAGAGAAGATTTATTATAGGGATTGCCTCCCATGATTATGGAGGCCAAGAGGTCCCAAGATCTGCCATCTGCAAGGTGGAGAACCAGAAAAGCTGGTGGAGTAACTCAGACTGAGTTTGAAGGCCTGAGAACTGGGAAATGATGGTGAAAGTCCCTATCTGAGTCTGAAAGCCTGAGAGCTAGGAGCACCAATGCCTGAGGCCAAGAGAAGAGGGATGTCTCAGCTCAAGAGGAGCGTGCATTCTCTCTGTCTCCACCTTTTTGTTCTGTTCCAGCTCTCAATGGATTGGATGATGTTCCCCCACATTGAGGAGGGACATCTGCTTTACTCAGCTTACCAATTCAAATGCTAATTGCTTCTGGAAACACCCCCACAGAGACCCTCAGGAAGGATGTATTATTCCCAGCTATCTGGTGCCAGCCACCTAGACATCCCTGAGCCCAGTCAAGGTGACACACAAATGAACCATCACACCATCCTATTTCTTTCCTTCTTTTGTTCTCATTTTTAACATTCTTTGAGATGTCTACATTCCTTTCTTTTTTCATAGCTGGCTTGCAGTTTGTAAATTGTGGTTCTATTTTAGTATTTAACATTAAAACTTTATAATTTTCTGGTAAGTCTAAAATTATTCACTAGTTTCTTCCTCCTAAAAACAAGTTAAGGACTTTATCATGTTGTAACTACCCTTTTAAAGCCCAGTATCTATCCTGTGTTTTGTACTATGTAATCTTTTCATTTTATATTTTTCTTTTTTAAGTTTTCACCTTAATTAAATAAAGATATTTTGTTATTTTTGTGCTATTTTCACTTAAATCTATTCCTTCCTTCTGGATTTACTTTCCTTCATTTTTTAAGTACATGCTTCTTTGGTTCTTTTGGTAAGAACTATGGATGGTGAGAGAGAGAAAAGATGGCAGAGGAGTAGGGGACCATATTCCAACTGGTCCCCAGAATTGAGCTGGATATCTACCAGACCACTCTGAGCACCCACGAAATCACCCTGAGATGTAAGAAAATAGATCCGGATCTCTATAAACAGAATATCACAGGTGGCTGGTTTTGAGGTACAAAGCGGGGAGCCATGATTCCACGGGCAGATATCAGAGGATAAATGGCAGCGGGAGGGAGCCTAGCCATGGGGATCCTACACCGCCAGTGAGCGACAGCCTCGCATGCTGGGGATGGGGCACAGACTCACAGACTGGTAGCAGTGGGGAAAGGATTTTATGGCAGCCCCCAGGACAGAAACCTGGAGCGGTGGGGCCATGCATGCAAACTGGGAGCAGCTAGCGGCTGGCGGTTTTAGAAGCACAAAGGGCAGAGACGTGCCCGACCTGGAGACAGTAATGGGAGCACTGCAGAGGGCCGCACAACCCAGGATGCTGCAGTTTATAGCAGCCCAGATGGAAACAGAGTGTGGCCTGGAGAACTCACTGAAGAACAGACTGTGACCTCTCTGCTCTGAGGCAGAGGGTTGGAAATGGTCTTTTCTGCTCTAACTCTCGGAAGAGACATGGAAAGCCACCAGTGAAAGCCACCAGAGAACAAAAGCCCCCAAAAACTGGTTCCCACCGAGCCCATCCCCCGCCACAGGGGGGCAGGGCAACTCTGCCCAAACAGGGTTGCCTGAGTAACAGTGTGGCAGGCCCCTCCCCCAGAAGACAGGCTGGGAAAACAAGAGGCCAGCAACCCTAAGATCCCTAGAAAACAGGTGCATCTTGCTTGGGTTGTGGTCAATAATTTGGACTCTGTACATTCCCTCAACCACCCATCAACAGAATGACTAGGAGGAGGAACCCCCAAAATAGAAAAGACTCAGAGATTATGACTTATGCAGCTGATTTACAAATGGATGCAGATATAACCAAGATGTCAGAGATGGAATTCAGGCTAGCAATTGTGAAGACAATAGCTAGAATGGAGAAACAATTAATGGCAACATAGAGTCTCTAAGGGCAGAAATGAAAGCTGAATTGGCAGAACTTAAAAATGCTATCAATGAGATCCAATCCAATCTAGATAATCTAACAGCTAGGGTAAGTGAGGCAGAAGAACGAATAAATGACCTGGAAGACAATTTAATAGATAAAAACGGAAAAGAAGAGGCCAGGGAAAAACAACTCAGAATCCATGAAAATAGAATCAGAGAAATAAGTGACACCATGAAGCATTCCGATGTCAGAGTTATTGGAATCCCAGAGGGAATGGAGAGAGAGAGAGAACTAGAAGATATATTTGAGCAAATCGTAGCTGAGAACTTCCGTAATCTGGGGAATGAAACAAACACTCATGTCCTAGAGGCAGAGAGGACCCCTCCCAAGATCAAGGAAAACAGGCCAACACCCCAGCATGTAAGAGTAAAACTCGCAAAATCTTACAACCAAGGAAACCATTTTAAGGGCAGTTAGGGGGAAGAGATTCCTTATGTACAGAGGGAGGAACATCAGAATAACGTCAGACCTATCCACAGAGACTTGGCAAGCCAGAAAGGCCTGGCAAGACATAATCAGGGTACTAAATGAGAAGAACATGCAGCCAAGAATACTTTATCTGGCAAGGCTGTCATTTAGAATGGATGGAGAGATGCAGATCTTCCAAGACTGGCAGAAAGTGAAAGAATATGTGACCACTAAGCTCGCCCTGCAAGAAATATTAAGGGGGGGTTCTATAAAAGGAGAAAGACCCCAAGAGTGATATACAACATAAATTTACAGGGACAATCTATAAAAACAACATCTTCACAGGCAACATGACAATTAATTCATATCTTTCAATAATCACTCTCAAGGTGAATGGTCTAAGTTCTCCCATAAATCAGCACAGCGTGGCATGGAAGATGGGTCTCCATCCTTTCACTTTCAGTCTGGATGTACCTTTAGGTTCAAAATGAGTCTCTTGTAGACAGCATATGGATGGGTCCTGTCTTTTTATCCAATCTGCAACCCTGTGCTGATTTATGGGAGAACTTAGACCATTCACCTTGAGAGTGATTATTGAAAGATATGAATTAATTGTCATGTTGCCTGTGAAGATGTTGTTTTTATAGATTGTCGAAACTAGAAGTTGGCTCTTTGAAAGAATTAATAAGATCAATAAACCACTGGCCAGACTCATCCAAAACAAAAGAAGAAGGACCCAAATTAATAAAATTATGAATGAAAGGGGAGAGATCACAACTAACATGAAGGAAATAGAAACAATTATTAGAAATTATTATCAACAACTATATGCCAAGAAACTGAGCAATCTGGATGAAATGGAGGCCTTCCTGGAAACCTCTAAGCTGCCAAGACTGAAACAGGAAGAAATTGACAACCTGAATATGCCAATAACCAGTAACGAGATTGATGCAGTGATCAAAAACCTCCCAAAACACAAGAGTCCAGGGCCTGATGGATTCCCTGGGGAATTCTACCAAATATTCAAAGAAGAAATAATACCTATTCTACTGAAGCTGTTTCAAAAAATAGAAACAGAAGGAAAACTGCCAAACTCATTTTATGAGGCCAGCATTACCTTAATCCCCAAACCAGGCAAAGACCCCATCAAAAAGGATAATTTCAGACCGATATCCCTGATGAACATGGATTCCAAAATTCTCAACAAAATCCTAGCTAATAGGATCCAACAATACACTAAAAGTATCATCCACCACAACCAAGTGGGATTTATCCCCAGGATGCAAGAGTGGTTCAACATTCGCAAATCAATCAAAGTGATAGAACACATTAATAAGAGGAGGGAGAAGAACCATATGGTCCTCTCAATTGATGCAGAAAAAGCATTTGACAAAATACAACATCCTCTCCTGATTAAAACTCTTCAGAGTATAGGGATAGAGGGAACATTCCTCAAGTTCATAAAATCCATCTATGAAAAACCCACAGCGAATATCATTCTCAATGGGGAAAAGCTGAAAGCCTTTCCCTTAAGATCAGGAACACGTCAAGGATGCCCACTCTCACCACTATTGTTCAACATAGTACTAGAAGTCCTAGCAACAGCAATCAGACAACAAAAAGAAATAAAAGGTATTCAAATTGGCAAAGAAGAAGTCAAACTCTCTCTTTTCACAGATGACATAATACTTCATGTGGAAAACCCAAAAGACTCCACCCCCAAATTACTAGAACTCATACAGCAATTCAGTAATGTGGCAGGATACAAAATCAATGCACAGAAATCAGTTGCTTTCTTATACACTAACAATATAACTGTAGAAAGAGAAATTAGAGAAATTATTCCATTTATAATAGCACCAAAAACCATAAGACATCTCAGAATAAACCTAACCAAAGAGGTAAAGGATCTATACTCTAGGAACTACAGAACACTCATGAAAGAAATTGAAAAAGACAGAAAAATATGGAAAAACATTCCATGCTCATGGATAGGAAGAATAAACATTGTTAAAATGTCTATGCTACCCAGAGCAATCTATACCTTCAATACCATCCCGATCAAAATTCCAATGACATTTTTCAAAGTGCTCGAACAAACAATCCTAAAATTTGTATGGAATCAGAAAAGACTTTGAATCGCCAAGGAAATGTTGAAAAAGAAAAACAAAGCTGGGGGCATCACGTTGCCTTATTTCAAGCTATATTACAAAGCTGTGATCACCAAGACAGCATGGTACTGGCACAAAACAGACTTATAGACCAATGGAACAGAATAGAGAACCCGGATATGGACCCTCAACTCTATGGTCAAATAATCTTTGACAAAGCAGGAAAAAACATGCAATGGAAAAAAGACAGTCTCTTCAATAAATGGTGCTGGGAAAATTGGACAGCCATATGCAGAAGAATGAAACTCGACCATTCTCTAACACCATACACAAAGATAAACTCAAAATGGATGAAAGACCTCAATGTGAGACAGGAATCCATCAAAATCCTAGAGGAAAACATAGGGAGTAACCTCTTTGACATCGGCCACAGCAACTTCTTTCTAGATACACCTCCAAAAGCTAGTGAAACAAAAGCAAAACAAAAACAAAAGCAAAAATGAACTTTTGGGACTTCATCAAGATAACAACCTTCTGCACAGCAAAGGAAACAGTCAACAAAACAAAGAGGCAAATGACACTACAGATAAAGGGCTGGTATCCAAGATCTATAAAGAAGTTCTCGGGCACCTGGGTGGCTCAGTTGGTTAGGCGACTGCCTTCGGCTCAGGTCATGATCCTGGAGTGCCAGGATCAAGTCCCGCATTGGGCTCCCTGCTCGGCGGGGAGTCTGCTTCTCCCTCTGACGCTCCCCCCTCTCATGCTCTCTCTATCTCATTCTCTCTCAAATGAATAAATAAAATCTTTAAAAAAAAAAAAAAAAAGAACTTCTCAAACTCAACACCCAAAAAACAAATAATCAAGTCAAAAAGTGGACAGAAGACATGAACAGACACTTCTCCAAATAAGACATACAAATGGCTAACAGACACATGAAAAAATGTTCATCATCATTAGCCATCAGGGAAATTCAAATCAAAACCACACTGAGATACCAGCTTACACCAGTTAGAATGGCAAAAATGGACAGGGAAAGAAACAACAAATGTTGGAGAGGTTGTGGAGAAAGGGGAACCCTCTTACATTGTTGGTGGGAATGCAAGTTGGTACAGCCACTTTGGAAAACAGTGTGGAGGTGATTCAAAAAATTAAAAATAGAGTGACCCTATGACCCAGCAATTGCACTCCTGGTATTTACCCCAAAGACACAGATGTCGTGAAAAGAAGGGCCATATGCACCCTAATGTTCATAGCAGCAATGTCCGCAATAGCCAAACTGTGGAAAGAGCCGAGATGCCCTTCAACAGATGAATGGATAAAGATGTGGTCCATATATACAATGGAATATTACTCAGCCATCAGAAAGGATGAATACCCAACTTTTACATCAACATGGATGGGACTGGAGGAGATTATGCTAAGTGAAGTAAGTCAAGCAGAGAAAGTCAATTATCATATGGTTTCACTTATTTGTGGAACATAAGGAATAGCATGGAGGACATTAGGAGAAGGAAGGGAAAAATGAAGGGGGGAGGAATTCGGAGGGAGAGATGAACCATGAGAGACTATGGACTCTGAGAAACAGACGGGGTTTTAGAGGGGAGGGGGGAGTAGGGATTGGTTAGCCTGGTGATGGGTATTAAGGAGGGCATGTACTGTATGGAGTGATATACAAAAACTGGGTGATATACAAAAACAATGGATCGTGTATCACCACTTCAAAAACTAATGATGTATTGTATGGTGACTAACATAACATAATAAAATTTAAAAATAAAATAAAAATATAAAAATATAAATAAAATAAAATATGGGACAATAACAGGGAAAATGAAACATCCAAATTATGTCCCTAGTTATCATTGTTAAGTATAATTTTATTTTGAATTTTTCAGTCACGGGTCATTTGAAATATATGATCTGAGTGAATTTATAACTCAATTTAATTTGTTTAAGTGTCCATCAACCTTCTAAAAGTACCCCAGTCCAATTTGATGGACCTTCTGGTTATTCACCATGCACGTTACTTATTCCAAAGGGTATCACTGTGCTCTGTAACAAGTCCTCTATCAGCCTGAAATTAAATACTTTCCTAAGACAAAAAAAAAAAAAGAAGAAGAAGAAGAACTATGGATGGTAAATTACCTTAATCTTTGTCTGGAATTTTCTTTACTTAAGCCTCCCTCCTGGCTAATAGTTCATTTGGATATAAAACTATAAATTGACAGTTATTTTCTCTATCACTTTAAAGATATTGTTGTGTTGCCTCTTACACCTGTCCTGGTAAAGAGAAATCACTATCAGTATATTTGTCACCAGTTTGTTGTTAATTGACCTCTTCTCTCTGTTAGCTTCAAAATGGGTCTTTTTAAGCTTAATGTTCTACAATCTTATTATGATCATTTAGGTTTTTTATTTTATCCTACTCAGTCCTCCTGTCCTCCCCAACTCTTGGAAATTCATAGCCATCAGATCTTCAAAAATCTCTTCTCTACCATTTCCACAACTTTTCTTTCTTTATAGTTCCTTCTATATTTTAGATTAATTACTTAGTATTACCTTCCAATTTATTAATTTTTTTCAGGCTTGTCCAATCTAGCATTTGTTCCATTTATTGAATGTTTTATTTTTATGATTATATTTTTAATTTCCAATTTATTTTTTGAAGTTTTTAAATATACACATGTTCTTTGTTCACTAATAACTTATTTTTGCTCATTATATTTTTCTTTATGAATCTCTGATTAACCCTCATATAAGTCTTTTTCAAACTGTTTTATTAATTCTATTTCATGTACCATGACACATTCAATCATGGATTTTATTGACCACCTTTCGATATTTTCATACTTTATAAATTTGGTTTATAGGCAGTTTGTATGCAAATGTTGTTGTTTTTCTCTCTGGTTGGGGGGGTGAATATATTTGTATCTATTTACTCCTCCATGTCTAGCCTTTTCTACCTTCACCTAGGCCCCTGGAACTCCAGACTAAAACCAGGTCCCATATGGTAAACTAGAAGCTCCTGCCCCCAGAAGCACTCACAGATAGTCACTGAGGCAGGAGATTCTCTTGGCCCACAACTGAAAGGTACGCAACTTCATACAAACTAAAAAGTGGCAACTGTTCACACCAGTGGGGAGAACCACATCCCAGCGCTGTTGAAAAGCAGTGATCTTGGCACCATTAGGGCAACTTAGTCCCAATTACCCCACCGGGCCTAAACTCCAAGTCTCCTCTGCCTCCGTGGGAATCCAGAGACCATCAGGGCCTCATCACAGCTCTCAGATCTGTATTTCTTTTCATTTTTCTAAAGCACAGAGAAGAGTGTCCTATATTTGAACTATTGTGGAGGGTTTCTTGTATTTTATTATATTTTTATCATCTGTCTGCTTCCCAGAAGATTGCCAGGCTGATCAGGCAAGAACAGAGTTGAGTGGCCTCAAAACATAAACTTTTGATCTCGTTCTGACATGCTACTCATCCTTCAAAATCCAGAGGATTGTTCAGTCTCACCTCCTTGCTGTGGCCCACAACTTTTCCTCTGCTCAGAAATCACACCTCTGCTTCTGTTGTACTAGCTCTTCTAGACTCAGCTCAGCCTCTTCTTTTTTAAGAATTTCTCCATAACAATGTCCACCCTTTGCCCTGACCCCTTTATTTATCCCTCACCCTCAACAGATTGTAAACTTCTTAAGCACAGGTTGGATTGTTTTCATCTTTCATCCCCTCTTAAATTTCATCAGGAGTGCTTGATCAATATTTAGTGAATGCATACCTACTTGAGTTTTAGAAAATCCAAGTGCACAGGGCCTTATTTTGACTTTTCTAAAATCTGCCAGCAAGGCTAAAAATAAAAACTAAAACTAAAACAACTCTTCTCTTAAAAAAGACATCCCAAATTCCTAAACCTATACTCAGATGTCCCCAAAATGCGTGAAGATTTTGCCGTCTTCCAACTCCGTGAAACCCAAAGCAGCTTGTTCTCCTTGCCATTTTGAAAGATAAATAGAATTTGTGGAGAAATTATGCAAACTTTCCCTGGAAAATAGAAAGATTTCTAAAAAACCCACAGGCAAACTTCTGAAAAGCCAAAATCAACTAGTTTCATTCTACATGCAGGACTTTCTACACCTCAGTATAAAATAATGCAGAAGATTAAATCTCACTAAAATTCAAGAAAATCGAGGTACCACACCTCACCAAAGAATATTAATATATACATATATGTGTGCACATATGTACATATGTGTGTATGTATATGTCTATACACACATGAACAAAAATAGCATCTTCATGTAACTGAGTTAATAAATGCATGAATGAGAGAATTTACAGTTAATATCATTTAGATAACTGACTCTTAGACTCTAAAGATAGAAACACCTTATCATTCTCCCCAACACAACTTGCCCCCAAGACCCCATGAATCTGTAGTGCTCTCCTTGGGACAGCCTCCTCTATCTTGATTAACTGGATAAGTCTCAGCTTCAATTCTACCTCCTCTGGGCAGTCTTGACTCCTGGCATAATACCCTCATTGCCCTTTGCACACCTCCACCACATCTGCATGTCACACTGTGAGCCATCTAAGGGCAAGGACCAAGTGTTTTTATCTCAGAATCCCAGCCTAGCCCTGGGCTTGTACATGGTAGGTATGCAATACATTTTTGATGAATGAATGAATGAATGAATGAATGAATGAATGAATGAATAAAACCCTAAGTAGAACTATGTTGCAATTTTTTTTTCCATCAAAGAAGGAAGCAATAAACAGCTCTGCTTTATTGAAGTGTCTTCTGCTAAATAAAATCTAAAGGGGCCTCTGCAAAGGCATTGGTAACTTTCAGCGTGAACACCATGGTCCTTCTAAAATTAAAGTACGCACCCCCTCTCCTTAAAAAATCTCAGCCATTTTACTCCAGCAAATAAACACTCAAATGACATGTTTTTCTATTAAAAACTCATGGGCCTTAAATTTCTTTTTAATCACAGGATTTAGTATTATTACACGTGTTCCATTAACAGGCATATCCAATGAATTCCCTTTCATAAACACTAGTAAGTTCAGTGCAAACCAGCCAGGTGATTAATTTATAATTCTTGACACATTAGGGAGGTAGGTTGGAGCTAAGAAGTAGCAAGCAAACCTCGGATGGACTGCCTTTTATGCCAACACCGTGGACACACACAGAGAAGGGCACATGCAAACACCTGAGCACACGTACACACACACATACACACACACACCACCCGTGAACACCCACTGGGCTGAACTGGCTTTGGCTCCAAATTTGACAAACCAACGCCTGAAGGCAAATAGCTGAGCTTAAACTGTTGCAGGTTCCTTTTCCCATAAAAATAATAATAATGAATAAAAATCATTGGAGGTTGGCCAGAGCCTAATGCAGCACAATTGCTAAATTCAGCATCCTCCTTCCCCCCACACACATACTCCCCGCTTGCCCTACCACCTCCTTCTTGCCTCTCTGGGCAGGTTCTTCTACTTGGAATAAAAAGTCTGTCAATAGCTGCTTCGATCCCAAACGCCTAAAGCATGCAACCTTCTCCTTAAACCTCAGGGACAGAGAGTCTTTCTGCAGGAAGGAGAGCAACTTCACAAAGGAACCAAGCAGCCACTAACTTGCCGTGATTTTAAGAGTCATTTCCCCTCTCTGAGCTATATGAGCACATGTCCACATGAGCAAATCTGAAGGTCGGCTGTGATGATTCCTTTCGCTTCTAACCTTTTATGAAGAACTCTAGAGGGCGTCTGGGTGGCTCAGTTGGTTAAGCGACTGCCGTCGGCTCAGGTCATGATCCTGGAGTCCTGGGATCGAGGTCCGCATCGGGCTCCCTGCTCAGCAGGGAGTCTGCATCTCCCTCTGACCCTCCCCCCCTCTCATGTGCTCTCTCTCTCTCTCTCAAATAAATAAATAAAATCTTAAAAAAAAAAAAAAAAGAACTCTAGAGGATGGACTCCATAGCCAGACAGATAGGATTCAGATCCCAGCCCCCTTACTTGTCTGTAAAATGGTGATGATAATGATGATGATAGATAGATAGATAGATAGATAGATAGAT
>NW_023270323.1:72194091-72197180 GCF_011800145.1 Mirounga leonina | reverse complement strand
AGATAGATGATGGATAGATACATACATACATACATATAGCTGGTACTCATAGGGTTATAATGAGACTTGAATGACATATTTTATACAGTGTTTATATAGCCTGGTGCATCGTCAGCTCTATATAAAGATTAGTTGCTGTTATAACAATGAAGAAAGAATTTCTGAAGATCATATTATTAACACTTTCTGTCTCATTTCTTTATTTCAGAATAAGGGAGTGATAAACAAAAGCCAAGAACTTAACATTTGCTTCCAGATACACGAGGGGAGAATTGTTCCACCGAATCCCTGTGACCCATAGCTCTTGGGCTCCGGGTCAGGTATGCCTGCGAGCATCGCTGGCCCTGCTAGGAGGATGAAGAACTGAACGGGAGGAGAGCCACCGTCAGGAATAAAGCATGCTGGCAAAGCAAGAGGAACTCACACCGAGCCTTGGCCACACAGCTTTTGGCAGCATCCAGGCCTCTTCATCTCTCAATTTTATGGTCACCAAAAATCACACATAAAAAGCCCAGTGACTAAATGAATATGGAAATGGAACGGCTTGCAAACTTCCAAGATGTGGTCAGTCTGGGTCACCTTCAAGTTGCACAGTGGCATCCCAGGACGATGAAGGTTGGTGTCAGTGACTTTTACTGGGGCATGGAAAGGGGATGAAAATGATATTTTAAACCCCTGAGCTATTGGTGCAGAAACCTTCACAGGATCGAAGTCCAAGACAGAAAAACAAACATAGTTCAAGTTATTCAATCTTCCAATATCCTAGTTCCTAGGGAGATTTCCTCCTAAATGAGTCACTGGAAACTGCTATTTAAAAAGCAAGTATTTATATTCCTTTTATAAAAACACGAATGCATTGCTTATGAATAATAAGGGAACACATGACAATAATGTAAACTGAGGCAAGAGGACTGGACAGCAGAATGATTATCCTTGATCTGTGCATTCACCTGAACCCAATGACAACAGGTTCTCTCTTGCTTTATTCCCTTCCTAACAGAGCACTGCACTGAAAGCCCTGAAGCCAAGGATCTCATGCCCAGAATGTGCACTGAAAATCTGTGTGTCACCAAGAAATCTCTTAGCTTCTCTGGGCTATGGCATCATGTGTTCAACAATAACATTAGATCCATCTCAGCCCTTGTGCTCAATGGTTTTAGGCTGTCATCCAGCAGCTCCCATCCCCCACTGGGAGAAGTTTCCCCAGGAGATGCTTCACACCCGGCATGTACAGGTGTCCACATGCATTCTTCATAACGGTGGACCCATGTCCAGCAGGTGTCCCAGGAGGCAGGTAGACACAAAAGGGCTCTAGTATATACTCTTTTAACTACTGCTCACCCATAGAACTGTAACTTCAATTATGAACCTTAGTAAATAATAATATATCAATATTGGTTCATCCATTGTAACACGCCCACCATGCTAATGTAAATGTTAATAATTGGGGAAACTGTGTGCAAGGGAAGAGGGCATGTGGGAACTCTCTTTACTTTCTGCTTTGTTTATCTGTGAACCTAAAACTACCCTAAAAATAATCAATTAATCAAACAAAAAACATCTCTTGTACACCTAAGAACATATCTTGTCTTAGCTCAGGCTGCTGTAACAAATAACCATAGACAGGGGGGATTATCAACAACAGACATTTATTTTTCACAGTTCTGGAGGCTGCAAGTCCAAGGTCAGGGTGCCAGCATGACCAGGGTCTGGTGCAGGCCCGTTTCCAGACTGCAGACAGATGACTTCTCTTTGTACCCTCATGTGGAGGAGAAAGGACAAGCTAACTCTCTGGTCTCTTATTTAAGGGAACTCATTGCATTCATGGGGAACACTCAAGATGTAATCACCTCCCAAAATCACCTCCTGTACCATCACATTGAGGATTAAGTTTCACATATGAATTTTGGGGGCACACAAAAACTCAGTCCTTCACACTTATCTTGCCCACAATGTTTATTTTTATTTTTTCCAGGGCGCTAATGGCTGATACAGCATTATTATACTTATGTTTCTGTTTATTGTTGGTGTTTACCCATTCCTAACATGAACACAACATGGAAAGCAGGATCCATGAGGATAGAGATGTTTGTATCTTATGTTCACTTGATATATTCCCCAAGTGTTGCCTAGTGCATAGCAGACATTAGAAAAGAACTTTTAAGATGAATCAATGAATAAGTGGATAAATGAATGAATGAAGAAGTCTCAAACTCTTTGGCAGACTAATAGGAGAACAGAGAACCCAGGGGAGATGGGAAATAACCCATAGGCAAAGGAAAGAGATGGGAAGGCTTATATTGGGCTAATCAAGCCCGCTTCTCACTCTCCACACCCATGAAATCAGCAAACAGTTAATAAGAACCACCAGTCACCTAAAGCCAACTGAGCAGCCCAAGTCAACGGCAAGAAGAACAAATTACCAAAAGGTGGCCCCTTTGCGGCAAATTTTAACCAGTTGAGGATCTGGCAGAAGCCCTGAGATTGTGGCTCTAAGAAGAGTGACTCCAAACCCCCACCCCCGCCCCAGATTCCCTGGAACCAGTTTGCATGGGGAGGACTATAAGACAAACCGAAGGTGATGCTGATGATTAGCGCAAGTGCAGAGTAAGAGATGAGATTCTGGGGGCTTACTCTAGGTGCTCCCTGTGGATTTTCACATGTAATCTTCACAGCATCTCTGGGAGAGAGAAAAACTGTTATCCCCATTGTAGCAAAGACAATTTCAGGAGCTCTCACTGCCGGGTTTTTTCCAACATATAGGAAGGCCACACCTCCCACCACCATTTCCCTTGATTCAGAAAAGGACCCTATGCCTGGCTTCTGGTCAGTGCAGTGTAGGGATGCGCCCACTTCCAGGTGGGGCTCATCAGTGACCATCCTTCCGCAGTCTTCCAGACTCTCCTTCATCAGACGGCAAGGGAGGAAAGAAGGGAGGGAAGGAGGAAGGATGAGAGGAAGAAAGGGAGAGAGGAAAGGAGGGAGAGAGGGAGAAGTGAGGAAGGGAGGAGGGAGGGAGGGCGGAATGGAAGAAAGAAAGATAGGAAGGAAGGAAGGAAGGAAGGAAGGAAGGAAGGAAGGAAGGAAGG
>NW_023270323.1:72141201-72194081 GCF_011800145.1 Mirounga leonina | reverse complement strand
AGGAAGGAAGGAAGGAAGGAAGGAAGGAAGGAAGGAAGGAAGGAAGGAAGGAAGGAAGGAAGAGTAAGTGTGTCAAGTCACTGAGAGTTCCTCTGTTACTGTGGCTGGCATTATGTAACCATTTTACAGAGGACAAAACTGAGGCACAGTTGTAGCAACTTGCCCTACTTGGTCTTGCAGCTGACACTTGAACTCAGGCAGTCAGCCAGAGCCCATGAGCTTCATCCACTACAAGTGTGGGCTCTGGGGAGCCCAAGTCCCTTCATGCAGTGATGCAGTGTTCCCTGACAGCATGTGAGCCCAGAGGCAACATCAGGGAATGTCTCACACTCCCAGGAGGTAGAAAGGCAGAGCAAACAGGTTCTACTGAATGAGGTCGCTCAGGAATTCCATGTCTATGTACAAGCTACATACTTAATTTCTATATAGATGGTATATGGCATTTTCTGTTCATTAAATTCCTCAATATAACTTTATGGTAAGAATGCTTGTCTTGTATTTCATATAGTCCCAGGAGTGCTAGGAAAGGGGATTACACCACACAGCAACACTGCATGAAATTAATTAACTGGCAGAATTCACAAATGCTCACTACATTATGGTACTACATGCGGAGGAAAAGAAGGTGATGGAAATGGAGAATCAGTGATGTCTTTGGAAAGAAGGAGAACCAGTGCACACTCACCCTTGGGAAATCTTGGGAAGAAGTGTCTGTTTACTTTACTTCATTCAGTCCATCATCTCGACAACACTGCAAAAGAGGAATTATCACCCCTAGCTATATAATAGGGACAATAATTGTATAGATTTTCTTCCCTACCATACTCACATGGGGTAGAAAAGAAAATCAAGACCAGCTCTTATTGACAACAGACTTCAGGCTTTTTCACTACAGCCCATGGCCCCTCAACAAGATGGCTTTTTAACCAAAATAAGTTCTGAGAGCCACCTGAAATGGATTAGGACATCTCCCTTCCTAAAACTGTTCCAATACAACTGATTCTCAAGCCACTTTCTATAAAGCAAAGTCAAATTTTGTACTGACTCTCAGAGTTGGGGAAATGAGCTAAGTTGTTTTATGGAACAAGGTGGAAAGACAGTAATAGTTGATTTCTACCAAATGCTTACTAGGTGCTCAACACATTATATGTGTTACTTTTGTCACATTCCCAACAAATCTGTGGAATGTGCTGTTATTATTCCCATGTTGCCAGATGAGGAGATGGGGAGCATCAAAGGATAATTCACATGCCTACAGCCACACAGCTGGCCTCGGCCAGAATTGAAGCTCAGGTCTGACGGTGAAGACAATGACGCCAACAACCGTTCTTTGAAGCTTACGACCAGCCAGACACTGCACAAAGCATATTTCACATACTAATTTGTGTGGGGTTTTTTTAAAGATTTTATTTTTAAGTAATCTCTACACCCACTTTGTACTCGAACTCACAACCCCAAGATCAAGAGTCTCATGCTCTACCAACTGAGCCAGCCAGGTGCTCCAATTAACTTGTTTAATCCTCAAAATAACTCTATTGTTATCCCCATTTATAGATGAGCAAACCGAATCAAGGGGAAATTAGGTAAGATGAAGTATTCTGTACAAGTCTACACAGCTTATAAATAGTGGAAGGGCCAGGAGTCAGATGCAGGCAGTTTGGCTCCAGGATCTGCACTTGTAACGGCCACTCTGTATTGTCTATTCCAGGACCTACCCACATCACCACCGACAATAATTATCCCCTTGGCTGGAGACCAGAACTGCGCGAAGTGAGTGTCTTCCCTGTACTTAGTGGCAGCATGAGTCCTCACCCTCCATCCCTGGTCACCTGCCTGAAATCTCCAATTCTGTATTGTTATGGATTGAATGTGTGTGCCCCCACCACCAAATTCCTATGGTGAAGCCCTAACTCCAATGTGCCAGTAGTTGGAGGGGAGGCCTATAGGAAGTAATTAGGATAAGACACAATCATGAGGGTAGGGTCTACAAGATGGTATCAGTGCCTTTATAAGAAAAGACACCAGAGAGCCTGAAGCCTGCTCACTTTCTCCCCCCAACCGCATAACCTTGTGAGGCCCTAGCAAGAAGGCAGACATCTGCAAGTCAGGAAGAGAGTTCTCATCAGAAATTGAAACTCCTGGCACCTTGATCTTGGATTTTCCAGCCTCCAGAACTGTGAGAAATAAATGTCTGTTGTTGAAGCTACTCTGTTCACAATATTTTGTTATAATAGCCAGAGCTAACTAATGCATGTATCCCTACCTACACCCTCTTGAGAATGTCTCCTGCACCTGACAACTTCAATTCCATCAGGACTACAGCTCTTAGTATCCTAGAATTTAGTTCTATTCTTCCTTTTCTTGAATAGTTCCAGGAGCATGATGAATAAAATGGGTTTGAAATGCATTATAAAAATAGCCACTAGAACAAAACCTCAGCACACTTCCCAGATGATGTCTCTCTCCTTCAGATGCACCAGAGCAGGAAAGTGATCCATGTGAGAGGATCCAGAATGGATGAAATTAAAGCTTTTTCTTGTTCCTTCTTTGTATCAGTTACCTACTGCTGCATAACAAATTAATCCAAAATTTAAAAGCAACATTTATCATCTCATAGATTCTTTTGATCTAGAATCTGGGCACAGCTTACCTGGGTCCTCTGGTCCAGGGTCTCATAAGTGTTGGCTAAGGTAGCCTGAGTCATCTCATGTCACTGGGGGAAAGGAAAGGGATATAGGGAGGAACCACTTCCATATTCACTCCCATACCTTCCAGAGACATGTTCCTAGCCATATAAGACTAGCCTTAGACCTATTCCCAACACACCGGTTACATCCCCCAGAGTAAGGGCTGTGAAAGAGAGAGAGACAGAGCAGGCACCCAAGATGGAAACTATAGTCTCATTGTAACCTGATCTTGGAAGTGACATCCCATCACTTCTATATTCTATTCATACGAAGCTAATCTGCAGGCCCAGCCCACCCTTAAGGGGAGGGGTTACATAAGAGTGTGAATACCAGAAAGCTGGGATCATCAGGAGTCATTTTAGAAGCTGCCTACCTCATTCCCTACACTGAAATTCCCTTGAAATTAGACCTACTTATAGTAATCTGATAGTTTACTATAGCATATTATGATGAGTTATCTATCAGATGAAAATCTGAACTCGAGTAATAAGACACCCAATAGAAACAGGCCTAAACAATGTGGAAATGTAGTCTCTCCAATAACTGCCAAACTCTCTCCAATAAGCTTGCCAGACATGGACAAGCTTCAGCATTGGGTGATTTAGTGACTCAGCCAGATTGCAGAGCACTCAGGGCCTTCCTCTCTCTTCTCTGCCATGCACTACACTCACTGTACCCTAGGGCTAGCTCCCCTCTCAGTCAAAGATGGCTGCCACCCGCCATCTTAGGTTCTCCCGACTCAATCCCCTTGCTTATAAAATGAACATGAAATAGTACCTACACCATTTTTGCCTATCAAATTATTAGTAGTAGTATTAGTATTAGTATAAACATAAAGGGAGGTTTTACTAGGGCCCTAAGGAGTGAGGAGTCCTGGGAAAGTCATAATATTGGATCTAACACAAATTGAAGAGAATGTCAATGAGAGCCTTGAAGAAGAAAAACATAGTGGTATGTGGATCAGGGTGTTTTATTTATTTGCTGTGGTGGAGAAGGGATAGAGAGAGCTGAGATTATGGTTTTTTGTTATGAGTTTACCTGATTTTTAATGACAGCTGGAGATCCTTCCTCCTGCCTAATCTTTGTTTTCCTGAATTATAGCACTGTTTCTTATGACACTATCTTGCTCTAATTTGCTCACACACTCTTCTCCTTTAGTAGATAAGTTCCTTGAGATCAGAGGCTATGGTTTATTTACATATATCTCTAACACCTACCACAATGCCTCTACTAGACAGGGTTCTCTAGAGAAACAGAACCAACAGGAAGTGTGTATGTGGGTGTGGGTGTGTGCATATGTAAAGTGAAAGAAAGAGAGATGTTATAAGGAATTGGCTCACACAATTATGGAGGCTGAGAAGTCCAGACCTAGGAAAGCCGATGGTACAGTTCTGGTCCAAGTCCAAAGGTTTGAGAACCAGAAGATCCAATGGTATAAATTCAGTCCAAGTACGAGTCCAAAGGCTGGATAAGACTGAAGTCACAGCTCACAGCCAGTCAGGCAGAGAGAGAGAGAATTCTTCCTTACTCAGCCTTTTATTCTATTTAGTCCTTCAATGGATTGGATGAGGCCCACCCACATTGGCAAAGGCAATCTGCTTTACTCAGTCTACTGATTCGAGTGTTAATCTCATCAAAGACACTCTCACAGATACACTCAGAATCCTGTTTAACCAATTATCTGGGTGCCCCTTGGCCCAATAAACCATGACATGAAATCAACCGTGGCAATCCCTGACACATATGTCAAAAAATAGATAAATTTGGTGAAAGCATCTATCCTACTCTACACCTGATCCTTTGCCCTTATATTTAAAATCCACTCACTAGACCCTCCAGTTCCCAATGTCACCTCCCCAAGGTTTCAAATTTCTTTCTAGAAAACACACTTGGGTCCTCATCATACATACACCAGCATGGCTGAGTCAGAACGAGGTAACTACAGTAACAGGTACAATTTGGTGAGTGCTTTGTATATGCCACATACTGTATTAAAAGTTTAACTAATTTAATGTCTCATTTATTGACCCAACAACCCAGTTAGAGCAGTATAATTATTAGCGGCCACTTAACATATAGGGAAACTGCATCTCACACGTGGGAAATAGGCAGGTAATACTCTGAACTCCAAGAGCTCACGTCAGAGATAGGATGGTGAACCACTCTGTTGTGGTGTCTCTACTAGGTTCAGGTTCTGTTTGGCCAAGGTCCACCGGTTGAGAAAGGGCAAAGATGGGTGTGAGGAGAGAGGCACAGCTTCGTGACCAGGGCTATGAGAGTCTTAGAGAGTCTTAGAAGTGAAAGTTCTAAAATGAAGAGTAATAGACAGTATTGTATCTGAAAATACAAAGTTAAGGTGGCAAGTCACTACTCTAATAAGAGAGATAGACTCAGGGGCCTCGAGGGGGGTGGGGAGAAAGGGAAGACTCCAAGAGGACCATGGAGAGGAAGCAGCGGTACTTCCTTCAGCAGTAAGATGCACGGAAGCAGTTAACAGCTAAGTCTCCAGGGATGGCTTCCCATCAGCAGCAAGACTTTTTGAGCTTTTGCTCACTGCTCATCTCCCTCACACATGTTGCTATGCTAGGCTTTCACACCCATGTGTGGCCTGGGCATGCGTTATTTAACCTCCAGTGTGTAGATGAAAAAAATGCCAGTTTTTAGAGAAGTTAAGAAATTGAGATTGAATGAATAGTAGATTAATTGCAAGAACAAAGAAAGACATCAAATCTTGGAAGGCACTTTTGTGAAGAGTGTGATGTGTAAGTTTGCATTTCAACACCCCAACGAGATGGTTCTTATTCTCTGGCAATTCGGGGAAACACAGAGCTTATCTGTACTGACACACAAGTCTACCTCATCAACCCCCACAGCAGCAAGCTGGGTGCTGGTGGCCAGGGCAGCAGACAAGCTGCAGACTCCTGGGGGTGGGGGTGGGGGGGCCACTGACAGCTTGAATGTCAGAGCAAGGACCAACACAGGTAGGACAGTCTGAACAACAGTGTGAACAACAGACTAGGAAGGCAGCATGGTGATGCCCTGAGGAAAATGTCAGCTTTCAGGTCTGACAGACCCACATCCAAACCCGACTCCTCCTCTAGCCAGCTGTGTGACCCAGGCAGCTCACTTAAACTTTCTGAGTCTCCTTACCTGCAACTTGGGGTTCGTGATGCCTCCCTCGTAGGATTACTGTGGGGACGACCCATCCTGTGTGAAGTGTCAGGAACAAGGTAGCCACTCCCACGTGGTAAATCTTACTGTTGTCCACTTCACCGGGGAGCCCAGAGCCACCTTTGCAGTGTCTGAGTCCCTCAGGCCACTGTAACAGAATGCCATAGGCCAGGGGCTTATCAGCAACAGAGGGTTTCTCCCAGCTCTGGAGGCTAGACATCCATGATCAAGGAGCCAGAAGATCTAGTGTCTGGTTACAGACTCCAGCTTCTCTCCTTGTCCTCTTGCATCCTCACGTGGTGGAGAACAGAGCCAGGGAGCAGGCTCTCTGGTAACTCTTACACAGGCACTGATTCCATCATGGGGGTCCCACCTGTGTGGCCTCATCAGATCCTAATCACCCCCCAAAGGCCCACGTCCTCATAGGATTGCCCTGGGGAGCAGGACTTCCACAGACGAAGGGGGCAGGGTGGGGCAAACATTCACCCCATCACATGTTAGTGAAGAAACTGGAGGTGTCTGAGTTTCGGAAACAACAGCAATAGGAAACCTTGTGTGTACCTGTGTGTCTGTGCACATGAGTGTGTTTGCACATGCATGTGCAATGCTGCCCAACAAAGAACGGCCGCCTCTGATGGCCGACTGTCCTGGCAGCCTGTGAGGGTCCAAGGCAGGGATTATCATCACAATTTCAGGAAACAGTGGACAGAGGAGGGCTCAGGTGTAGGGAGCTGCCCAAGGTCTCCCAGATTGGGGAGGGCGGGGCGGGGGGGCAGGTCAAATCTAAGAGGGCGACCTTTTTATTCCAGCTCCTCACGGCACAGCACATCCCCAAGGGCTGGGATCTGAGAAGCCGGGGAGGCCACACTTCTCAAAAGCTGGTATTGGAAGTGGGAGGCAGAAAGAGGGAGGGAAAGAAGTGAGGGAGAACACCAACTCAGACAAGGGCCACTGATCTCTACTCAGTTCGTGAGGGGGTCAGACAGAACCCCAGCCCAGCTCCATCACTGAGTGGAGCTTATTTGCACTAACAGTGCATATGCTGCTGCATCCTTCATGCAGGCACATAGGGAGCCTCTGGAAGGCAAGTGTCACCCTTCTCCTTCAGTCCCTTCTCTGGCTGCCCATCATGAATGGTCCAGAACCACCTCTGATGGCCGACTGTCCTGGCAGCCTGTGAGGGTCCAAGGCAAAAACCCAGCTCGCCAGGGTCGTTCACTTCGATTGGATGGGGGGACAGTCCCACTTCAGACATTGGCTCCTCCCCTTTCTCAGAGCCTCAGAGCCGGCAAACTGTCCAGGCTGAGTGAGCCTCAGTGCCCTAACCTGGAAAATGAGGGAAGGAGAGGAAAGAGATGGAATAAATGAGATGATTCAACAAACGCCTAATCCCGTATCTGCTGTTGTGTAGGCACAACCCCACGTTCCAAGAATGCAGTGGTGACCAGTTCAGACGCTGGCCCTACCCTGCTGGTGCTCACACTCATGTGGGAAATGCATGTACCCTGCTCGGACTGCGAGCCCGCAATCAATTCCCAACAGATTCACCTATTGGAAGAAGGTCAGGGAGTCAACAAAAGCACAATTACTTGTTTCCTCCCATTATATTCCCTCCCCCAGACTCGATCTCTCCCTGCTATTAAGAACAGCTAGAATCACTTTAGATTTACATTTAGGGCAACGAGAGGAATATAAAGTAATGGCAGAGGCCAATACGGTCAACATATAAATATCTCTTTCAGCTTTATGTTTGAGTTTAGAACCCTACAACCCTCCATTCCCCCTGCCTCCAGCACATATATTAATAACTAATTCCCCCAAAAGGAAATGCCTGTCTGTTAACTGACCAAGGACACCCAGGTTCAGCCAACTTTTCTATAAAGAGTCAGATAGTAAATATTTTAGGCTTTATGGCCAAGAAGAAAAATTGAGGATATTATGTAGTTACTTTTATCACAAGAGAAAACAAATTTCCACAAGCTTTTTATTGGTGAAATCCAAAATACCATAAGAAATGAGCACTTTTTTGTAATATATTTATGAGAAAAATACAATTCTTCAAGGGATGACATTTTGCTTAATTGTGGTGTGAAGCCCATGTTCCCTATAACCAAAATGGATTACAAATGTCATCTGTGAAACCCGATCTGTAATGTCACTTTACATATTTCACCTTTGAAAATGTATTCTTCTTTTGATTTGTTTTGCTCAGCTATTTAAAATGCAAAAACCAGGGGCGCCTGGGTGGCTCAGTCCGTTAGCATGGGACTCTTGGTTTCTGCTCAGGTCATGATCTCAGGGTCCTGAGATTGAGCCTCTCGGGCTCTAGGCTCAGTGGGGAGTCTGCTTGAGATTCTCTCTCTCCCTCTGCCCTCCCCCTGCTTGCACACACATGCATGCACACACATGCTCTCACACTCTCTAAAATAAATAAAATCTTTTAAAAATAAAATAAAATGCAAAAAACATTTTTAGCTCGTGGATCATACGAATATAGGCAAGGGTGTCCTGTCTGTCTCTGCCTACTTTGCGGATCTTTACAACAGAGTTAACAAGGCCTGTCTGCTAGATGGTGAGTTTCTGGTTAGAATGTTGGCATTTTCACCACCAGCTCTGTGATGTTTCCTTTCTCAGTAAATAAACTTAATAAGCAACTTTAATAACTACTATTCATCTGGAAGGAAGGATGAAAGGGAGGAAGGAAGGGAGAGTATTTTTAAAGACCTACTATGTTGCAGGCCCTGGGCTGAACATTTTATATCTACTATCTCATTTAATCCTAATAATCCTCTAAGGTGTGTGTTATCCCATTGTACACATGAGGAAAGTAAAGCTCGGAGAGGTTAAGGGGTTGGACCCAAGTCACAGAGCAAATGAGTAGCAGAGACCAGCTCCCCACTCAGGGAAGTTTAACTCAGAAGCCCTGTCCTAGCCACCCTTGCCTACTTCCTTGGAACCTGTCAAATCCACAAGCCCAAATGCAAGTCCTCCTGGTCATTATATTCTTGTTCCTGGGTTTTTGGTTTTGCAGATGTACATAGATAAAGCCCTTTCCTGCAGAAGCTACACCTGGGCTCATCCAATATTTTCCTTGAAAACCAGGAGAAAAGAACATTTTCAAGTTCAAGCAGCGCCTCCTGGCACTGGGAAGTGTTTGAGAAGAAAGGGCTCTTTGTCGCTGGCGTTGCACGGTGGACGTAATCTCATTTTCAGCTAATCAATTCATATACAGTAAAAAGCCTAATGTGATTCCTCATTAGCCCAGGCTCATAAAGAAGCTGGTTCGGAGGCTGCACTAAATCCCCAAATCGCTGGCACCTCCCGCTTGGCGATTATCAAATTGGCTGGCATTAATCATTTTTAATGGCCAATCTGGGGTTTTTTTGTTTTGTTTTGTTTTTTATTTTAAAAAGAAAAGTAGGGGGGAGCCTTGTCTGATTACTGGTGTGAAAGAAAACAAGCAGTCTTAGTAAAATCTCATTTTTTTTTAAGTAGTGGAGAGAACCGAGGGGAAGCAGGGAAGCCTGAGTCACTTGTGTCAGGTATTTAGCTGTGACCAGCAAAACAGACCGTCAAGAGGGGGCCTTTCAGCAGAGGCCTGCAGGGGGAGGCCGTCAATGGCCCCTTTATTTGGGCAAGATGGATTATTTTAAATAAATTACAGAGCACTTTCGCTGAATAAACAGCGCCTCCGTGGCTGTGGTGTGCTGCGCATGCTTAATTGCGCCACAGAAAATCCTAAGTGACTCTTGAGCCTGGGTCCAGCCTTTGATTCTGCTGATAGGACCGAAGTCTTCAGGCCGGGCCCAGATGGTTTCAGGCTGGAAGGCAGTGCCATGGGGAAGAAAACAGTAAGCCTAATCGGGAATATATACTCATAATATTTCGGAAAACCACAGGGATGGAGGATTCCCAAAACTGCACAAGGCTGTCTCAGAAGTGAGCCATCTGCGTGTCATTTTTATTTGCGTTTGATATGTTAAATGCCCCTGATGTTTACGGCGTGGAAGCCCACTCAAACATTGCAGGGATTCTTTGGCCAAAGCAAGAGGACTTTCTCCCCCCCGCCTCCCCTCCCCCAATGCGCATACCTCTCCCACCATAGACACCCTCCCACCCACCCCCACCCCCGTTACTGTCCTTTCTTTGGGCAAAAGGTCTACCGTGAGAACTGCACCTCGGGAGAGATTTGTAAATCCTTCTTAAGAATTCAGCACAATCTGACCTTGTTTTAGAAACAGGTTAAAGTGATTTATTATGTGAGGACCCAGAGTGACTACAGGCGGGAGTCAGGTTAATGTGCGGAGTAGGAAGGGGCATTTGAGCCCTTCCCAAGGAACCTCGCCTCGGGCGGGGAGCCCGAATAAAAGGGATGATGAAGATCTCTGAGCACAGGCAAATCAAGTCAGGAGAACAGGTACCCTATGTTTTGTGGGAGGCATGGAGTATCAATTTTGACAGCCGGTATTACAGAAAGTAAAATGACCCCTCATTTGCTAATATCCCCCAAATTGAATTGCAACAAGCAAGCAGCTATCAGTTGCCTTGATGAACAGTAATCAAGGGGGAAAAAAGAAAGATGGATATAGTCAAGCCTCACAAAAATCATAGAATCTGGGCTTTCTCTTGAGAATTTCAACACATACTACTTTAATAAGGGACTTACCACCCTCCCCCAAATGTAGCTGTGAAATTCTTCCCCAAAGGTGACACAATTAATTGCATTTGCAGTTAACACAATTAAAGTGTAGCTGAAAGACTGGCCCGCACCTAATAAATCTGAAATGTTAAGAGGGATAATCAAGTTGATAAATCATTGGGTTGCATTACCTGAGAAAGTGTATAAAAGCCCAAGATCGTGGGAAAGGATGAGCAATTAGTGATGGATAACAAGCTGGCCCAACAACCTTCATTTTGATGCCACGATTATCGTGAGACCTCTTCTTATGGTTTAGTTTTGCAAAGAACTATAAAGGTTGCTTTCCAGATGTTCTTTGCAAACTCACTGTTCATGAACTTCCCCGGAAGATGGTTTGCCAGCTCCTCAGACACAGCATGTTTGTCGTGAGCTCCTAATCTCTCTTCCATAAAGCAGTAAGATTCAGCTGGTTAATAATGATGCTTACTCTCAAAGAATTTGTCATGGGGGTGGGGGGGAGGTAGGAGGTATACAAAAGAAAAATTAATCCTTACAAAAAGGTGCCAGTCAGGAGCTGTGAAATCTATAAAATGGGTATAATCTTGGACAAGTTAAATTCCCCAAGGATTAGACTCATCATATATAAATGGAGAGAAGACTACCCAATTCAAAATTCAAAATGTTGTTTTGAGGACTAAGAAAACAATACAGTGAAATCTGCAATAGTAGGTGCACAATAAATATCTGGATTTTTTTTTTTAAGAAAACAAATGCTATGGGGGGAAGGAAAGCATGTTTGATAATGAGACACAAGTCTTTTTTTTTTTTAATTTTATTTATTTATTTGAGAGAGAGAGACAGTGACAGAGATAGCGAGGGAGAACACAAGCGGGGAGGAGAGGGAGAAGCAGGCTCCCGCCAAGCAGGGAGCCTGACATGGGGCTTAATCCCAGGACCCTGGGATCATGACCCGAGCTGAAGGCAGATGCTTAACTGACTGAGCCACCCAGGCACCCCAAGACACAAGTCTTATTCTGAGTTCTGGGAGACTAGGAGGAGTCTTGTGGCAGCAACAGCTTGCTTCCTGATGATAGAAAATCTTAAAGACCAAACTGTGGGCTTTGTTCTGAAAGCAAAAGAAAGAGCTATGGGTGGATTTTTAGCTTGGCAGTGAGTGGTATTATCAAAGCTGGCATTATCATAGGAATCTTCCCTGTACAGAAAAGGAAGGAGAATATGGGGCAAGAGCAGAGATACAGGTGTTTTCCTGCAATTATATAGACATGAAGGAAAGTACCAGGTGGGGGCGTTTTCAGTATGATGGAAAATGAGAGAACAAGATACAACAGAAGGCAAAGGATAGGGGAAAGTCAAATCTGAATTTGAAATTTGATTCTTGGGGGGGTTGGAAAAATTCATTCACTCGTTTATTGATTGACTCAAAATATATTTAATGAGTATCTATTATTGTCAGATACTGTGCTAGAGAATATAAACAAAGAAGAGCTCACATTCCATATAGCCTGCCATGCAAATCAATAAATAGACGTGTCTTATAATCGGTATACATATATAATGGTGTATAAGGTGAATACGAATGTAGCAACGTCAAACTCTAGAAAGTCAAGAAAAGCCCCCCAGGGGCAAGGTGATGTTGCAGTTGGATTTAAAACTTTCCCTGGATAGAAAAGGAGGGAATAGCATCCAGGCAGAAGGAACAGCATATGCAAGAACATGGAGACGTGAACTTGAATGCTGTATTTGGGGAACTTGGAGAACTTCATTCTAGTTGGATGTTAAATTGTATGGTCAGGAAAATTAAGCTGGAGAGATAGGTGGAGGCCACATCATATAGGTCCTTCTGTGTTATGACAATAAGTTTAAATTTTACCCCATAGGCCCCAAGTAAGCCAATAGAAGATTTCAGTGTTGTAAGTAGGTCAATGTCATTAATAGAAATGGGAGGCCTCCAGATGGAGAACTAATATCAAAAGAAAGACGCTGAGTTTGATGTCAAACATGTTGAATTTGAGGAGATGTCCAGGTCATCTAAGTGGAAATGTTCAGTACATAGTCATGGAAGTAACTCTAATCTTTGGAGAAATGGTCAGGTTGAAAGAAGAATTTTGAAGTTTCTGCCCACAGGTGACCAGTAAAGAGCTTAGACCGGCTAAGAAATTCTGGGAGGGTATGGAGAGAGAGAAGACGATCCTAAACTCAATTGTGTAAACCCTGTGCTCACAAAGAAGGAATACGAGCCAGAGGAGGAAAGACAGAAGGAGAGCTGCTCCCTGGAGTGGGAAGGAAGTCTGGAGAAGAAAAAAAAATCAGCAGGTTCAGGATAATCAAAGGACAGAGACAGGGCTAACAGAAGCAATTTAAACAACCTGTAGTTACTGGCATGGGGAGAGAGACTACAAGAAATGGGCACAAAAAGCAGAAAACATTCTTTCCCTTATGAAACTCAATATTTACCTGGAAAAGCAAGGTTAATCTTCTTTCTAAAATAGCAAATAATAAAAGACAAGATAAAACTCACTCCACAGCATGTGGGACATTTCATAAGAGCTATAGAAAATCTGAGACGGGCAGGTTTTAATATCAGGAAAGGGTTTGTGGATGGGTTTGACTGACCTTGGCCTTGAAGGACAGCAAAAACCTGTCTGGAGAAACAAGATTACAATAGGCCATTCTTGTTGGAGGAAATTCCTGAACTGAGGCCGAGAGTCAGGAATGAGCGTGGTGTTTTGTCAGGACAGCTAGGAGCCCAAACTGTCGGGCCGAGAATCTGAATTTGGAAAGAGGAGGAAACAAGATAGGATAGATTGGAATGGGATTGAATATGAGGGCCTTGAAAGTCAGGTAGAGAAATTTGTGTTTGTCGATCCAACCTTCAGTAGAAAGAGACAGTTGAGCACATAGCCTCAGTTCCATCCAGTTCTGAGCCAGCTCACAGGCTTCCATTCATTCATTCATTCATTCATTCGTTCATTCACTCTTCCACTGAGTGAGTGATGAGCTGGATGCCAGAGATGCAAAGACCAGGAAAGCTCAAGAGACCAGAACAATCACCCCCATTCTTCTTTCCCTTTTCATGTGCCTGCCAGCCCAGGTAAGACACCACACTGGGATTTAAGTCCACAAAAGCCAGGACAAGCCTGTCTGTCATCAGTAAGATCCCCTATAACTGAGCTCCTTCACCTGTCCCTTCTTGTAGCAGCCATTTAGAGACCCTGGGAGCTATTTGCCCATTCTTTCATGATATTAGCTTCTGGCTTACTGCCTCTCTTTCCAGCATGGCTGTTGTAATTCTTTGCAGTTATCCTCACAAATAATCCTTCTATTAATGTGACCTCTCAGTGCCCTGGTCTCTTCTGTACTGATCCTACCTTCCACCTACCTCAGTCATAGTTGAGAACCCATTGTGATCAATTACTGTCACCTTGTCCTAATCTCAAGTTCAGGCCTCCCCCTCCCAACCCTCAGCTCCAGTGATTCTTCTGTTTCCCCAGCTTCCTTCTTACCTGACTCAGATTCCAAAAGCTCTGGAATAAACTGTCAATCTCCTTGCTTCTATCTGCTCTATTACACCCTCTAGAAAATCCCCATGAGATTGAATTCTGCATCTGTTCCGGGCAGTTGAATGTGCTAGGTTAGGGAAAACACAAGCCCAAGTGATCAGTCTCAACCTGAATGGCTGACAGCCATTCTCGAGTATGTCTTTAATGCTACCTGGCAAGCCTATGATGTTTCCCTGTGACATCCATTCTCCCATTCCCTGCGGTATCTGCTTCTTGCTTCTGAAATCCCAAAACCCTCTCTTAAATGATAGTCTCAGAAATCAGATACGGGTGAGATTGGAGGTGGGATTTACTCTGAGGAAAAATTCCTCTCCAGCTGTGAAACCAAATACATTATGTACCCTCAAAACACAATCACAAGGCAAGCATAGTATAGACATTTCCATTCCAAAAGGGTTGGAAGGGGAAAAGGGGTGACAGGTCCCATGGAAGTCCAACCTAGAAAGGCAAATACCATTAGACCTCAAGGCTGGAGAATAATCCTGTTTGATTCAAGGTTCTGCCCTCTGGACCCACTGGAGCAGCAGTCCCACCCTTAGGACTCGCTGGCTCCACTAGGCAGAAGTCACAGCCCACAGCTCCTGGTGGCCACTGTCTGGCCTGTTGAAACCAAGGAGGCAGCGCCGATGATCTCTGAATCACCTTCAGAGTCGTTCTTCCCTTGCCTTGAAGAATAGGGCACATTTCAACTGAATTATTCTGTAGAAACTAAGTCCAACAGCCGTATTCCATTTCATGCTGTTTCTGTCCTCTTCAGCTCAATCTAGCAGCATTTCTACTGTGGTGGTTAATTAGATCCATGGTTCACACCCATACTAATCTCCTTAACAAATGACCGTTCAGCCCCACTCTTGGCATTCTCTATAATATGGCACTTTTCCAAATCTTAAATTCTGGCTCTTTTTACTTAGCAATTTCTTCCTCAATTCATTTCTCTCTTCTCACATTTTACCAGAAGCTGTCTGGAGGAACCAAGCTGCTCCTCCAACACTTTGCTGATCTACCCAGTTTCATCGCTCCCAAGTCTCACCATCCACAAAACACTAGAACACAACACAGTTCAGCAAGTTGTTTTCCACTTGATAACAAGAATCACCTTTTGTCCATGGTCTGGTAACCAGTGTTCCTCGCTCCCATCCAGGACCTCACAAGAACGGCCTTGACCATCTGGATTTCTAGCAGCATTCGGTTCATGCATTCTTGCATTCTCTCAGGAGACGTAAGTTCTCCTGCAGCTCTACTCTCTCCTTGCTGAATTCCCACCAGAATCTCCTTTTGCAGTTCCTTCGTAGCAATTCCGGCTTTCTAGAGCAAGCATCGCAAAACCCTCCCAAACCACTACCTCTTACCCACTTCCAAAGCTGCCTCCACATTTTTAGGTGGTTCTTACAGCAGCACCCCACTCTCAGTACCAATTACTGTCCTGGTCTGCTCGGGTTGCTAGGACTAATACCATAGATTGAGTGACTTAAACAACAGGCATTTATTTCTCACAGTTCAGGAGGCTGGGAAGTCCAAGAGAAAGGTGCTGGCTGATTCAATCGTTGGTGTGGGCTTTTTTCCTGGCTTGTAGACAGCTACCTTCTTGCTATGTGCTCACGTGACCTCTTCTTGGCACCTACGTGTGGAGAGAGAATCTATCTTCTTCTTTGGGGGCAATAATCTCATCATGAGGGTCCCACTCTCATGATTCCATCTAAACCTATTACCTCCCAAATGCCCCAACTCCAAATACCATCATGTTAGAAGTTAGGGCTTCAACATATGAACTTGGGGTGGAAGGGGAGCAAATAGTCAGTACATAACATAATAAGACATCTTATGTTTTATCTCACTGAAAAAATAGACATAATCATAAAAGAACTTCCATACACCCTGACCTGATCCACCAATCTGCTGGGATATATCCCCAAGTATTCTGCCTCCTCCAACCATCATAAAAATGACCTAACCCATGTTCCTAGCTAGGGTCAGGCTAGGCTTGGGACAATTACATGGGACTCAAGTGGTCTGGGGACATTTCCTCCCAAAGTTAAGATGGGAAGGATGGGAGAATTTGTCAGTGATGGAAGAGCATATCCAAGCACACAGACATGCTGGGTCTATTTGGGGAGCTTGGAGGTTGGGGGACAGTACTCTGGGCAAAATGGGTACTGCACCAGCATTGGAGTCAAATGGGCTTCATTTCAAGCCCCAGCTCTGCCACGACCACTGGCTACTCTACCAGAGTCTTTCCACCTGGGAGCACAGGAACACCTCTGTTAGTCTTGTTCACTCTGGTTTCTTAATTCCTAGTGCCCAGCGCAGTGCCTGAACACATAGCAGTTATGTTAAAGAGCATGGAATGGTGTCTAATGTCACACTCGGGTTGGACTCTTAATGCCACCCTGTACTAGCTGTGACTGGAGACAAATTAGCAGCTGGTCTGAGCTTTAGTTTCTTCGCCCACTATACAGGGCTAATCACGGGATTTCCCTCATAGGGTTGAAGGATAAATTAGATCACATGTGTAAGACATTGGCACAGTGTCTAACTCATAGTAGATAATAAATGCTAGGTGATGCTATTAGGTTTTATTTCAGGGCTCTGTAATTATATTTTGTCATCAAATGGTCATCAATTATTTTCCTATAATGCAGCTTTCATGAGTCCTACCTACTTTGATGAGTTTTTAGGACAAATGCTTTATAAGTCAATAAGCTGAGCCTGTCACATATTAGGATCTTTTTTATCCTGACCCACCTACCATGTTTTGCAACTTAGCTAAAACCAGGCCCACATGGGTGGCAGGCTCTTGCTCTGGACCCCTCCCTGCAAAAAAAATTTCTCCATCTCTCCTTTAGGAGGGTCCCTGCCGTTCTTGCTCTTGCTTTCTTCCTTTCTTTTGCTGCCTTGTCTGAGCCTCGGGTGGGGGTCTTGCCTTCAGCTCCACTCCGGGCTCTAAGATTACTGTTTTCATTTCCCTGACTGCTTGATGACCGCGATGTGGCCCTCAGGGTGAGGGAGCCTGGGAGAGGGTGTGACCAGCGGGGATCCTTTTAAAACACAGAGCAGCCATGCAGTCCAGGCTGTTTGGCTCCTTCCCGCCTGCTCTGGCCACCCCGCCCCCAAATATGATCATAACAGCACAGAGCTATAAAGTTGCTTTTCATAGCACACATTGCCCAGCTCCCTAACAAAGTTCTGACTGTCAAAAAGAAAAGGAAGACATTGTGAGGAGGGGATTAAAGGAAGCGGTGATGAAGAGAGGCAGTGTGGTACACTAGAAAGATCCCCAACCCAGGAAGCAGGACCCAGTGATTCCTGCTGAATTCCGCAGCCAGTTTACCCTCTGATGTGAGGCAAGTGCCTCCTTCTTGGGCCTCAGTTTCTCTACTTATAAAATGAGGATTTGGGTCTAGATTGTTTTAATGTCCTTTCCAGCTTCTGAATGCTGGAAAATGCTTAACCCCAAGCAGAAGAGGAAGATGTGAATGCCTGCTCACATCACAACCTGCTGCTTGCTCCAAAGTGCGGTTGACCTTTGCACAACGTGGGTTTGAACTGCGCCGGTCCACTTACATGTGGATGTATTTTGATAAAGACAGTACAGTACTGTGAATGTATTTTTTCTTCCTTATGATTTTCTTAATAACATTTTCTTTCCTCTGGCTTACTTTCTTGTAAGAACAGGGTATATAATATGTATTAACACATACAAAATATCTGTTAATCGACTGTTTATGTGATTGGTAAGGCATCTGGCCAACAGTAGGCTATTAGTAAAGTTTTGGGGGAGTTAAATGTTATACATGGATTTTTGACTGTGCAGAGGTCAGCACCCCTAACCTCCATGATGTTCAAGGGTCAACTTTAATTGAGCTTTTAACCAGCCCTGGAATTGGGGGTCTGGAATGGAGACACCAAGCCATGGATTTCGAACCAGAGAGATCTGGGTCATCTCAGTCTACCTTGCCTGTCACTGAAACACTCAGATCATTTGGGGGCTTGTTCACTGCCAGGCACCAGCCCCTCAAAGATGTTAGTAAGCATCTACTAACCTATAGTAGATGCTGAATGAATGTGCATTGAATTAATGGATGAACACATGCAGCAGCATGGGGCAAGGTTCTTTTTCATCATTCATTATTCATTCGCTCATTATTTATGGAATGATCATTATGTGCAAGAACCTAGAGATAATTTAGAGAACGAGCCAAACCAAGACCCTGCCCTCATGGAGTTAACATTCAAATAAGAAGACACAGATATATGAATGCAAAAACAATTACTTGCCAGATGGTGTTAAGTCCTAGAAGAAAAATAAAAGAGGGTGAGGGGAGAGAGAATTAAGAAGGTCAGGATGCCCTTTTCCATACAATGTGATCAGGATAGGACTCCTTAATAAAGTATCTTCTGAACTGAAACCTAAAAGAAGTGATGGAGTAGCCAAGGCAATATTTGGGGAAGTTCCCTGCCAAGAAGCAATGGTAGTAAATACAAAGTCCCTGTGTAGTGGTCCACTTGCATTTAAGAAATAGCATGGGGATCTATGTGGTTGGAGCCCAGGGAGTCACTTAGGGGTCCAGGGATGATGATGTCAGGTTTGGTGGTGGGTGCAGATTATGGTAAGGATTTGACTTGAACTCTAACAAAGATTATCATCCAGGGTAACAGTTTGTTGCTGAAAAGATACAGGATGTGATATATTTTAAAAGGCAAATGTTAGCCAAAGGAATTGTCCAAAGTGAAGCAAGAATATCAGCAGGGAGGTCAATTAAGAAACTAATGAAATAATCCAGGAAAGAAATCCTATGGAGTTAGACTATCATGGGGAGGTGGAGATAGTAAGAAGAGATCAGATTTAAGACATACTTTGAAGACTGAGCCAGTTCAGTTAGCATCTACCCTCTACTACTACTATCTCTTCAGGTGTTGTTAATGTCTTTCTTCAACTTTGAAGGTTCTTTGAAGTCAAGGGTTCTGTGTCATGGTTCTGTGTAACTCCTAAGTCATATTTGTTAAACAACATGTTTGCACCCAATAAACTTGTTTGTTCAACTCAGTTTAATCAATGTTTATTAAGCATCAAGCTCCTACCTCATCTCCCACCTCCCACAAACCAGTATCACATGCTCAGTTCATAGGGAACTTCTTCTATTCCTCAAGCCAAGTAGCTTCCATAGCTTTGGAAGAAGAGGCTGGGGTGGCTGGTAGAGCAGGACATAGGGTTAAAGAAGGATTTGTTTTCTTCTTTAATAATGAGAAAGAAAGAAATATGTTTAAAAACTGACAGAAAGTATGTGAAAAGGAGGAGATGTTGTGGAAACCATCAGAGAAGGAATGAGTATAACAGAAAGGTCCTGAGAAAGCCAGACAGGCTGCATGGGAAGACTTTCAGGATGAAAGAAAGGGCAAGTCTGCATGCTAGTTTTCAGGATTCATGATAGAAAATGAGGAGAGGCCATCACTTTTGTATGTGCTGAGCATGAAAGTACAGGTAGAGGTTGAGATTTGAAAAAAGAGGAGAATATTTGAAATAATTCCTGGAGAACAGACAAGAAACCTGAAAAGCAAAGCAGCATGCAGGAGCTGCGCAGTAATGAGGCATCAGTTGAGAGGTTTGCATTCATCTACAGTGGCCTTGATCTACAGGCTGGAATGGATTTGACCTCGAGCGAATTTCAGTTGCCATGTGGGGGCACAGATAGAGCAGATGATTGGAATCCTGCAAGATCCATTTGTGATATGTGTGTGGCAAAAAGACAGTAGAGCAATGACATTAAAGTTCAGGGAGTTGTTGAAGAGATGAGCTGTGGAATCTATGCAAATAGGGATGAGAGGAAAGACAAGGGCAGTGGAGAGTGCAGGACAAAGAAGAAGGTAGATGAGCCAGAGAACCAGAAAGCTGAGAGCAAGTGAGTGACAGAATTGGAAGGAGAGGAAAGTTGTGGTCAGAGAGTGGGAAGTGTGAATTTTATGACTTCTGAGGTGGAGCAGTTCCAGAAACTGACCAAGTCCAGGGTGTAGCCACAAGAGTGGGTGAATGAGGTCGCTTGGAGGGGAAGCCACCAGAAGTGAGAAGAACCAGGGAGGAAGAGAACAGGGTTGAGTGGCTCACGCGTGTCAACACAGAAGACCTCCTGGGTAGTGGCAGTGCATGGGAAGTCGGGTGATGCAGAGACAGATGCCAGCTTGAGCAAAGAGTGAAGGGACATGTCCAGGAAGTCGATGACAGTTATATGAAAGGGCCAAAGAGGGGACTAGTGAATCAGAAGGTGCAACAAGGGACGTGAAATTGTATTTACAAAAGCCTGGTTCAGCCCATACGGAAGAGTGGACTATATAACCCTGAACCTCTGAGGAGTCACAGTTTGGGAGAAAAGTTGGTGAAGATGTGTGAAGATCTGATCCACATGTGAATACATGGGCTTTCCTTGATCAGACTCAGGCCATAGGAAATAAAACTTTTCTGAGTTACCTACATCACCAACCACAGTCTTTCACTGGTCTCCAGAATGTAAGTGTCAGGGGAGGGGTAGCACTTAAGTGTCAACTTTAGGAGCCAAAAATCTGAATTCAACCTTGACTGCTGGACTAACTGGACAGACATGGGAAGATTCTGTAGCTTATGTGTGAAAAGATTGGAAGCCAGTTAGCCAGTGAACATCACGCAGTCACTATACTGGGAATTCAAACAAGAATGGCATCAAGAGAAACACGAGGGTGGCCTGGAGAAGTCTGGGACATTGCTGGAGGGGATGGAGTTGATCTGAGCCTTGAGGGACATCCAGGCTGTGTAGAGATGAGGGAAAAGGAGAGATTCTAGGCTGAGCGAATACTACACCATTTGTTGCCAGGCAGGAGCTACCAGTTAAGAAGAGTACTTCTTAGAAGACTTGATGGAGTTCCCAGAACTTCTGCTTGGCTTAGGGCCTTATAAAATCTCATAGAAACTTCAAGGTTGAACTGAGAGCTTTAAGAACTCATCTATAGGAGTGCGGACTGACATTTTAAGGAATAGGAAATCTTGGGTGGTTTTTGAGCAGATGTGCAACAGGATCAGAGCTGCGCTTCTGGAAGATTGGCCTGGCAGAAGTGGGTGAGAGGGGCACAGGGAAAGAATTGCTGCAAGGAGACCATTTACAAGGCCACTGTGGTTGCCCAAGAGACAGGCACAGATGCCTAAATGGGAAAGGGAGTAATGGAAATGGGGAGAAGAGAGCAGACAGGATAGATTTTTTTACAGCGGTAGACACAACAGGACTTGAAAGCCAAAATAAATATGAGCAATCATCACAAAGCGTGCTTGTTGCATTATTGGTCAAGCACTACTGAGCATTATTCAGAGGCTCTAAGAGATTCAACACAAAGATCTGACTCCAACTAAAACCAAGTCAGCGGTTGACGTCTTAAAAGAAGAAAATCAGACACCGAAAAGGGAAATTAACCTTTCCCTCCCAGAAGCCATAAACAGCATCCAAATGTGGCAGAGAATGAAACCACCAACCATGTGTTTAAAAGAAACGTGATATCATTGGCTAACAGAGACAAGACCCAACAAGGAAACAGACTCCAGTATTAAAATTCCAGCACACGGGACTTTGGGAAAACAAAAAATAGACACAGTGGGATAGAAAACCTCTATCTCAATGTATGAGGCCAGGAGAGACATGATCTATTGATCTCTACTGAGAAGGCAGCTGGGAGAGAGGTGACCGAAACTGGGAAACATTCACCAGAGGAAAGGTTATTGGCCACCAACGAGCAATGACACGAAAGAGATTCAACATTGCTGCTTCAGATAGAAGCGGGGAAAACAAGAACACGGTCGGTCAGGGAGTATCATTTTCTCCAAGTGAGGCCAGGCTCCTGGAAACATTACACGGCTGTCGCCGCACCCCTGTCTCAATGCTCTGCCCCGCCAGGAAGCTCTGTGCCACGGGGCAAGTGAGAGAAACTCCCCGTGAACCTCAGACCCCTCATCTACAAGAGGAGGATGGTCATTTCCATTTCACTGGACAGGAAATGAAGTCACATAAGACCTGTAGGTGACTAATGGGTTTGTCCAAATTGACTTTGTCTTTTGAGTCCTCTCTCTTGTTTTCTTGATGAGAGTGGCTAAAGGTTCATTGATTTTGTTTCTCTTTTCAAAGAACCAGCGCCTGGTTTCATTGATCCTTTCTGGGTCAATTGGTTTTTGTCAATTGTTTCTACTCAATCAATTTATTTTGTGTGTGTGTGTTGTTTTTTTTTTTTTTTTTTAGGCACTATTTCATTGATTTCTGCTCTAATCTTGCTTATTTCCTTTCTTCTACTGGCTTTTGTCTTTGTTCCTCTCTTTCCGGCTCCTTTATGTGTAAGGGTAGGTTTATTTGAGATTGTTCCTCTTTCTTGAGGTAGGCTTGTTTGCTATAAACTTCCCTCAGAGAATGGCTTTTGCTGCATGCCAAAGATTTTGGACTGCTGTGTTTTCATTTTCATTTGTTTCCATAAATTTTTTATTTTCCTCTGTGATTTCTTGGTTGACCCATTCATTGTTTAGGCCTGTTATTTAACCTCCATGTATTTGTGTTCTTTCCAGATTTTTTCTTGTAATCAATTTCTAGTTTCATACTCTCATGGTCAGAAAAGATGCACAATATGATTTCAGTCTTCTTGAATTTATTAAGACTTGTTTTCTGGCCTGCTATATGATCTATCCTGGAGAATATTCCATGTGCACTTGAAAAAAATGTGTATGGTGCTATTTTTGGATAGAATGTTCTCATGTCTGTCAATAGTTGCTTTATGTATTTAGGTGCCCCCATGTTGGATGCATAGATATTTACAATTGTTATATCTTCTTAATGGATTGTTCCCTTTATCATTATGCAATTTTTTTCTTTGTTTCTTGCTACATTCTTTGTTTTAATGTATTTAGTCTGATATAAGTATTGCTACCCTGGCTTTCTTTTCACCTCCATTTGCATGGTGATTTTGCATCCCTTCCCTTTCGGTCTGCATGTGTTTCTAGGTCTGAAGTGAGTCTCTTAAATCAACTTAATATAGACTGCTATACTCATGTTATATATGAGTTAAATGGTAACTACAAATCAAAAACCTATAATAGATATACACAAAAAAGAGAAAGGAATCCAAACAACAATAAAGAAAGCCATCAAACCACCAGGGAAGAGAGCAAGAGAAGAAGACAAGAACAGAGAAGAACTACAAAAGCAACCAGAAAACAAGTAAGAAAATGGCAAAAGTACATATCAACCAATAATTACTTTAAATGTTAATGGACTAAACACTCCATTCAAAAGACACAGGGTGACTGAATGGGTAAAAAGCAAGACCTACCTACATGCTGCCTACAAAACTGACTTTGTTTTTTTGATTTATTAAAAACAATTGGAATAAGAGTGACCCATTTGATATTTCTGACATGACAGCTCTCAAATGACCCTGGAAATGGCCTTTTTTTTTTTTTTTTCCTGGGAAGGACCGCCAGTGGGGGCCCTAATGGGCCATGGAAATGCAGAGCAGAGAAGCCTGAGGGAGGAGAGCGCTCTGCTGGTAAGGGTGTATGTAACTTGCTGCCACAAATTGCTCCTCCTCTGGGCATGGTGTGAGTTTCTTGAAGCCCAGAAACTTCTTTTTCTTTACATCTCGAACATCATCATCTAGGACAATGCCAGGCACAAAATAGACACTGAATGAATGGGTGTGTATCCAGTTGTTATAGTAAACTCCACTGAGTTAGGAGTCCCATGAGCATCCTCAGAATCCAGAACAACGCCTAACCTGGGGTGGAGACCCTCAGTGAGTATTCCTTAAATAAATAAATGAGCAGAACCTGACATTGGTCAGGACTACATGTGTTAATATCTGAAAGGCATGGTTAGAATAGACACAGAACTGTATGGCCCAAATAGAGACACATATTCACATGATTTCTGTGTAATATTCAAGCCAATCCTATTTGCACTAACACATGTGCACACTTGCATGTAACCACTGTCCCCAGGCATGAAGGTCAATGGCATCTCAATCCGTTAGCTTTATTTTGTCGCTATTTGAATGGCAGGGGATTGGAAATAGTGATGTTCCAGAGAATCAAATAATCAATGAAGAGTAACTGTTTTTCTACATAGCAGGCTCCATGCTAAGTGCTATACAGGTACTCTACCATGGAAACTTACAACAGTCTTGTGAAGTCTAAAATTTGTATCCCCATTTTACAGAGGAAGAAACTGAGACCCAGAGGGTTTAAGTAATTTGCCTAGAGTCACACAGCCCAAATGCTGACCCATACTCTCTAATACCCCTTTACGTGGTATTAGAAAACCACTTTAGAATAGCACTTCCCAGACTTCTCCTGTCAAGATGGCAGAAACCACAGGGGACAACTTTCCTTGGTTCCAATCCTTTTAATTTGCTGCCCTCAGTCTCTGGCACACCCGACTTCTAGTCATCCCAGCAGTGTCAGGTGCACAGGGACCTAGAAGCTTCTGAGACACGGCAGACTACAGTGGGGCTGGCTTCGAGCCACCGGAGTGGAAGCTACGCGTAGGATCCTGTTTCAACGACCAGCCATGCAAAGAAGCTGACACTGACTGCCCTTCACTAACAGCTCACCAGAATCCAGTCATTTCCTTCATGACTTGCTAAATTTCCTCCGAAAGTCGCACTCTCCGCAAGGCCCTGGGGCTCCATCCTGCAGCCCACATTGATAGCACGAGGACTCCTGACTCAAAGCCAGATCCCGGTCCTCAGTCCTTTGTGAGCAGACTAGTACGTCTCCAAAGTAACTGAGGCACCCAAGGCCACATGAAGGCTTTAACCAGACCTTGGTTGTGGCCAGGACCCCTTACAGAAGGGGCCTTGGAGGGATGGCAGTGACTGGAGCCCAGGGTATCTCTTTCAAAGCAGAGGAAGCTTCCTTCCAGTTAAATCAACAATGGAGAAAGCAAATAAGGGCCAAACTGCTGGGCTTGAAGCAGGAGTGGTGTCTGGATCTTCTCCAACCCCAATGTCCCTTTGGGACCCCACATTGTTCCCCAGGGCATTTGCTCAGAATCTCTGTAGCTCCTCAGAGAGTAGTTGAAATCCTCTGACCAGGTCCACCCAGCCCAGTTTCTTTAGGGATAAGGAGCAAAAGCAGCGAGAGGTCACAGAACATGACCAAGGTCACGCATCTAGGAAGTGCACTCAGCTCCCAACGCTCAGCTCAGGCCCAGCTGTCATATAGCACTATTTTGACTTCAGAGGTGAAAAGAATTCTCTCATTCCTGGCTAATTTTGTTTTTCCTGTTCTCAATCACCATGGGAAACAATTGTTAAAATGAATTTTATTGCCTTCTAAAGAAATCTCCATTTGTAGCCAGAGGGAATATCATCATTTGATATTGGTACCAAGGGAGAACGAGGTAGGATATGGTGAGCTTTCATGACACCCTCTAGAAGCAGCAAACATACAACATCTTCCCCTTCGAAATAAAAAATAAAAGGTTTATATGTGAGATTTTTCTTTGTCGGGGAAGCTCTCTCTCCTAAATCCCCATGCATCTGTAGGACTGTTGCTTCCTTTTAGACTATGTCCATGTAACATCCCAGTGAAGCCATCTGAGGGACACATCCCAGTGGTAGCACTCTTTACAATCCCCTAATTATGGGGCTGCCAACATTCATCCCCTGCTATACACAGTAACCTCCATAAGTGGAGAATTGGGGTTCTGTGCATCAGTGCAGAGCATTGAAGAGCAAAATTTGCACCAGTAACTGAATGTGTTGTTTTAATAATGCTCAGAATTTCACAAAAATGCTACCCACTCTGCAGCCACGTGTTCTTTTCTCTTGTGGAATAGAATTCTAGAATCTTATTAGTGCTGAGTTGGAGTCCTAATTCTGCCACCTCCTAGCTGTGTGGCCTTAGCCAGGCCACTTAACACCCCTAAGCCTGTTCCCTCCTTCACGACGTGGTTCTAACAAGCTGCAGGGTCATACTGAAGACAAGAGATCATAAACATATCCTATCTGATTCACAGAGGTACTCAGAAATGGCAGCTAGCATTTTTTTTTCTACCAGAGCATAAGCTTTTATTCACGATTCTATCACCAGCAACTAGCAAGGTGCTCGGTAAATGTTTGTGGCAGTAATTATTGCTTAACAGAGTGGCTGATTGAATCAACTAATGAAGTAATGAACAGATGAACAGACCTTAAGCATTATCAAGCAAACCTCCCATCCAATTCAGAGTGGGTCTTTGAGAGCACTCCTGAAGGGTGGCCATTTGGTGTTCAATGGAGCATGCTCACCAGCTTATTACCACCTACTTGAGGAAGCATATAATTAGAAAGACAGGCATGGGATTGCACAGAAATGTCACCATGGTTCACCAACCACCTGTCTTTGATGATTCTGGCCTCCTGCACTGTGGGGCACATAGTAGGTCCTCATTCTTTCAACCTTCGAACAAACATTTCTCATGGGCCTTGTTTACTGAGCTAGGTAAACTCTGGATTCAGGCTGATGATGCTGAGGCAGCCCTGTCTCTAGAAGCTTATGTTTTAGCCAGAGACAGACCTTAATAACCAAGTGAATAATTAACTATTTAACAGCAATTATAACAAGCACATCCAAAGAGAAATAAAGAGTACTGTAGAGGAAGGGTAACCGGGAATCTTAGCACTCTGGAAGGTGGGCCAGAGATTGGCAGAGGAAGATGGCAGAGGAGTAGGGGACCCTAGTTTTGTCTGGTCCCTGGAATTGAGCTAGTTAGTTATGAAATCATGCTGAACACCTGTGAACTCTACTCAGAGATCTAAGAAAAGAATCGCTGCAACTCTACAAATAGAAAAGCAACCGCTTTTTGCAAGTGTGCAATTCTCTGGGGTCATTGTTGCTATTTTAGTATTTTGTTCCCTCGTTCATCTATTCTTCTCTGGAAAGAATGACAGGACAGGACACCGTCTTTGGGGTGATCCGTGGTGGACGTTTTGAGGGCAGCTGACCCGCAGCCTGCACGCCCCGGACCGCCTCCTGTGGAAGCCTGAGCCGGCCGTCTTTCTCCCTTTGTCTCATAACCATGTCCACCAACAAGAATGCTAATTCACCAGCTACCCGCCTTAACAGATTCAAGAACAAGGGGAAAGACGGTACAGAAATGAGGCGGCGCCGAATAGAAGTTAATGAGGAGCTGAGGAAAGCTAAGAAGGATGACCAGATGCTGAAAAGGAGAAACGTAAGCTCGTTTCCTGATGATGCTACCTCTCCACTGCAGGAAACCCACAACAACCAGGGCACTGTAAATTGGTCTCTTGATGACATTGTCAAAGGCATAAATAGCAATAATCTGGAAAGCCAGCTCCAGGCTACTCAAGCTGCTAGGAAACTGCTTTCTAGGGAAAAACAGCCCCCCATAGACAACATAATCCGGGCTGGTTTGATTCCAAAATTTGTGTCCTTCTTGGGCAGAACTGATTGTAGTCCCACTCAGTTTGAATCCGCTTGGGCTCTCACTAACATTGCTTCTGGGACATCAGAACAGACCAAGGCTGTGGTAGATGGAGATACTATCCCAGCATTCATTTCTCTGTTGGTATCTTCCCATGCCCACATCAGTGAACAAGCTGTATGGGCTCTAGGAAACATTGCAGGTGATGGTTCAGTTTTTCGAGACTTGGTTATCAAGTACAGTGCAGTTGACCCACTATTGGCTCTCCTTGCAGTTCCTGATATGTGATCTTTAACATGTGGTTACTTATGTAACCTTACTTGGACACTTTCAAACCTTTGTCGCAACAAGAATCCTGCACCCCCATTAGATGCTGTTGAGCAGATTCTTCCTACTTTAGTTCGTCTCCTGCATCATGATGATCCAGAAGTATTGGCAGATACCTGCTGGGCCATTTCCTACCTTACTGATGGTCCAAATGAACGGACTGAAATGGTTGTGAAAACAGGAGTTTTCACTGTGCCCTGGCTTGTGAAGCTTCTAGGAGCTACTGAATTGCCCATTGTGACTCGAGCGCCAAGAGCCATAAGAAATATTGTCACTGGAACAGAGAAAGACATGTATCATATGACCTCACTGATATGAGGAATTCTTAATCGCAGGAAACAAACTGAGGGTTGCTGGAGTGGGGGGTGGGGTGGGAGGGATGGGGTGACTGGGTGATAGACACTGGGGAGGGTATGTGCTCTGGTAAGCGCTGTGAATTGTGCAAGACTGTTGAATCTCAGATCTGTACCTCTGAAACAAATAATGCAATATATGTTAAGAAAAAAAAAAAGAAGAAGAAGAAGAAGGTAGCGGGAGGGGAAGAATGAAGCGGGAGAAATCGGAGGGGTAGACGAACCATGAGAGACGATGGACTCTGAAAAACAAACTGAGGGTTCTAGAGGGGAGGGGGGTTGGAGGATGGGTAAGCCTGGTGATGGGTATTGAGGAGGGCACATTCTGCATGGAGCACTGGGTGTTATGCACAAACAATGAATCATGGAACACTACATCTAAAACTAATGATGTAATGTATGGGGATTAACATAAGAATAAAAAAAAAAGAAATATTGTCACTGGGACAGATGAACAGACTCAGGTTGTAATAGATGCAGGAGCACTTGCTGTTTTTCCCAGCCTCCTAACGAACCCCAAAACTAATATTCAGAAGGAAGCTACGTGGACAATGTCACACATCACAGCTGGTCGCCAGGACCAGATACAGCAAGTTGTGAATCATGGATTAGTCCCATTCCTCATTGGTGTTCTCTCTAAGGCAGACTTTAAGACACAAAGGAAGCTGTCTGGGCTGTGACCAACTATACAAGTGGTGGGACAGTTGAACAGATTGTATACCTCATTCATTGTGGCATAATAGAACCATTGATGAACCTCTTAACTGCAAAAGATACCAAAATTATTCTGGTTATTCTAGATGCCATTTCAAACATCTTTCAGGCTGCTGAGAAACTAGGTGAAACCGAGAAACTTAGTATAATGATGGAAGAATGTGGAGGTTTGGACAAAATGGAAGCTCTACAAAACCATGAAAATGAGTCTATGTACAAAGCTTCATTAAACTTGATTGAGAAGTGTTTCTCTGTAGAGGAAGAGGGAGATCAGAATGTTGTGCCAGAAACTACCTCTGAAGGCTATACATTCCAAGTTCAGGATGGCACTCCCGGGACTTTTAGCTTTTAGATTGTACAGCTGAGGCGGAAAGTTGTTTGTTGTGTACTCTGTTTGGTAGAAGTTTGTCTTACTGTTTCTCTACTAAGAACCCTTTTTAAATGTTTTGTTATTGTAGCACTTTTTACAACGAAACTACCTGACCAGTTCCAAAGTGTACAAACTGTATGAAGCTCCTCCTCTCAGTGGGTTTCTTATTTCTATGTGGAATCTCCTCTCTTGCAGTGTCCTGTAAATAAAGATTAAATTCCACTCTTTTCTTAAAAAAAAAAAAAAAAAAGAATGACAAGACGGAAAAACTCACCTTAAAAAAGAGAATTCCTAGGAGGCAGTATTGACGGGCGGGACCTAATCAGTATGGACATAAGTAAGATGACGGGACTAGAGTTCAGAATAGCGATTATAAAGATACTAGCTGGGCTTGAAAAAAGCATAGAAGACACTAAGAATCCCTTTTTGGGGAAATAAAAGGACTAAAATCTAATCAGGTGGAAGGTGGGCCAGAGATTTGATTGAAGAAGCACTGGGGATAGGAAAGGAAGGAATGAGGGAAGGAGGGGCGAACGTATTTTTTAATATACTGGGAAAGTCACTCTTTTTTTTTTTTTATTCTTATGTTAATCCCCATACATTACATCATTAGTTTTAGATGTAGTGTTCCATGATTCATTGTTTGTGCATAACACCCAGTGCTCCATGCAGAATGTGCCCTCCTCAATACCCACCACCAGGCTAACCCATCCTCCCACCCCCCTCCCCTCTAGAACCCTCAGTTTGTTTTTCAGAGTCCATCGTCTCTCATGGTTCGTCTACCCCTCCGATTTCCCCCGCTTCATTCTTCCCCTTCTGCTATCTTCTTCTTCTTCTTCTTTTTTTTTTTCCTTAACATATATTGCATTATTTGTTTCAGAGGTACAGATCTGAGACTCAACAGTCTTGCACAATTCACAGCGCTTACCAGAGCACATACCCTCCCCAGTGTCTATCACAGTCACCCCATCCCTCCCACCCCACCCCCCACTCCAGCAACCCTCAGTTTGTTTCCTGCGATTAAGAATTCCTCATATCAGTGAGGTCATATGATACATGTCTTTCTCTGGTTGACTTATTTCGCTCAACATAATACCCTCCAGTTCCATCCACGTCGTTGCAAATGGCAAGATCTCATTCCTTTTGATGGCTGCATAATATTCCATTGTATATATACACCACATCTTCTTTATCCATTCATCTGTCGATGGACATCTTGGCTCTTTCCACAGTTTGGCTATTGTGGACATTGCTGCTATAAACATCGGGGTGCACGTACCCTTTCGGATCCCTACTGGGAAAGTCACTCTTAATCCTTCCTGAAAACCACCATTCATGTTAGGGCTCTTTGTCACAAATCAACGATTATTCATAGATTTGTGAAACATAAACGAGCCCAGGCTCAATTCCTCAGCCTGCTATTTACACTTTTGGCAAATGACTCCACTCTCCCGAGCTCAGATTCCTTACCTGTAACATGAGGAGGGTAAAAAGTAGCTACTGTCTGGGATTCTATGGAAATTAAATGCAAGAAATTCTAAAGCACTTAGCCCGGTGTCATCACATGGCCAGCAAAGTGGTATCCTTGTTACTATCATAATTAATGTCCAACTGCTTCTCATTCAGGTGCGGAAGCTGAAGCTCAGAGCAATTAAAGACATAGATAAAATCATTCAGCCAACCCAAGGCAGAAGTGACACCCAGCCGCAGGTCTCCCTAAGCCAATCCTCTTGACAGAAAATGATATTACTTCATGCTTTTTAAATCTCATAATCAGAAATAAAACATATATGTGTACTAACAATAATGCTTTCCTTGGGGTCAGGCACTGATCACGTGGAAATTTCAGAGGGTGAGCTCTAGGTTGGGAAGAAAAACATCTTCACTTTTTGCATAATTAACTCACAGGTCTTTCGCGGGCAATGTTGTGGATCCAGGGCTGTTTTGAATGCTGAATGGGATGCAGAGTCTCAGACGGGCCTCTTTCCTCCCAGGTTTTACAGTCTTGTTGAATTTCCCCCTCAAAGAGCCAACAACATGGATTCTTTCAGGTGGGAGATTTAAGACTTGAAGGGGATATTTCCAAACATTCTCCGAGACCACGGCTCAGATATTTCTGGTCACTTCTTTAGAGGAAACCTTTACTTCTGACCGACGACTCACTTTAGAACTCATCCATGTTACTAAAACCAACAAAATAATTTCAACGTGGATGCTGTCAGACATGTCAGTGGCATTTAACCTTCAGTATGTCAGGACATTGCCCGTCACAGGAAAGTAATTCCTCTCAACTTATTAATAACCTAGTAATAGAAACTAATTATAGGTAGGTGAATAGAAACAGGCATTCTGAACCAAATAAACACCTTCATGTTAGCCAGACTTTCTGAGACTATCACACACTAACATCTATTCATTGGCCTTTCAATAAACAGTTCTTGAGCACCTACTAATAATAGCCAACCTTAAAGAGGGCTTACTGTGGGGCGCCTGGGCGGCTCAGTTGGTTAAGCGACTGCCTTCGGCTCAGGTCATGATCCTGGAGTCCCGGGATCGAGTCCCGCATCGGGTTCCCTGCTCGGCAGGGAGTCTGCCTCTCTCTCTGACCCTCCCCCCTCTCATGCTCTCCATCTCATTCTCTCTCTCAAATAAATAAAATAAAATCTTTAAAAAAAAAAAAAAAAAAAAGAGGGCTTACTGTGACCAGACCTTTATGTAAACTTTATAACATCCCTACGAGGGGGGGTACTAGTATTATCCCCATTTGACAGATAAGAAAACCAAGTCATAGAGAGCTCAAGTAATATCCCCAAGGCCACACAGCTATCAAGTAGTAGCATTAGGCTCTCCCAGGGAGTTTGGTGCCAGAGTCCCTGCTATTAACCACCATGCTGTATTGCTTCTGAGAAGCAAGAATTCTCTGGATGTTGTGAGAGATGCACAGACAAGTAATCTCACCTTGAGACATTCACAGTGCCGTGACAAAGTCTGGCACACCAAGGTTGACAATAGGAGGACACAAGTGAACAAATATTGAGCACTTACCATGTACAAGGCCCAGGACCGGCTCCTCACAATACATCCTAATACATCATTTATCCCCACAACAACTCCATGAAGGGTAATTGTTTGCAATAAGGCAAATAGTGAGAATGTGAGAAAGGCAGGAATTTAGAGATGTTGGATGACCAGACCCAGGTCAAGCAGTTTGAGAGGGGTGTGGGGATGGGAGCCAGAATTCATGGTCAATTCCATCCCTCTTGGAATCACACATGCTTTCCACTTCACCCCGATATCTGCTACTTTACAATTCTCACGATGGCCAAGGGCATCTCTAAAGTACTTTTGGACACAGATGAGACAGTGGTTTGCTCTACCTGGGTAAGACCAGGAAGGTTCCAGGGAGAAACTGGCCTAACAATGGGATTGAGAAGGAGTATTAGGACAGTGAGAGACTGCAGTGGAATGTTCTAGACTGAAAATAAATATGGTGTGTTCACGAAAACACAAAGATGTGAAAGAGTTTGGCATGCTCGGGAGCAAGAGCTGGTGTGGGGTAGTTTCAGTGTGGGTTAGAGTGGTGGGGAAGTGGGGAACATAAGACTGGGAATGTTTGGGGAGCCAAATATTGAGGAGCTTTGCAGGACACCCCACATGGCGTTTATACTGGAGGCCTATGAGAGCTGACTCACAGCTTCCCCCTGTGGTCAAAGCCTCTAGACAAGAGATAACTGTGAATATTTTTATGGTTTTGCTCTCTTTCATCTAATTAACTAATTCTACACAGAAAATATTTTGCAGAATTTTTGGAGAGAGCTTTTGTTCAAGCATAATTTTCCAAGAGCCACAAAGACTGTCACTATGTCATATTTCTTTTTATAATCCCAATGCCTACATTATGCCTGCACAAGATTCATGCTTTATGAAAGATTGCTTAAATAAGTGGATGGATGGATGGATGGATGGATGGATGGATGGATGGATGGATGGATGGATGGATGGATGGATGAATGGATAAATGGATGAATGGATGGATGGATGGATGGATGGATGAATGGATGGAGAATGGACAGACAGATGGCTGGATGGATGGATGAATAGATAAACAATCTATTAAATAAATTAATGAGCAACTAAGCAAAGTAATGGCTTTATGGCCAAGGTGGCATTATATGTAGAATTACTAACAATTTACATATTCAATGTCAGCACCACCCATGTGCCTCTCTCCACAGTCCCCAAGGACTAGAATTCCTGTCACATGGAGCAATGTATTTCATCCTATAGCAAAGATAAGACTTAAACTGTAAATACTTTGAGGAATTCTTCAATGAATTTTTGATCAATTGTTGAAAATAAGAATAATAAATTCATACTAACATGTAAATGACTGATCTTGGATCATGTCCTGACAGAGTGCTGGGATAGGAAGGAATGCAGAGGATGAAGTCTCACTTTGTTAATTCCTTCTATTCCATCTGTAAGGAGTTTCAGAAGCTTCAGTCTTCACCAGATCTTACTTTACTATTCAAATATTCACCTTCACTTAAGAATGCTTTCTTTCAAAATTGGATGCTGGCAAAGACCTCCAGAATCTTGTCCACATCATTTATCCCATCACTCCCTAACATCAAGGGCCCTCTTTATTAATCAGGCCAACCTCTGCCTTTTGGCATAACCCATGTTGGTTCTCATCTCCCTTCCTTATCTCTGTCTTCCCCACCTCCTATGATGCTTTCCCCATCTCCCCATCCTTCAAAATCTCGCCTTATTTTCTCAACAATTTGTCCTTCCTAAAATTCCCACAGCAATAGGGAACAATACCAAAGCCCATTTTTTTCCCATTCATCCTTAACTATTTGTCATAGTCTTGGCTCCTTGATCTAGATTATAGGTGCAGTAAATTCTGCTAAAATAATGATAATATCTATGTTTATTGAGCATGCCCTTTATGCTCAGGCCCTGGATTTTGCACGCAATATATCTCATCCTAAGAGGTAAAAATTTGTGTGTCTATTGTGTAGATGAAGAATCCAAGGATCAAGAAGGATAAAATACAAGCCAAATAAATGCGCCCAACCCTGAAAACAAGCTCTTTTAGTTTCAACCCAGTTTCTTCTCCTAGTTGGTGTATCTACCAAATGATGAAAATATTCTGCTTTATCATTAGCTACCATATTTTAAACGGTAGCTCATTATGTACAAAACCTCTGTAAGTGCTTATTATTTTTTTTTATTTTTTTTTAAGATTTTATTTATTTATTTGACAGAAAGATAGAACAAGTAGGCAGAGCAGCAGGCAGAGGGAGAGGGAGAAGCAGACTCCCTGCTGAGCAGGGAGCCCGATGTGGGGCTCAATCCCAGGACTCTGGGATCATGACCTGAGCTGAAGGCAGACACTTAACTGACTGAGCCACCCAGGTGCCCCTGTAAGTGCTTTTTAAATTGGCTGTAGAGCATTCCACAGAAAGAATCTACGGATCAGGTTTTATTTAACCCTTATTACTGAAAATGGCATTTGCAGCTTTGTTTTTAAAATTATAAGGAGCAGAGCTCCGAAAAAAATGTAGGGTTTTTTTTCCTTATTTTGGATTATTTCCTTATAATCAATTCCCAGGAGCAGGATTATTGTGTCAGAGCATACGAAAGTTTTATGACTCAAAATACACATTTATCAATGCACAGTGGTGTGCACCAATGTACGATTTCCAGCTACCAGCAAATGTGTACATGTCCCAGGGCATCAGCAAAGGGCATTATCATTTTGCTTTCTTACAACTAGTGAAGCCAGACATGGTCTACTAATTTATCTGCTGTGAATTATCTCATCTAGTCCTTTATGGTGTCCCCCTTGGTATTCCGATTGCATTTTTATTCATTTGTACTAGTTCTTCATAAGATAGTGTAAATCCTATGCTGGGCACACTATCTATGCTAGACCTGAATTCATTCAGCTAATTAGACTCATTCTGGCAGTAAGCATGTGATGGTACACACACCCAGTGCATCACCATGCTAGCACTGGGGATACCCAAATGAAAAAGACATGGCTTCACATAACCCAGAGACTACCAAAGAAATAAAAATGTCTGATGGGTGGTCCTGTGGGATAAACTCTGAATTACAACTATAAGATATCTCTACCCAAAATGGGGAGATGGGACGTGAAAAGGGTCATGATTTTGAGGTGGTAGGGGCAGCCAGGGAGTGGTCTAAGACTTCAGAAGAGGTAGAATATGGACATCTTCCTTTCCATGGCATCTTCATGGAAGGGGCAAGTTTCCAGCTGGGCCTGAGGGACAGTGGGATTTTCTCTCTGGGGGGGAAGTAGAGAGGTGGGATTTCTGGCTGAGAAGCCTGTGAATCAAAGCCCAGAGCTGACATCACAGCTGCAAAAGCAAGCTCAGTGAGCAGAGGGGTGGCTGGTGCATCTGGGAAACATTTTCTGGATGAGGACCCATGAGACATTTGTTTGTTCACCAAGCAGTCTGGCCGCTATTGTGGGGGTCCATGAGAACCAGACCACTCAGATGAAAGTGGACATTTCTTTTCCAGAAGTTTCTCCTGGCCCTTTTTTAACCAACTAATGAGGAGCCTATTAAATTCTGATCCTCAAGGTTCTTAGTGTGACAGATATACTTTTCCCCAGGGCCTGGCTACTTGGACCAGGAAACTAAAAGAGATTCTTTGGCTGAGTCAGGGAAGGGTCCTAGAAAGATATCAGGATAAACTGCCACACACTCAAAGTCCTTTGCAAAGTGGGGTAAGTCACAAAACTGTATGATTAAAATCTCTGTTTAACAGGCATCCATCAGTCACCCATGGTCTAAAGTCAGCAAAGGCTTTCTCCTAGATTGGATCAATTCAGTTAAAAAAAGCTTTGACTCACATGTCTCAATAGATTTAAGTGTATAACTTGGGCATTCCTTAAATCCAGGCTGAGAGTCCCCTCTGAGCACCAGGAGATAACCCATCTTCATTGTCCTACTTCCCTAGTGCTGATCATTAGAGATCTAAACCCAGGAAATGGCTCATAGTCCATAGTGACAGGCACCCAAGGATCACCCAAAAAGGATGATGGTGAATTCTCTGGAATCGAAGGGAAGATTGTTCCCAGGCTACCAAAACAAGTTCCAGAGACACTAACACAGACTCTTAAGATCATAGTCCTCAGTAAAATGCTCATTGACTGGCCTAAAGGGCTCAGGATCCAGAACCAGAAGATCTCTCACTTGTCACTTGGCCATCAGGCAAGCCTTAGGGTCAAATGTTGAATGGGTATAAGAAACCCTTGGGGCATGTGCTTAGCATCTGACTCTAACCCAACTCCAGGCCTGTGGATACATTGATGGACTTGATGGTAGAACCCAGGAATCCCCACCCTGCACCAGCTACACTGGCCTCCTTTGCTATTTCTCAAACATACCTCCCACCTCCAGGCCTTTGCACTAGCTGTTTGCCCACCAGGAATACTCTTTCCCTAGACATCCAAATGGCTCCCTCCTTGACTTCATGTTGGTCTCTGCTGCCTCCTCCAGTGGGCTTCCCTGACTACCTCATATGAAAGAGCAGCCTTTCACCCTTCTTTTCGCAGACTAGACTCTTCCTAGAGCACATAACCACCTGAAACACTAACCAAGGTTAAGCTCCATGACAGCAGGGACCCGTCTTATCGTTCCACTGCTATGAACCAAGCACCCAAAACAGAGCCTGGCACGTAGCTTTCCATGATTACTTGTAACTTCATCAATTCTCATAAGAGCTCCAAGGTGTCCCAAAGGCTAGTCATTGAACCACACTTGGGAAGCTGCCAGCCTTACTTCCTCAAGCCAAATTTCAGTCCTTCAAGTGGCTCCATCCCACTTCATCGAGACAGTGTGTTTTGCTCAGCTCCTTTCTTGCTCTACTTCTCTATCAAGCCTGGAGCCCCAGAGGAGAATTACAGATCTCGGGAGATGACACATGGATCTTACCCAAACCTCTCAGAAAAATGAACATCGGAGGGTCCAATGGCTCATCTAATGTCACGTGGGTACTATGTGAGCGTCAGAGCCGGGACGAAGGACCCGGGCATCCGGATTCCCACCACATTGCTCCTCCTCTCTCCCTGAGAGGCAAATTTGAGAAAGTTTGAGAAGGAAGGCGTGTGTACTGCTAACGGGGAAGAGAACTTCTTTAAGGAAGCAGACAGAATAAAGGAGGAAGGCCGCAAGTTGAACTAGGAAGAAATGCAAGGCCTTGCCATCATAATCAGTTGTGGAGCGGGTACCCTGGTAGTGGAGAGATTCAGGTGGCCCCAATCTGTGCAGCTCCAGGACCGGCGGTCCAAGACCTCGCCAGTCCCAGGGCGCCACAGGTAAACCACAGTGACTGCAGCCAGCAGAACCAACCACATCCGACCCTGCCTTGGGTCCGAACACGTGCAGCAGGACTGAAAGAAAGAACGCAAAGGGCACAGGGGGTAGGAAAAAGAAAAGCCCCCTTGAACAGGGAGTCCAGTTAGGAAACTAGCCAAGAGCACAACGGACACAAGAAAACATAATAGACATGAAAACCCAGCAGAAAAAAAAAAAAAAAAAAAAAATGGCAAAGAAAAGTAAGTTGATGAAAAATAAATGCAATCCCAAAACACAACAAAACATTTTTTAAAAGTTTATTTTACCTAGAATTAATGGCAGGAAAATCCCATAAACGTGGTGCAAAATGTTTAATGCCCCATTGAATGCCAATATTATGCCATTCATCTGTCCTTGCAGGTGTATTATTTCTAGTCCCCAGGATGAAAAGAAAAGTTGCTTTCCACATCTTTTATAGTACTTAAAAATACATATTTCCAGGGCTTTATTGCCAAGGGTCCCGCTTTCTTCCAGAACCCACAATAACTAATCATGTTACTGCCACCGAGTCTAGGAATTGGAATTAATAGTTGGTGGGAGGGTTTGCTTCCATCCTATGAGTGATCTTTGCTTTAACGACCCTTAGAGTTAGTGATTTCTCCTAAATATTTATTTCTCCCTGAGGGAAAGATTTCTCTAAGAACTTTCTCTCTGCCCTAAATATCCACAATTCTCGATCTGTTTTTCTTCTATTTGTCCACTTAGAGTTTTTGCTGGAATCAATTTTATTAATTTCCTTCTGAAAATTAGCAAGTCAGAGTAAATCACAGGAGCCTTTTCCTTTCTACCATGTGAATGAGCCTCCCTCCACTTTCTGGGTTTTTCTCTCAACCCCAGGTAACCAAGGCCTAGATTGATTCTGTATTTACCTCGTTTTTCTCCAGAATATCTCTTCAAATTAAAAATAAATAAGAAGAGGAAGAAGAAAGAGACAGAGACAAAAAGAAAGAAAGAGGGAGGGAGGGAAGGAAAAGGTAAACTAAACAAAAATTACTGCAATTTACATTGCAATTAACAGCTACGCTCACAGCATTTTTCTAAAAGGCACCTTTAGATTCAGAAGACTTCTTTCATGATAAAGGACATTATCCAGCATTGCCTCTGGATCCTTCTGGACCACCATCAAATTCACCATGATGTAGAAACTTCTGGTCTCACCAGCCTTCTTCAAGGACTCCTGTTCAAATTATTAGATTAACTAAGCCACCATCAAAATCCTGTTTCAAAGCCGATGATGACCACAGGATCTGTGGATCCACCAACTTGGGGAGGTCATTTAAACTTTCTGCATTGGCAAGTTCGTCCTCTGCAAAATAAAAGAGCTAGGCCAGATTATCTCTAAAATCCTTTTAAGCAGTCATATCCTGCTTGTATACTGTTTTCTCAACAAAACGATTTTCATTTGACTTTAAGAGAGCGCAATATTCAGCCATTATCAGGGAACTCTAGCTCACAATTGAAAAAGTCATAAAAATAAAATAAAATAATAAAGGCTTTACTAGCTGTAGAATCTGTTTCCAGAACCCCAAACCTGGAGATTCACTTGGAGGCACTCTCCACCATAGGTTTTCTCATTGGCCGTTCTCGTGGCAACCGGCTTGTTAACTGACTTTAATCACTTCTTTTCATAACAACCTTGAGACTCCTTAGAGCAAATTGCAATGGCCAAGCATGCTATCCAATTGGCTGTTAGGAAATCCAGATCTCAGGCCCCAGAGGAAAGGCCGACTCCTTAATTCCAGCCTGATGATGGGAAGGGAGTCATCAGGAGGTTAAGTGACTCCGGCAATGGGACAGGGCGAGCCAGCGTCTGCGACAGAATTCTGGACCCCGGGTGCTCACCTCTTCCGACGGCATTCAGTTCCCCCAGCCACATCTCTTCCCTGAATGCTTTTTAATCTGGCATGATCCACAAATAAAGGAAATTGTGGTTTTCACATCACGATTGAGGTTATTTTTCCGCTGTGAATAATAAATGCAGAGTGACCCATGCAACGCTTCAAAACGTTCCCTTTCCAGCCTGCATTGTTTATTCCTGGTGCTTTCAACAGTTTTTATTTCAAGATGTCCGTTTTTAACGCGTCTGCATAATTCTGCATTTTATTTCAGGACTCTCTGTCATAACCATTCATTTCCCCCTTACCAGCTAAGCTGCTGAAAAAGAAAACTGTGTTTCGAGGCCAGTCCAATCCTACAAGTTAAACGCTGGCAGGATCCCTCTTCCTTCTCTCCCCTGGGAGGATTAATTTGCTTCTTTTTTATTCTCAAAGTTTTATGATTCCAAATAAAGGATATAATGGTGCCATTGAGAGTTGGGGAAATGTGGAAGATAAATAGTCTATGTGGGAACTGCTTAAAACGAGAATCGAAGTTTCGGGAAAGGGGGTGGGAGAAGCAGAGCTGGGTTTATCATGTGAGTGTGGCCCATTAATGATAAAGGAAATTTCCTCCTTCTAATGAGTCTTGCCTTTATGGACTGAAGTGAGGGCGAATGGCTCCATTTGTGTCATAAATGTAAAGAAGCTGAAATCGTACTCCCAAGAATGTAATCTGTTTAATTTTGAAGTTGGGGCAGCAGTCGTTAAAATGCACGTTTTGTTTTTTTTTTTTTTTTCTGGGACCTGCAACAAGAAGGAGTCTGGGCTTTTAATCTCGGTTTCATTGCCTGAACACTGACACGTTTAAGAAACATTCTAAAATCATCTGCAGGAAAGTAATTGACCAAGGGGAGTGATTTGAATAACTTCTTTTGGTCAAGTTCACCCTAATTACCCTCCCAACTAGGGGGGAGCCATCTGGGTGACGATCCATTAATACCACTGTTTCAAGAGCCCAATTCCCCATCAAAGAACTTTTCTGAAGGGCACTTTGGAATTTTACAGAATAAATTGGGCAAATGTTATTAACCTCCAGGAGCTTATAATTAAGGTCCATGCAGTAGACATTTATTGACGAAGCACTGTGTGCAAAGTGGAGAAGCAGGGCCAACGCGGGCATGATTCCTGTCCTCACGGAGCACACGGGCCGTGGACAGGAAGGTAGGCCCCTTCGTTACTGCACCGTCACACTCTGAGCCCAGGGATCCTTCTGCTGCAGACGGTTCACAGCACATCTGAAGGGGCATAGAGGAGCCGAGAGATAAAACACTGATTTAATGCACTTCCCATCCCACGTTGCTCACATGCTCCTCTGGCTCCCCTTCCTATCTTGAATAGAATCCAATCCCCTAACCATGACCTTCAGAGTCCTGCATGCCCTTGGCCCTCCCTGGTTATCTGATTGGATCTCTCGCCAGCCCCCTTCCCCCCACTTGGCTCACACCCTTCCCTCCCCCCAGGCCTCCTGGTGTTTGTCAACCAATCCAAACCTGATCCTGTCCTCGGGGGGAGGGGGAGAGGGAGGGGACCCCCCCACACACACCAAATGGAGCATCAGCCTCTGAGCCACGGGGCTGTCCCATACTGTCCCCATCTCAGCTCCCTCCTCCGTAAAGCTTTCCTGGACCACCCAATTTAAATCAGGCCCCTCTTCACCTCCACTCTGTCCCTTCACTCTGTTTCACTCTCTCATGGCTTTTATTACTCCCAGAAATGCGCATCTTTATTCATGGATTTACATATTTATTGTCTGTCTCTCCCCTTGCCCTACCCAGAACGCAGGTCCACAAGAACGGGACTTTTCTGAGTTATTTACTGCAGTATCTTTTGCACCAGGGAAGTCAGTGCCAGGCACTCGGTTAATATTAGGTAAATCAATCAATCAGTCAATCAGTGAAGATAAAAAGATCAAAGATAGGTCATTCTTAGCAGGGTGGGGGGCAAGGAGCAATGCACAAGACAGGGGTGAAGTTGGGGCGGGGAGAGCACAAGGGTGCCTGAGGGGAACTAACAGAAATATGACTCAGCAGGTAGGCGGTGGCCTCAATAGCTGCAATTCGGTCTTCAGACTTTCAGACACGTGGCTTCTGACAATCACAGTGGAAGATAGCAATGAATTTGGGGGGTCTCTGCCCCACCTCCCTTCCCCTCAAAATGTGCACTTTTGATAAAGTGCATGCATCTCGGCATTATTTTCCTGGCACCTCCCTTAAGTATCTGCTGAAATGTTGCTCCCTCCAGCAACGGAGCACCCATCTCTCCTGCCAGGCTTTGCATTACTCTCGCGGAGGAAAGAGACCCTCGAGATAAACGGAGAGACCTGAGAAGAACCACTTGTTCCTAAGCACGAGGGAGAGAGGCTGTAACTTTAAGATGTGTGGTTTCTGTCCTCTGCACCATGGCGGACAAGCCCATCTTTAAGTGTATCCAAAAATGTCAGCTGTCACATTTAAGGGCAGACATCCAGCCCCAGTCAGCCCGCAAAGGTGGGTGTGTTATCAGAAGGCCATCACAGAGCACTTAATGGACCTCCACTCCTGAATAAACACGGCAGGGGGATGTGGGGTGCAGCCTTACGTCCTGGTTGTTTGTGTGTTCCTGTCAGACTAGTCAGTTTCATTGGCCTGTGACATTACATTGACTTCCTGGAATATGAGATTGTACAGATCTGCCTTTGTGGGTACCGGTGGCTCAAGTGGGAACGGGTTAAGGAATCGCAACTCAGAGCCTGTATATAAAGTCCACAGCACAGGGAGATGGCCAGGGCTCCGCTCGGACCCAGGGAGATTTATCTTCCCTGGGTTAGACCATGACCCTGTGCTCCCTCACCCCCCTTTCACACCAATAACAATGTTATCTCACTGCCTAAAGGGCCCACGAGGTCTTATTGGAGGCCCTCTGAAATCTGGAGCCAGATTATTCTCCAAGGGTTTAAGTGACATTTTAATTGCACTGGTCACTGTAAGGCACCATGTTAACTCCTTCAGGGGAAAGTGAACAGCTTCACAAAGACAGGCTCCATGTGGAAGAACCTGAGATCCTGGTTTTTGACACCCAAGTCTAAATGTCCGGCTGATCCAAGAGCACTGAATTCATGTCTCCATGGTCCCTCAGCCAGACTAGCTGAGAGGGAGGCAAACAATGTGTCTACACTTGGGACGGAGGGCCTCCCAGCTGCCCTGGTGTCTGCCATACCCCAATTGTAGACCCCTTCTTGGCTTAAGTCTTGGTGCCCCTCACGCCACCTGATTGGGTCCATCTGATGGTCATTACTCCTTCACGTGAGCAAATCGGGTCAAGTTTTAGATATCACCAGGGGTTACCCTGAGTGTGCTAGCATTCTTCCAGTCCAGAGAACCTGGATCCACGAGAAACTTTTCAATGCCCCTTGACTCTCTTCCCTCTGTGTGTTGTGAGATCCCCACTCCAGACCCCCAGAGTGGCAGTAACAACTAAACAGGTCTTGTCACAAACATGACATGCCCCGCACTTTCCGATCTCTTTGCTTGTGTGCATCCCCTTCTGCCAAGCAGCAAGGAAGGCCTCCTCCTCATACCCAGCGGGATCACTGTATCCACCCCAAAGATTCCTCACTTCTGTGGCGACTCCTTATTTAGAAGAAACTCTCTCTCTCTATCTTTTTTTAAGAATTTTATTTATTTGAGAGAGAGAGAGAGTGCATGCACAAGAGAGAGGATCACAGGGAGAGGGAGAAGCAGACTCCCCGCTGAGCAGGGAGCCAGAAGCGGGGCTCAATCCCAGGACCCTGAGATCACGACCTGAGCTGAAGGCAGATGCTTAACTGACTGAGCCACCCAGATGCCCCTATAGGAGGCTCTCTTTAGAGTCTCCTAAAGGAGTGGAAGATGGTCCATTTTGGTTGGAATCCTGGGTTCCAAGGATGTTGGAGGAACAGGCCCTTTTACTTCCCTTGATCAGCTCTGCCCGCAGTTTCCTTCCCCGTGCCTTGTTCTCTCTGGATGGCATGCAAATCCCAGCACACAAAGTGATGCTGCCCATGTCTAAGAGAGTCAAGATGCCTGCTCCCATTTTTCTTGAAATACAGCCTTCAAGCCTATCTCTCTTTGCCTCCATTTCCAAGAGAGCAGTATTTCTCTACTGAAAACAAGGGTATGAGCATATAATAAAAAGCATCTGACCCTCTGCTTCTATCAGGGAGTTAAAAGGGCATGGTGGGGACTTGGGTTCACTGGGGAAAACTCTTCCCCTTCAAAATGAGCAGAGAGTCCCAGCCAACTGATACCAAACAGGAAAAGAAAAAAAAAATTTTTAAGAAAACCCTTAAACCCATTTTAGGAGAAATCTCCTGAAGTACAGATACTAATTTAAATCTAAAAGCATACAAAGAAAAAAACAACGTGGGCCAGTGTGCAAGCGCTGCCTCAGATGGATGCTAATAGGGTATGAATTTAAGTTAGCATTTCCTGGAATATATGTTAGGGTATTGTAGATTTCTCAGATGCTTTAGTTTCCATAGTCCTAGAAGTCTAGAAAACGGTGATCTGAATAATGTGAAACAAATTCTGTCTCAATCTCTCCTCCTTACTAATGTGCACTGTGAATTTCTGAGAAGGAGAACAAGGGACAAAGTTACCTAAATATGGATGACCAGGACACCCTTTCTTTGAGGACCGGCTCAAGGGACTGATAAGCCACAGAACAAGCATGGGGGTACCTGCCTACAGAAAAGGGGTCTCAGAAGCTGCCCATGCTGCTCAAATTGCCAGCCTTTGTCCTGGGGCACAAAAGAAGGCTTTGTAGTCTGTAGAAGGCCCCGTACAGCTCCTGGGGAGCCTGGACTGAAGTGTAAGGACAAAGCCCTTTCTGGTAATAAAGCATTTGCTGGGCCATGCACATCTGCCTCCTTTGGGGGCCTCAAAGTGTGACCCCCAGTAAGTCTTTCCTTCTTATCATAACAAACATTACGTGCGGGGAAGAAATAGACATGCAAAGACACGCGTCTCTTCTTGGAAAATTTTAAGAACAAGAAGGCAGAGGTTCAAGATCACTGCTTTAACCAAGGTTAGTGCAGACTGCCATAGGAATAAAGGAGAAGCACCCGTGTTTGAGAATCAATAAAGATATCAAGAGCTTACCAGCTGCTCAAGCACAGCAGTGTTCCAAGCGAAGAAATGCCGTACACCAATGGTTCTCAACCAGGTACAATTTTGCTCCTCCAGAAGATATGTATTTGGCAATATCTGGATACAGTTTTGATTGTTGTAGTGGAGAAGGGGGTTGACTTGCTACTGGCATCTAGTGGGCAGAGGCCAGTGATATTGTTCAGCGCCCCACAATGCACAGAGCAGCCCAACGACAAAGATTTATCCGCCCCAAATGTCAAAATAGCACCAAGGCTGAGAAGCCCTGCCATGGGCAAAGCACAGTTTAACCGAGGGATCTGCAAGTGTCTGCCATTGCTATTTAGGGCTGTGGTGAGAGACCCACCTCCCTCTCCCACCACCCGCAGACTGTAAACTCCTCGAAGGCACTGACTCACCCTCTTCGTATTTACATTTCCAGGGCCTAGACTATGGTAAGTAGAAAATGAATGAATAAAATAGGTTTCCCAAGGAGCAAGGATGATAAGAATGACACAGAGAACACAGGTATATGAGGTTCCAGGAGCAGCCAGACATATCCCCATAACAGGGCAACTGAAACACCTGAAATGTGTTATCTCCAGCTTTGGAGGCCAGAAGTGTGAAATCAAGGGGTTGTCACAAGCCGTCCCTCCTGAAGGCTCTGAAGGAGAGTCTTTTTTTGTCTCTTCTGGTGACTCCAGGTTTTCCTTGGCTTGTGGAAGCATAAGTCCAATCTTGGCATTCGTCTTCCCCTAGGTCTTCACTTGGCCTTCTCCTCTGCATCTGTCTTCTCTTCTCTTTCTTACAAGGACATGCGCCACTGGATTTAGCATCCTCTCCATTAATCCAGGATGACCTGATCTCAAGATTCTTAACTGAATTACATCTGCAAAGACCTTTTTCCAAATCAGGTTACATTCACAGCTCCTGGGAGTATAGACTTGAACATAGCTTTTGGGGGGTGGGGCACCATTCAAGACACTCTGCCAGGGGGGCTACACAGCTGGAAGGTGGAAAAAGGGAAACGTGCATTGGAAGGGAAGAATGGGTCTGCCACCTGGATCATAATGTCTCCAAGGACTGGTCACTTCTGATTCCCACTTCAAAAAGACTCAAGATGAAATGTTAAGGGCATTTCATTGTGACATACAAAATATTTGCCTATAGAATATACGATATAAAATATTTTCAATGCTAAAAGAGGCTGTCAAAGAAAAAGCTGTGGGGAATCAACAAAACTCCTCTTAACTCCTATAATGTCCCTCAATTTCAAGTCCCTGAAATCTGCTCTGGGCAAAGATCCCATCTGTGCTATTGGTGGAAAGCCTCATTTTCCTGGGAATGGAGAGTAAAACTTGAGAAACTCTCTGAAAAGGTCTAGATGCCATAAAGTAGCTCAGTTTGAGCCCAGTCCCCAAAATAAGGAACACTGGGCCTCTGTTTTAAAATTGGCTCTGTCACTTTAAATTATCCCCACTTCTTGTCTTGACACAACCTCAAAAGCCTGCTGTTCAGACGCGGTTGCATCAAAGCTACATCAGTGGGAGAGGGGCGTATTTTTAAGTGACAGATCTAAGAAGCCAGCCCTCAGTGGTCTAAATGAGTATATTCTTTTAAAGATGAAAATGACTCCTGGAATACCTTGTAATCCAACATTTCTCAGTAAATCTTATGTAATAAATTCTCTGCGGGTCTGAAGACCTGGTCTTGGGATTGTCATGTGCATCCTGGAGCCATACTGGATGGAGAATTGAAATGAGTGTCTCTTAGGGCATGGGATTAAGGGTGCCTTTGATAGTGACCCCAAGACCATGTCACCCAGGGGAGCATGATTTTAGAGGAGAGGAGATGAATGGCCAATTTAACTGAGCTCCCCTCAGACCTCTAGTTGGTAAAGATGAGACTCTCCCATTTTCTAGAAATACTCTGGTTCCTTGTTCCTCCAAAGATGGAGGTTCAGTGGGAAGGTTTTCCACTCTGAATGGCTTTCAATGTAATAATACTTAATACTCCTTTTGGAAACAGTTTCCTCTTTTTCTGAATATTTTCATGGGACTGTAACCCATTTGTACATAAAATTGGTTGAAAGTGACATGTTGAAAAGTCCGGCAAACACTACAGCGCACTCTATTTTCAAGGAATATAAAATTGGGCTCTGTCTGACACCTTGAGTGCGCTTGTGAAAACAGAATGTCACATCTCAAAGAGTTATTCTTGATAGTTTTTAAAAAATGAAATAAAATAAACAGACCTCTCTAGGCAAACAGCCCCTTTGTACTCCAGTTTCCATGGAAATGCTGGCAATTGTAGTTTCATGGCATGGTCTTTTTCACTTGATTTTTAAAAGTCTGGTGTAGGCAGCTGACTTAGTGACCCACCAAATTCAGGAAATAATCTTTATCAAGGCAGCATATGATATTTTGATAGATCTTAAAGATAGTACCTACACTGCAGGCTTAGTTGAAGAAAAGAAGATCATAACTGGATACAATTGGAGGAAGTGGGATTCATTTTTTTTCCTGATCAATGCTTTATGATTCTCCATTTTATTCAATATCCTTACTTTGAAAATTCCTTGACTTAAAAGACCAAACATATATTATTTGGAATCTTCCCTACGGAAGAATTTCCAGTCATATATGTTGATACCTCCCTGTCCAGGAGGTGAAGCTTAACTTCCCTCCCCTTGAGAGCAGGAGGTAGAACATAGTGAGTCACTTCCAATGAATAGTGTGGAGAGGAATAAAGGCAACTTTATAGTGGGGAAAACTGGCGGACATTACATCAACCAAGTGATGAATGTTAGTATCCCCAACAGTAACTCATGTTGTCCTCCTGTCCTCCCTGACATGACGTGATTAGAAGGGTACTTCATCTCAGTAGAATTCTTCCCCCAAATGCAAAATCCCAATATAAATATACAAAAAAGAAAAAAGAAAAACAACAGATAAGCCCTAACTGAGGGACAGCCTATAAAATACTTGACCAGTAATCTTCAAAGTTGTCAAGATCATAAAAAACAAGGAAGGTGAGAGATTGTCATAGATTAGAGACTAAGGAGACATCACAATTAAATAAAAGCAATTTCCTGGATTCAATCTTATAATATGAAAAAAGGCCCTATGGGAAAACTAGTTAATTCCAAATAAAGTCTGTAGTTTAGTGAATAGAATGGTATCAATGTGAATTATTCAACAAATGAATCATGCTTACCAATTCAAGAAAGAGGAAAATAAGTAAGGAGTATATGGGAACTCTCTATACTATCTTTGCAACTCCCCTATAAATGTAAAATTATTTTAAAATTAAAAAGTGTACCTTAAAAATAAAACAAATTAGCGCACTTTCAAGATTAAAAAGAATAGGCCAAACCAAAGAAAATTAAAAATAAAAGAAAGTGCCATAATTTTGTATAATGAAGTGGACTCATTTCAAGATGACAATACTGAGATAGAATTAGAAAAGCAGAGAATTTTAAAAAAGAGAGAAAAGAAAAGTAGAGAATAAATATAAACACATAGACAATGAAGCTGGACACAAGGGCCTAAATCCTAAAGAAAAAAATCTGTATTGGTAAAGAATCCAAAACTAACAGGGAGATTATTTCCTATGGCCCAGGACCTGGGTCCTTAAACTATGATTGGACTCATGATCTTTGAGAAAGCTTTGTAAACGTGTAGATTCCTGGGGACCACTTTCTCAATTCTAAATCAGTGGAAATGAGGTAGGATCCAGTCATGCACATTTCACAGAGACACGGTTGCCTCTCTGTGGTAAAGTAGGTTGAAAGAAATGGAGTCTCTATCCACAACCTTTGAATCTTAGCTGGTAATGGACTTTGGCCAACACAACACAACAGAAGTGATTCTATGTAACTGTGATGATTAATTTTACTTAATTAATTAATTAACTTAATTAATTAATTTACTTACTCAACTTAAGTGGGCCCTTATCTGATGACCAATATCTTTGTAAGACACAAAGGAAAAGACACACAGAGGAGGTAATGTGAAGACAGAGCAGAGAGATCTGGCTACAAACCAAGGAATACCAACACCAGAAGCTGGAAGAGGCAAGGGATGGATTATTCCCTAGAACCTCCAGGGGGAATATGGCCTTGTGGAGACGCTGACTTCATATTTCTGGTCTCTAGAACTGTGAGAGAATAAATAAGTCTCTGTTGTTTTAAGACACCAAGTTTATGGTAATTTGTTACAGTCGCCATAGGAAACTATTAAAAAAGAAACAACAGGACCCAAATGGAGTCATTTGCTCCCCACAGCAGCAGATCAAGACTAACTTACCAGTTTCAACCTCTCCAGGAATGTGACCTTTTGACATTCAACCTGAAATTTCCTGATCAGCACTCGTGCAGACATCTGCACGTTATAAACCCTGCTCTTCGCTTCTCCCTGCCCCCCAAATTTGACCTGGCCTGAAACTATCCTTGCTTTTCTTTTGCTAGTAACATCCTTGCCCCACCCTCCTGCCCGTAAAAACCTTCCATTTTGTACAACTCCTGAGAGCATCTCTCTACTTGCTGGGTGGGATGCTGCACAGTTCATGAATTGCTTAATAAAGCCAATTAGATCTTCAAATTTACTCGCTTGAATTTTACTTTTTAACATAATGCAAACCCAAAGAGAAACATGAGCAAGAGAGGAGAAGAAGGAAAAATTAGAACCTTCTATTAGAGAAATGGAAGAAGTCCTGTGATGGCTGGAAAGTGGAGCTCCAGGTAGAAATTAGGGAGAAAGGGAAGAGTCAAGTTGGGTAGGAGGAGCCAACAGTGTCAGAAGTCTTCAAGGCCACAAGGGGGAGTTTGAACTTACCTGAGGACAACTAAAGGCTATTTCACAAGAAGGTGTAGGCACCAAGGCCTCCAGGAAGAAAGAATCACTAGAAACCGAGCATCACCCTCAGTCTGATTCACTCACTGAATCAAAGACATTAAGTGAAGAGCTTACCGACTAATGAGGAAGATGGATGTTAATAAAACAATAACATCAGGGAATGCATAGTGACAGGGTGAAATAAATCCTCTGAAAAGCAGAATTGGAGCCTGAGTTTCCCTCGGGCCCTGAACCAGAGCTCAAGAAGGGGCTCCCTGAGGAGCTTTACCACCACGTAGAGACACATCACATTTTTTTTCTTTTAAAACAAAAATTAAGGAGGGTGTGATATTGTGACTTATTAGAAGAAATATATATTTGGTCTTCATTCCCATTTCTGGCACAGGGCTCTTAAAGCCCTTGCAATTTCCTAAGTGATGACAGCGATAGAGGGGCCTTTTGTTACATTAACGGGTGACTTTTGGACCCCACCTAAGGATGGTCTTTGGCTGCCAGGGGAACCAACAATGTGACAAGGGGGTTGGAACTTGTATTCCCACCCCCGCTGACCTCTGGGGAGGGGAGAGGGGCTGGAGGTTGAATCAATCACAAATGGTCAAAGATTTAATCAGTTCTGTCTGTGTAATGAAGCCCCCCATATAAACCCAAAAGGACTGGGTTTGGAGAGTTTCCAGATTGGTGAACCTGAATGCATCCACGTGCCATTGTTCCAGGCCCCAAACTCCACTAAGATAGAAGCTCTTTCATGGAGGGGGTCACCCTATGTATCTCTTTCATCTGGTTTTGATTCATATCCTTTGTAATAAACCAGTCATCTAGTAAGGAAACAGGTTTCCTGACCTCTGTGAGCCACTCTAGCAAATTAATTGAGGCCCAATTAATTGAGGGGTTCAATACTACCTCTGATATGCAGCCAGTCAGTCAGAAACACAGGTAACAGCCTGGACTCGTGACTGGCATCTCAGTGAGGTCAGTCTTGTGGGACAGAGCCCTTGCCCTGGGGAATCCAATGCTGTCTCCAGGTAGATCGTGTTGAAATTGAGTTGAATAATAAGACACCCAGCTGGGGTCAGAGAACTGCTTAATGGCCTGGGAAGACCCACACTCACCCTTTGGAATCGGGTGCAGATCCTTTAGATGAAATGATGGAAGGACCACAGTATATTTAAGGATGAACACTTTTAAAACCAGGGTTCTATTTTAAAAGCACACTGCTACACATTTGTAGTTAGTAAGCTCCATTAGGATATCAGTATTATTAAACAGTACCATATTATTCTATAAATTGGGAAATTCAAGGTTTAGTTTCACTGAGAAACTTTATTTTCCAACTCCCGAACAGTAGGTGCCAGGCCTGCCACAATAACAATATTGAAAGTTTGGTCACCCCTCAATGAATTTGACCCTGAAGACAAGTGAAATGGGGAAAGTCTTCTGTATTGAAATAATTTGGCCCCAACATTCTTGTGATCTGAGGTACCAGGTAATTTTCCATGTAGATTTGGCCTGAAAATGCAAAGGAAAAGTTCAAACAGGGACACAGCGTCTCTTTGGCCTAACCCTGCAGGGATGATTGCCTCAACCATACATTTTTTTATTGTCCAGTTAAGTTTTGAGTAATTCAGCTGATGGGATTTTCAGCCCTGCCCATGGGCTGTGACTCATTCCACCATCAAATTAACAGCTCTTTTGGAAAATGTTTTTTCATGACTTGGCCAAAACTCCCCATGGCTTAATTTCATCCCCTTTCTTCCCAGAGAAATTCTTTGAACAAGTCCAATGATTGCACACTTCAGAAGAGCCTTTATGTCTAGCCATGGCAAATGCCTGACCAACGTATCGATTTCAGCTTCCCTCAGCACCCTTAGGCTGATGCCTTCACCTTCCCTTCCTATCTGCATATCAACTCTTTCTCCGTCGCTAAAGCAGATTTACGGTATCTTGAATCATCCAATTCATGGGATTAAAAGTTATTTTGCAGAAGGAAAAGATGCACAGAAGGCCAAGTCAGGATGCTTGCATTCTCCCTCTGTTCTTCTAAGAACAGTGAGATGTTAGCCAAATTGCTTTCCCACTTGGCTTCTTCATCTGTAAAATTCTGAGACCAGAATGAATAACATTATGGTCATGACCTTCTACCTCTAAAACTGAAGAGTTTGGTCTACTCAGATCAATATGAAACTATAAAAAGTTTGCCTACAAAAGTCAAGCAACAGGTGTTGCATGATACTGGGTTGAGTGAGAACACTTTGATGCAGAGGTACAGAGTCCAGGCCACTAGATAGAAAGGATGTGTGCACAGTGCATTAGGCAACAATTTTCTCAGTAGCAATGCCTAACAAGCCAGCCCAAAAGTAAGTGGCTACCATCAATAAGCACATATCCTCATGTTCATGGATCCATAGATGGAGCGACTCTGCTTTGTGCCTTGGGTGAATTGGATTTGGCTTCAGGTAACATTCAGGCCCAGTTCACCTCTCTCACGCACATGGGGCATACTCTTCCCATGGTGGTTACTGGAGCCAAGAGCCAAGCCAAACTACACAAACACATTTAAAGTCTCTGCTTATATTTTCTCCTCTAACATTCCATTGGCCAAAATATGCCATGTGGCCAAGCTCAAAATCCAAGGGGCTAATCAGTCTATTCTGCCCACAGTGGGAGGGGGAGAAAAGTGAATATTGCTGAACGATCATTTAAACCATCACATACAGATCTCCTGCTCCCACTATCTTTTTGACACAGGCTAAAGATTTGAGTTGACTTCAAGATCAAATAAGACCAGTTTCTGGAATGCACATTTTTGGAGAAAAAGAAAGTCTTTAAAAGGTAATTTACTATCTTACAATTTTCATGAGACCAAAATCAAGCTGTTCTGCGACTATGGATAATTACGTAATAAGAGAATCTGATGAGCACTGATTCTGTGCCCGGCTCCACTCCAGGTTTTTTTTCCACTCATTCACTTATTTAAAGGAACTATCATTTAAACACCTCAGATTGATCTCTTACCTCATATAGAATACCCTGAACAAACTGATCCTAAAAGAATTATCTTTCCTATTCAGAGCATTCAAAAATGTTGGCCTAAAAACATTTTTCATTATTTGATCAGTTTAATCAGGATTCACTAAATATCTCTAAGTCTCAATTTTCCCAACAAAGCCTAAAATAAAATATTATTGATCACATGTTACAGATCAGGAAAGTGAAGATTAGAAAAGATTAAATGACTGCTGAAAAATAAAGGAGCAAATATATGAACCCAGATGCCCCTGATGCCAAAGCCCATGGCTTTCCTACAGTGCCATGTACCCTGAGGTAACACTGAAACAGTAAGTGTTTAATTAAAGTTTATAGAATAAAGAAAGAAGGGAGGGAAAATG
>NW_023270323.1:71925813-72141191 GCF_011800145.1 Mirounga leonina | reverse complement strand
GGAAGGAAGGAAGGAAGGAAGGAAGGAAGGAAGGAAGGAAGGAAGGAAGGAAGGAAGATAGATGGGAGGAAGGGAGGGATAGAGGGTGGGAGGGAGGAAGGGAGGGAGGGAAGGAAGGGAGGGAGGGAAGGAAGGGAGGGAGGGAAGGAAGGAATAACCTCCCCAAATAGGAAAACTAACGTACTTGAAACAAATACATAATAATACAAGGCAACTTCAAGCTGTAAACTAAAGAAAAACAAAATTTTATTTTCCCAGAGTTGAATGGTCAATTGGTAAATTCCTTCATTCATTAAATGAACTGTGCTGCATCTTGACACAAGTCCACAGGGGGTGGGAGGGCAGTTTCTGCTTGCACCCTGCTCTAGGAATCCAACAGGGAGAGGTCTCAGGGACACATAATACTTACATCTGGCTTAGATGCTTATCAGGCTCACTATTTTCTACAACTGCCGCCCCCGCCCCCCCCCCCCCAGCCCCATCTCCAAGCATGGTGCTCAAGTTCCTACACAGTTTGGTCCCAACATACTTCCTATCTGCATCCCCTTCCAGGTCCCGTGGTCTATCAGCACTCAGCTTCTCACCAGTCCCAGAATATGTGCCTCTCCCAGGCTCTGTGCCTTAAACCTCCCCTTTCCTCTGCCTGGAATTCAGCCCAGCTCCACCAGGTAGACTTTTTCTCATCTTTCAACGTCCAGCGTAATTATCGGCTCCTCTGTGACACTGGCCTCAGATTTCCTTGGGAGACTCAGTCCTTCCCTTCACTATGGCCTCAGGCATCCTATTACCTCTATTACGGCAGGCATCAGAGGGCACAGGATCACTGATCTACATGCCTGTTCCACCACTGATTTTTGAGCTCTGTTCAAACAGGAAGTATCTTAGGACCTTTGTTAGCACCTCACTGGACTTAGCCTAAAACCTGGCGATTATACTGCTTTACCTTCTCACGACTTTAATCTGTGCCTTCCCCCACCTCCTCCACAGCAACTGGGTCAAAGGAAGCTGTACTGGAGAAGAAATGAGATGTGTTTCTGTTACACCCAAAAGTGGAGGCCAAGCAATGATGAGAACTTTGCCTTCTTTGCCTGGCTTATTCCTACCCTTTCTTCAACACTGACCTCCTCCACAAAGCCTTCCCCAGACCTGGGTAGAACCTGTGCACACCCTGCCCATTGGGTCAGGACTAGTTAGGAACTACCTACAGAACCATGTACAGTGGACCTTTGAACAACACAGGGGTTAGAGGGGCTGACCCCCGTGCAGTCGAAAATCCATGTAGAACTTTTGACTCCCCCCAAATTTACTAATAGCAAGAACCACAAAAGATCACTTTTTACTGCCCTATACAATTTACTGGAGAGAGCAAGTGCTCAGTGGAGGTGATTAGCATCACAGGTGTGTGAAGTGGATGCTTGCAACATGTGAGCTCACCGCAATAGCAACGGGAGGTGGCTACAAAATTGCCATAGGGGTACGGTGTGTACTACAGTTAATTTTATGCATTTATGGTTTAAAACTGTGTCTTTACGTTTGCTTACACTTGTCTCTACTGAGAATGGTGCCATGTATGATCTATAAGTGTGCATAAAAGTTTTGATAAATGCTAACTTTTTATGATGGATATGTGTAAATTTTATGGCAGTAAATGTTAAAAAGACTATTATCTACATCTATTTTATGCACTCATGACATACCTAACTTTTTATTTTTTTCAATATTTCTAGGCTTTGTGATTCATCTATGAGTTTTTTCAAATTGTTGCAAATCTCCCAAATATTTTCCAATATATTTATTGAAAAACATGCACATACAAGTGGACCTGCATAGTTCAAACCCATGTAGTTCAAGGGTCAACTGTACTGGAAACAGAAGGCGGGTTCAGCCAGCTGTCACTCTGAATCTATCAATACATCAAGTGTAAAGGCTAAAACCTCAGCCAAGAAGAGAGCCAGCAATTCAACCCAGGAAAAGTGAATGTGCGTATAACCAGAGAATCAATGACCAGCTGCCAGGTTAAAAGTTAAGAGCCAAGAGAACAAAATGAGGATTTGAGTACAAGACAGGAAAGGTCAAACAATTCAAGAAATGCTATCTCCTGTATGTGATTCCTTGAAGAAACCAAAACCAGATACATCCCGTTCGCTTCTATGGCAATTGGACAAATCTTTATTAGAGAACCCTCTTAATAGCTCATAACTGTTTATGCATCAACCACTCCCATGTGTGTGAATTACTTGAGAGCAACAATCTCTTCACCTCACCCTCTGTATCACCAGCACCTAATATGGTGCATAGGCCTTCAGAAAGGGGAAGGAAAGAGAAGAAGAGAAAAGGAAACAGGAGAGGAAGATACAGGAAAGAAGGGAAGGGAAGGAAAGGGAGGGGGAGGCAAGGGGAAGGAGAGGGGAGGGGGACGCAAGGGGAGGGGAGCGAAGGGGAGGGAAGGGAATATGCTTCTCAAAGTTAACATGATATAAGAATGCTTGGTTTCAGCCACCTCCAGCTACAAACCAGTTCCTCCAGTGTTCTCCATATTTGCCAAGGATACCATCAATGACCTTGCTCCACTGACCAAAGCCTAGGTGTGATCTCACATGCTTCTCTTCCCCTCACCCTTCACATCGAACTCACCAGCACAGTCTTCAAGCTCCCAAGTAGAAAGCAGATCCAACCCTTTCTACCGCCATCAACACTCCATCCCTCTCCAGGTCCCTACTGAACTCCCACAGCAGCCTCCTAGCTGGCCTTCCTGCTTCCTCTCTAGCTTTCCCACAAAAGCCAAAAGGATATTCAAATTTTTTTTTATTTGAGTATAGTTGACACACAATGTTAGATTAGTTTCAGTTGTACAACTTAGTGATTCTATTTCTTTATATGATGCTATGCTCACCCACAAGTGTAGCTGCCATCTCTCACCATACAACACTTTTACAGTATTACTGACTATGTTCCCTAGGCTGTACCTTTTGTTCCCATGACTTATTCATGCCATATTTAAGTGTAAATCATAATATATCATTTTGCTGATCAAAATTCTCTGATGGTGTCTCTTAAACCTAAGTCCAAAGTCAAAGTCCTTGCAGTGGCCCATGGGGCCCCGTGTAATCGGAGCCTGCCTGCCCCTCTGATCTCCCCTCCCTTGACCGAACCTGGAGCACCAGGGTCTAGCCACATGACCTTCACTGTATTCCTTGAACAGATTACACTCTCCAACTCAAAAACTTTGATATCGTGTCTTTGTATGACTGCCTCTTCATTCAAAGTGTCGGCTTCTCAGAGAGGGTTTCCCTGGCACCCCTAGTGAAATTAGACACACACACACTCACACACACAAGCATATACACACATACACAACACTCACATGCACACACATGCACAATTATATACAATCACACCCAAAACATACACACATACGCCCACATGTACACATCCACACACTCATGCACATATCCACCTGCATTTATACACACACATACACCCACATGTACACACTTTCATATACACACACATACACACACAGGTTGAAGCCATCATAAATGTAAAGTTAAGAGTCAGCTGTACCTTCCAGGCTGGTTTTCCTACTGAACGTTAGATGTTTCATTTGTCCCCCCAAAAATGGCATTCTTTACTGTAATCTCTCAAATTTTATGTATCAGCGGAAAACTCTGTCTTGGTTTATGAGCTAGGATAACCTTAGGAACAGAAGGCATTTTTCATGTTTTTCAAAGTAGTCTGGAGAATTGTGTTTTAAGCTCCATATTGAGTTTTATTTAGTTCTGTGGTCTCTCCCCAAAACTGGAGCACGATGCTCACTTTGACAGCCCGGATCTTACAAGGACTGAGAAACGGCGGCTTGAATTTTGGGCACCTGAGAGTTGCATGGGACTGTGCAATTCTTATAAACATTACAGGTCTTCTGGAGCCTATGAACTGCTTCCATTTAAACTCAAAAGCCCCATGACACGGTTCCCGGGGCCTGTAAACCCTGTGATACTAGCCATAATAACTCCCCTGGCAAGAAATAAGCTTCACTTCCCCCGGCCTATAAAGGACCTTGCCTGACCTCTAATATCAATCAGAGGTAACATGGGCCTGGGAAAGCCCAGGGCTGGGGCCCGAGATGGAGAGCAGGCGTGGCACCCCCAGACCTGCAGCTTTGCCTGGGAGTCCCACAAACGCTGTAGGCACGCCTGCTCCCTTGGTGGGAGCGCCTGCAAGCTTCCCTGTCCTCATCTTTGCGGAGCAGACATGACTACCAACCCTATGGGGCTGAGTGAGGATCTCGAGGCTTCAGTGCTGGTTGGTGGGAAAACTATCCTGTGCCAAAGACCGTAAGGAGCAGCCTGGAACCCAGGGTTTGACCAGGGGGAGAAGCCAAGCTAAAGCAGTTTAAATATGTGATGGTAGGTAACATGGATGGTAATTTGGGGTCTGGCAGATGAATGGTGCTCCATAAATGTTAATCTTCCCTAGAGATTCATGGACTCACAGAACTTATGCAACCTTAGGATGACCATATGACCCAAATGACTTGGACAAAGCTGGTTTAGAGCTATTGTCCTGGAAAAATTATTCCTTTCACCATCAGCGGTACACCAGATAGCATATCAAAGCACAGGGCTACCTCGGCCAATATTCTCACCTGTGCAGAAGAGAAATGTGCAGCCCCCAGGGAAGAAGAAGAGGCTTGCCATAGCTGACCTCCCCTGACCTCCCCCCACCCTGGAGAAATGCTGGCATCCATAGCCTCCTCTGCTCTCTCAGTGCTTCACCCCCTGGCCCGGGCCTCTTCTGCGCCCACAGTCTGTGTGGGTTTCTGGTGGTCAGAAGCACCCTCTTTCTGAAACAACTTGAATTACTGATAATGAGATGTGTCTATGGCAGTGGCAATCCGGGTCAGTGAACTGACCAGACTGTGGTGACATTCATCATTTACTTAGATCTACAGCAACCTCTGGACCCATCTAGACTGAATAATTAGGACTTACTTGGAGGCTAGTAAAAAGCAAAATGAACCTTTTAGCATAAAGGTGAGTTCCAGTCCTTTTGTATGTCAAGTCCAACGTCAGATTCTTACCTACACTCCACTAAAAAACATGAGTTCAGGAGAGATGGACAGTTTTGTCTTCGCAGCAAAGCTTGAAGAAAAGCAGGAAGTGATGGAGGAGGGGAACAAGAAAGGAAGTGGTAATTCTATGAGATGAATTAATTAATCCTTGGTAACTCTAGGAAGTAGATACCATCATCTTCACTTTCACAGATAAGGAACCAGAGGTCTGTCAATTTTACTCAGTGTGATAGTCTTTGATGTGTCAGCACATCTAGGATAGTTATTCCATCAAACACAAATGTAGATGTTGCTCAGAAGGTATTTTGTGATGTGATTAGGGTCCATAATCAGTCGCCTTGAAGTGAAGAGAGATTATCCCAGATAGTCTGGCCTGGCCTGAATCAGTCAGTGGAAAGGTCTTAAATGCTGAGCTGAGGCTTCCCTAAGTCAGAAGTTCAGCTTGTTGACTTCAGTGTCAGCTCCTGCCTGAGAACTCCAGCCTGCCCAGCCCACCCGCACTACAGACTTCACATCTACCTAGCCAGTCCCCACAATCATGTAAGTGAACCCCCTACAATGAGTCTCTTAATATATACCTCCTCCTGGTTCTGCTTATCCACTTAAATTGTTACTAATGACACCAAGATAGAACACAGTGTAATCAGAGTGCAAGCTCAAAACCGAGTTCTGGTTCCTTGGGTTGATTCTCTAAAATTCTTTCTCTCCATTTGGGGAACTGTTCACAATCTAATGATAGCCTCACACTTGTATGAGCTGCTGATAGAGCACTGCCTTTTGCTGATACTGGTCAGTTATGGGCAAAACGACCAAGCCTCAGGTCGGGGAGTGGATGAAAGAAACAGGTGAAGGGAGAGGAGGGAGGAAGGAGAATGAGGACAAATATTTATCAAATATTTACTACATACATATCCAACATTGTCAAGGATTTTCATGTTCTTTATATAATTTACTAATTGTAAAGACTGATTGCTAGGTTATTGTTCAAAGATATTCACACCCTCCCTCAAGTGTCTGTGGGAGTATACTTTCCTGCCCATAACGTTGGTCTTAGACACTTGACTTTCTTTGGTTAGTGGGATGTTAGCAGATGGAATACAAGCAAACACTTGAAATGAGCTTAAGTAATATGGTGTGCCTTCATATATCCCTAGCATCACAATGAGGAAAATATACTCTGTTTGGCTCACTGATTCGAGGAGGATGAGATTCATGGAGCAGACCTTATCTTAACCTGTAGCTTAGTACCAGTGAGCCAAACCCAGTCTAGGTCACCAAACCCCAGCTGACCTGTAGATATGCAAGTTAAACCAATGCTTATTTTGTATGGCATGAAGATTTTGTGTTGTTTCTTATGTAGCAATAACTGATTGACACACCAAAATAATAAGAGGGAAATAATTTCTACCTATCAGAGCCACATGAAGAGTTTAGAGTCTTGATACAAAAGGTTAATCCAGGAACTAATGATAAAGCTGGATTGGGGAACTACAGTCAGGATCCAGAAAGTAAAGGCTATAGTTTTAAATCTCCTTTCCAGGCAGCTATGGTCTCCTTCAGGTCAAGACTAATGAAGAGTAGAGACAAAGTCACATAAATTTAGACATATTTGCCATGGGGTTCTATAGAGAAAAGAGAAAAGGCTGTTATATTACACAAATTCTCAATATTTGCTGATTACACAAGACCTTACGAATTTTCAGTACCCTCCCTTACTGTGTACTACTTAAAATATATATATATCCCTTATTAATTAGGAAAGGATTTATGGAGTGGCTAAAACCCTAGGTCAGGATATTCAAGCCCAAAACTAATATGGTACCTAAAGAGTTGCTGCAGAGGTAAGGGGGAGCCTCAGCAGGCTTTACTCCCATGCATCCCCATCCTAGATTCAACCAGAGCAACCACATTTTTAATTATTTTATGCCACAGGATTCTGCATAAAATTCTACTGGGACAGAAGTGAGCCCTGGCCTGACCAGCCCCACAGTAAAGATGACAGCAGAAATCTCTAAAACACACAACCGAAACTAAACTCATTGTTTTTGCGCCCCTAAGACTTCCTTGGTTCCCCTTCTCAGAGATTCTTTTTTTTTTTTTAAGATTTTATTTATTTATTTGACAGAGAGATAGACAGAAGAGCACAAGTAGAGGGAATGGCATAGGGAGAGGGAGAAGCAGGATCTGCACTGAGCAGGGAGTCCAATGCAGGACTCGATCCCAGGACTCTGGGATCATGACCTGAGCCGAAGGCAGACACTTAACCATCTGAGCCACCCAGGCACCCCCTTCTCAGAGATTCTCACCACCGTTTATCTTCAGCTGAGTAAGCCAGCAACCTGGAAGCTACATTTATCCCTACTTACCATTCCCATCTCTTCTGTCTCCTAAATAGATGACAAATATATGTATCTCCATCTACTTGGACTATCACCATCCAGTTCTTGCCACCATCCCTTACCTAACTACTCAAACTCTTCCACCATTCATTTATCTACCTCTAACTGATGCCCTCTATGAGACCTAGACCCCAAGATGGCCTCCAAGGATCCTCACCTCCTGGTGACATCCTTTCCCTTTGTGTAACCTCATCTCCTTGAGTGTCTTGATCCTAACCAACAGAACACAGCAAATGTGATGAGCTGTCACTTCCATGAATAGATTACATAGGACTCTGGCTTCTGTCTTCCTAGTGGACTTCCACCCTTCTGGTTTTGTTGAAACAGGTTGCCATATTTGAGCTGCCCCATGGAGAGACATATGATGAAGAACGGAGTGTGGCTTCCAGATGAAACCCAGCAGGGAACTGAGGTCTGAAGTCCAATAACCTGGAAACAATCAAATCCTGCCAATAGCTCCATGATCTTAGAAGCAGATCCTCACTGAGTTGAGCTTTCAGATGAGCCCTCAGCCCCAGCCAACATTTTGATTGTAGCCCCATGAGAGACACTGAGGACCCATCTAAGTCATGTCTGGATACCTGGCCCACAGAAATTGTGAGGCAATAATGTATGCCGTTTTACCCCACCGACTGATCATTTGTTACAGCAATAGATAACTAATACCTCCTCCAATGCACACTTCACATGGTAGCCTGAGTGATAGTTCTAAACACAGACTTGGTGATGACCTTCCTCAGATTCAATCCCTTTCTTAAATGTCATAGGAAGCAAAAAGTGGCATTCATCAGGTTGTTGTGTTGATGCTTTCAGGTGCTAACTCATTTAACCATTCAGCAAAGTTAAGGTTACTAACCCCTTTTTTAGATAAGAAAACTGGAGGATTAAGTAACTTACTCAAACTACAAAACTAGAAAATGACAAGTCAGAACTTGGACCAAAATTGTCTGGCTTCAAAACTCTCCTGCTACACCTGTGCTTCCACAAAACCCAAAGCATCCTGATTCAGAATTAGGGTGATACTAAAGCCAGCCTAAGGGATGGATGGGCCTGATATCCTAGGAGAAGAGGAAGTCCAGTAAAACTTGGGGGAGGAGAAAACTGGAATGTTTCTGCACAATGCCTGACTTAGGAGAGTTTTACTGATATCCTCGGAAAAATGGAAGTTCAACAAAAATAAGCTTGTTTATTGTTAATTCCAGGGCCCTTGGAAAAATGGAAGTTCAGCAAAAATCAGCTTGTTTTTTGTTAATTCCAGGGCTCTAAGCTTCAGTGGACTTTGTGAGAGGTGTTTGAACCTCAGTGGTAAATTTCCAGAGCCAGGAGTCTGTGGGTTCCTTGTCATAGGGCTATGTTGGACAACTGTCGGAAAGAGATCTCCTAGTGTAGAAGGCACAGACACCTATCCTGTCCTATCTCAGCTTCAAGTGTCCCCTGTGGCAAGAGTAAACCCTCCTCTTACCTCACCATTAGACACTCTGGCGGAAACTTGAACCTCCTAGAAGTATCCCATTAACCTCACAAATCCCCCACATACCAGAAGTTGCATCAGCCTTTAAAAACCAAAAGGGCAGAGGGGAAAAGCTCACAGAAAGCTTACAAGGATGTTGAGGTGTTACAGGCGTGTTCGTAGAGACGAGGCCTTTGATAAATTGAACATGAGTCTCTAAGAGAGGGAAGAGCCAAGAAGTCAGCCTCTTCCTCCCCTCAGATTTATGAATCTTCCAGCTAGAGGCAAAAGCATCTCTCCATCAAGATCAAAGCTCAGAGAGGTGAGAAGAAAGGCAAGAAGACCAGAGGTTCCCCTGGGATGGAAGCATGTCTGCTTTATGTAACATACATGGTCTGTGTTCTAGAAGGCACGTTGCAAAGGAAACCCATTTAATAGTCCTCATAAAATAAATACTTCCTTTGCATTAAGAATACGAAAAGATGGATATGTTCCTTGCTTGGAATGTATAAAGCAAAGGTTAAAAGTCCCACCATGTTTTCTGCTCATGGAAAGTCACTTTTGATTCATCAGCGCAGAGTCCAGATATTTTCCTGGAAGAATCGAACTTGGAAACAGAGAGTATTTGCAATACTTCAGCTGCCGCAGGCTGTTGTGTCCAGGTACTTAATGTGTAAGGGCGTTTCTAGTCGTCGGAGTCAAAGCAGGTTCCCAAGTTGGGCTGAAGAGATAATAGCCATGGCAGAGCCTTAATCAGTTACAGAACTCCGTGATGTGCACCCTTAGAAGATTCTGCATAAATGCCGCATGATTCACAGACTCATTGATATTCCCTTCTCGATATTTGCTATTTGGTGTGATGGTCATGAGTGGAAAGCGATTAGGCAATGCTGTGTTTATGGAAAAAGAACAAAGGCTGAGAAAAACCAACTTCTCAGCTCTAAGAAAAGAAACACCAAAAAGGAAATGAAAATATCAAAGGGCCGTTCGTCCCATGATGCATATTTCAGCCAAACGCAGCCACGTACCAAGGGCTGCTCAGCCTGGTCTGAGGAACACCTCATTCCTTGACATTTACAGAATTTGCAAAGGCTGCACGAGGACAAAAAAAAAAAAGCCACATCAGGATCCAGAAGATGAAGCACTGAACTGGGATAGGAGTCGAAGGCATTGCTCCTGATCTGGATCCATCTCTTCTCTTAATCCATCTGTAAAATGGGACTGATACTATTTATGTTGTCAAAATCACTTCATTATTTAGCCAGTCCTTTGTTTCTTTCAGTCACTCTAATGTGTAAGGCACTGGGTACAAAAGTGAATGCCCATAAAGGGTTCCCAGTCAGCAGGGATGATGAGACAGGTACGTGGAAAATAACATTCTCACTGAGCGTGATAAGTGTCATTTCAAATAACCAGCCAGACGAAATGGTGTCATTGGCAGCCAGAGATGTAGTACTGAACCAGCAACCTCCCCTCCCACAAAAGCATGAACTGTGAAGGCACGTCCTTTCTTTTCCCACCCCATTCATGGTACCATCCTCCTTCCTTACTTTTTTCTTGTGGCTTAAATTTCCCCCTTTGTTTTATGTTTATTCTCTCTAGAAATATTGTCTAGAGCAAAGAGGGTTATAAATGAAGGGACACGCGCCTGCCTGGGAGAAGCCCCCATAAACCCGTGCTCGACTGTAAGTGACTGATGGATGCATGAGACGTGCACAGCTGGAACTGCTGGACACCATAAAGCAGTGTGGTGCCTGTCGTGATGATGATTATCTTCATGCAAAATATTTCCACTTGTATCAACACAGAATGGAGATTTATATAAATCTTTCCTCACAACAGATCTAACGGTTGTTCTAAGCTACAGCAAAACAAGCTACATATGCCCAGGACTGGGGTAAACTGGAAACATTTACTGGGTCTCAGGCTCCCCTTGTGGCTCACCTCAGTGTCCACCAGGTGAATCTACTTCTCCAGACACCCATGTACCCCCAGGACAGAACCCCAAGCCCAGTCCCCAGGCTCTGAGCTGCCTTCTGTTCTGAGACAAGGACCTGCCAGAATCTTCTTCCTGGAACAAAGGCTGTAAATAAGGGAACAGATAAACACATGCCCCCCCTCCACCCCAAACACTAAGGGGCAAACCAACCAATCTCAGGCTGGTCCTGAGCCAGAAATCCTGTCTTCTCTGGTCTGCCTCTCTGAATATTACTTATCTGCAAAGCCCAGTCCAAAGGCCACAGCCTCCATAAGGCCTCCCTCCCCACGTCCTCGCAGCATGGTCGGCCACCTTCTCCATGCCCCCAGCCCCTGTCACAGAATCACTGCATTTTCTCTGCACTCAGTGCTTCCTCTGACAGGCTCCTGGAAGCAGGGACTGTTCCAAACCCATTTGACTCACCCCTGGGAGCCCTTCCCCAGCAACGAGCAAGGTGTCCAGAATTTGCTCCAGGAATCCTTATGAAATCACTTTTTTTTTTCCAGTTTTCCTTTTCTTTCTTATAACTACTTGGATAATAAATAACACTAAAGCTCTTCAAAGGGAAGAATCATCACATATTACGTGTCAAGCCAATAAGCAGGAACATCTGTTGTCTCTAGCTGAGTGTGAGAACACAGGCCACAAGGACCCGTTTTCTTTTTCCCGGTGGTGAAGAGGAAATAGTACAGGGTGGCCCCAAAGGGCTCCGAGTTCGAATCCTAACTCCATAAATTTAGGCTTTGTGTGATCTTCTTTGGTTCTGTTTTATCATCTGCAAAACTAGGAGTACGAAGGATTGTAGGGAAGATTTAAGAAAACACATTAGAGCCCCCAGGCCCTGGAACACAGTGGTCACTCAATAGACGTGGCTTCCTTCCATCCCCCAAATGAAGAAACCAAACTAATCCCATCCTCCTAGGAGATGGGGGAAAAATACATGAAACGGAATCGAGCAAAGTCAGAAAAAGCAAGCACATTTGTATGAAGAGCCCTTCCTGCTCATGTACGTATAACTGAATAATTCATGTTTGCACCTAAGGCAATTAAATGGCCAAGGTCCACAGGTATCCATCTGTGCTTTGGACGCGGGAATTTATATTAAATTTTTAGCATGCTTAGGATACATAATTCTAAAACTAAATAAGATTGAACTAATGATGAAAAGCATGCCATTTTTTAAAAGTCAAATTTTGAATGTTTTTCTTAACAGAGCATTAGTGTACTGCTCTCTCTATATATGGGACTTGAACCATCCGCTCTATTTAAAAAAAAGAAAAAGACATAACGAAAAGAGGTCCAACCATAATTTGTAGTAAGAAAAATTGCATTCCTCCTGCCCTTTGCACAGGCATAGAGCCATCAAAGTGTTATGCCATAAAATTTAATTTTTGAATCTTGAATGATTTACAGTGGAGCAGAACTTATAAATCAGAACAGTAACCATTGCTATGAATAGAGATGTATGTTTTTCCAAAATGTCTAAATGAAATACTTTAAAACACGCTAAAAGACCTGCACAGTTTTCCAAAGGCAGCCATAATTGAAGTTAATCATTCTTGTTTGGACAGAAGGAAACTCACTGACACCTGGGCACCTCCCCCTCCTTGAGATGAAGAGATCAAACAGTCATCATCTCTTCTTATGAAAGCAATTAATCATGGCAATATATCATGCTATTGCAGCTCAGTTTCTAGCCTTGTCTGTTAGGTTTATAAACCCCTTCTGATGTCTTTGAATGTGTCTTTAATCAGATGCCATTCTTAAAATAGTTAGGATACCGAGAGCAACATGAAAGCCTCGCCATACAAGAATCCCTCCCTTCCTTCCACATCCCAGTATCCAAGCCAGTGGCAAGTCCTCAACACTCTGCCACTCCCATATGTCCCCCTGGTCTGCACGCCCCCATCTCATACCTGGGTCACTAACACAGCCTCCCAATTTCCTGTCTGCCAGCTGACAGCTGGAGCATGTATGGAGCATACTCCTGTATGCTCCATACAGGAGTCAGCTGTCCAAAGCATGATGCGCATCATGGTCCTCCCTTTCTCAAAATTCTCCCAGGCCGGGGGGCACCTGGATAGCTCAGTCAGTTAAATGTCTGACTCTCGGTTTCAGGTCGGGTGGTGATCTCAGGGTCATGGGATCAAGCTCGGGCTCTACACTCAGCACGGCATCTGCTTGGGACTCTCTCTCCCTCTCCTTCTGCTCTTCCTGCTCTTTCTCTTTCTCTCTAAAATAAATAAATCTTTGGGAAAAAAAATTCTCCAGTGCCTTCCCATTGTCCTCAGCACTAAAGCCCCCCTACTCATGGCAGCTCACAGGTTTCACGGGAGCCTGCGCACCCATAGTGCGCGTCTGTCCCTTCTCACGGATCCTCCCTATTCTGCAGACGTGCCGCTTGAAGCTTACTCCATGGCCCCAAGTTTGTGAAAATTCCTGGATGAACAGATAGAGGTGGATGGATTTAGATATTGTGTACCCAAAATACAGGAAGGGAAAGCGCTGAGGTATTAATAGCTTTTATAACTAATGTTTGGGACTTCAGGCAATTTTATATTCTTCTCTACACTTGACTGGATATTCCAAAATCTTAGTTCAAAATGGGAAAGACACCGAACACAGCCTGTTAGACTCCAGAGGGCAGAACTGGAACTCTGAGATGCACACTCACAAAAGACACAAGGTTCAGGTCTTCAGTGTGCTACAGAACAGGGATAACTGAAGTCTCCATTCTAAAATTTTATCATCCCTATAAGTCTTTCCCTATAACAGACCAACCAAAACATTTGTTGTCTCTCTCCCCTGAAGTGTGGACAAAGGGCACGTGGCCAGCATGGAGCATAGAGATAGAGGGCAGCTGCTGAGCACAGTCATCAGAATTAGGGAGAGGGTCTGAAATCATGGGATCCATCAGGCATCTGGAAATACCAATATACACTTAAACGTTTTCATCCCCCCCACCACCAGACTGTAAGCTCCATAAAGGCAGGGATCATATCTATCCATATTATTTGTTCAACAAACATTTGCTGAGTGCCTACTTCGTGCAAGCGTTGGTCTAAGTGTTAAGAACACAAGAGTGGAGAAGAGAGACTCATGGGATTGCATGCTAATGGTGGAGAAAGAAAATAAACAAATTACAAATATTACTAGTGAGTAATAGGTGATAGCAGAGAAAGATAAGGTGGCTTTTTTAGGTGGGGTGCCAAAAAACACTTTGAGAAGGAGTCAACGCTGCAGCTGAGACAGGACTGATGGGAAGGAGCCAGCCCCCGGACATTGCCTTCCAGGCAGGGGGATAGTGGGCCAAAGCTCGGAAGCAGGGGTGACCTTGGGGTGTGGGAAGAACAGAAGTAAAGCTAGTGTGGTTGGAGCTGGAGGAGGGAAAGGATGAGAGGCAATGGTAGGAGACAAGGTCAGAGATTGATGGGGGCCAGATTATGAAAGGTCTTACCCACTGTGGTAAGGAGTTTGTCTTTTTTCCAAATGCCATGAAAAGCCACTGGGAGATTTGAGGCAGGGGAGTGAAGTGATCTGATCTAGCTTTCTAAAAACTCATTTTGGCTGCTGTGTGAGGAATGGACTAGTGGACACAGGAAACAAACAGGAAGCAATCTCTGAAAAGACGGGGTCTTAGGATAGGATGAGGCCATGGAAAGGAGAGAAGGAATGGCTTCCAGGCTGGAGGTGAAGCTGACAGGATCACCAGTCAACCAGGCATGGAGATCCTGAGAATAAGGAAAAATGGGGATCGAGGATGATTCCCAAGTTTGGAGCTTATTCACAGGTGTGTCCCCAGCACCCCGATCAGGTCCTGACACAAGGAGCACTGGGCGATTATTTGAGTGGAAGGATGGATGGAAGGAAGGATGGATGGATGAATACACAGATAGAATGATTGTGAGAAGTAGATCCTAGAGCAATTCTATGTGTGGGGTGTGAGGGAGGAGGCAGCAGCCATCTTCCCCAATTCCCGAGGTCCCACCAGGCTTTTTTTTTTTTTTTTTTTTTTGAGAGAAAGAGAGAGAGCATGCACAAACAAGCAGTGGGGGAGGGACAGAGGAAGGGGCAGAGAGAGAATCCTAAGCCGGCTCCACAGCCAGCACGGAGCCCAACATGGGTCTCAATCGCACAACCCTGAGATCATGACCTGAGTGAAATCAAGAATCGGTCGCTCAACCGACTGAGCCACCCAGGCGCCCCCCACCAGGCATTTTCTGGGGGGCTTTATAGGGATAGCAGTGGGGAGGACATGACTTCAGAGCACGTGAGATCATTGATGCCACAGAGTGAGACAGACCTGTATTTAAGATCTAGCTCTGCCACTCACTGTGTGTCCTCGTGTGACTTTGCTAGTCTCTCTAAGCCTCAGTTTCTTTATCTGTAAAATGAGATCATCGATTTAACCTCACAGTCCTGCATCTGCTGCACGTGGCTTGTGTGGTCGTGGGTGAGCCCACCGAAGCACTCTGAGCCTCATTTTTCGTATCTGTCAGATGGAACAAATGACCACTAGCTGTCTCACAGGATGCTTGGCAAGTTCAGTAACACAACAACAGGTTGGTACAGAGTACCCTTCAGGTCACCCCTCCGGAAGTCGCAGGCTGGGGCACAGCTCCTCCATGACATCTGAACCAGCAGAGCCGAGTGAGGGAGAAGGATGCCCGGAGACCAAATCAACCTCCGGACTTGCATGGAGGCACAATTCCCTTTTCCCCGAGTCCCACAGGGCCATTATTCCTGACTGTCATGGTTGCAAAAGAGGCAGGGCTGTGTCCCACAGCTATCTGTCAGGATGTGAAGAGAAAAGGTTTAAAAAGCCAGAAAAGAGAGATTTGGGAGGCCTGTGTGGTGTTCCATACAGCCTGTGGGAAGAGCTCTGTATTGTGAGCACTCCAGCCCTAATTGAGGATGACGGACTGGATAAATGTATTTATAGCTGCAAAACCCAGAGCTTTCTGGCGTGTTCCCCATCCTGTTCTAAATGCCCCACACCTGAGGCCCACTGGGCAGGCGGGCAGTGGGGCAGGGAGGTACCAGAGAGCAGGAGAGCCAGAGGACCAGATATAAATCCCATCCAGACTTCCTTTCCTAAACCCAGGAAATACCAGTCAATTTATATCTCATCATCTTAACCCTGCAGGTCTGGTTAATGGTTTGACCCGTGTATTCTCTCCTTTTCCAAAATCTTTTCCCGTTCCCTCTTAACTTGATTTACTCAACTTACTTCAGCTGCTGACTTTGGCAGCTTTTCCAGCTCTCCACCGACCGCTGCATGCGGGCATCACCCCGAGCGAGTTCCACTGTAGCAAGGGCTCAGTGGCTCTCCCTCCAAGCTCCAGAAGGTGCCCGCCCTCCTAACTCGCGCTGGAAAAACACCCTCCCCCGGACCCGCCCCTTCTCACTTTCACCGCCCAGGCACACTTTGGGGCGCAGCATGAAAAGCCAGGCTAAAAGGGGCTTGTATTTTTACACCATATTTGAGTTAGCTGTTTTATCTGGACGTGAACCTGAGCAGGGAGACGAGGGGGAGAGAGAGGGGCTTTATGAACTCAAAACCAAAATAGACCGTCCAAGCGAGGCTGAGTGAAGTCACTGAATGTGCCGTGGAAAATACTTTCAAGGCATTTTATAAATTTTGCACCCAAAAAAATGCCCCAGCCAAGTTGGACTAGCTGCTTTCAGATATTCAAATCCTCCATTTTTCCGTGATTTTCCTTATGGCTTAGGACTTAAGAAAACAATGAGAACGTGTCCCAAAAAGTTAAAGGAACATGGCACATAAGCTCACTTTCCTACAAATGAGCCACAAAAATTAGAGTCTCTGTGAAGAAAGTGACCTCAGAATTCTCCCTCCTTCTCCCTTACCTTCTCTTCTTCCTCTTCTCACCACTACCATTAACATTAATTGACCATATCACCAATGGTTTCTGCCTCCTGGGCTCCTGGTTCTACTCATGCTTCAGGGGTGGGGGTTTGGAGGGACATTGTTAACCCTGAAACCAAACTCAGCATCTTTAGTGCTTTTCCCTGAGAAGTCTGCTCACCGCAAAGATGTCCTGAGTTTAATGGCATCCACTGGCTTGCCATGTCTGTGCATGTCTCCTCTCTCACACACCCCCAGTGGAGGGCACCCCCAAGCCCCACATCTGTGTCCTCTCCCCAGGGCTTTCCCTCTTTATGGCTCGCCTGCTCTCTCTCAGCCCTCCCCTCTCAGGTCTCCCCACCCTGTCCTCCCCACCCCACAGCCCTGGCTGGACACCACTCACCCCCATGACTCTCCCAGTCTCCGACCCCACCACCCAACACGTGCTCTGCTTCCCTCCACCAAACTTACTTCTTTCTTTTTGGCTGAGACAGCTGGTTTGACCCAGGTGGCCGTCCTCGCTCTGGGACTTGTTAGCTGTGTGATGTTGAGCAAATAACTTAAACTTTCAGAGACTCAGTTTCCTCTGCTGCAAAATACAAACAATAATATTTATCTCACAGAGTATGAAAATAAGATGCAAAAAAAGCCTATGTGAAACTCTTAACACAGTGGCTGGAACATTTCTAATGGTTCACTAAATAAAAGTTGTTGTTTGGCTTATTACCTTGTATAAATACTTGAGTCTAGTCATACCTTTTTTTAAAGATTTTTATTTATTTATTTGAGAGAGAGAGAGAAATAGAATGAGCGGGGGGAGGGTCAGAGGGAGAAGGAGAAGCAGACTCCCTACTGAGCAGCGAGCCTGACATGGAGATCGATCTCAGGACCCTGAGATCATGACCTGAGCCGAAGGCAGCTGCTTAACGGACTGAGTCACCCAGGCGCCCCTAGCCATACATTTTCTACTATATCACAAGCTTCTTAATATAAGGATTAATACATTGAGTCTCTCACCACCCTACCTAGAAATGACGGGACACATTTACGCGCCAAGTCACGTGCTTACTGCTTCATATGTTTGTGATGGTCAGGTTTATGTGTCAACTTGGCCAGGCTACAGTATCCATATATCAATCAAATACTCAGATATTGCTTGAAGGTGTTTTGTAGATGTGATTAACATCCATAAATCAATTGCCTTTAAGTAAAGGAGATTATCCTAATAACCCAGACAGGCCTGATTCAGCCAATTGAGAGGTCTTAAGAGTAGAATTGAGACTTCCAGAAGAAGAAGAAATTCCACCTGTAGACTGGAGCATCGGCGTCTGCCTGAGAGCCTCAGCACCTACTACCCAATGGTCTGCCTGGAGACTTCAGACTTGGCTGGCCCACCTCCACAATGGTGTAAGCCAGTTCTTTGCAATAAATCTCTCTCTCTGTCTATATATGTATATATCCATATACAGATAGATAGATGAAAGATAGATAGATAGATAGATAGATAGATAGATAGATAGATAGATGATAGATAGATAGATAGATAGATGATAGACAGACATTTCCTACTGGTTATGTTTCTCTGGTGGAACCCTGATATGATGCATTTTAATATTAGTATATTTTAATATTAGTATCAGTACCAATATGTTACTATTTTGTGTCAACTTGGCTGAGTTATGGTTCCCAGATATTTGGTCAAATGCTATTCTGGAACACTCCAGAGGTGAGGGTGTTTTGGGATGAGATTAACATTTATATCAGTGAACTTTGAGTAACGCAGAATGCCCCTCATAATGTTGTGGGTCCCTTCGAACCAGGTGAAGCCTAACTAGAACAAAGACTGACCTTCCCCTGGGCAAGAGGGAATTCCGCCAGCAGATGGCCTTTGACCTTGAACTGCAGCATCAGCCCCTCTTGGGACCCCAGCCTGCTGGCCCACCCTGCAGATTCAGTATTTAACAGTCTCCATAACTGCATGAGCCGATACCTTAAAATAAATTATTTTCTCTGGATATACACATCCTATTGGTTCTGCTTTTCTGGAGAACTCTGACTGATACACAGTAGTAGAATGGGTACCCCTAATGAAATTGTTGTCACTACTGGAACTGGCATCAGTTAGGACAAGTACTCGCATTGGGAGTGGTCTAGTATTAGCATCAGCCTTATGAGGACTAGAATTAGGGCTGACATCCCAGCGGATACCGAAGCAAGGTAGTGTCCAGGGAAGTGCCTTAGAAACCTGAACTCTAATCCCTATCTGTGAAATATAAGTGCCACTTTCTTCCCACTATCCCCTGCTGCTTCCCAAGTCCAGGGGCTCATACCTGGAAGGTTTCAAAAAATCTTTACCCAGACAAAGTGGATCAAAGTGGAAGATGTACAAAACCCGATTTCCTAGTAGTATGAAAAATTTAAGGAGGCAGACCCTTCAGGACTTTCCTTCAAACTCGGAGTATTTTCATGAGTCCAAAGAAAGTCCATTAAAACAGTTACCACTGGAGCAAAGAAAAGTCCATGAAGCTGGAACACATAACACATGAAAGTCATCATACATGCGTGTGTAGGTCAAGTATTAAAAGGAAATGTCCTACACAGGAAACATCTGAAACGTGTGATAGGCATGGGCTCCCTGGTAGGTGGACAATCGTGACCAGGCTGCTATAGGGCTGTTTGCACCCCTCCACAATGAATAGCCCTGGGAAACCCTGTCTGGGATAACAGAGAGGGAGACACCCCCTTCATTTTAAGTCTCATTTTCTCGGCTTGGGGTCTTTTGAGTCCAAAACTTCCCTTTTGTGTCAACAAGGCTTATGCGAGTGTTTAATTTATTATACACCATCTGAAGGCCCAGGGGGGAAAAAGTGGGAGGATTTTTTTCGTGAAATAACTACATCCCAACTATCAAATTAAATTGAAAATGCAATGTAAAAACAAATAAATGACACCATTGTTGATGTTAGCCCTGATCATTGACAAATATATCTTTCCCCAGGATGAAAAGAAGGTAAGAAAGAAGTAAAGCAATGGTTCTCACTCACATTTTACACACTAGGCACTTGGCGAGGCGAGCTCACATGATGAATGCAATTCTTTCCTTCTCTCTGCACAAAATTGAGCCAGGCTATCGCCAACCCTGCCATTGTCCACGTAGTGTTCCTCCCCCCAAGGACACCACACTCCTCCTTCCCCACTTCTTTGTCCAGAGGACACACATTTTTGGAGAATCAAGCTACATTTCTCAACCGTGGCTACATTCAAAAATCATCTGAGATCAGAGTTGCAAGATTTAGCAAATACAAATGCAGCATGGCCAGTTAAATGTGAATCTCAGAAAACAATGAATAATATTTTTAGTATGAGTATGTCCCGTTTAATATCTGTGACATAATCATTCACTGTTGATCTAAAATGCAACTTCAGCTGGATGTTCTATATTTTATCTGGCAACACTCTCTGAAAGGCTTTGCCTTTACCTCTGCCCATCCCCAGAAATTCTATCTTAATTGCTAGAAGATTCCTCCCACCTACACACATATGCACACTTCCATGCTTTTTTCTTCCTGACCTCTCTCTCCTTCTTCTGTCTCAGGTACCCTGACCTACTGTGAGCAGCTGTTAACACTTAAGGTCTATGGGGCAGGATATTTATTGAGATGATAGCACTTTGCTGCTTCTGTGGGGAAATATTCCAAAAGAATGGCACTACTTCTGTTTTGGTCTCTGCATTTTTCCCTCCCCTCCAAGATCAGTTGAGCCTCTGTGTCCCCTAATTTCAGGGGCCAGACCAGTTCAGAAGTGCTTGCAGGTACTGAGGTCCTTCTGTTTTCCAGGGAAGTGTCTTCATCCAATTAAGTGCAGCTAGCCTTCCCTGAGTGAGGAAGAGGAGGAAGAAGCACATTTGAAGAGGTGGGGGTGCTGCCTAAATGGAGGGACAGAGAAAGGATGAGCCCCAATACTGGAAAGAAACTATTATTGAAATAGCGTTCTGAGTGGTCTTCTTGCTTCAGCTCTTGCCCTTTGCACTCCCCACCTGCCTTATATATTTTTTTATTATGTTCAATTAGCCAACTACAATACATCATTAGTTTTTGATGTAATGTTCAGTGATTGATTAGTTGCATATAACACCCAGTGCTCATCACAACACGTGCCCTCCTTAATACCCATCACCCGGTTACCCCATCCCCCCAAACCCCTCCCTTTCTGTAACCCTCAATTTGTTTCCCGGAGTCCAGAGTCTCTCATGGTTTATCTCCCTCACCGATTTCTTCCTATTCAGTTTTCCCTCCTTTCCCCTATGATCTTCTGTGCTATTTCTTATGTTCTACATATGAGTGAAACCATATGATAATTGTCTTTCTCCGCTTGACTTATTTCACTTAGCATGATTCCCTCCAGTTCCACTCATGTTGATGCAAATGGTAGGTGCTCATCCTTTCTGATGACTGAATAATATTCCATTGTATATATATGTACCACATTTTCTTTATCCATTCATCTCTTGAAGGATATCTTAGCTCCTTCCACAGTTTGGCTATTGTGGACATTGCTGCTATGAACATTAGGGTACATGTGCCCCTTCTTTTCACTACATCTCTATCTTGGGGTAAATACCTAGTAGTGCAATTGCTAGGTCATAGGGTAGCTCTATTTTTAACATCTCTATCTTGGGGTAAATACCTAGTAGTGCAATTGCTGGGTCATAGGGTAGCTCTATTTTTAACATCTTGAGGAACCTCCATACTGTTTTTTTTTTTTTAAGATTTTATTTATTTATTTGAGACACAGAGATACAGAGAGAGAGAGAGCATGAGCAGGGAGAGAGGCAGAGGGAGGGGGAGAAGCAGGCTCCCCGCTGAGCCAGGAGCCTGACGTGGGGCTCAATCCCAGGACGCTGGAATCATGACCTGAGCCGAAGGCAGATGCTTAACCATCTGAGCCACCCAGGCGCCCCACTCCATACTGTTTTCCAGAGTGGCTGTACAAGCCTGCATTCCCACCAACACAAACTTAATACCCAAAAAACAAATAACCCACCTACCTGCCTTTTAGAATGAAATTCAGATTACACCATTCATCAGTCAGATTCATCTCATGTGGCTTCCATCTCACTCCAAACAAAAGGTGAGGCTTGATCTGCCCCAGCGCCATCTGTCTCATCTCCACTCCAGGTCCCTGCTGTTCTCTGAACACCAGGCAGGCTGTTTCACCCTCAGCAGTGGTGGGTCCATTTCCCTCTGCCAGGGATTCTCTGCTTTCAGATAGCCACCAGTTTGTTTTATCATTTGTTTTCCCTCTGGGAAAAATTCAAGGCTCACCCTGACCTCTTCCCAGTACCACCCACCCTTTCCCCTACTTTGCTTTCTCTGTAGCTCCAAACTCTGCTAAGCTGCCATATAACTCATTGCTTTTATTTGTTGTCTATCTCTCTATGATTCTCTGCCACTGAGCATCCTGATGGCAGGAGTTTTCTGTTTCACCTCTCTGTCCCCAACAAAAAGGTTAGTGCCTGCTTATAGTAGGCACTCAACAAATAATTGGGGAAAGAAGGAAGGAAGGTGGGAAGGAAAAAAAAGATGGAAAGGAGTCAGTCAGGGAGAGAAGGAGGGAGGAGACCAGAGATCTAAGATGCCCAGGGTAGTGAGAATGTAAAGAGCCTCCTTCCCAGTCCTAGGAAAGGTAGCAGGACCTTTGAGGGATGCAGATCTCTAGACACAGGTGTACCCAAGACTGAGCTGATTCCTACATCTAAGTATGCCACTGAATCAATAAAACCTCCAGGTGTGTAGGGACCATGCAGTGCATTAGGGGTAACCATGAGGTCAACTAGATCTCCCAAAGCTGTGTGTTCCAGAGATGACACCTGGGCTACTCTTAAAAGTCTAGGGAAGAAAAAGCAGAGACACAAAAATGACCAAGTGAGACTGAGTTTTCCACCAGCACATGAAATGGGGGCTTTGAGTCAGATTCAGATTGATGTAGAGATACTAAAAATACATGATATATCTTGAAAAATCAATTAGTAAAGTTTGTACAGGTTAAATTATATATCCATTAAAAATAGTATGGTCTGGGTGCCCACTTGCTAGCTGAATGACCCTGGGCAAGTCACCTCTCTGATTATGGAGTATCTCATCTATAAAATGAGATCATTGTACTTCATCTCTCAGTCAGAATGTGTTAGGTTATGCTGTAGTAACAAAAAGTCCCCAATTCTCCACATCCTGAACTAACAAAGGGTATTTCTTGATCACATAACATGTCCATTAAGGGTAAGTGAGGAAGCTTTGTTCTTCCTATCATTCAGGAAACCAGGCTGACAGGGCAGCCTCCTTCTCAGACATTTCTGGTGGCCATGCCAGAGGGAACATGAGCTCAGGAGGGCCTCTCAATGACAATCAAGTGCCCTGCCCCAGAAATGGCACATGTCACTCTAGCTCGAAGTTTGTTGGCCTAAACTAGTCACAGGGCCCCATCCATCAGGTATGATACCATGTTCTTGGAAGAGAAGGAGCAGGAAATGTTTGGGAAAGCATACCATGGGGTATCACAGAGCAAGCGTGAGAATGAACTGAGGGAAAGTGCTTGTCACAGTGCCTGGCACTTTGAAGGACACTACAAACTGATTGGGTCCTTAGAGTCTGGGAGGGAGGCAGAGATGAAATTCATTTCATGCCCAATCCATAGCTCAGTGACTAACAGGCATTTCTTTAATTGACTGAATAGTCATTGATTAAACTCACTGAACTCTACTATGCTTCAGACAATAGATAGCTCTTGCCTTTAAGAGCTCATAGGGGAAAGGGACATAAACATGCATAATTTCAACATAGCTCCACTCCCATGCCTACTCAAGCCTACACCATCAATATTTACTTAGTGCTTTCTGTGTTCTAGGAAAGCACTATTATAGGCCTTGGGGGTATAGAGTAAAGCGAACAGAGAGTCTTTGCCCTCATTCAGCTTACATCCTAAGGGGGGATGAGGAGGCAGAGAGTAAATATTTAATCAAATATGTAAGATCATTTCCTAGCTTAGTATCGGCAAGGGTATTACTTGAGGCAGTCAAGAAGACCTACCTAAAGGAAACTTAGGAATGAGAAGAAGATTGCTGCAGAGGATCCAAGCAGAGGGACCAGCAAGTGCAGAGAGTCAGAGGCTGGAGGGAAATAGCTGTATCTAAGGACCAGGAACAAAGTCAGTGTGACCTGGTGCATGGACACAAGTTGGAGGGATGGAGGAGGAAGGAATGAAAGAAGCCATCATGGTCTTATAGGCCAATGTTAGGAATTGAGATTTCATTTGAATTATAGCAGGGAGCAAGTGCAGAATAGGTGGGATACAAATTGGGAAACAATCAATAGTACTTGAGCAACCTAGGTGTGAAATGGCTAATATCCAAGCAGAGTCATCAAACAGCAGTTGGAAACCAAATCTGCAGTTCAAGGAAGAGATTCAGACCAGAGATACGAAGCTAAGAGTCAGTAACAAGTGAAGTCAGAATATGGTGTTTTTTCAGAGAACCCTGACTGGCCTCTCTGGAGCTGGTACTGGCCAAAAAGTCAACATTGTGGAAACCAAATAATAAAAGAGATGTTGCTGTGAAGAAGGGCTCTCTTGGGCATGTCACTGCCAAATCAGATGCTACTGTTCCAAATAGTAACTGTATAATTTTGAAGCAGAAACTTGAAAGATGATGACTATGGTCTTACTGTGAAGATGTGTGAATTTCACAAAAGAAAAAATCAGTAATCCGAAGAGGGACCTTATCAGTCAGAATAAGCTAGGTTTTGCTCCAATAACCACCAACATCAAACTATTAAAGCAACAAAGACACATTTTTTTATCACACTGCATATTCATCAAGAATCAGCAGAGGGTTTTGCTCAACAGGGCCACCCTGGAGACCAGGCTAATGGAGCAGCTCCCACCTCAGAGTAAGAGAACATAGTGGGGGTCTTACATAACAATTGAATATTCCAGCCCAGAGGGTATATAGGTCTCTTTCACTCACAACCCCATGTCATCTCTAGTCACAAGAGGGCCAGGAAGTTTAATCCTACTATGTGCCCATTTTCCAACATTTCTGCCTCTTGCCCCCTCATTCCACCATTTTTTACTATAGATAACCCTCTGAACTTTCAGAATGGGACAACTGAAAAAAATAACTCATGATTATATGGTTCACAACACTCTAATTCTCACATCAACCCTACCAACTAGTTTTTATCTTTCCCAATGAGCAGATGTGGAAATGGAGGCACAGACATACTCTGTGACATGCAAAGGACCCCACGATGAGAAGGCAAAAGAACCAAGATTTTAGGGCAGGCACAAATGCAAAGCCACTCCCATCCTTTCCACAACACCACACTACCATTTACGGCCCTACTTTCCCTTTCAAATGAGTTGGCATTTTCATTTCAGGTCCATCCTGGCCAAACCGAAAAAGGAGAGGGGCATACTTAGCAAAATATGTTTAATCAGAGAGAAGGAATAAGGGTAAGAATGCGGAATTGGCTCGATTTTCTTTGGCCATCTTTGTCTTCTATGAGTGGATGGAGAAAGGAAGGGGCACAAAACACAGAGCAGATCAGAGGCCTCTGATAATCCCAGGGAAGTGTATGCTTATTTTTAAAGATTCTACAGGGATTCAGACATGTGTACGCCAGCCCCATCTGAAACTCATGTTTCATGGAGTTGATTCCTTATGAACCATAAAACAGTTTTCATTTGTTCCTAGTGTTATTTGTAGAAATATGTATCAGAGAGATCAGAAAATGATTACATAGTCTCTTTTCAAATGGTCCCAATAAGCAGCCTGTTGTATTTCTTGGTTAGGGCAGGATTTCGTTATGTTTCAAGTTCCTGCCAGTTGGGACCGCCTTCATGCAAAGATTTGCACAAGTTTAGCTCTCAGCTAGAACACAGAATTCGTGTCATTTCAGGGATCTGATTTAAACTTTCTGTAATTCAGTGGGTTAAGTTTGTTGTACTTATTTGTGAAATATTTTCTGACACCTTATTACAATTACTTTATACCCCCAATTACAACCTGAGTCCTAAGAGAAAAGTCTGATCCATTGGCCTGAGCCCCCTGTGGCATATTCTGCTATTTCATAAAAAAGCCCCATTTCTCAAGGCTCAAAGATACCACATTCTAAAACAAAAGCTCCCAAGAAGGGCAAACCTTTAGCTAAAAAAAAGGACAGAATGTAGAAAAGAGAAACATTAGGTTATAAAGCTTTAATTCATAAAAAGTTTAAACTTCCAGAATCAGGGATTTTTATCTCCAATATACGTAACAGTAGAGCAAGGCAAGAAAATGAATGAGCCTGGACTGGACCCCTCACCAAAGGCAACTGTCTTTGCACGTTCCACGAGGCAATTTATGAGACATACCTACCAGGTGTTTGAGCAGAGAGAAACTGTCTGTATAGTATGAGGGTTGATCCTTATGTCTCCCTAGTAGCAGTGTTAAATGGAGGTCAAATCTGAAGAGGACAGGCAAGTCATCCCCATGTCAGCAATGGAAGGAGTCTTATATAGTATAACATCTCAGCTCCTCTGGCTACACAGGGGGAAATGACATGCTTGAGCTATCTTGGCTTGCCAATTACCTACCTAGGCCTGAATCCATGCCTTTCGTGAGGGTTCAAATGAGTCCCTGCTGTGTTCAGTGTTAGTTCCCAGTTGTGACTGACTGCCAAAGTGGCCTTGGATGGTTCCCAGCTCTCTCTGAGCCTAGACTTCCTCATCTGTAAAATGGGGATGGTAACATTTACCTGCATGGAACTGAATGATGGGAGCATTAGAGGAGGTTATATTCCCATAATATACCCTTCATATTGCTGACAACCCACTTTGTGAGATCACAGAAAATGTATGCATTGGTCTCTGTTCCCCATTCCTGGCACAGAGTTCCTAAAACCTTTGTAATTCCTAAATCCCTTGGAATTTCTTGAGTGATAGGAGTGTCTTTTGTTCAAATGAGGTGACTCTTGGTGGGCTCCTGGATGGGGGCTGGTCACCAACAAGACCAAGCCATGATTAGAAGCCCCACTCCCATTCTCCAGCAAGGGGAGAAGGGCTGGAAATAGACGTTAATAATCAATCATACCTGTGTGATGAAGCCTCCATAAAAATCCCAAAAGGATGGGACTGGGAGAGCTTCCAAGCTGGAGAACACGTGGAGGTGTGGGGTGAGCGGCATGCCGGGAGAAAGCACGGGAGCTCCGTGCCCTTCCCACTTACCTTGTCCTATGCATCTCTTCCATTTGGATGTTCATCTGTATCCTTTATCATAGCCTTTAATAATAAACATAAACAGTGGGTAAACTGTTTTTCCTGAGTTCCATGAGCCCCTTTAGCAAATTAACTGGACCCAAGGAGGGGGTAGTGAGAATCTCTGATTTATAGCTCATGATTCAGAAGCACAGGTGACCAGTTAGACTTGGGACTGGTGTCTGAAGTGGGAGAGGTCTTACGGGATCTGACACTTTTAGCCTGTGGGATCTGACGCTCTCCAGATAGACAGTGTCAGAATGAAGTGAAATTGTAAGGCACCCAGTTTGGTGGGGAAAACCCCCACATCTGGCATCAGAAGTGTTGCGGGTGTGGTAGTGGTATCAGCAGAAAGGAGAAACATAGGGGCAAGTGTGGGTTTTCCCGTCATGCACTTGAAATTACATTGGTCTGTTTATGAGTCTCTCTACCCTGCTTGACTAAGACAGTCTCAGAGAAAGGCCTCCATCTTGTTCCTCTTTGTGTCCCCTGTGCCAGGTGCAGTCAAATATTTGACAGATAAGTAATCAATTAAATGAGGTGTGTAAATTACACACCCCAGGTGTCCTCCAGCTTTTCTTCAATGCCAACTGAAGGTCCATTGCTCTTTGCACTATATTGTTCTCATACCTAGCTGGAAATTCCACCTGTATCATTGGCCAGAGCTCTTTCAACAGTGGGAGAATAAGTTTATATTTAGTCTAGAATTAAATAAGCATTTAATATAGATAAATCTATCATATTCTTTTAATTTAGTAACATTCAAAATAGATCAGTCCAATTTATGTATTTTGAAATTACATAGCATTTATTTTCTATTTTAACAGTAATAAATGACCACTGCATTCCTCACTCTCATCCCTGCCAAGAGCTCTTTCCTACTACAACTTTCCCTGTCTGGGAGCTCATCTGTCCCTCCTGCAATCCAAGTCCAAACCATTTAAAGATCTCAGTTAAGCCAGCCACCTAAATCCTCTAAGTCAGATGGACTTTTTTCTAAAGGAGTGGGAGCTTATGCCCCACAAGCTCCCAAGCCTTTAGATACTCATTGTGCATTTCTTTAGATCCTACTCAACTCACATAGGCCTCATCTATCAAGCCAGCTTTTAAGTTTCTCCAGGTCAAAGAAGTTTCTTCATCCTGGGGGTTAAAAAAAATGGGAAAAAGACAGTCTCTTAAACAAATGGTGTTGGGAAAACAGGACAGCAACATGCAAAAGAATGAAACTGGACCACTTTCTTACACCATATACAAAAATAAACTCAAAATGGGTTAAGGACCTAAATGTGAGACCTGAAACCATGAAAATCCTGGAAGAGAACACAGTAATTTCTCTGACATCGGCCATTGTAACATTTTTCTAGATATGTCTCCTGAGGCAAGGGAAACAAAAGTAAAAATAAACTATTGGGATGGGATTAAATCAAAATTAAAAGCTTCTTCACAGCAAAGGAAAGAACCAACAAAACTAAGAGACAACCTAGTGAATGGGAGAAGATATTTGCAAATGATATATCCAATAAAGGGTTAGTATCCAAAATATATAAAGAACTTATACAACTCAACACTAGAAAACCAAATAATCCAATTAAACAATGGGCAGAAGACATGAACAGACATTCCTCTGAAAAAGACATCCAGGGGCACCTGGGTGGCTTAGTTGGTTAAGCGTCTGACTTCAGCTCAGGTCATGATCTCAGGGTCCTGGGATCAAGTCCTGAATCAGGCTCTGTGCTCAGCTGAGGTTCTGTGCTCATCAGAGAGACTGCTTCTCCCTTTCCCTCTGCCCCTGCCCCTGCCTGTGTGCTCACTTCCTCGCTCTCTCTCTCAAATAAATAAATAAATACAATCTTTAAAAAAAAGAAGATATCCAGATGACCAATAAACACACGAAAAGATGCTCAACATAACTAATCATCAGGGAAATGCAAATCAAAACCACAATGAGATATCACCTCACACCTGTCAGAATGGCTAAAATCAAAAACACAAGAAACAACAAGTGCTGGTGAGGATGTGGAGAAAAAGGAACCCTCAAGCACTGTTGGTGGGAATACAAAGTGGGGCAGCCACTGCAAAAAGACAGTATAGAGGTTCTTTGAAAAATTAAAAATAAAACTATCCTATGATCCAGTAATCGCACTGTTGGGTATTTACCCGAAAAATATGAAAACACTAATTCAAGGGGATATGAGCATCCCTATGTTTCTTGCAGCATTATTTACAATAACCAAATTATAGAAGCAATGTAAGTGTTTATCAATTCATGAAAGGATAAAGAAGATGTGGTATATATACACAATGGGATATTACTCAGCCATAAAAGAGAATGAAATCTTGCCATTTGCAACAACATGGATGGAGCTAGAGTGTATTATGCTAAGCAAAATAAGCCAGTCAGAGAAAAACAAATGTCATATGATTTTACTCATATGTGGAATTTAAGAAGCAAAACAAACAAACAAAAAAAGACAAGCCAAAAATCAGACTCTTAACTATAAAGAACAAACTGATGGTTACCAGAGAAGAGGTGGGGAGGGGGAGGGGTGAAATAGGTGAAGGGGATTAAGAGTACAGTTATCATGATGAGCACTGAGTAATATAAAGAATTGTTGAATCACTATATTATATACCTGAAACTAATATAACGCCATATGTTAATTACACTGGAATTAAAATTTTTAAAAAGACATTCAAATGGAACCAGAAGTCAAGAATATAACTCAATTATTGTCATTATCCCTTAGCAAGCAAGTTGGAAGCAATATTCAAAAGAAGGGGGGAGGGATCGCGTAGAATCTGTAGTACCTGGTCTTCCCCTAGTTAACTGTGTAAAAACGTGGGAATTTTTTAAAAGCACAAGGTTCTTGCTTTTTTCTTCAAAGCAACATGGCAATATCCATTGGGAGAATCAAGTCCCTCAGACTTTCTCATCTTACCACACCAGTGTTCAACAGATTCCCCTCCATCCTGACAATGAATACCTTAGTCAGCCTCCCAACAGAAAAACCAAGCAGGGAGAAGACAGAGCAGGACAAGTACAAGCTCTTGCAAGTCGAAATTTAAGCTGCTCTGAGTGTGTGCTAAGTGAGTGATCCCAGTGACGGAGCAGCAAAATCTAAGCCTTGAGGCTCCATCCTGGACCAGACGGTGAGCAGGGGCTTCAGGCATACAGCCCAAATCACTGGGTACTTCAATCTGTGGGTGAGACATTCCGTCTCCCCAGAATGAAGTGCTCGCTCTCAGGGGAGCTCCCAGCTCTGCCCTGCATGTAACTAGATACACTCAAATTTCAGTTCCTCGTTCTGCTGGTGCAACACTTTATACTTCAACTGTGAGGAACTGAATTATGTAAAAAGAGATTTAAAACAAATTATTTCCTAAAGAATAACTTGAAAGACATAATGTCCTAAGTGAAGACTTTTCTCGATATTCCTGGATTTTTGTTTGCTTCCAAAGGACAAAGGGATTAACTCCAGCTATCCTAAAAGGGGGTGTAGTCGAGATGCTCAATTAATGGGTGAATCAAAACTAAACATAGCTACCATTTTTTGGTCTTTCTTAGTTCCAGGCACCATGTCAAGGAGTTTATCAACATCCTTTTATTTAGGATGGCAATCCCATGAGATAGTTCTGAGTTTTATAGATGGGGGAACATCTCAATGAAGTGAGTGGCTTGTCCATGTTCGCACACCAGGGCCAGACTAGGGTAGGGAAAGAGAGGCACCTAAGTACAGAATTTAAGGAGACACTCACTCTCAAGCTTGTACAAGTGCAGGGCCGCCACCAGAGTGTGAGTGCCACCTTAAATTTACATCCTAGGAGCCTCCCTGGCTTCACCCTAGCCCTGGCATGTGCAACACAGTAGTAGTATACCTGGGATTCAAACTCAGGTCTTCCATCCCTTTCCAAAGCCCTCGATCACACCACTCATTCTGTTGTGAAGACAAGCAACCTTATGCGTGATACTCTGTTCTAAAGATGAGTCTCCACATAAGCATCCTCAAAGCTGACATCACTGAAGTGTGGCTTCAGCCCTAGGAGCCCAGTAGAGTAGCATGTGGGGTGTGGCAGGTGCACACCTACACACACCCCCCCCCAGCATCACAAAAGGCCCTTCGCCACTATAAGAGAGCCAACCCCTCAGTCAAGCTGTAAGCACAGGGTAACCCAATATTCTAAAAGGAAAAACCATTTTGTAGCTGTCCCCAGTATGCAACAGGAGAGAACAAGAAATCTGCTATGTCTATTTGAAACCTAAGTTATTGATCAATTTGTTCTGGGACAGAGGATGCAGTGCGTATTTTTCATCAATGTAAAAACCCAAACCAAAGTTATGATTAAATAACCATGGCCAGCTCCCCAGGCCTGACTCTACCCTGCTCCCAGCTTAAGCCATAAAACTTCTAATTGTTCACCAGGGGTGGAATAAAACATGTTTCTGGAGGGCAGTAAGCTTGATAGCCATGAAGCTCACCATCATCACTATGGGCTAGGAAGGGGACAGGAGCTCAGACTATTGCCTTGTAAAAAATACTCTTTCCTTCACCTGTTGTTGGTGGAGAGGATGTGTGGAAATTCTACAATGTCCGAGTTTGTCCAAATTACCTCAATTATGAGAGCAATTACTCAAAATGGCTTTTTTCAAAATGGCTTTTTTCCCATGCCAGTCACAATTTCCCATTGTAACTTTCATTTTCCTCTGAAAAGCGGTTTTACCAGAAATAGAATGGCATATTTAGATTGAAAATGGGTATCAGGGCACTTGGGTGGCTCAGCAGGTTAAGTGTCTGCCTTCGGCTCACGTCATGATCCCAGGGTCCCCTGCTCAGCGGGGAGCTTGCTTCTCCCTCTCCTCTGCTGCTCCCCCTGCTTGTGCTTTCTCTCTCTCTCTCTCACTGTCAAATAAATAAATAAAATATTTTTTTAAAAAAAAAAGAAAAGAAGGGGCGCCTGGGTGGCTCAGTCGTTAAGCGTCTGCCTTCAGCTCAGGTCATGATCCCAGGGTCCTGGGATCGAGCCCCGCATCGGGCTCCCTGCTCCGCGGGAAGCCTGCTTCTCCCTCTCCCACTCCCCCTGCTTGTGTTCCCTCTCTCACTGTGCCTCTCTCTGTCAAATAAATAAAATAAAATCTTTTAAAAAAATAAAATAAAATAAAATAAATTTAAAAACGAAAAAAAGAAAAGAAAATGGATATCAGCAAGGTAGCCTACCAGACCAAAGTGAGTTGGTCTGATAGGCATTTGTCAGAAGCCACCAGCTTCAAGACGGTAAGAGGCTGTGGGGAGTTGGCTCACAGGGGGCATAAGCAGAAACTAATGTTTTGATACTCTACACAACAGAGAAAGGTTTCTTTCTAACAGCAAAATGCCAAAGATTTAGCTTGGCAAGACAGAAAATTGGCCCATAAATGTCTCATGTTGTTTGTAGCTTGGTCTGAGAAAACAACAAAATCATGATATTTCAATTCTGGTTTCCATCCCAAGTATCATATTGTCATCTCCTCCAGCAAAGGAAAAGAAAATGGAGGAACTTGCACCATATGTAAGGTGACACTTTGTCACTTTAATTCCTAAAGATTCCTTGGAGACTTGATGCTTCTGGCATCCCCCTGGGAACTGGCTAGAAATGCAGCCCCATGGTCCCTGCTCCAGATCTACTGAATCAGACAGTGCATTTTCACAAGATCCCTGGCTATTCGTGGGCATGCTAACGTCTGGGAAGCACAGTGTTAACTTTGAGATTGGAGATGGAGAGCAAAGTGGTAATAAAAGTAACAATCATCATCGTTTCGACTGATGGAACACTTATATGGAGCTTAAATCACAGATGAGAAAGTTGACACTCAAAAAAAAGTAAATAACGTCTTTTTTTTAATTTTATTTTACTATGTCATGTTAATCACCATCTTAAAGCTCACCATTTGATCGACGGCGGAGCCAAGTTTCTATCCCAAGTCTCTCTTGATACCCAACCCAGTGTGTTGCCCACTGTCTTTGGTTGCCTGCTCTTGTGATAAAGGACACAGCAACTTCCTAGAATTCCTTGGATTCCATGATGTGGCTCCTGTACCTGAGGATAAAATGCCACATCTCTTTAGGTAGTTCTGAAATCTTTCCTTTTGAATAAAAACCTTCAAAACTCTACTAGAGGTAGACAGTTTTAAAAAAAAGTCTGCATTCCCCAAAAGTTACAAGCCATAAATGTAATCAAGATATCGTAAACTATTAAATAAAACTTAGTGGAGAAAGATCTCTTCAGTGTATTAGTCCACTGAAAATTGTCTTTTTCAGCATTCCATGAAACAATGATATTACAATTATAATCAATGAGAAGATCTCTCATCATTGACAAGTAGAAATGATAAGGTCTCAATACCCTAGCCTGACCCTCAGACAATGAAGTCCTCAGGTGTCTTTTTTTAATACTTCATTTTTATAGAGCAGTTTTTGATTTACAACTAAATTGAGAGAAAGATACAGAGATTTCCCATATGCCCTTCTGACCCCACACATGCAGAGCCTTCCCCATTACCAACATCCTCACCAGAATAGTACGTATGTTACCATTGATAAACCTACACTAACAAATTGTAATCACCCAAAGTCCATAGTTTACCTTAGGGTTCACTCTGGTGTTTGGTGTACATGCTGTAGGTTTGCATAAAGACATATATTCACCATTACACCACTATCATGCAGAGAAATTTCACTGCCCTAAAAACCTCCATGCTCCATCTGTTCATACTTCCCTCCCCCCAACCCCTGACAACTGCTAATTTGTTTTTATTAATTCCATAGTTTTGCCTTTTCCAGAAAGTCACATAGTTGGAGTCATACAGACTGGCTTCTTTCACTTAGTAATATGAACTTCGGTTTCCTCCATGTCTTTTGATGGCTTGGTAGCTCATATCTTTTTAACACTAAATAATACTCTATTGTCTGGATGTACTCAAGTTTATTTATCCATTCACCTACTGAAGAATATCTTGGTTATTTCAGGTTTGGGTAATTATAAATCAAGCTGCTCTAAATATCTGTGTGCAGGTTTTTGTGTGGACGTAAGTTTTCAACACTTTTGCGTAAATACCAATGAGCACGATTGCTGGATTATATAGTAAGAGTAAGCTTAGTTTTGAACTCAACTGTCTTCCAAAATGGTTGTACCATTTTGCATTCCCATGATGGCATCTTTTTTCATGTTATATCCCTGGTTCTTTACACCATAGCACATAGTGTTACGCACCCAGCACACAGCAGGTACCCAATAGATATTTGTGGAATAATGAAAGAAAGAATTGTTGTATTCCTTTTTTTCCCAATCACTAAGCACTCACTTGTTCAGCAAATATTTTTGAAGTACCAACAAACTCAGACAATGTGTTAGATATCGTCTAATGGAAGATATTAAGCTTTATTTTGTTTTCGAATACTCAGAATAGAACAGGCATTGGGATCCAGAGGTGCATCCTGCCTCTGTCATCATGCCAGTCCCTACCGGTCTGTTCCATCACCTATTGAATGGGGCAAAAATGAGTTAATTTCTTGGGTGTTGGGGTGGAGTAACTGAGATAATGTATATAAAATGAGAATCACATGCTTACCACATAGTATAAGCTCAAAAGTAGTAGCTAAAATCATTGATATCATTTGTTTATGATAAAAGATTTTCCATCTTTTAAATCTTTACAAAAATGGGTGTAAGTCCATATTCTTCACAAATCCATTCTTCTTTTGAGGTGAAGTCAGTTTCATGGTGGCCTTCCCTAAGAAGAATAATTAATTAGGAACTCCAAGAGGAAGCGACAGACATCTCAAATGCCTCCCAGAAATCCTGGATTGAAAGCAGGCTTGGTAGTTTTGGGGAAACCCAACACCAGACCAAGTGTGGGGAGAGGAGAATGCCCCCTTTGCTGCAGGGGGAGCCTCCTACCACAGGCCTACAGCAACAGATCTTATAGACCCTACAGAGATCTGCCACCTCCCAGAGAAATAAAACTCATATTTACTATGACATTATCATAGTGGGGGAGGGAATCCTTTTTTTCCAACAGTTGATGACTGTGACTCTGCAATAGGACACCTTACTAGACATATCTGAAATAGGAAACTAGCTAAGTCACTTTCTGAAAGTTCTGGCATCTTCTCTATACACCTTCATCAACACCAAGCAAAAATAATAATCCTAGGAATCAAGAAAAATGGCCACCAGGAAGTAACCTCAGCCCTTCCTTGGCATGGTTTTCATATGTGTGTCTGCCAGCCCCTGGGGCTTCTTGTCACCCCACAGAGCTAGACATCTTTCTGCCTTATCAATATTCACTGTTATCAGGGCTCCTCTAAACAAGTTTCAGGAGGTTCTGATGTTGTGTTTTTGGATCAATGTTCAAATAAGCCAAGACATTTTCTTGTGCTAGTTAAGAGTGTGGCCTCTGGAGTTATACTGGCTGCAATTCTCATTAGCTAGGGCACCTTGGACAAATTACCTACACCTTTGTGTCTCAGTTTCACCATCTGTAAAATAAGGATAATACAGTATCTAATAATAGCATCATTTTCAAGATGTTAAAAAAACAACAATCGTAGGGTACATAGCTTCAAAGATTTTCTAACTCATTATTAAGTAGGGGACCAACAGGTTGTAAAAATGGTTCAAAGAACATCTGAGGGATTGAGATTTTATAGACACTGAAGAAATTATATCAAAATAAGACCATTAGATTTTAGCTGTAAAGCTGGTTAATATCCTATAGGCAATAAATCCATAACCTTTGGAGTTATCTTGTCCACTATACATCTCTACCAGACAAAACCTACACATTGACAAGTGATTTGAAGGGGCACTATCCCTCCATCTTTTGTGTCCACACTGCATTCCCACAGAGACTTCAAGTGGCAGCAATTCTGTCACTTCCTTGTACTCATTTTTGTTGCGGGTAGAGATCTCATGAGGGTCATGCACACCTATATGCAAGGGATGTGCCTCTCTTTTCTAGGATTCAATATGATGTTTGTGCTGAGCCCCTATTCCCACCAGGAGGCTCATGACAGTCTGTATGGGGTGTCCCACTCCCCTGCCTGGAGTCTTACACACAACTTGAGGTTGACATAGAACCAAGGCTGTGGGAGCCATGCAGGGTGGGAGGGTGGCAGGGCAGCTGGTCGTCACCGTCACCAAGCCTCACCCTCAGCTGGTATGTCCAGCATCGGGATAACCCTCAGTGGTTGGTTCCTACAGGACACTCCTGGGCCCATCTCATGTTCTGCCCTGAGAGTGGCTTTCCATAAGTCTGTGCTGTTCTGCACACACAGAAGCATTTGTGATTGCTTAGCCAGCCACACCGGCTCTACATCCTTCAGAGCCATCACAGATGGATATGCCCAGCCATTTACCCTTGACTCGTAAAGCTTTTTTTCTGATATAATCTCCCCCCACAGGTACACACATCTGAGACAGCCCTCCTCACCTCTTGCTTCTCCTCTAGTCAGGAGGTAGCCACCAAAGCCGCTCTCCCAGCCCAGAAGGGTGAGAGTTCCCAGACTGGTCACATGGATGATCACTTAAAACTAATTACTCACTTGTGTCAGAGAGATGGCCCCCAAACATCTGGTTCAGATAATCCTCCTCTCCTCCCCGAAGCCCAGCCTGAAACGTTCTACCAAATGTTGCAGGAAAACATACAACCTGCGCAGCATCCTAGCTGTCCATGGCCAACTGTGCAAGCCAACCTCTGGGAACAAATCTGCACCGGGCAGAGAAGCTCTGATTTCAGTGTGGTCATTTTGCACGTTTCAGGACAGAGCACACCCACCTCCTCCCTCTCCATCACCCCAAGAGAGGAACCTTACCCTGAATCATACTCTAAACTCTAAGGCACTGCCACCAGGGAGACTGCCCTAGAGTTCTATGATGCCAGCATTTTACGCTTTCCACAAAATCCCTCCATTCATTCATTTGTTTATTCAATAAACCTTTAATAGGATTCCCCAACTAGACCCAAGGTGCCAGACAGTAGGAATTTCAGAGAAAGTCCACAAGATCACCTGTTACAAGCCTCTCTTGCTAGACAGCAGTCCTGGAGAGGGGGAGGTAACACTCAGAGCCCACAACTACTTCAGTGGGGTAGCCTGGACTACCACCTACTGTGCTGATGACTACATCCATGGAGACACTGAGGCCTGAGGTTCCCGAGCACAGCTGGCTGAGGAGGTCAGCTCAGACATGTAGACTTTCTCTTCCTCCTCTTCTGTCCATCAGCCCCCCAGACCAAGGAGAAAACATCAATTTAGTTTCATGCTGTCTGCTGTTGTTGCTACAACAACTCCATTCACACCAGCAAAGAGGTCCTTGTTATTCATCTGGTTGCTATACAAAGGAATTTAAAACTTTCCAGAACCTTCAGGGCATCTACTACATTGAACTTTGTCTAAAACGTATCAGCAGTTTTCGCTTTCCATTCTGTGAGGAGTGGCTTGAAAACTCCCTCACTATTAGAGATGTCCCAACCCTAATTCCATGTGGCTTCTCCCAACCCTTACAGTTAGTCAGCCCCCACCTCTCTACCTGTGGGCCTGGAGAGCTGGCTCCACTGTCACCTCAACCCATCAAAGCAGCTCTCCAACTGACCTCTTAGCCTCCACCCACCACTGTCCCTGGAATGATCTCTATAAAATGCCAATCTAACCAGGACCCCTGCCCCACCCAACCCACTGAAGTCATCCTCACGGCCTCCTAAGCTCTCCAACTGACCTCACAGCTCCTAAGAAATAGTTTTGAAGAACTTCATTGGCAAGACCTTACACGATCTGACACCAACCGACCTTACCAGCCTCATCTTCCAGTACTCCCCACGTCCGTTCCCCTGGCCCTGTGATCCAGTGACACCAAATGCCAAACTGTTCCCCACTACCCTGTTTCATGTTTTCATACCATTCCACACCCAGAATGCCTTTCCCTATTCCTCCACTTGGAAATCTCAAAGTCACCCTCACCCATTCAGTTGTCAACACATTGGTTAACCACTCACCATTGTCTTAAGAAAGTGAATTGTGGCTTTGTCTATTTCTGTGTTACTTTGCCCATTTATCTATCATGCTGTGCATTGTTTGCTAAACTAAACACTGCGCACTGTTTAGCACAATTATTTTAATAAATCAATAACAAGACTTGTATTTTTAATTTCTCTATTTATAATCCCTAACATAGTGCCAAGGCATATGGTAAACACTCAAGTTATGTCTGACAAAGAAAGGAAATGAAGGGGAGGGGAGGGAAGGGGAGAGGAGGGGAGGGATGGGACAGGAAGGGAAGGGAAGTGTTGGGGAGGGAAGGGTTGGGAGGGGTAAGGGGGGAGGGAAAGGGAAGAAAGGAAGGAATGGGAAGGAAGGAAAGAAGAGGGGATGGGAGGGGAGGGGAAGGGAAGGGGAGAGGAGGAGAGGCAAGGGGAGGCAAGGGAAGGGGAAATGAGGGGAGGAGAGGGGAAAAAAGAGAGAGAGAAAAAGAAAGGCCAAAATGCCCCTAACCAAAGTTCACCTACACTTTCTTTTCCCCATTTCCACCCTCTACCTGCATCTGACAGTAGGACTACATATTCGTCAGGCCATTTCTTAACTTTGGGGTACTGCAGATGAAGGAGCTGAAGCAATATTTGCAGTGTGAGGCAAAATTTTTTTTTCCTATATACTCCCATTAAAGCCATCAAAAAATTAGATTAGTGGTTTTGACATTTGTCTGCCTACTTGCTGATCTAAGCCTCTAAATAGAGCCTCTATAGTCCTTTCTTATAGCCCATCTCAGTGTTTATAAGGTGGTAGAAGTTGTGGGACTTACCTGTCGCTGGGCCAAGGTCAGAGGGAGCAAAGCACAGCTTTATTAGACTTTGGAAAAGTTCCCAATAGGAGGCTCCTTCTCACATATATGCTTTGTAACTGGCATATACCTCTAGCGCTTCTAACCCTGCTGAAAGGGTGGGCCATGGCCAGTAACCCTCACCTAATATATCAGTGGAGATCTTGCTCCTACTACGTTTTGTTCCTTACTCCTTCTCTCCACGGCTGGGCTGTGTGAGGCCACTAGGAAATTGTTAGAGTTCCCTTCCCTCAGGACAGTCTTGCTACTCAGATTCACTACAGGTGGGGATTGGGGGTTTATGCCTTGTGGCAGAATCAGAGGCTCCTACAAACAGGGGTACCTTAAAAAGTCATCTATCCAAGTTTCTCACTTTATAATGGAGGAAGCAGGGGATCTACTGGGGAATGAGCCATCTGCTATCACTAAGCAGAAGTGAGTGAACTGGCTAAAGAAGCATTTTGAAAGCCACTTTCCACCCTGTTTGGGTCACTCTGGGCACCAGAATCTTGACTGCAATAGACAATTCTGCTCACATAGCTCAGGGATCTCTACAGAGTAATACCTGTGTGTGGGCAGTGGTGGGTGGTTAACACAGCACCTTATGACAACAGGGTCCATTCAAAAGCACTGATCTCATACTCTGAAAAGAAAAATAACTATATTTCTCTTGAGTGACAACCTAAGCTTGTAGTCATACAAATACAATCAGCTTCTAGTTCTTCCTTGAGTAGAAGTCCTGAGCTGCAAAGAGTCAGGAAAGACTCCTTGTTCTCATCTGCTCTGGCTACTTGTCTTCTTCCAGGCTATGATAACCCTCTTAGGGCCCCACAGCTCTCCTCCTTGTGAATGCCACTTCCTTTCCTGAGTCAAGGTCATCATTTTCAGCTTCAGCTTGTGCTTTTCTCTAAGCTTCTTTGCTCTAGCAATAAAAGGCTATTTCTATATTTGACAACTTTTTACAGAAAGGTTAGATGGAGGAGGGGGAGTTCCAATGTACCAATGGATTTGCTCCATTGGTTGGAAGCAGGGTGACTTGTTATTTCCTGTGTAATATTAATAAACACTCACCCTAAGTGGAACAGGTCAGGGTATTTCCTGCTTAACTATTTCATGCCTATGCTCCATGGACTACATTACCAGAGAAGAGTAAGACCATGGGGAGCTGTTGGGATTTCTTTTTTAATATAGCTTGATCTGGTGCAATAACTTTCCAGAAAATAATTTACCTAAATTAAAAGAGTGATGTTTCCCTGGACAGCACTCTGGACTCCAGGCTAATGAGATTTGGACCCTTTGAAAAATACTTAATCTACCAAGTTCGGGACTCAGAAAGCACTGAGCTAAAGACTTAACATTATTTCATTTGATTCTCATAATGGCCCATGAGATAGATACTGTTGTCATTACCACCTTGCAAATAAAAATGCTAAGGTTTTAACAGGTTGAGCTGTGCAGTATTACACACATTAAGTGGCAGGATTAGCTCCATTTGGTGCTCCAGCCAAAGCAGAGCGTTTAACCATTATACCAAAATGCTCAGGCACCTACAGTAATGGACAGTGCTGCACTCCTGTGTTGCAGTGCCAGAAACTATGCTTTAAATAGAAGCCACGTTTCTACAAAGGCACTCTTCCTTGACTGCCAAGTGCAATCCTCTTCAGAATGACCTATAACCTCATACATCTCCGCTATGACCTGTCACCTTCTTTCATCTCTGCTATCTCTAAACGACTTGTCTTCAGTCTTCCAAGTCTCAGCACTTTGGCCAGCTCGTCTCTTGGCAAGGCTGGAGATGACAGGAGAATGTATTAAACCCAAAGTTTTCCTGCGAGGGGGAAGGAGAGATCATGACTTTGAGTAGAACTTAGATACTGATGAAAAAGATTCATGTCAGAAATCTCAGCTGAGCGTCTCTAAGGTCTGGGACACACACATGTAAACCCACTTTGTCTTTTCATATGCCCTTACGTGAACCTGGGCTTTGTAATTTGCATTCTCTATTATTCCCAATCCTACTTCTTTATACTCTTTAGACCTCTTCTAATTGATTCCATACTTGAATCTTATTTTGATTCTGCTGTTGTTGGGTGGAATGTTCTGTAGATGTCTGTTAGGTCTAGTTGACTTATAGTGTTGGTGAAGTCTTCTATTTCCTTGTTGATCTTCTTCCTAGTTGTTCCATTTATTATTCAAAGTGAGGCGTGGAAGTCTCCAATTATCATGGTTGTGAAATGCCTGTATCTCCCTTCCATTCTGTTACTTTTTGCTTCATGTATTTTGGAGCTCTAATGTTAGATTTACTTTAATTACATGTTCATAGTTGTAACTTCTTGGCAGATTGACCCTTTCACATATACATAATACCCTTATTTGTCTCTTGTAACAGTTTCTTGTTTTTTGGTTTTACTTTAGTTATTTTATCTGGCATTAGTAGAGGCACTCAGCTCATTTTTGGTTACTGTTTGCATGGTATGATTTTTTTCAATCCTCTTACTTTCCACCTGTTTGTGCCTTTGAATTTAAGTGTGTCTCTTTTTTTATCTTATTTTATTTAAATTCAGTTAATTAACATATAGTGTATCACTAGTTTCAGATGTAGAGTTTAGTTATTCATCAGTTGCATATAACACCCAGTGCTCATTACATCACATGCCCTTCTTAATGTCCATCACCCAATTACCCCATCCCCTGACTCCCCTCCCCTCCAGCAACCCTCAGTTTGTTTCCTATAGTTAAAAGTCTCTTATGGTTTGTCTCCCTCTCTGATTTTTTCTTATTTTATTTTCCCTTCCCTTCCCCTATGATCTTGTTTTGTTTCTTAAATTCCACATATGAGTGAAACCATATGATAATTGCTTTTCTCTGACTGACTTATTTCGCTTAGCATAACACCTCCAGGTCCAACCACATCATTGCAAATGGCAAGATTTCATCATTTTTAACTGCTGAATAATATTCCATTGTATTTATATATATCACATCTTTATCCATTCATCTGTCAGTGGACATCTGGGATCTTTCCATAGTTTGTGTGTCTTTTATAGACAGCATATAGTTGGATGATTTTTAAAAATCTATTCTGCCCATCTCTGCCTTTTAATTGGAGAGTTTAATACATCTATATTTAGCATAATTACTTGTAAGGTAGGATTTGTGTCTGTTATTTTGCTATTTGTTTTCTGTATGTCTTATATCTTTTTTTCTTTTTCTATCCTTAAGTCATGACATTCCTTTGTGTTAAAGAGGTATTTTTAATTTCCTTGTTTCTTTCACTATTTTTTTCATCCATTTTCTTAGTGGTTGCCTGGGAATAACAATATGTATTTTAATTTATAGCAACCTAGCACAGATTAATACCAACTTAATTTCAAGGGTGTACAAAACTCTGCTCCTATATAATGCCATTTCCTATCCCTTCCTTTGTGTTGTTATTTCATACAAATTATATCTTCATACATTGTACACCCATCAATACAAATTTGTAATTATTTCTTTATGCAGTGCTTTTAAGTCAGGCAAGAGGAAAAAAGTTACAAACAAAAAATACATTGGTACTATGTTTTATATTTATCTATGTAGTTACGTTTACTGATTTTCTGTAGTTCTTGTTCAGATTCAAGTTACTCTCAGGTGTCCTTTCCTTTATTTCAGCCTGAAGGATCCCTTTAGTGTTTTTAAAGGCAGATCGGCTAGTAAAAATCTTTCTCAAGTTTTGTTTATCTTTGAATGTTTAAATTTCACCTTCATTTTTTGAAGTATAGTTGTGTGAAATAATTCTTGGCTGATATTATCTTCCTTTGGTACCTTGACTATACCATCCCACTGCCTTCTGGACTCCATGGTTTCTGATGGGGAATTAGCAGTTAATTTTATTAAGGGTCCTTAGTACATGACTGATTACTTCTCTCTTGCTGCTTTCAAGAGTCTCTGTCTTTGATTGTTAATACATAAAATTGTGTATCTCTTCAAGTTTAGCCTCTTTGGAGTTCATTAAGCTTGTTATACATTATAGTTTTTCATCATATTTGGGAAGTTTTCAGCCATTATTTCTTCAAACACATTTTCTACCTCTCTTTTCCCATTGCCCATCCCCACCCCACCCCCGCCTTTGCAGATTCCTATTATTGTGTATGTTGGTATTCTTGATGATGTCCCACAGGTCTCTCAGGCTCTGTTCATTTTTCTTCATTCTTTTTTTCTTTCTTTTCCTCAGGCTAAATCATTTCAATTACTTACCTTCAAGCTTGCTGGGTTTTTTCTGCTTGTCTGCGCACATGTTGAAACCTTATAGTGAATTCATTTCAGTTATTGTACCTTTCAACTCTAGAATTTCTGTCTGGTTCCTTTTTATAATTTTTATCTCTTTACTGATATTATCTGTTGTGTGAGACATCATTCTCATACTTTCTTTTAGTTCTTTAGATATGTTTTCCTCTAGTTCTTTGAACATATGTAAAATAATTGATTTAAAGTCTTTACCTTGTAAGTTTAACATCTAGGCTTCTTCAGTTTCTAGTGACTATGTTTATTCCTGTGTAAAGGCCATATTTCCTTCTTTTTTGCATATCTCATAAATTTTTGTCAAACTTGAACATTTAAAATAATGTGGCAATTCTGGAAATCAAATTCTTTCTGCACTCTCCAACAAGAGTTTGTTGTTGCTACTATTTATTGTTACTGCTCTTGATGGTTAAGTGACTTTACTGAACTAATTCAGTAAGATCTGCATTCTTTGATATGTGTCAATACTGACGTCTCTGCTTTGTTAGCTTAGTAGTCAGCTAATAATAAGACAGAGACTTCCTTAAATTCCTGGAATCAATAAGACTTCCTGTCTTTGCCAAGGGGTTCGTTATGCATGCTGACCATTCCATCAACACTCAGTTAGGTATTTAAGGTAACTAACAACTCTGCTTTAGCCTTTATAAGCCTTCTCTTCCTGAGAAGAGCCTCAAAGTCAGCCACAGATGAGAACTAAAAGCCTTCTCAGGTCTTTCCTGAGCATTCACAGAGGCCAAAGCATGCACATGGGCTTCTAGATTCTCAAGAATATGTTAAAGCTCTTCAAAGCCATGAATGGAACTGTCATTCTTGAGCTTTTCCTTTTAAGAGTTTTGGATAGCTTATTATTTGGCTAAATTGTTATCCACTATCTTGGGCAGCCATGATATTAAGCAATTGTCCTTCAAATCATATTCAGCAAGAGCCCCCAAGGAAAAGATTTTTCACACTAGGTTAGCTCTGAATCAGTTAAATAAGAACAGCATTGAAAATGGACTCTTCCAGGGACCCATATGACAGATCAAATAATGACAATTCTCTGGAAAGAGGGCTTTGAAAGAGTTCCAGCCCTGCTCTGCTCCCTCTAGTGGATGGCAGACTGCTAGTTTTCACTGTGATTACAGGCTGCTGGTTTTCAAGGTTACCATGGAGCTAGAAATAAAGGGATGAGAATGGGGAAAATTAAAACTCCATTGTTCATACTAACTTTTCATACTAAGATTCAGCTATGTTTCTTGAATAAATGATGCTCCACAGATTGCTTCAAGCCTTTGGTTAATTTCCACCATTTTGAAAGAGTTGATTCTGGCAATTTTGCCAATGTTCTTATTGATTTTATGGGGGAAAGTATCTTCAGAGGTTTTTATTCCATCATTTTCACTGAGGTCCAACCCAGATTCATTTTATATCAATGTTTCTTTGCTCTGTTTGGCCCACTTTCATTTCTGGCTGCTCTGTTTCTGTTCCTTTCCATTCCAGTTTCCTCATTTCCCACTTTCAATCAAAACAATTTTTTTTTTTTTTTTTTTTTTGGTCAGACCTCAAGTCTTGCAAATATTCCTTACTTAGGGGTTTTATCATTTCTCCTCCAGATTATTACAATAGTGTCCAAATTGGCCCATTTGCAAAATGTCTTATTCTCTTCTAATCTTTTCACCACCCCAGAGATAGATTGATTATTTAAAAATATAAACATGACCTTGTCTTCCCTTGCTTAAGCCCTTCCATAGATCCACATCACCTTCAGGATAAAGTCCAGTTGTTATCATGGCAGGGCATAAAATGCCCTCTTGATTTCGCCTTAAATCTCCTTTCTACCCTTGCAGCTCTTACCCTAGCCATACATAAATATGAAATTCTATATAAATTCTACACTCTCATTACTATTCTTTTCCTTTGTTCTCCTAGTGAATTCATTGATTCACTCAATACTTATTTTCTAAACACCTACTATGTGCAGGTCCTATGTAAGGCACAGGGTAAAAGGAAGTGAACAAGACAGGCAAAGTTCTCCCTGCAGATGTCACATCAGAGAAAGAAACTAACTCTGATCAAGTAAATTAATTTAAAAAAAACTGGATGATTACAAAACGCTAATTTCAATGAGGAGATTAAATGGGATAATAGTAACTAAAGAAACCTTCATCATTTGGTTTGGGAGAAATAGTTCTCTCTAAAAAAGAAATATTTGAGCAGAGACCTAAAGAATGACAAGGAGCCAATAAGACATGAGAGGAAAAAGACTCTATGCAAAAGCCCTGAGACCAATGAAACCCAGATAGAAATTAAAATAGAGAAAAATTGTCCCCCAGACCTCCATACATCCCAGTGAACACACACACATGCTTACACATGCGCACACTTAACTTAGGTTCCTGAGGTGAGTAACTGCTGAACAGACCAGCTGACAGATGGGAAATCCTTGCACGGAGCTATGACAAGGGGAAGTCTGTGGGAAAAGGTGCTGTTATTTAGCTGGCCCACCCCTGCTGAGTGAGTCCAAAGTTTCCCTTGGATTCATTCCCACCTGAACTTCCACCCTTATGAGCTAAAAAAGACCTTTAACATTCATGTTTTATACAAAGAAAGAGATGAGGATTAAGTAGCAGCTGCTTAGAGTTTGGTGTAGAGAAGAAACACATATATGTTTGGTTGTAAAATGATTATATTTTAAAAAAGAAACTTAAAACCCTCCACCCATGCTTCTCAGTCTTGTGATCCAGTTAAGGAGTGTTGTGTAAACAAAGCCCTTGAAGGGAGAGGGCAAGAGGAATGAGAAAGTGTTCCACAAAGGGGTGTTGACTGAGGAGGTGATAGACTCTTGCAACTAACAGAGTATCCAGCCCACACAGACCCCGCTGACATTGAAGATTTCTTGCAGAAGTAGAACCACAGCCTGATGGTGCTGGAAAATTCTTCCTGATGCTGCCACTCTCTGCATTCATTCATTTAATAAATAACTGTTGAGTACCTACAATGTGCTAGCTCCTTCTCAAGGTCAAAAGATACATCAGTGAAAAAATAAAGATCCCTTGTAGCATTATATCCTAATGGGGAGAAAAAAACAGTCAACGAGTAAATAAATAAGTAACATATAGAATGTGTCAGATGTTATTAAGTGCTATGAAGGAAAACTAAGGCGGGAAAGGGAATTAAGAAGTGCTGAGAGGTTCTGCTTCCAACCAAGATGGAGTAACAGGAACCAGATTTACCCTTCCGTTTAAAACAACTATAAAATCTGGATAAAACATATAAAACAATAGTTTTTAAGTCATCAGATATCAGGGGAATGACAGACAAGGAGCAAGAAACAAATAAAGCAGACATACTGCCTGAAGAGATTTTCCATGCTGGAGCACAGGGAGGAGGAACACAGGCCAAGCCCAGGGCACTTCCTGACTTGAGAAGATGGACCTGAGAGTCTGGGGAGACCACGGCAGCTAGAGTTTTCAGGAAAGAGAGGACGGAGCCATTCAGAGAGGACCAGAGAGGACAGAGCCATTCAGAGAGAAAACTCTGGAGATCTTCAAAGGGTCTACCCCTAGTATTTAGCCAAGTACTGATCAGCACAAGCACATGAGGAAAGTCCCCAAGGATGGGACAAGAATGATTGGGGGTGAAGTGTGCCTGATGGGTTTGAGGCACAGCAAGAGGCTTGATGTGGCTGTGGAGATCCAGAAGGGAACAGTAGGAGGAGAAATCAGAGAAGTAATGGCAGCAGGGGACAGCTTAGGTACAGACTTGTAAACCATTGGAAGGACTTCTAGGTTTCACTACAAGTGAGATAGGGGCCATTAGAGAGTTTTGAACAGAGAAGTGGTTTATCTGCCTTATGTTTTAATTTAAAAGAATCACTCTCAAACAGAATGGAGAATAGATTTTAGGGAAAAGGCAAAAGCGGTGAAGCACTTTGGAGGCTATTCTTATAACCCAGCAGAAGTTCATGGTGGCCAGGACCATAGAATAGAAGTGGAGGTGCTGAGAATATATCAGATCCTGGATGTATTTTGGGAGAACCAAAGGATTTGTTAATGGGTTTATTCTAGAAAGTAAAGCTGTCTTTTTTTTTTTTTTTTAAGATTTTTATTTATTTATTTGACAGAGAGAGCAAGTGAGCACAAGCAGGGGGAGTGGCAGGCAGAGGGAGAAGCAGGCTCCCTACTGAGCAGGGAGCCCGATGTAGGGCTCAATCCCAGGACCCTGGGATCATGACCTGAGCCAAAGGCAAACGCTTAACTGACTGAGCCACCCAGGCACCCTGAAAGTAAAGCTGTGTCAATATTAAGGAATCTTTCAAACTTGACTTTTATCTTACTCTTTTCTATCCATACAGCAGGTATTATGAGCTAACTTAGGCCTTTCTCCAAGAAAGACCAACCATCCTCTCTATTTTATTTAATTTTTTTCATGGAACCAGAGTGTAAAGATCTGAGACTCGGGTTGGGTTTGGGTATAGTGAAATAGAAATAATAGTTGCCTTTGCCTAGTTAGTCTGAACCCTAACTAGCTTAGGAAACACTGGTATTCTGTGTGGCCCAGTCTTGCTTTCCAGAGTTCTTTAAATTCGATTATGATCTTCTTTATAATTATTCCTTGTGCATATTTCCTCTGCAGGAACTTCATTAGAAGGGGTGACAAGAACTTGAGATAGGACTCAGGTATTCCTAGTTCCTTTGACTCATTGCCATAGTACTACTGAGATCCACACACTATTTCTAACAGGATGTTATTAATATAATTCATCACACCAGTGAATTAATAGAATACAACTCTGTATTCATTTTAACAAATTCTTAAACAATGTAAAAAAATTCAAAATCGCTATTGTTTATTTTAAACCCTAGTAAAAGTGAATAGAAGACTTTTTTAACATGACAAAGGATATTGATCTCAAAATTAATTGACAGAAGCAACCCTAAGTGTATATATATATTAGACAAATTCATATGAAAGCCAAAGATAAGACAAGAACAACAGGTACCCTGTACTTTATTTACCATTCTTGGGTAACTTCTGGATAATACAATAAGATAAAATAAAGAAACAAGACTTACATATGTCTTGTATGCTTTAAAAATGTCTTATAAATGAAAAGCTTTATTTATTTGGAGAGTATATCATTGTATACTTAGAAAACAAGTACAAAAATATTAAATGGGAATGGGGAAAATAGGCAAAGGGAATTAAAAGGTATAAACTTCCAGGGGCCTGGGTGACTCAGTCTATTAAGCATCTGACTCTTGATTTCAGTTCAGGTCGTGATCTCAGGGTCATGAGATTAAATCCTGCATTGAGCTCTGTGCTCAGTGGGGAGTCTGCTGGAGATTCTCTCTCCCTCTCCCTCTACCCCCATCCCCACTTGCTCTCTCTCTCTCTTTAAAATAAATAAATAAAAATTTAAAAAACGGCATAAACTTCCCGTTATAAATAAGTCATGAAGATAGAAAGTACAGCATAGGGAATATAATCAATAATATTATAGTAATGTTGTATGGTGACAGATGGAGACTACTTACCAAGGTGAGCACTGAGTAATGTATAGAATTGTCAAACCACTGTGTGGTACACCTGAAATTAATATAACATTGTATGTCAACTACACTTTAAAAACATATTTTTAAAAAAATAAAAATTGTAAAAATTGAATGAAAAACTTTTGAGCTAATAAGATAGTTCAATAATGTGGCTATAAATATGTATTTTAAAATAGTTTTTCTTATATGTCAACAATAAAAATTATAAGATATAAGAAGATCCTTTTTACGATAAAAATATTTGAACTTCCTATGAATAGACCTAAAAAGAAATTTTCTAGAGTCATATTAACTGTACTTATATGCTATTTATAGAATTTATACTATATTGACATAATACCATGTGCAAATTAACACCTTGACTGTGGGGAAATCAAAGGGAGAGGGACAATATTAGAGGCTGGCAGGTCAGTTGACAGGTCATTGGTATATTCTAGGCAAGAGATGATAAGGCTCTAAAGTAGCAGAGTGGCAACAGATCTGGTAAGGAGGAGAAAACTTGGCTGATATTTAAGAGCTAGAGTTTGACAGAGGGTTGTAAACAAATAAATGAGAGGCGAGGGGAATAGTTCAGGGTAATTCTTAGCCATATGCAAATCAACTGACTGAGACAGGGAGTACGGGCACAAGAGCAAGAGATGGAGAGGAAAAAATGTTGAGACATGTATTTAAGTTCCTATGAGACATCAAAGTGAAAATCCAGGTACCTTACTGTGTTATTCTTGACTTAGAGGAGATTATTTCATTTATTCTATATATTTAATGAATATTTATTGAGATCTTGGTCACATATGTAGACTTAAGAGTCATCAGCCTATAGAATTTCAGGAATTAGAGGTGATAACGAAGGAAGAATGGATTAAATGGACAAGAGCAGAGTGCTAAGAGATCACCAATAATTAACATCCAGCAGGAAAGAAGGAACCATAAAAGAATATAAGAAGGAATGGCCCAAGAGGTAAATGGAAAAACAGGTTGACGTGGTGCCACAGAAATTAGAGATGACAAACAAGGGGCTGTTAATTGTACCTAACGGCACAGAGCAGTTAAACAACATGAGACTTTGAAAGAGCCTCAAAATCAGAAAAATATTGGTGACACTCGCTTGATAAATGAGTTGAAGCTCTAATTATAAGCAGTAAGAGTCAAAAGAGGGTATTTTCTAAGACAGTTATCCTCATAGTGGTTTTAGGGGAATTCTTGTCCAAAGATCAAGGGAGATCTCCTTCTCTCTGCGATGGCTCCCATTTATAAATATATATATTTTAAATAAGGCAGTCAGTAAATCACTCACAGCTCATAGAGGCAGGCATATGTTATACTGGGTTAATCAAGAAAAATGTCCCTTTATTTTCCATTCAAGATAACATTAAGTAATACCCAAAAGTTGCTCACACTGGCTTCTCAGACCTACGTAAATATGTCCTATTATGATATTTTGGGCTACAAGTAAAAGCAAACCCCAATTCCACTTGCTTAAGTAAAAAATATTTTTCTTATCTCACACAAAGGAAGCCCAGTGGTGGGAGAACTCTTGGGTTGGTTAATTCAGACGATAAAAAATATTAGGTTTTCCTGGTGCAAGAACCGGGTTGAGGGGAACGGGCGAGGCCGGGGGTTGCCTGTACTGCCCATGCCTAAGGGAGTAAGTTTCATTCAGAGCAGGCATGTTGGCAAGCTCATTTGGCTGGCACATCCAAGCCTTGCTCTCAACCACTCTACAAGAAATTAAGATGATATGTGGATATCTTTCCTGATTGTTGCTTCCGTTTCTCAATCAGTTTACAATTTGCTCAGGGAAGAAAGATGTTATTTGCTGGACCTCATCAAATTCCAACACCAGTGATGAGTATGTGACAAGATGAAATTCTGGTAATGTAACTGAGGCTTTACTTTCCTGAATCAGTAGCATCCATTAACACAGGAGGTGACCAATAGCGAACAAAGATTCTAAACAAATTTTTCATTAATTCATAACATAGAAAATGGTCTTGATGTCAAGGCTTAAAAGTACAGTATCAAAGCTTTGCTTTTGTTCCAAAAGTTTAGCTCGAAATAGCAAGAGCCAGCCCCCAAAGGATTCTGTACATAACATTAATACTATAAACCAATATTCTTCAAACTACAGGTTGCAATCTATTAGTAGATCGTGAAATCAACATAGTAGGTTGCAACTAGATTTTTTAAATGAGAGACCAGAATAGAATAAAACACAAGAGTGCATTACATAGACAAGGATAATTATTGTTTTCTGAAATTTTTATTTTGCATGCATGCACATGCATGTGTGTATATGTTGGGCCTCTGTGTAAAATATATTTCTTACTATGAGTTGTGTCAAGGACTTGAAAGACACTGCTATAAATGATAAATTTGGGAAAACGTTGAGGAAGAGTCTGATTGCCCAGCCTCTCAATGGACTAGATAAATGAGCTCCAACTGAGAAAATTGTCAGATCAGAGGTGACAAGAGTATGAAATAATTGAAAGAGTTGCAGTAGTCCCCTCCCTATCCTTGGTATCACTTTCTATAGTTTGTTAGCCAGTGGTCAACCATGGGCCAGAGGCAGATGATCCTCCTCCTGACATAAGGGCAGAAGGTCAATATTTGCCTAATGCTACGTCACACTGCCTACATCATTCACCTTCCTCATCTCATCCTGTGCACAGTTTATCATCTCACCTCATCACAAGAAGAAGAAGGGTGAGTACAAGACAATAAGATGTTTTGAGAGAGAGAGATCACATTCACACAACTTTTATTACAATATATTGTTATAATTGTTCTATTTTATTACTGTTGTTATGAATCTGCTACTGTGCCTAACTTATAAATTAAACTTTATCATAGGTACGTATATATAGGAAAAAACATGGTATGTACAAGGGTCAGCACTACCCATAGTTTCAGGCATCCATGGGGGTGGGGGTGAGTCTTAGAACATATCCTACTTGGATAAGGAGGGACTACTGTATATCAAAGATGCAGTCTCAGGCTGTCTTGCATCCTGAGCCAGATATTTAGAAGACGGAAGAGCATTGCCAGGAAGAGGGGCAGCAAATGCAAAGAATAGAAGGTGGGGAAATAGAATGAATATTCAGAGGATAAAGAAGAGGTACATCTAGCTGAAGCCAAGTTTGAATGGAGAGCTGAGGTTCATATAATCGGAGAGTTGTTCTTGATGGTCAGTGGGATGTCATGGAATATTTTCGCTCTGGTGAATGACATGAAGATAACAGGATGGCCTGGAAGAGAAAGGAACTGAGGGCAAGAAGAATTTTTTAAAATCTCATGAATAGCTAGGCCCAAGGGAATATACAATATTTGTAGCAAAGGCCTTGAAAATTACAAATATGATTATCCCAGGGTGAAAGACTTAAAAGTTCTCAGCGGGGAGGGGGTACCTGGGTGGCTCAGTCAGTTAAGTGGCCAACTCTTAATTTCAGCTCAAGTCATGATCTCAGGGTCCTGGGATGGAGCCTCGTGTCCAGTTCTGGTGCTCAGCGGGGAGTCTGCTTCAGGATTCTCTCTCTCCTTCTGCTCCTCCCCCTGCTTGCTCTTTCTCTCTCTCTCTCTCTCTCTCATAAATAAATTTTTAAAATAAAAATTTCTCAGGAGTAAGCTACACAGAAAGGATAAAAGAAAAGAGTTCTAAGGTAAAGTCTCTTTCTCTTGGCCATTGCAAATAAGTCTACTTGTTAGCATTGCTGGAATAACTAGTACTGTTAATATCATAAATGTTTCACACCTCCATTACACCTCAAAGTGCTTTCACAACCATTAGTCCTTTGATTTTCACAATCACCTTAAAAGGCAATGAAGCAATATACCACTATCTCTGTTTTAAAGATGGTGACACTGCATCCCAGAGAGCCTTGTGGCTTCCCAAGGCCACACAGTTAGTGATGAGACTGACTCACTGGATCTTCTCGCTCTTAGCCCAGGATTCTCTATACGATGGGCCGTACCTCACAGACAGCCATTCTCGAATAATGATCCATCAATATGTTGATTAAGATTATTCCAAGAATTGAAATGGCCTAATATTTCAAGGAGAAAGCCCATGCGAAAGGCCACTGTGGCTTGGTGTAAGTTTATTTAATAAATATTTTTCTTATTTGGAGGTTTTAATTTTAAGTATGTGGTCTACTCTTTTTGTATGATTATTTGCTCAAAAAAATTTTAGTCAGCAACACACCTCATAAAAATTTAATATGTTTCAGAGCCCTTTTTACTGTTTAAAAAAGCACAAATCAGGCATTCTTGAATTTTGAATGTGGCGCCCCTGTAATTGGGCTCTCTCTCTGAGGAAGGCCCTTCCAAACCTCATAGTGAAATTGCTCTTTTTAAAAGAAAACAACATTCGAACAGAGAGTTGTCTCAGACTGGTCCTCCACTCACCGAGAGTCTGAACATCAACCATTCAGATATGTCATGACTGTTCTGGTCACCAGCATATTTCTTTCTTAAATCTTGAAAAGTCCCTGCTCTCAAGTGTGGCACTGGCTTCCAGAGATGTGAAGAGGGAAGACGATGACTTAGCAGCCAAATAGTCCTGAGTTTGGATCACAGCTCTGGCTCTCAGTAGACAGGTAACTTGGACCAAGGTAACTATTTTCTTACCTGTACCATAAAGTGGTTACATTTCACATCACAGGGTTATTGCATGGATCTAAGAGAGCAGACAGGGAAATACTCAGCCTGAAGTGAGCCTCATGGAATATTCACTATTTAAGGGCCTCTGAAAGATAAGGTTTGCTAAGAGAACAATCACTGGGTTCATTACTTTACTTACTTAGAGAATCAGCACTTGGCCCTCCCAGCCTTGCTCTTTTATCAGGCCAAGAGATTTATACACATGGACCCTTACCTGGTCATAGTCTATAACCTTTGAGCAATAAGTTGATAAAATTTATCCAAAGTTGGAAAGCAACAGCCCCGACTTCTTCAATTCCTTCAATCAAAAAATATTTATTAAGCATTTATTATGTTTCAGCCATTGTTTGGGGCATTGATGGTACAGAAATAAAGATGATGGACGAGATTCTTGTTCTATTGGGGCTTACTCTCTACTGGAGAATACAGACAATAGGTAGACAAGCAAATAAACAAGAAGCAATAGCTGATAAGGATTGGTATAACATAGAAGATTAAGGTAAGGTGGGCTGAAAGAATGTTGGGAAGATGTCAAAGAAGGTCTTTCTGAGGAAGTGACATTTAATCTGAGAACCAGATTAAATATTAGAACATCTAATCTGATTAGAAGGGCCTGTCCATGGGAGAATCAAGAGAAAGAACAAAGACCCTACAATGTAAATCAGCTTGGGGTTCTCATGGAATAGAAACAACACCAGTGTGGCAGCTGGAGTTGTAGGGTGATGAGGGGTTGACTGGAGATGAGTGTGAGGAAAGAAGAAACCAGATCACTCAGTACCTTGTAGGCCAGGAAAAGAGGCAAGATTTTGTTCTAGCAGGAATTGTGTCTATCAGGGGATATTAAACAGGGAAGTATCATGACTTGAGGTTTTTCAAAGTTCACTCAGCCTGCTCTTTGGAGAGATAGGACAAGAACAGGAAATCCGTTGAAGGTATTATAGAGGTCTGGACAGGAGAAGGCGGTGATTAGACTATGTAGGTCATGGTGGAGATGGAGAGAACACAGAATATATTCAGGAGATCTGAGAAGATTAGGGGGGTGAGTGCCATAAAGAGAGAACCAAACTAGAATGTTGGTTTGGTCAAGTGGGTAAAGCATGGTACTATTCATTGATAAGAGGAAGAAGGGGAAGGAATGGATGGAGGGAAGGAGAAAGGAAGAAATTTAAATGTTCTCCTTTGGCTTTATGAAAAGACTGGATCTCAGGGCAGGAGTCAAGACGAGTTATCTATGGAGGAGCCTTCATCTTTCCATCCCCAGGGCTCAGTGTAATGCTATACACAGCCTTGGTATCTCATATGGACCAAGGTATGTCATATGGACAAAAGAACACAACCTTGAAATTCCTGGTCTGTTTCTTTATCCACAAGCTCTTAATTTCTCCCCACTTTAATTTCCTGTCCTATAAAATTGGAATAAAAAGACTTATTTTGACTATTCCATGGAATGTGGTATCAAAATTAGACATATATGAAAAAATATTTTTAAACTATAAGCCACTGGGCAAACATAAGTTTTATGGAAAGGATTAGGGTCCCATGTTAGAAGGTAAGCTTTCTGTGGATAGGGACTCGGTCTGTCTCATTCGTCATCTCCAGCACCCAAAATGAAGGTTCATGGTAAATATATGTTGAATGAATGAATAACAGATTCTTCTAGAACGTAGGACTAGAGGTTGTGAACACTAAAGATCCCCATAATATTATGATATAGTTAGTTTTTCTACACATCTGTCTACTCCATAACCCAGAACCTATCTTATTCATTTTTGTAGGCCTACTAAAGTTCAGTACACAGTAGGTGTGCAATGGACACCTAGTGAATCTGATTCTCTGCAGACCAGACTGTGAGTGGCCAGCAGCCAAGCATTGTGTCTCACCAGCCACACCAATCAATGCCCTTGGATATCTCCTGCCTTAGGGGCCTCTCGAACCTGGGTGCCCATGCTAAACAAAGTGTGCCAAAGACAAAAGGGAACACAGGAAGCCATGGGATCACCATGGCACCTCCTATGGAGTGCTATTTTCACTAGAAAAGTGGAGTGGGAAAGTGAGGATAAAAAATATCCCACCTCTTAGGTCCAAGTTGTTCCCAGTGCTTGCTTATAGCTAGTTCTCAAAAGTTATTTGTTGCATGAAAGAACAAATAAATTCATGAATACATATGAAGACATACTTAGGGATACCATAAAACAGAATTCCTTTTTTTTTTAAAGATTTTTATTTATTTATTTATTTATTTGAGAGAGAGAGAGAGAGCAGGGGTGGGGGAGGAGCAGAGCAAGAGGGACAAGCAGACTCCCTGCTGACTCCCCACCCAGGGCTCAATCCCACAACCTTGAGATCAGGATCTGAGCTGAAATCAAGAGTCAGACGCTCAACAGACTGAGCCACTCAGGCACCCCAGAACTCCTATTTTTCAGAAGATAAACAGGATTCTTAAGAATTTCAAGGATTGAAGTAGACCATGCCCAGCTATGTCCCCTAGATTGCAATGGCTACAGGAGCCTAAACATTCCCTGCACTTTGAGTGGCACCAATGTGTCTGAAATGGGATGAAAAACGGAAGACTTCAAATGCAAGTCCACCTGACAACTGTAGTCAGCTCACCATCTCTCCAAACACCGTCTCCAACCCCTTAACATTAGGGAATTTAGGAAATTCACCCTCCAGATGTCAGCTCTTTATAACTCAGCACATAACATGGTGAGAGAAAAGCGAGTCATCCTCCCAGGCCCCAAGCATAGTCTACTTGTCTGGAGCTCCACACATCTCTGAGCAGACTTCCTCATCTTAATATGGGGAACCTTCTCTTCTGTGTCACAGTGATATTATAATTATATAGGAAAATTCCTTATGTCTTGGAGATACGTACTAGAATATGTTGGGGTGAAATGTCGTATCTCTATATCTTTAAAATAATGAAGCAGGGAGGGGCACCTGGGTGGCTCAGATGGTTGAGTGACTGACTCTTGTTTCCGGCTCAGGTCATGATCTCAGGGTCGTCACGGGGCTCCACACTCAGCAGGAAATCTGCTCGGGGATTGTCTCCCTCTGCCCCTCTCCCCGCTCATGCATGTGCACGTTCACACACTCTCTCTCTAAAATAGTCTTTTAAAAAAAATAAGCAGAGAAAGAGAGAAAGTAAAAGCGGGAAATTGATCATTACTGCTAATCCAGATAAAGGAAATATGGATGTGCATTATATTATTTCTATTTTTATATATGTTTGAAATTTTTCATGATAAAAGTAAAAATAAATCAAAATGTCATGAAAGGGGCACCAGGGTGGCTCAGTCAGTTAAGTGGCTGCCTTCTGCTCAGGTCATGATCCTAGGGTCCTGGGATGGAGTCCCATGTCAGGGGTCCCTGCTCGGCGGGGAGTCTGCTTCTCCCTATCCCTCTGCCTGCTGCTCTGCCCACTTGTGCTCTCTCTCTATCTCTCTGTCAAATAAATAAATAAAATCTTTTTTAAAAATGTCATGAAGGGCGCCTGGGTGGCTCAGTTGGTTAAGCAACTGCCTTCGGCTCAGGTCATGATCCTGGAGTCCCTGGATCGAGTCCCGCGTCGGGCTCCCTGCTCGGCAGGGTGCCTGCTTCTGCCTCTGACCCTCCCCCCTCTCATGTGCTCTCTCTCTCATTCTGTCTCAAATAAATAAATAAAATCTTTTAAAAAAAAAATTAAAAATAAATAAATAAATAAATAAATAAATAAATAAATAAATAAATAAAAATGTCATGAAAAAGGAATATCTATCTGGGAAGGTCATTGAGAGGATTAAATGAGATACCACAGATGCACAGTCTGTGCTCAGTAACTATTAATTCCACTAACTTGTGAGCTCACACATAGGCACACACTCTTAGCACCTTCTCCTTTGAGAATGTACAGAAACTCTTACTTTGGGGCAACATGATCAAGCATATAACTTAATCCTGTTTCAAAGTCTTGTGTGGTAGTTTTGTGTCTAAGATCTCTTGGGCACAAAGACTGATGCCATTCGTGATGAAGGACCACTGAATGTTTTCTATTTACTCTTTCTGGAAGGAGGGAGGAAGCAGAGAGAAGAGCTGCACCTCTGAAGTGACCACTCTTTTACACACACGTAGTGAAAGCGTGAACCTGGGCAAGGTTTCTGAGCTGCACAACAGATCGCTGTGCTGTGAGGGGCGATGCTCTGAGGCTTGAGTAAGAGCTGGTGCGTGAAGTGGCTAATAGGGACTGCACATGGTCAGCGTGCGTGGTGTTAACTCCCTCCTGCCCCCGCCCCCCAAGGAGACACAAAGAATGAGCAAAGGGCTTTTTGGCAGTGGCTTATTAAAGAGTTTGGATTTAGGTCGTGGGTGATTATTGTATATTGACCTTTGGTTAGTGTCAATTATTTTGCTTTTTGTTTTTTATTGTTTTTTTCTAATTAATGCATATTTAATGCTTTAAGGAGAAAATGGGAAATGATGAGAAAAACTTATTGCAACGAACAAGCCACTTTTAGAATGCATCTTAGAAGCAGGACTCATTTGAGCCCAAACTGACATCTAGCTTGGCAGACAGAGAAGGTCTTAAGGTCCTCATTGTACATCAAAGAAACTGAGTTATCAACCGGCCAGAAGGTGGGAGAATCTGACCTAGCCCTACACAGTGGATGTGGATGGAACAAAGGGGCTGTTCTCATGTGAACAAAATGTGCTTATTCCAGAGATCAGAAGGACAGGACAAAAGCGGAGTGCATCTCCTTTCCATCGCTCCAGGCTGGGATTGGCAAAGTCATGGTAAGGAGAACATTCCAACAACACGGATGCGAGCAGGATGACATTTCAAGTGTGCAGAGCAGCTGATTAATTGGGACAGGAGATCAAGTATCAACAGTCTTCTGAAGGCCCAGAGCAGAACAGCGAGGCCTCCCTGGGATTTCTGAGTGCTCTGAAACAGGCCTACAATAAATAAGACCCAGGAGGAAGGTCCTGGAGCGCTGAGATGCTGCTTCGCAGAGAGGCAAGGCAGAGCGGACTTTTCATTGCTGGCCTGTGGGGTAGGCAATGCCCATATATGGATGCTCAGTTGACATTGCAAGTCTGCTTTCTGTAGAGGAAGGGAGCTCCTGACAGGTGTGTTCCTGCAGCCCCCTGCATGTGCTGAGAGCCCCAAGGGCAAGGCTTCCGCTAGAACTGTCAGGAAGAGTCGACCAGGACCCAAAGAAATGTCCTCGTCCCAGAACCCAGAGGTGAACCCAGGTAAGGAGCACATAATTGCCCACCCCACAACTGAGCCTCACAGAGGCATGTGCTCATACATTCACTCACTAATGCTGGCAGCAAATATCCACGGAGCATGCCTGCATGCCAGAAATCATGTGAGGCCCCGGGGGGATCTGAATATTGCAGCTAATCCCCATGCAGTCCTTTGTTCATTTACTAATTCATTCATTCAGCAGACATGCCTGAACACTGTTCACACACTAAGTTCTAGAGTTGCAGCAGTGAGCAAGACAGACCTCATCCCTAACCTCACCGATAGCCTCATGGGTAGAGGGCATGCTGGGGGTCAGGTGGCCTCCATTTAAAGCCAGTGGACAGGTCATTTGGCCTCTCTGAGTCTCGATTTCTTCAACTGTAAAATGGGTATTATCCCACTTCCTCTACAGAGTTGCTATGAGGTTCAGAAGTCAAAGTTGGGAAAGCTGCCTCCAGTACTCACAGGTTGGTGAGTATTGTATGGAGAGAGGGGCTCTTGCAAATTCGCCCTGGGCTATTTACCTACAGACAAAGAAGGCATCAAAAAGCTGTATCGAGTTACTGGCTCATAAATGGGGGAACAGGGAATTTTATAAAGAGATCACTGTGAATGCAGTGACTTATTGAGTGTAGAAGGCTGTTGGGGAAGGGCAGAAATCATTTCCACTTACATTTGAAGAGCATTTTGTGGTTTACAAAAGCATTTTTGTAATGCATAGAGCACCTAGAAGAGGGTTAGCCTGGCTCAGGTGTGAGTGTCCCGGGACAGAAGCTGCTTACCTGGTTTGCCCACCCTAGAGGCGAGAAACTGAACTCTGATATTCCGTTAAGATCTTCATACCTGATAGAATTTGAGACTATCCTGACAATAACTGAATGCTGACTATAGAAAAAAGAACTATATGCAGATCCCCTACAAACGCTGTCCACGAGTTCTCCGCACTTTCTCAGACACCAGGATGTGCCCATCAGTAATACCTCTTCTGCAGGTAGCAATTTTCAGGGATTGAAATAAAGAGAGAAGGGGAAGGAGAAGGGGTGTCCCAAGAGAAAACGTCATTAAAATCTGCTGGGATGGGCAGAAGTTATTTAACAAACCTTCTCGGAGGTTCTGCCACTTATCCCCCTACTCCAAGTTGAGACTCCCTGCAGGATGGAATGGGGTTGGCATTAGCCCCGTCTCTCCGATGGGATCCTGTCCAGTAGCTGTACCTTTTTGGCCACCTTGATACTGCATTAGTCCCTGGTCCTCTCATGGCCCCATGATGGTCAGAGTTTAACCCAATCTGCACAGGGACAGACGTTTTCTCACTCTGGGCCTGAATGCCTAATTGATAAGAATTCCCAGTCTCTTTATCTACAATTGCTTAGTTTTTCTTGGCTATATTTTTAGGGTTCTCACTGTTGCTTTCCTAATGGTGACAGCGCAGCTCCCTGTAATGCCAAAAATTGGGGACACACGTTGTCTTCCTATAGACACCCTACAAAGGTGTCTTCTGCAGATGTCTGTAACTGAGGATGACATCGATCTGTTTGTCCCTGTGCTGTAGCAGTGGGAACATGATGTGAATAGCCCCAATTCTTAGCATGAGCAGAAAGTTCTGCCTCACTGTGCATACATCAACACCCCTGTTACTTCCTGTACTGCCAGAAAAAAAAAAACAAAAAACTGGGGGCACACTCTCTGTCTGAGAAAGCCTATGGGTTTCTTGCTGACCATTTTCAGCTTATTCATGTATAGACTACCCTCCACAGTCAGTACCACATTTAAGCCTCAAGACAACACTCTCATAGAGCCATATCAGTTTTTTAAAAAAAGGAACCGAATTGGGTGGTCTTGTCACTCCATCTCTATTTCCAAGCTTTCTGAGAGCCTCCAGTCAATCACTTAGCATCTTTTTGGTAAGCTGTCATAAAATCTCTCTGACCCTCAGTCACTTCATCTGTATGTAACCTAGATGCTCATGTCATTTCATCCATGCATTCTGTTTCCCCTTTGACTCTGGCTACAACCTGATGCAGAAATTAGCTTCTGTGCCACACTCCCTAAGAAATCCAGTCGCAACAAGAAGTTCATGACTTTCTAGTGACTGGACCTGAAGATTGGTGGAATCCTGGGAAGAAGGTCAGATCACGCAATGCACAGCAGCATTCCACTAAAAAGCCCACATTCCCCAAGGGTTCCATCAGGGGTTCATTCTCAGCCTTTCCCTCCCCCACACAACCTTACTGGCATCTCTGCACCCTCAGGTCCCCTCTCCAATACCTCTCATCCTCCGGAGACAGGGACCTGCTCCTTCTTCTTGACAGCATCTCTGCTCCAGCCATCTTTCCCAGGCCTCAATAAAATGTTCCTCCAAACACAGTCCCTTCTAGAAGGGGGAGTCAAGGATACATCTCTCCTCCTCTACAAGAAGCATACAAAGAGCCATAACATGTCCCTTTTCACCTCAGGTTCTGATGAGGACCATATGAAGGCATTGGTGCAGACATTTTCTGCAGAATGAAAAGTGCTATCAAACATAATGCATTAAGAGAGTGGTAGCAGCAGTGTGACCCTAGAGAAGGGAGGACTAGTACTGTGTTTTCCACACATTTTCGGCCACAATGAACAATTAGAAACGTATCTGATGTCTAGACCTATTACACACACACACACACAATTGAAACCAAGGTCTCACAAAGCAATATCCTCCATATTACGTGTAGTCTAAGTTTTTACCCTATTCCCTCCCATTGCATCTTCATATGCTAGTGGTGCCCACAAAATTCCTTTCGAAACTCACTAATGAGGGGCGCCTGGGTGGCTCAGTCAGTTAAGCATCCCATTCTTGGTTTTGGCTTGGGTCGAGATCTCAGGGTCATGAGATCGAGCCTGAGATTGAGCCCCACATTGGGCTCCATTCCCAGTATAGAGTCTGCTTGACTTTCTCTCTCTCTCTCTCTCTTTCTCTTTACCTCTGCCCCTCCCCCAACTTGCACATGTGCACTCTCTCTCTCTCAATAAATAAATAAAATCATAAAAAAAAGAAAACGTCAATGAGTCACCAGCCTTACCTACAAGAACCCTGATGTAGTCTTACTCTCATTCTGTAAAGAAGAAGAAACCAAGGCCCACTCATCTTTTTAAACATTTACTGCCAATTTACCCACTCATAGCGTGTGAATTTGGGTAATGACAAGTTCATGGTGCCCTTGAGGACTTCACCGTCTAGAAAAGGGGTGTAAAGAGGCAAGTCTGGGCAATGACTGGCCCATGTTCACACCATTCCAGGACAAAGACTAGAATTAATACCCCACATAGTTCCTGTTGTTGTTGTTGTTGTTTTTAATTTCTTGCCTATAGTTTTTAAAAATAGCAAAACTTTTATTTTAATTGTATTTTTTAAATGTTTCCATTTGTAAGAACAGTTAATTAAAAAAAACAACTTTCCTATAAATGTTCACGACTTCTTCTCTGTGTATATAAATCTGCTAGAGCCTGAGGTCAAAGCAAACCAGAATAAGAAGGAAGGATTGGACTTCAGGAGCCAAAGAATACAAGTTCCTACTTTCTTACAGCATTTAATCGCTTAGAATCCTCTTCCATTAACATTACTTATTTTAGTTCAATCTTCACAATAACCCCATGGTGTTGGTACTCCCATTTATGAAAAGGAATCAGAGGCATGGGTTGTGACTGACCCGGGGTCACTCAATCCCCCAGTGGCAGGAATGATAAACCCTGACGGGTTGTAATGGGAAATAAGGAGGTAGGGTAGGTTAGGACTGGATTAGAGGAGGCCTGGGTTTCTCTTGAGGCAACATTTATGAAAGGCTGCAATCCCTTATAAATTTGGAAAATTTCAAGTCACTATAACTATCATCTATCCATTTCAATATATCATCAGTGGTCCTCATAAACCTTGCTGTATCATCACTTTCCTGGCATGGACTTCTAGTCCAGGGTAAATGCCAGAAAACAGTGCCACAAGGCCACCCCCAGCTTCAGGTCTGCATGCAAGAGTCTCCAAGACATAAGCCAAACGTTCGTTGTCTCCGCACCCCTCCTCCCAACATGGCACTGACTCATATTCTCCACTCCCAGAGCGGGTTTCCTTCTCCAAACTGTTTATTTATTTTCAGAAATTCTCACAAGGCTAATGACAAAAAAACTGACATTTGTCTAAAAGAGCTCGGACTGGGAGAAAATGCACAGCCCCTGAAGGGACAGTTGTGTGAACTTGGGAGAGGGGATTTTAAACCCCAGTTGCAAGTCAGAGCAAGAGGTCACTGTGAGAACCAGACAGAAGACAAGTTCAGCTGCAGCTGATCTATGCAAGGCCTAAATCCTTGCAGAGTAAATATAAATAAATGGAATATATACTTCCATTTGTTGGGCTTACAGAAGAGTTCTCTTGCCTAATTTCCTCTGTCTGTCATTAACACACGCACACATTCATACATAAATAGTACAAATAGAATTTGAGATCCACTTCATCAAGAATAGTTTATCAGTTTATAAAGTAGTTTATAAAGGATGTCTCAGGCCCATTAACCTGTAAATTGCCTTCTATGTAGAAGAGCTAGCTCCAAATTTATTATAATATTAAATGCAAGATTATAATCATTGTCTAAGTGCCACTGTCAACATAGGATGGGAAAGAAGGCTGAAAAGGCAGGCAAAAGTCAAATCAGAAAATACGTTATGTGGCACAGTGAGGAGATTATCCTGTAGGAAATACGCAGCCACTGAATAATTGTAAGCAATGGCGGTTACGTGACCCTATTTGCATTACGAAAGACAATCCTGTATGCCAAGGGAGGATGAGTTGGAAGAAAGCAAGACCAGGAGCAGGTTGGCCAGTTGGGCAGCTAGTGTGATAGTACAACAATAAACAATGATTATCCAGGGAGGGTGAGAGGAGACAGTTCTCCCCGGACTTCTTATGTCTCTGCACATCTTGTGAGTGAGGCACTGACTGCCCTCTGTTCCAGACTGTCTCTTCAAGGACCTTTGCATATCCATCAACCTTGGAAGGGAATGCCTCCCTCCAGAGCAAAGGGAAGGTTTGCTGACAGTAGAAAAGAAGATAGAGCAGCCATGGTTGCTGCCCATTATAAAAGGTTCAGTTTCCCTGAGTTCAAAGTTCCCCTCAGGCAGCACAGCTCACTGTATGCAGGTGTCTTTTGGCTCTCGTTGCATTATCCTGTGGGCTCAGGGAAACGCCACAATAATGCTGACACTCACCCTTGCTATTGCTGTGAGCAATAAATTGTCCTTTGTCTCTGACCCATGAGACCGTGTCTTTTACCAGCATCCATGAAACTAGCAGGCTTGACTGTTCACTTACAATTAGGGAACAATCTCCAGCCCTTCACAACTCCTGACACTAGAATATAATTGTTACAGCAGGAATGAAGAGAAGGGAATGGATAGGAAAGAAATTTAAGTGGTTTTTGGCAGTGAGAGAAGAACAAATTTCTGATTTGAAATAAATGCGTTCTCCCTCTTCAATACACTCCCTCTTTTCCAAGGACATGTCTGTGAATCTATTCAATTCCTTGTCTTTTGTGGTGCTGAAAGAGGTATGAATCAGGGGGAAATCTGAGAGGGACAGACAATTATGGTGTTGATTTACATCAAAAACAGTCCAGAGTAGATCACAAAACAACAGAAGAGAAGGGGGATAAAAGATCCTTGGGTTTGGGGATACTAGCAGGCTGGGTTTGAGGTTTTAGAGATTTTCAGGGGAAAAAAAAATAAAGGAGCTACTCAGGTATAGTTAAGATAGATGATAGATAGGAAGAGAGAGAGAGAGACAAACGAGAAGAACGGATGTTAAGGTTTGCTGTGCAAGATGAATATGACCTCCTTTTAGTTCTTTATAGGATTCAGTAAAGGCTAAAATTATTTTAAATTTTTGGTTTTTTGTTGCCAGACTCCTGGGACTTTTATTTTTCTATGAATCTAAGCCAAGGCTGATTTCCAGGCAAGAACCAGTGGGTCAGGTTATATGTGGGTTGTAGTTATGACACTTATGGGACAGCGATTTATTAGATGTGCCAGTTTAAAAAAAAAAAAAAAAGAGAAATCTATGATAGCACTCAGGTTCTGACTTAAATATCTAGCTTCATGGGGTGCCATTTACCACACTAGGTAATACAGGTGGAGGAGGAGGTTTGGGTGAAAGTTTTAGGGTTTGATCGTCACCGTGTTGAGTTGGGAATGCCCGGTGGATGTGCAAATGGAGTGGCCTGGGCGGGAGTAGGAGCTCCTGTCGCGATGGAGCTGGGTGAGAGACTATGGCCAAGGGGGGATCCCTGGAGCTTCCACAGAGACAGAGACGGGCCAGGGAAGGAGGAGAACACGGGGACACGTGGTATCAGGAAAACCAAGGGAAGATGGCGTGTTGAGAAAGATGGTTACATGCTCCGGTAGGCAGGAGGACAAACACTGCGATTGTTCCATGACTCACTAGCCAGAGAAAAACATGAAAATAAAAACAGCACTAAAAGATATAATATAAAAGGCTTTTTAAAAAGTAGCCCTATTTTGATACAAGGTCTGGAGCCCTACGGGCCACACATGCAAGAGAAACACACAGCATTAAGTGGGAAGGGAAGTGAGGCCTGCAGGGCTCTGGGCCAAAAGCCAGCAGGGGCAGCCAAAAGTTCACAACCAAGACGGCAAGAGGCCCATGGAGTGTGATGGGGGCCAGCGTCAGGCCCAACGCGTGATACCCGGAGCTGGGAGGAACTTTCCACCCAAGCAAGGAGGCCAAGAAAGCTGCGATGGCCGCCCAGCACCCAAGCAGACGTTAGCCCGGGGCCTGGGCCCACCAGGAGCAGAGGCGGCAGAGGCCATCTGGGTCCACTGCAGATGATGGGTCCTCTCCTCTCCAGCACGTTCTATCCTCCACCCGCTCGGCCTGTAGGCCTCTCTGCTCCGTCCTCTCAACCCAGGCTGACCGCCAGATGCCAACCGCCAGATGCTGACCGCCAGGCTCTGCCCAGCTTCCCCATCCCTGCACTGCGTCCAGGAGACTCTCCAGGCTCTAGGCGGGGGACATCAGAGCTCACCTCGCGGGGGCCGCTGCCCTGCACTGCCCGATGTGGAACGTAGGAAACTGCTTTCTTATACTCTGCCCAGTTTTCCATGTTCTCAGACGGGGGCGTCAATCTTATTCCATCTTGGCCAGAAATAGGAACAGTTCCTATGACTTGAAATGCCATCTCCCTGTGAGCTGTTGACTCCCAAGCTCGCACTTCCAGCCCTGCCTCTTCCCCACCCTCCAGCTGCTTCCCTGACACCTTCATTCAGATGTCTTAATAGTTACTCAGACAGGCAATGCCTACAAGAGTGGCTGATTTATGGCCCCAGGCGCACACCTGTTGCCCCTCCCTGGCCCACTTCTCCTCTCCTGAGTCCACAGCAGGCACGTGTTCTCTGGTCCTTCCCACCCCTCCCCAGCCACACCCCACTCACGCACACATGTATGCACACATACACACTCACACCCAAGTCATCTACCACTTCCACCCATCGCTCACCAAAATGCATCCACTTCCGCCTCCCAGGCCTTCATGCAGGTCCACACCACCCGTGTCTCTTGCCTCGAGTGTCACTATGGCCTCCATATCCGTCTCCTCTGTTCTATCTGCGCCCCTTCCACACTACGTTCAACAGAACATGAAATGATGTTTTCAAAATATTCACCTAGCCATGTTACTTCTCCACATAGGATTTTGTCCCGTGTGGCCCTTGTTCTCAGTTTCCACCCTTCCCCCTACACACCATCTATCTGCACTGGTTTGCATTCCATTCTCTGAAGAGGCCAAGCCTGCTCGTGCCCCAGGACCTTCACACGTGCTCTTCCCTCCATCTGGGATTCATTCCCCCGCTGGTCGGAGACCTGGCCGCTCCACCTTCCAGTCTGTTGAACTGTCCTCCTCAGGGAGGCCTTCAGTGTCCACTCCATCTGACAGAGGCCCTGCCCTTGTCCACCCCATATCTCAGCCCCTGTTTGTTTCTTTGACAGCACTTATCAGAGTTTACCGTTTCTTTCTATTCCTATTGGTTCACAGCGTCCCATCTGTCTTCCTCACTCAACCGGCAGCAGCTGGAGGACAGAGACACCGCTGGCCTTGCTCATCAGTCTCATCCCAGCCCCTAGCACAATGCCTGGCTCTGTGCCCTCAGTGACTGAATGAATTAACCAATCCATCAAAAACCCAGTGAACTGACGAACAAACAAGAAAGTGTGACTTCATCTCAAGAGATAGTGAGCTGCCCTTTAAGGATTTTAAGCAAGGAAGTCACGTAATCAGATTCCTATTTCGGGCCATTGCCCTGGCTATGATGTGCATAATGATGGGAGGGGGCAAGCCTGGCAGCACCGGGCCAGGAATGAGGAGGAGGCAAGGGAGGCACCTAGTGCAAAGCATTTAAGGAGGCACTCCATCTCATGGCCGCACAAGCGTGGAGTCAACACCTGAGAGTGGGTGCCTCCTTAAAGGCTATGTACTAATTGCCTCCATCCCTCGCAGTGCTGATGCCAGCCCTGGGCAGCAGGGATACTCTTTGGGAGGTGACTGAAACAGTTCAGACAAGAGTTGACAGCCCCATGGTAATGGCCAGAGTGGGCCAGTCCGAGAGACACACAGGAGACCTAGAAACTGTGGAGCCCACCCTCAACCAATATGCCTAAAAACCACTGGCTTTCCTTCCCGTTCGCTTAACCTGCTTATTTATAACATTTTTCCAATCCTCCAGAGCTAATTATCTTAGCCACCTATCACCTTACGAGCCAGGAGGGGCATTCTTAGCGAAAAGGGCTCCCAGAGATCTTAGGAAAGGTTTGAGGTTCACAGACTCAGAATTCAAAGGCATTATAGCAGAAGAGAAACAGGAAGCCATTAATTACTCCAGAGATTCTTGAACCATGCACCCACAGAATGCTGGTGTCTGGGACTGGGCAAGGGCTTCCAGCGAAAACAATCCAAAACTCATAAAGCCTTTCTATCTTTCAGGTAATGTGACCTGGTAAAAGGGCATTAAATAAATATATAGAAAATCACTTAAGTTTTACTAAAAAACATTTTCTCAACTGTTTAGTATATTTGCCTTTATCTTTTTTTGTCCCCACTGATGATATTTACTTTGAAATTTCAAATAAACCTTGCAGACCATGTGAAATTTTTATGTTTCAGGGCACCTGGCTGGCTCTGTTGATAGAGCATGCAGCTCTTGATCTCAAGGTTGTGAGTTCAAACCCCACATTGGGCATGGAGCCCACATAAAAAATAAATAAAATAAAATAAAGCTTTTATGTTCATTAAAACTAGACCTGGATTCGGAAAGATAGTGAATCATTGCCATCGTGGCATTCATAAGCATCAAGATAGAAAAATATAAAAAGTACTAAGAGAGGGAAACCAATAAAATGCAGGCCTGTGGGATTTACAAGGTCATCCCAAAATCCAAGTCTCTGTCTTCCCCACCTTCTCCTCATCCTGTTAGTAAACTGTGTTCGGCTGAGGGGAGAGTGCCTGGATCAGTGTCTGGCCTGATCCCTGGTGCTCTGAGCCAGAAGACAAGGCCCCTCGTCACAGCCAGCTCCCATTTCCCTGACATGAACACCCAGCGGCTCAAGCGGGTGTGACCTGAGTGTGGCTGCATTAAAAAACACGACGGCCTGGCTGCTTCTGGAAACGGTAGCCCAGTGTGCTCTGAAGGCGTGGGTCAGCAGGCTGCTCCTTTGCAAAGGAACCCAGTGCCTTCCAGGTGTCTCAGCAGCTGCTTTTCTAGCTTACTTGCCTCTATCTTTATCTCATATTAGATGGTATGATACCCAGCAGAGCATAACAGTTATTTTTCTTTTTTTTTAAGATTTTATTTATTGAGAGAGAGAGAGGGAGAGAGAGAGAGAGAGAGAGCACAAGTGGGAGAAGCAGAGGGAGAGGGAGCCCAATATGGGGCTCGATCCCAGGACCCCAAGATCATGACCTGAGCCGAAGGCAGACGATTACCTGACTGAGCCACCCAGGTGCCCCACAAACAGTTATTTTTCATGTAACACAACAGTGTTTCCTGACAACTAGAAATACCATGACTTCTGCGAGCACTATTTCTTGAACGTGACTGAGAAATGTGACTCTACCTCTCTTGTTTTCCAATATAGTGAATTGAGATGTCCAAATTTACCACATAAGTCGACAGCAGTACCCAAACTTGAAGACTTCCACTCCCAGCAGTGCTATTCCTGTTACAATCTGCTCCTTTCCCTGTTAATGCTTTCCCAACAGGTTTGCTTCCCATATCAGTCAGGATGGGCTCTGTTATGCTACAGTAACAACCACCTCCATATTGCAGGGTTTAAACATGCAAATGCACACATAGTTCACCCTTATGTGCATTTCTAGTGCAGATAGATGTGGGCGGGAAGTGGGGAGGGCTCTGTTATCCTAATCACTCAGCACTCCAGGTGGGTGGGCATTTCTGATAGACATATGCTTCCAAAAGGGGAAAGGAATGTGGAAAATCATGCACGGATTTTTTTAGTTTATGCCTAGAAGGGACACATGCCACTTCTTTCAAACTTCGTTAGCCAAAACCAGTCACGTGGCTGTAGTGGATTTCAAAAAAAGATCAGAGAAGGAAAAATTTACCATGTGGAGAAGAATTTAGGGAATGGCCCTAAGGACTACCATACTCCCCTATACAGTTCACATGAAGAGAAGGAAGAGGAGGAAGAAGAGGAGGAAGGGGGAGGAGGAGGGGAAGGAGACAAAAGAGAAGGAGAAGGAGAAAAACCACAAGAAGAAGAAGAAAGGTTAAAAACTGCTTGTACTAAAAGATAAAAAGGCTTAGCGGTGCCTGGGTGGCTCAGGTGGTTAAGTGCCTGACTCTTCATTTTGGCTCAGGTCATGATCTCAGGGTCCTGGGATCAAGCCCCGTGTCTGGCTCCATGCTCAGTGCAGAATCTGCCAGAGATTCTCTCTCTCTCCCTCTCCCTCTAACCCCCCAACCCTACTCACGCATGTGTGTGCGCTCTGTCTCTCAAAATCAATAAGTCTTTAAAAAAGAGAGAGAGAGATAAAGCTTAAACTTTCTTACCAAGCTGTGTGATCTTGGGTAATTTACTTCATCCCATGAAGTCTCCGTTCCCTCACCGGTAAAATAGGACTAATAGTACCTGCCTCATATGGTGGCTGAGGAGATTCAGTTAAATAATCTCGGCAAAGTGCTTCTCCCAGCCTGGTACAAAGTAGAATTCTCGGGGCATAGCTGTTGTCTGTCTCCTGTGTGACAGTTTTCAGACAACTGTCGAGTCTGTCAGCACATGAGACCCCCCACACACACAATCCTGTAAGGTCAATAGAGGGATCGTTATTATCCACATTTACAGATGTGGAGACAGAGGTTCTTGGAAATCAAGCTGCCCGAGCTGTTACACGGGGTGAGGCCGGGAGGAGCACGGGGCCTGGGGCTTCAGGCCCTAACCCCATACTCTCATCTGCACGTCCTCCCTCTCCTTCTCCCTCTTTTTTCTGAGGTATTATTTTTAAAAATTCACTTGCGATGGGCGACTATTTAGGCATATATCAAAGCGAACGGCTGAAAAATAAGAATGTAAACTGGTGAATTTGGCCCAGGCCAGAAGACATAACACCTGTGTTAGCCAAAGTCAGTGGAAAGCCTATGAACATGTTTTTGGAACATTTTTCATGCATGTGAATGAAAAAACTCACTGGGGCTGCATAAAGACAGACATGCCCAAGGACGTCGAGGGTCCCCGAGTGAGATCATACCCTCCAGGGAAGGAGGCCCAGGAGACAGGGAATCGTGCACTTGTGGTTTCCATCCAGGGCTGCATGCATTGTTGCACTGGGTAAACATTAAACCCTCAGCTGTGCGAAAGGATGAGCTATGCTAAAAGGCAGCTGGAAACAGATTCAACGCAAATAATACCTTTGCGCCTCTGTCTCAGTCTGGGGAGAGGGTGCATTCCTAGTCCTGAAAGTCAAAGAGCGAGTTCTGTCTTCTAACAAAGTGGTCACTTAAAGAAAGAACCCGAATTTTCCAGATAGATAAATGCAAGCTTTGTTGCCACTTCCCGCCATCCCTAGCCGACAGCTTAGGGAGGAAAGAGTCTCTAGGTCAGGTCCAGGTAGGAGCCACAGCTCTTACTCTGCAGTTGGGGGTCTAACGGTTGCAGAGAGAAGGGCAGGCGTTGGGGGTTGTCTCAGCAACCTGCACATCCCCGAGGAGCACAGCCGTCTCCCTTCCCAGAGTTTTGGAGCTTTCCAGAAACCCATCTCTAGAGCCACTGCCTCCAGCACTCTGCCCTGATAGCCCCCATCCACCTTCCTCTTTTCCTTCTGCTTCGCAATGACCTCAAAACTGAGGCTTGGTGCATCTCTGATTGTTTTGTGTGTAATAGAATCTAGAAAAATGCATGCCCCTCAATTTCAGGAACTCTGGGGAAGGCTAGGCAGCCAGGTGGGGCAGAACCTCAAAGGAAGCACCTTGAACTTTGTGCCCAGAGGCCGTGCACAGCAGGTGTAGACAAGCCTGAGGTGCAAGCTCTGGAAGACAGCAAGCCTCAGGTGGTAAATCTTCACGGTGGGGAAACGCTGGATGCTGAGGGAGGATTCATGTCCTTCACTCGCAGATTTTTATTAAAGTTCTAACTCACAACATTTATTTGTATGAGCAGATTTGGAAGGGTAAATAAAATGGCAAAGGCGCCGAGGTCTGTTTCCCAGCTGGCGCAGAGCCAATCCAAGATGGTACAGAGTTGCAGGAGCAGAAACAGAGGAGGCTGTGAGGAAGAAGATCCAGAATTTGCAGAAATTACAAGGAGGACGGACTCTGGGTTCTCAGTACCAAAACACTGGGTATTCCAACTAACGCTTGCTTCCAAAAGCCCTGAGGGACAGCCGAATTACCCTGTGTGTTTCTGTTAGCTTAATCTTCCCAACTGAAGTAGAGGCGTTTTGAGGGAAGAAATCAAGTCTTGGTTGTCACTGTATCATCGCCACCCGATATCTTTGCACACCTTCGGTGCTTAACACCTGCTGATGCTTTAAGCTGTTTTCACGTCCTCCCATACACCACCCAGCACAGCTCACTGAAGCCTTGATAACGGACGGATGGGTGTGGAATAGCCCCCGGTGCCCTGAACCAGGAGCCTGGACAGCACAGGTATCCATCCCTGCTCAGTCGTTTGTAGCTGTGCCACCAGGACAAGGCCCTCAGCCACTCTAGGCATCAGATACCGCAAACGTAAAATGGGCATTAAAAATCGAATTGCGGGACCATATTACTAGCTACTTGATTGAGTGAAGGGATGGTAAAATCAAGAATATAGGAGAGATTCATAACTTGTAAATTGCTATACAAATGATTTTTAAATCTTTTTTTATACATTTTTTTTAAAGATTTTATTTATTTATTTGGCAGAGAGAGACACAGCGAGAGAGGGAACACAAGCAGGGGGAGTGGGAGAGGGAGAAGCAGGCTCCCCGCAGAGCAGGGAGCCCAATGCGGGACTCGATCCCAGGACCCTGGGATCATGACCTGAGCTGAAGGCAGTCGCTTAACCAACTGAGCCACCCAGGCGCCCTAAATCTTTTTTTAAAATTACTTACAATTTCTCGGAACACAACCGGGAAAGAAAGGCAGTGCGCTCTGTGAAAACGTTCTGAGCAAGAACTACCCCTGGCACACTGCCAACACCAGTCCTCGGAGGTGCCTGCCGCCAACATTCCCTGCTGGCCACCCTTCCATCCTCTGCCTCTCCTGCCTCGGCTGCGGTCTCTGTCTCCATCTCTCCGTCTCTCAGCATCTCTATTGTCTCTGTGTCTCTGCAGGTCTCTGCCTCTAGCTCTTGAGTCAAATGCTCTCAGCTGCAGTGTCTCTGTGTGTCTCTCCACCTTCCTGTTCCTGGGTTTTCCCATCATCTCCTGCTCTGCCTCTTTTGGTCCTTCTGTTTTGCCTCCCTCTCTCTGTAGCCTTGTACTTCCTCCTTTGTCTCTCTCTGTCTCTCTCTCACTGTCTTTCTCTCTCATCTCCCCACCCCTTTCTGCCTCTCTCCTTGTTTCTCTCCTTTGCCTGTTCCTCTTGCTCCTTGCCTTGTCCCTGTATCTCCCATGCCCAAGACTCTGTCTCTGTCTCCATCCATCTGTCTCTGTCCTCCTGACCTTCTCTGTTGGGGTCCCTCTCTCCCCTCTTCCATGCTCTATTCATGGTGCTAATGGAAACAGACTCTGCCGCAGTGTGACCTTTCCATCAGCCTCTCCCTGAACTTCCCACACACACCATGACCATTTCTCATTACGTCCTCAGGTCCGTGTAAATCTCCCGTGTTTTCTTTAGGCGGGAGCCGGGGCTCGTGTTCAAACAAGCAGCACAGCCCAGCCCCGCAGCAGGAAAGGCACGTGCCTGAGGGAAGAGCCATGGCGCCCCTTCCCCAGGGGGAACATCAGTTCGGGGTGGGGGGAAGGGGGTCAAAACAAGACCACCCTGAGGCTCCACAACACATGTACATTTCTGTATTTTTCTGATTGTTCAAACTATATGTGCTCACAGTAAAAGATTTAGACAGTATGAGAAACAGTAAAGATGCAGCAAGAGAAGAACCTCATTATCCCACCACCCAGAGGTGTCCACTGTTGCCATTTTGCCATCTTTCCTACAAGACTTCACCCAAACATTTTTTTAAAGGTTTATTTATTTATTTATTTACTTACTTACTTACTTATTTAGAGAGAGGAAGGGAGTGAGAGAATTTCAAGCAAACTCCATCCTGAGCGTGTAGCCCAACTCAAGGCTCAGTCTCACTACCCTGAGATTGTGACCTGAGCCAAAATCAGGAGTTGGCTGCTTAACCAACTGAGCCACTCAGGCGCCCCTTCACCTACACATTTTTTTGTGTGTGTCTTTAAATAGATAAGATCACACTAAATACAGAACTGTGCAAATTCTTTTGTTGTTTATTATTCTATCCTTCTTATTTTCCTTAGTCTTTGAAAGCTTTCTGCAAACATGGTTTTCTATCCTCCTGAGAGAAAACAATAAGGACATCTTGGGTTGTCTAGGTGTCTGACTCTTGATTTCAGCTCAGGTCATGATCTCAGGGTCCTGAGATCAAGCCCCGTGTCAGGCCCCAAGCTAGGCATGGAGCCTGCTTAAGATTCTATTCTCTTTCTCTCTCTGTCCCTCCCACCCCACATGCTTTCTCTCTCTCTCTTTCTCTTTCTCAAAAATAAATAAATAAATCTTGTGGGTTTTGCATAGGGGAAACATTCTCAGATTCTGTAAAATATCACATAGTTTCTGTATCACCATTGTTTAACGGTATGAAACACTCCTTGGCAACTTGGGATCCCTGCTATAGATTTCTTTCCCAAAAATCTCCTGATAGATCGAAGAGAGGCAAGAAAACTAAGTCAGTGGAATTGAAGATTAGAGAGACCTTTCCAAATGTAAAACAGTTGTACCCCAGAATTTATAAGCTGACGCCTTACAGCACATAAGCCTCAATATGAGAAAAATAAAGCCTTGAGGTATGATAGTTACTCAAAGCCACACAACTCTTCTTCTGCTGACGGTACATTCCTTTCCTGTCCCTCACCTCAGGCACCTGCTGTACATTCAGTCAACTCCACAAACATGATGAGTTTGGCAGACAATTGTGGTCCACAGAAGACACTAAGCTACATTCAGTCAAAACCAAAGTAACTTTCCTGCACCCTACCTACCTTGAAATCCTAAATTAAATCCTAGATGTTGGGACCCTTAACTCAGCGAGTGCTTACTGCACCTCTTCTAGGTGTCAGATGTGCTATTGTGCTAGGAATGAGAAATTTGTAATAAAAAATAATGAGTGCCTGCCTTCAGGAGCTCCCCATCCATGGGGAAGGCTGACAGTGTCATAAGAACCATGATGGCACGGCGCCTGGGTGGCTCAGCCGGTTGAGCATCCGACTCTTGGTTTTGGCTCAGGTCATGGTCTTAGGGTCGTGAGATCAAGCCCCACATCAAGCTCCACACTTGGCGGGGAGTCTACTTGAGATTCTCTCTCTCTCCTTCCCCCTCTGCTCCTCCCCCTGCTCACATGCTCAAGCAAGCGTTCTCACTCTCTCTCTCCCCCCTCCTCTAAAATAAATAAATAAATCTTAAAAAAAAAAAAAAAAAAAAAAACACTGCGATGGAAGTAAGAGCTATTCTAAGATCACAGGGCAAGACACCTAACTCGGAGAGCAGGTGGGATGAGGGAGAGGCCAGGGGAAGGTGCCTGGGGATGTGTGATCAGGCTTAACACTATAGCATGACAGGGTAGGGATCTCTCTGGAATCTGCTCGCATCGGCTAGGCCAGGTAACATGCTAGGTGTTTGATATGCCACAGTGCACTGCAATCTTCACAACCACCCTGAGGACGTCAATCACTGTCCTTGTTTTACAGAGAAGAAAGTGTAGGCTAAGAGAAGCATCCAGAGATAGCTCTGAGAGTGAGTAGGAGCTGAGATTCAAATGCAGTTGTGTCTGACCCAAGGCCCATACTACTTCCAAAAACACCACAGTGACCCCTATTCCCTCCCTCTGAGGTTGGACAAGCCCCTCAGTGTATTTTTTCCTAACACTATGGATTCGACAGTCATGTAGCATTCTAGAAGACATAAACTGCCACGGGGGCACACAGTGGGGACACTAACTCTGCTGAAAGTAAAGGGGATATGTCAAGGGGGCCTCAGAAAACAGAGGCGACCTTTGTCTTAGGATATGGGAAATATCTCTGCAGGGAAGGCAGAGCAGGGCATTTCTGGCCAAGGAAGAGCAAGTACAAAGGACCAAAGACTGACATGAGGACTGACAAGGCACTCGGGTTGAGCAGATCATAGGATATGCAGAAAGCAGGAGAGGTGCTGGCAGGTCTAGAGAAGGTCGTTGACCTTGTTTCAGTGTCTCTTGGTGAAGAGCAAACCACCACAAATCATAACAGCTTCAAGAAATACTGTCCCCTCTCCCGTGGGACACAAGTACTGGGGGTGATTCTGCTCCACCTGGTGCCACCTGGGCCCCTGAGGTGTCTAAAGTCATGCGGAGGATCCAGCGGAAGCTCAGCTGGGTTAAGGGCACCAGTTCTCCTCCCAGTGGACATCCCACCATGACTGCCTGGCCTGCTTCACAGCATGACATCCACATCCCAAAAAGAAGTGCCCAAGAAGAAGGGTATGGCAGCTGCCAGGCCAATCAATGGCCACACTTGGAGGCAACACAACATCACTCTGCCATATATATTCTATGGGTTAAAGCAGTCACAGACCCAGCCTGGGGCAAAGTGGGAACAGGAGAGAAACCACACAAAGGGGCAAATGCCCCATAGGTGGGCTGCACTGGGGGGGAGGTCGCCAAAGTCAAAGTATTACAGTAGCAGTCACCAAACTATGAAAGCCATCATTAGCCAACCCAAGGATTCTGTGCTGAGGCAGGTGGTTCTCAACCACAGGCTGCAACACACTGGTTAGTTATGAGGTTGTATTGTGAAAAATAAAGAAACAAAGCTTTTTAATTTTTTTTTAGTAAATTAGAGTACATTTATGGTGATCCTATAATGTTATAATGTTACTTGTTTTCACTCACGTTCTGATGTGCTATCTTTTTAGGACTCACGGAAGTAGAGCTGCCAGCCCAGCATATTTGAGCAGCTGCCCACATCACTGTCATCCGTAGGGTTACCACACTCCCAGAGACGACTGAACACCAACAGAGCAGGGACCAGTGAGGTGGACTTCTGTTCTAGAAAGATCATTTGACTGCTGTGTGGCACATGAATCCTGGCTCTTACAAGCCACAGTGAGAAGCTGCAGGAGAAACCAACTCTGATCTTGGACTTTCAGCCTCCAGAACTGAGAGAAAATTAATTTCTGTGGTTTAAGCCACCCAATCTTTGATATTTTGTTCTGATATATATGTGTGTGTATATATGTATACATATATATATTCAATATTTATATTTGACATATTCAATGTATATGAAAGTATGTTCACTGATAGGGCTGTGCAGTCAGAACATCTTGCTTAGCAATGTCCGCAATAACCAAACTGTGGAGAGAGCCGAGATGCCCTTCAACAGATGAATGGATAAAGAAGATGTGGTCCATATATACAAGGGAATATTACTCAGCCATCAGAAAGGATGAATACCCAACTCTTACATCAACATGGATGGGACTGGAGATTATGCTAAGTGAAAGAAGTCAAGCAGAGAAAGTCAATTATCATATGGTTTCACTTATTTGTGGAACATAAGGAATAGCATGGAGGACATTAGGAGAAGGAAGGGAAAAATGAAGGGGGGAGGAATTCGGAGGGAGAGATGAACCATGAGAGACTATGGACTCAGAGAAACAAATTGAGGGTTTTAGGGCACCTGGGTGGCTCAGTTGGTTAAGCGACTGCCTTCGGCTCAGGTCATGATCCTGGAGTCCCGGGATCGAGTCCCACGTTGGGCTCCCTGCTCATCAGGGAGTCTGCCTCTCTCTCTGACCCTCCCCCCTCTCATGCTCTCTCTCTCTATCTCATTCTCTCTCTCAAATAAATAAATAAAATCTTTAAAAAAAAAAAAATTGAGGGTTTTAGAGGGGAGGGGGGTGGGGGGATGGGCTAGCCTCGTGATGGGTATTAAGGAGGGCACGTACTGCTTGGAGCCCTGGGCGAAAACAATGAATCGTGGATCACTACATCAAAAGCTAATGATGTATTGTATGGTGACTAACAACATAATAAAATTAAATCAAAAAAAAAAAAAGAACATCTTGCCTATTCGGCTAACTCAGATTCCCATGAGGATCTGTCCTCTGTAAGTTCCTTAAAATAAACCTCCACCACCAGAGTAGCCTGGATGGGTGTCTGTCCCCTGCAACCTTTAAAACCTGGTTAAGACTCATCCATCCTAGCCCTTTATCCCAGAGAGCCATGGTGGTCATATCTGGGACTTAAGTTGGATTCTTGCATCCTCTAACTGGTAGCCCAACCTAGTAGCTTTTTTGTAAGAACAGGGACATCTCATCCAACATGGAGATTGAGGTTCCTACCTCAGCTGGTCTATTGGACAGGAACTGGCCAGTGTGTGGGCATGACCCATCTGACTCCTCGATGTACAATGATGCAGATGATGCATTTTACAAGTTGTCCAGTGTTTTCTTTCCTTTTCTTTTTCTATAACCCATGACTCTCATCAGGTTCTGTAAAACTTTAGAAAGGCCATTGTAATATTAGCCCTGTCTAGTGTGAAACTATCAATACATTTCAGATAATGATTCTTCCTAATGAATTAGTGAAGATGAGGGAAAGAATTTGAGCAGATATAATAAATTACTGCTCTCATTCTAACAGCTAGTGTCATTAAATCCACACTATCTGCCAGGCACTGTGTTAAACGTTTTACTTAGACATTATTTCAAATAATCTTTATTCCAACCCTATAAAGTAAGTGGTGCTATTATCTCCAATTTACAGGTTAGGAAACTGAGGCCCAAGGTCATATGATTGCTATATGAAGACATGTAATAGTTACAAGGATCTGACTCTAAAGCTTGTGCTTTTAAATACTTTACTATATACTGACCTTTTTGACTGCTTTTATAATAGAATCATGAGAAGCATATTGACATGTGAGTTTTACACACTTCATACAAGACCTCAGGGTCAAGTTCAGTGGTTCTCAAACATGCTCATGTGTTGTTGGAGCAACTAAAATTCAGGCAAGATACTAAAACATGGTTACACTGTTAACAAGATTGTTGGAATGGGAGCAGAAACACATATGCGTCCATGACATTGAGTCTCACCCAGAACAAGGATCTATAGAGGAAGGAGCTCACAGTGAGCACAGGACTGGAATCTTGCAAGACTGGAATCACTTACTACCTACTCATCTACGTTGCTGCATGTAAGGACTTACAGGCAGACATTCAGGGAAGCCAGCACGGTTTTAGAGAAGGTTATAGAAGAAAGACAATGTTGATCAAAGTTCATTCAGCCTGGAATGAGGCCTCCTGGACTCAATTCTGGTTCTATTACTTCCAACTTTACCCCACAGCTCAGTTTCCTGATCTGTGAAATGGGGATAATATTAATAAGTTCCTCCCATGGTTGTTGTAAGAATTGAATGGTACATGGATTGTACCTCCAAACTAAATAGTCAGTAAATATGAGCTATCATCCCCATCATCATTAATTTCCTTTTCCCACAAAACTGGAAAGTTCTGCCATTATTCTCAGTGCGCATCTGGACATTCATGTTATGCAGAAGGCACTTGAGAATATTGCTCCAGGGGCACTGACTGGACACTGATGATCTCAGGGGTGTGGGGCCAAAGAAGGGCATAGGAGGGGATCAGAAATGTCTCTTTCAACAGTTCTATCCTTTTTGGTTTATTAAAACAGCATATATCACAGTTGTACATTTTGTAATCTAACAAAGTCAAAATCAAGTTACCATGACCTTGAAAATCAAAAGATGAAATCATGATTTCCTTTTCTGCTACATCCCATATTCAGTAAAGTCAGGATTTGGGTCTGCAAAGACGGAAGAGGCGATAATCACAGGAAGCATAGCTTAGAGCGAACAACGCTGTGCAAAATGTGTAACAGGGACAAGCTCGCTCAGAGTTAAGGGATCAATTGTACATATTCCAAGATATAGAACCCGTATTGGGGTTTTGAGAAGAATAAAAATAAAATTATAACAAGAAATCATTCCTGCCTTTCCAGCACAGGGCTCTCGTCTGGAGCTGTCTCTGCAATGGTGGGCTTCTCCTTCAAGGGTCCCCCTCCTTCCTCCTCCCCCTGCAAACAAGCTGGTGAGGGAGGGAGGGAGCACACAGCACATGGGAGGTGAAGGACAGAGTTCACCCTGTGAAAAATCATTAATCATCTTGAGGTCACCAGCCCTGAACACATTTCCTTCTCAATCCCGTCCTGTGGGCGATCTGTCTCCTAACAGGTTTTCTAATGTTGAGTTGTAAAGCGTTCCTGATGAATTATTGTTGGCACTCAGTCCAAAGACTTGAAGGCTTGAGTCCACCCGAAGAAAAAGCAGACCCTCTCTCCTGCGCCTGTTGTCCATGGGGCCAGCACAGGGCTTGCATTGTGTGTGAGGGCGGATGGTCTGTGGGCGCCTCATCCCGGCAGCCCCAACTCCAGGAAGCACTGAGCCAGACTGGGGTTTATCACTATGCTTCAGAGCAGGGGCATTTGAGGGCAAGTCCACCCTTGGCCACGCCCCTGCCCCAGCACACCTCCAGGTAAGGGCGGGATTTCTGTTCCTGGTTGACAGTTAGGAACCTGAGGCCAGGGCTGTGCTATGACACATCCGAGGTGGCCCAGCTGCTTTGGGGCAGAGCCAGGATTCAACCCAGGTCTCCAAAACTGCCACCTCTCCCATTTCCTCCACACTGCTTGCTCTGGGCTGTGTGGCCCTCTGGTGATAGAGGTCTGCACCATAGGACCTCATCCCATACCACCCCTGCCTCACCTAAAGCCTCTGGAACAGTCCTCCTGCCTACTCTGCTCCCACGTGCCCCCACTCACTCCAGTCTGGTCATCCAGGGCCAGTGTAAGGTGACCTCGTCGGAGAGGCTGCCATGACCCCCTCCATCTAAAACAGCCCGCACTCACCTTGATCATAGCACCTACTTTACTTCTTCATAGCACTTATCACCTTCCAACCTGTCTTGTTTATTCATCTGTTCCTTTGTTCTCTGTGTGTTTCTGTTTTCCTTGCAGCTCCAGCTCACGCAGAGTGCATGGATTCTACTCCTGGTCCCTCCCATCCTCCCATGGGATCTTAGGCCATGGGAGAGGCCTGGCACCTCTCCCTCTCTAAAAAACACTTCTCATCACTTTTCTTTTCCCTCTGCTTTGACTATCAAGTGGGTCACACTAGATGGATCTGATTTATTTTCACCGTTAAGTGTTGCACACATGAGAGAGACTTGTGATTATCTCCTAACCAACAAAGCCAAGTGACTTCGCCCATTTGCCTTTTGAGCTTGGCCTATTTAATCTGAAAAGTTCTATAAGTGGCAATGGTCACCTTTCATTATAATTTCAATTCAGACAAGCAGGATTTCATATGATTTCTATTTCATACTGACTTTTTGGGTATGTTCTACTTTTGCAAACAAGAAAAAATAAGTGAAGATGTGATGTTTTGGGAGGGTCAGGTGGGTGGGATGAATAGGCAAAGCACAGGGGATTTTTAGGGCAGTGAAAATACTCTATAATGGTGGATGCATGTCTTTACACATTTGTCCAAGCCCACAGAACATACTACAACAAGAGTGGACTGTAATGTAAACTATGATCTCTCGGTGATGATAATGTGTCAGTGTAGGTCCATCAGTTATAACAAAAGTACCACTCTGGTGGATGCTGATAATGGGGGATGGAAGCTCTGCATGTATGGGGGCAGGAAATCTCTCTACCTTCCCTTCAATTTTGTTGTAAACCCTAAACTGTCTTAATTTTGGTTTTGTTTTTGTTTTTTAAGTAGGCTCCATGCCCAGGATGGAGCCCAGTGCAGGGCTTGAACTCATGACCCTGAGATCAAGACCTGAGCTGAGATCAAGAGTAGGATACATAACTGGCTGAGTCACCTAGGTGCCCCATAAACTATCTTCATGTTTTAAAAATACAGTACCTCGATCAAAGTAAAATAAAATGCCCAGTTGTAATCTCTCTTCTTGTGCATACGCACACACATAGTTTTGTACTCACAATCGTGACCTAGCATTTACAGCTCTATTTGTGGGATCATAGAATGTTTGAGCCCAAAAAGACCTGAGAAATCATGTGACCAAGTGGTATCAAACCACATACTGAGGACCCTCGGAATCCACAGAGATATCTCAAGGGCTCCCAGAGCAGAGGGGATGTAGTGACCAAAACGTCTGCTCCTGCATGAACCCAAAGAGCTTGGCTTTCCTCTATTTTATATTTTGGATTTGCCTGTGAGATTCCATTTTAAAAAGAAATCTCACTGCAACACACACACACACACACACACACACGTATAAAAACCAGAGAATGAGCTCAGAGCTACCTAGCTTTTGCCATTATTCAGATGGGAAAGCGGAGGCCAAGAGAACTCAAAAGCCCACCTATAGTCCCACAGAAGCAGAAAAACAGGGTCTGGAACTGGAAATCTGATGCATAATCTGTGTTCCCTCTGCACCGCTGCAAGAATCCCAGGGTGAGTGGCCCAGACAGATGTGGCTCTGATCCAAGGGTCAGATCATTGTTGGTGCTGTTTGTTTGCACAGCGTAGAACATTGTTTAAGACCTGAAGCTCAGAGACATCCCTGGCAAGACTCTCTGAGTTGGAGCCCAGAGGGGCACGTTTCAAGAGCTTGTGGTCTGGACGGAGAGCGGGCCGGTGAAGACAGGGTGGCTCTTCCCGGGGGGGGAGTGCTCTGCTGCTCCACGTCACATCCCTTCTCAGTACTGTAAACACAAGTCCACTGTATGTTTTTAAAACGTGAGAAGAAGCAGGATCCTGCCTGCGTGTTTTGACATAGCCTGCAGGGAGGGAGAATGGGGCCAGTGGATCTCGCCTGTGCAGAATGTAATTGCTTCCCGCACCTGATGGTTAATCTCAGGCCAGCAGGGCTGTCGGATAGTCCCTCCTCCGAACCGCCCACACCCGCCACACAGAGCAGAGACCTGGGACCCACGCTTGGCTTCCCCACGCATGCGCTCTGGGACTTTGGTCCTCAGTTTCCTCACTTGAAAAGTCAGAGGCTTGGCCCAACTCATGATTTTCCACCTATCAAAGAGACTCTGTTTTTACAAAGTGGGTGTTCTGGGAAGATTTAGGGCGAAGTTTCTGTGACTGAAAGGAAGCTGGAAATCCACTGGACTCGATGTTGCCGATAACTCTTTCAGCTCCGAGATACTGCAATTCTTGATTTTACTTCTCCTTAAGGTGCTGGAAGGCATCCTGAGTCCTTGGCAAGTGAGCTGAGGATCTAAGGGGCTGGGGAGCCCAATCCTGCCACCCCAGTCCCATCCTCGCTCAGACCCACAGGGCTAGCTGCTCCCTCCTCTGCCCCACATAGCATCCTGTGTCCCGTACCAATCACGCGGTCATCACTGCATCGCTTCTGTCCTACCAACACCACTGCTTCTGCTTCCTAGCTTCCTTCCCACTGAGCTGCCTGAAGCCTGCGGCTGTGTCTTATTCCTGGCTGCAATCCTAGTGCCTGGCACCATACCTGGTATACTGTAGGCGCTTAATAAATGCATGACATTTTTATCGCATTCTGAACACTTGGACTTACTTTCACACTTAGCAGTCGGTCTGAAGCTAACCTTTAAATGTAGACAATTTCAAGAAAAATATTCTGGCCTGGTATAGACACAGTATGTATTCACTCAGTCAGCAGACGTTGAGCATCGACCAAAAGCCAAGTACCACACTAGGACCTGGAGATACCCTCAAGGATAAAACTGATCCTGTCTCTGGTGGGGAGGTACTAGAACCACATGATAGAACTGATTATATAGCAAGGGCTGGGAGGGCCTCTGTTTCCAGAGCATGAATTATTCTGTTGTCATGAGTCCCATGGGAAAGCTGAGGCTTGAAGTGTGTAGCCTCAGGGAAGGAGACGTCCGCAGCGCTGGTTTCTTTACTGAGATGAGAGCCCCCCAGAAAGGAGCACCAAACCACCAGGGGAGCATGGAGGAAGAGGGCACCACAGAGAAAAGACATACCACAAGAGGACAAAACTGTACAATCCTTCCCAAATTTCCTGTCCCAAAGACCAGAGTGTGTGGCAGAACCAGAGTGGACTTGGACAGTGCTGGCTTTGACTGGGGTCACTGTGACTTGCTTGCTGTGGGATGAGAGGCAGGCTGCCCTATCCTTTCTGAGAATGTGGGGGGGAAGGACCATGAATTAGGATGGTGTTCTATTGAGTTGGAAGTATCTTTGGAATTGCCACTGGAAGAGGAGGGTCCAGGAGACACACAGACGAGGAGGGCTGGAGCTCTGGCGAGGGGGTTGTGCTTGGGAGAGGGATTCTGGAGTTAATGTATGTGTTGCAGCCCACACCAAGGGAGAAGATGTAGAGAGAAGAGTGGAGGGGGGGTAAGGAAGGAACCACCCAGAACCTACCATCTCTGGGACCTGCTTTTGCTCCTCTATGCTCCTCTAGGACCTTCTATTATAGCTCCCACAAGCTGCCCCCCTTGATATTGTGAACTGTCTAAGGATAGGGCCAGGGTTTAAACCACCTTTGCCTCCTTCACATCTAGCCCTGTGTTTACTGAGTGAATAAGTGAACAAATGAATTCTAGAAATCATGTCCTTTGAGAAACAACTGAAGAACCTATAAATGCTATCTTGAAGAAGACTTGGCTCAGGACACCCCAAAAAGGCTGACCTGTGGAAATTCTTCCAGGACCAGGGCCCTGCATGGCAGCCTTGCCACACCTTCAAGGCAGGCGACACAGAGAGTCTAGGGTTCCAACTTGGCACCCAGGCAACTCTATCACCTGCACCGACTGACTTCAGGAGAAAGAAATGGATCCCATCCTTAGCACATAAAGATGGGATCTCTGCAGGTGTGGGCTTCATTCTGTGGAACTTCTGGAAAGCCAACTGCTCCAACCTTTCCCTCATCATTCTGGGGCCTCAGTATCTGGTCCCTGCCTGACCTGTCTACCACTCATCAGTTCCCTATCCAGCCCTGACCTCCCTTGGGTGGGACCTGTTGAGAGTAGGGACTAGGCATCATTTGTTCATGAGGCAGCTATGTTGCAATGGTTAGGAGTACAAGTACCACAGTCAGGCCACCTTCATTCCCTTCTCTGTGATCTGAGTCACCCATAGGAGGAGTGTAAGGATCAAAGGGTTAACATATATAATGTGCTTAAAACAGTTCTAGCATGGAGTTGGTTCTCAGAAGAAATTAGCTATCTTTATTAGATCAGTTTTTCCTGAACCTGGCATGGAACCTGTCAATTAAGGTTTGCTGAATAAAAAATTAATTAATTAATCAATTAATAACTAAATATTGATGTTGCAATCACAGACTAGTCAATAAACATTAATTCTAAATAAGCACCCAATACTATGCTGGGTACTGAAAAAGACATAGTGGAAAAAAATATATGGTTCTTATTTCCAAGGATTTTGCAATCTGATGATAAAGAGAAGTATTATTAATTTTTTCAGTTAATAAGTTTATAACAAAATCTAACACAGTTTCAGGAGTGCATTGTGATGAGCCCTGGGTGATGTATGGAAGTGATGAATCACTACATTGTACACCTGAAACTAATATTACACTGTATATTAACTAACTGGAATTTAAGTAACTTTAAAAAAATCTAACACAGCTTTATAAAGTAACACCTGGCCAGACCCTGCTAGCTTTCAGAGGTTATCTCATTCGATCAAGTTCTAAATTGAGAGGGTCCTGCAATTAATGCTTTAGGAGAAAAAGAGGAAATCATGTGGGTTCTCTCAAGGGAAAGACTTTCTTTAAAAGTGCCTTAAATTGTCTTAATATTCTACAAGTTTCCCCAAAATATTCAAACAAGGTAAGATGGAGAGGTGAGGGAATAGGGGATAAGCTGTGGCAACATAAAGCACGTTGGATTTATACCCTTTATCAGTTTAAGTTCATTTATTCCCAACCTTAAAGCTATTAAGCAGGTGTGGGTTTTTTTCTGGGAAAATCCTAGAGTTAGTCATCTCTTTCTCCTGTGTCAGAATCCACAGAGATGCTTCCCTTGCGTAGGGAGGGGTTCTGCTCTCTGACCTACTAAGGGCCAGGAAGCAAAATGGCCTTTGGCCGGTCACACAGATCCCTAGCAGTTAGTTGGTCATGGGATTCTGTGCAAGTTCACCATCAATGTCCTCCCAAAAGAAAACATAAGCACCATTGATTACCTTCTAATAACCACTTTATTACACATTTTATATTTATAAAAGGGCACTGAGAGAGGACTGTTATTATTTCTCTAATCCAAAGCAGATGGGCCTGACAGAGGTAAATGGGACTTTCTGGGTGTGGCCCTGAAAGTTTGTGTTTTCCCGGAAGGTTTTGAGCCAGGGCCAAACCAGACCCAGAAGTTCCCATCCACCCCTGTCTCAACACATGACTTTCATTAACAAAATTGCATTGCTCTTTTCTGCAGAAAGTGGTACCATTACTCTAATAAAAACATGTCCATTATGGATCAATTGCCACCTACATGGTGGTGAGGAGGACTCAGAAGCAAGAGGCCAGGGATTGGTGAAAACAAAGAAGGCCGGTCTTGCAGAGGGAGGCTCCAGCCACTCACTGGGCCTTCTTCCCAGGCCTGGGGCTGAACAGGAAGGAGGTGGATCAAACTTGTATCACTAGCCTGATCACCCCAGGTAAATCCCCTAAATGTGGAACTTGGCCCTCCGAAGGCCGGTTCCAGTCCTTACCCAGGCCCAGCCCACTGCACGCATCTTGTCACTGGAGACCAACACAAGAACCACCTGGCTGCTCTCCCTTCAGGCCCGCTCTGTGGGCTCTTCTAGACCCTCTCACTTTGCTCCCGACTTTGCGTTTTTTGGTCCATCCCAATAGCTGCCTGCAGTCTCCAGGCTCACGCTTACTCTTTCAATTTCACTTGGACTTCTTGACTTGGTCCATCCCAATAGCTGCCTGCAGTCTCCAGGCTCACGTTTACTCTTTCAATTTCACTTGGACTTCTTGACTTGGTCCATCCCAATAGCTGCCCCTGCAGTCTCCAGGCTCATGCTTACTCTTTCAATTTCACTTGGACTTCTTGACTTGGTCCTGGTCATAGTACCTTCCACCCACCGGTGCTACCCGCTCCTGGTATGCTCAGGATACACTGCCTGACCAAGACTGGAGGTGGTTTTCTCCCTGTACCTATGATTCTCAAGCTTCTAGGTGCATGGGAATCAGCGGAGAGTTGGGAAAACAAATTCCTGAGTCCTATCTTCAGATATCCCAATTCTATAGGTCTACAATGGGCTAAGAATCTGCACTTCATGTGGTGATGGTTCAAATAGAAGAAGAAGCTGAGATGCTCTTTGGACAGCACAGTCTTCAACGGCCCTCACAGGCCTCCGGCCAGCTGGTGAAATGACCACTTTTTGTATCTGCTCAACCCTCTGCACTGACACATCCATCTGTCCTTCCCACTCACTCTGATTCTCTGTCTCATTAAGGGTACTACTATGTGCATTTGACAGAAGAGGAAAGGGAAGCTTGGAGTGATGATGTGAGACCACCAACTCCCAGGACATGGGGCATCTCTGCTGCACATGGCTCATAAGTGTCCCAGCCTCACATACTGACACAGGAGCTCCTAAAGACTTCTCCATCCCACCAGTGGAGACTTGACCCTTCGTGTCATTGGCCCAGATCTTCGAAGCCTTCCTTAATCTGCTCATTTATAATCCACAGAAATTCCTTCCGTACACATCCAGTATCAAACGCCTCTCACCTCCCCTTCTATGCTCGTTCCACCATGATGCTTCTCCCCACCCCTGCCCCAGTGTCTTAGTCAGCTCTGGCTGCTCTAACAGAATCCCACCACACATTTCTTTCTCACAGTTCTGGAGGCTGGAAGTCCAAAGTCAAGGTGCTGGCCAATTTGATCCTGGTGGGAGCTTACTTCCTGGCTTGCAGACAGCTGCCTTCTCACTGTGTGCTCACACAACAGGGAGAGACAGAGAGAGAGAGCACTCTGATCTCTCTTCCTTTTCTCATAAGGACACAAATTCACTCTTGAGGTTCCCACCCTCATGACCTTACCTAAACCTGATTACCTCTCAAAGGCCCCACCTCCAAATACCATCACACTGGGGTTAGGGCTTCAACAGATGAACTTGAGGGGAGACACAGTTCAGACCATAGCACCTACTTAGGTCTGTTCTCAACACGGTGGCCACAGTGAGTCTATTGACATGGAAGTCACATCCGAGCCCTCCAGCGACTCTCAATCACTTGGAGTGGTGAGCCCTCCAGTGTGGTACTCACCAGAAGAGCTGCAGAGATCTGGGGAAGAGTCACAGTGGGGAAGAGCTCTTGCTGGAGGTGGCACCTCCCCGGGCCTCAGAGGAGATGCTGGAAAGCCAGGAATGGGAGAGCCACTGGCCTGGACCACAGCAGGACCATTTTCAGAAGTGAGTATTTTTTTTTTATTATTTATGCCTGTTTTGATCTAGAAAGGATCTGAAAAAAAAAAAAAAAAGTATCAGGACCAGGAAAACTTTATTTTTTTCAAGTGGAAGTCAAGACCAAGAATGGGAAATAGAATCAGAATGTTTCAGGTCACGACACTATGCCAATCTATTTGAGCACCATAGATTTTGCCCTGAGTGTCTGAGCTACCCAAAGGGAGAGGAAACCAAGAGCAGTCCCATAAATCTTTCTCTGACAGAGAAGGAAAAAACACATAATGTTCTTCAGAAAGTAGACTACTTTTTCCTAGTATTGCATTGTAAGAAAAATTTCTCATTGGAGTTATTTCAAACAAAGGTTTATGTCTTGAACCTGCTTTGTTGGATATGATGAGGCCTACAAGGCCTTGAAGAGTCCCTCTATAAAAGATGGAAGTATTAATCAAAATCCAGCCAGAGAGAGAGGACAGGATGACACCTGGGTCAGTCACCTCTGTATCCTCCCTGCCAGATGTTGCTGATGCCTGGGCTTGAGTCAGCCCAGAGTGGGGCTGCCTTGACCACCACCTCAACCCCCAGGTCTGACACCGGTCACTGGTGCTGAGATTTTTCAGTGCTCCCCACTGCTCTTCCAAGCAAGTCCTTCCAACCTCCTTACCATGACCGGCAAAGACCAGCATGATCTGGCTCCTGCCCACCTCCAGGCTCCTCCTCCCACCCACTCAGCACCACCACACTCCAGCCACACTGGCCTTCGGGAAGGGAGCCAATCTCTCTCCCACCTCCAACCCTGCCTGTTTGGTCATTCCACAGACCTCAGCTTTTCACTCTTCCCTCAGCTTTTTACGTGGTGCCTCCCTCCTGATTCTTCGGGGCTCAGTGTACTGTCACTTCCTCCCGTGGGTCTGCCCTGCCCGCCCCTTGAAATGAGGCCCTGCCTATCATTCTGTAGCTCATCTCCAGTGTCTCTCCTCCATGGCGCAGGTCACAAGATGCATATTTGACTCCTGCCTTTACGCGTGTATTGTGTCTCCCCACTAGAATGTAAGAGGGTGCAGGTCTTGCCTGCCTTGCCTCCATCGTGTCTCTAGCGCCCAAGGCAGCATCTGACACATAGTAGGGGCCCAATATATATTCATGGAATAAGCGGGAAAAAAACGAATGCTCTGTGGGGAGACCCTGGGGGGGAAGGCTTCTCTACATTGAATCCTGGCATAAAAAATCCCACCATTCGAGAAGGTACCCTTCCAGGGAAATCAAGGAACCCGAAACAACACTCCAAGGACAGCCAGACAATCCCAGCACACTGATAGCTCCCAGGTCCCTGTGCAGACAAGGTGGGATTTCTCTGAAGAACTAATTCTTGGTAGAGCCATGTTTGTCCTTTGCCTCAGTGTTTGTCAGGGTAGGCTGGGGAGCAGCACATGGAAGGACAGCGGAATTCATGTCTTCTATCCCTTCCAATCCAATCCCCAAAGAAAGTTCCCCCAGTGGGATGAAAACATACCTCCAATCCAAAGGCACCAAAGAGTACTACATGGTGTAACAAAATAAGAAAGAGACACTGTCTGGACATGAATGGAAAAAAAAATTCCTTACTTGGCCCTTTTCTGGTAGCAGGGTCCACTGGCATTAATATGCTAGCTAAGGGCAGGAGCCTCTCTTGAAGTGAAGCTTCCACCCTGCCCCCCGCAGAGAGAAGCAGTAACCAGAGCGAGGCCACCCACCGCTGTCGGCAGCCCGGGCTCAACTGAGGGCTTATTATCACACTCCAGCCCTCTCTGTTCCCTTTGGTTTCCTCCTCCTTTCCCACACTATTCCACTGCTCCAAACGGGCCACCTGGTGCCCACACCCAAATTCCTACCCTCCGGTCTGTCCTTCTCTATAGCCACCTGGAGCTAGGAATGCAACCTAGAAATTTCTCCAGCTGGAGACCAAGGTGGTCAGAGGCTTCATTCCTGCTTAGCCACTCTCAAGCTGTAGGACCTTGAGCAAAACTCTTCCTTGCCTTGGTTTTAGTCATGTGTAAAATAAGCAAACTGTTCTCATTCATGTGCCACCTTCCCGATTTTTGCCATCTCTTCATATTACCTATTCTATTACTCAAGACGTGGTTATCTAATGTTTGCCTTTATACTTACTCACTTGTTAAACAGTAATATCGTGGGTATGATATGTGTATTTTTCTAACGTACATTCAAAATATGTAACTATTATAAACTGAATCCATCTACACCCTAAGTCACCTTGTATTCCATCGGCCCAAAAGGGAATACTGGATTAATTAACTGATCTCTATGATAAGTTCCGACAGTGTACACCTCCAAAACAGAGAGGAATTACTTTTTGTTCCTGAGGATACAAACATTGTGGCTGGGATTTCAACACAGCCCTGGTGATGAATCTTCTGATTGGTATCCGTGGAATCCCAAACCCACTGCTGATGGTAACAAGCCCCAACAGTGAAGGTCCTATTCTTAGCATAACTTGATTTTTCCAGCACTGAAGCTCCCTTATGTGTCATGTCTGATGCTAGATCCTTGCGGAAGAGAAGTGGTAAAAAACATAGGTTTGTCCTCCTGAGGTCCAGAAGGAGCTGCAGACTAGCAGCTCCGTTCCAGTGTGGTGACAAGGCCAGGTACCAACTTGAGAGAGGAGGCTGATTAGCGAGTCCTGGTGCCTGGCACAGTGCCCAGCACACAGTGGAGACTTTCTCGGCTTATCTGTTGAGGTTCAATAACGGAGATATTTATTTACAAAACACTGCAGGGGGAAAGAGAAGACAGAGATTCCTTCTATAGAGGGGACATCTCGGAAGGCTCTGCTAAGCAGGTTTTCGAAAGATGAGGTGTTCTGTGGTGAAGAGGTCCCTCCAAAGGCAGACAAAATAGCCTAAGCAAACACCAGGAGGAGAGAGACACAGAAATGTAGAGGTCTAGGAGTCATTAAAAAGAGCATGAAGGTGGTTCTGCGCAGGGAAGTGATGAGGGCCAGAGAGATCCAGGTAAGATGGCCGAATGGGAAGCATGTAGGGAGCTACAAGGACTGAAGTTCATCTGCGAGCAGGTGATGAGGAGCATGAAGATGGAGAGAAGGCAGACTGGCTGGAGGGCTCAGGCTCCAAGGAACAACACGACAATGAGGTCTCTGGGTTTTCTATTTGCCTCAGATATTCTGGACTGGATGCAGGAGCCAGAAACCCCAACCCCAAACCCCAAGAGGCAAGAGGCACAGGCAAAAAAAAAAAAAAAAAAAAAAAAAACTAGCTAAAGGACCAGGTAAGGTGCAGTCTAACTAGATAGGAAACTTTGAGACACTAACTGCTCTCCTTTAGCTAAACAGAAAAACCTGCAGCCCCACTCCTGCCACCACCAGCAGAGGCCAAGTAGGGAGCTAAGATTTCCACTTTCATCAGTCTGTCACAAAATACCCACCCTAGGGGTGCCTGGGTGGCTCAGTTGGTTGAGCACCTGACTCTTGATTTCTGCTCAGGTCATGATCTCAGGGTTGAGAGATGGAGCCGCGTGTCAGACTCCACGCTGAGCATGGAACCTGCTTAAGATTCTCTCTCTCCTTCTCCCTCTGCTCCTTCTCTCTATATCTTAAATATAATAATAATAATAATAATAATAATAATAATAATAATAATAAACACCCATCCCTGCCACCAGGGTGGTGGTAGAGAGAAGGCAAACTGGAGAACAGGAATGTTCATGTCTGCTAGGCAGTAATGAGCTCCAGGAACCTGAACTTCCGCCCCTACCTGGTGGTAAAGAAGCACCATCCTGGTGTGGGGTGTCAGAGGACACCCAATGAAGAGCCAGATTCTCCTCCACTGCTCAGTGTAATAGGCCACTCCCTTCAGTGTCCAGGGAGGCCCCTGGGGAGCAGCAAACCTTAAGTACCTCTGTGTCTCTCAGCCAGGATGGTATTGGCAGAGGCCACGCGGAGAGCCTAGACTTCTCCTCCACCCGGGAATCATGGGGTAGTGTTCCCTTCTCCCACCAGAGTAGAGTCAGAGAAGGCTGACACTAACAGGAGTTTGAAATAAGACCCAGATGTTCATAACATAATTCCCACATTGTCAGGGTTTCCATACAAAAGTCACTCATTATTCCCAAAACCTGGAAAATCTCCACTGGAATAAGAAAAGACAATTACACCAAGATGACAAAGATGATAGAATTCTCTGCCCAAGATTTTTTTTAAAAGCTTTATTTATTTATTTGAGAGAGAGAGAGAGCAAGTGGGGGGAAGGGGTAGAGGCAAGAGAGAGGGAGAGGGAGAGAGAATCTCCAGTAGATTCTGCTTTGAGCACAGAGCCTGATGCGGGGCTCGATCTCACAACCCTGAGATCATGACCTGAGCTGAAATCAAGAGTTGGACGCTTAACCGACTGAGCCACCCAGGTGCCCCTGCCCAAGATTTTAATGCACCCATGATAAAAATGCCTCAATGAGCAATTATGGTCTGGAAACAAATGAAAAGATACAGTCTCAGCAAAGAAATAAAGAAGAATCAATGAAAACTTTAGAACTGAACAATACAATAGCAAAAACTAAAAAGAAGGAAGCTTCAAAATCAGCCATCTAATCCAGGAGTCAGCAAACTATGGCCCACAGGCCAAATCCAGTCTGTTGTCTCTTGTTGTTATTGGTTTTACTGGAACACTCCATGCTCATTTGATTGCATACTGCCTCTCACAGCTTTCCACTACAAAGGTAGTGTTGGGTAAACACAAGAAAGAGTGTGAGGCCTCCAAAATCTAAATTATTTACTATCCAACCCATTACAGAAAATGCCTGCTGACCCCTGATCTAAGCAACCACCTCTAGAAAGTAGAAAAAGAGAAAATGAAACCCAAATAAAATAGAAGGAAATAATCAATGTAATAAATAATAAAGGGTCAGGACAAAAGTTTCACCACTGAGCAAAATGTTCTATATCTTGACCTGAGTGATGGTTTCATCATTTTCCAAAACTCATCAAATGACACTCTTCAGATCTGTGCATTTTACTGCATGTAAAATACGCCTTCAAAACTTATGTGGGTCAGAGCTTGCCACTCTCTCGCTCACAAGCTCCCAGTGGCTCTCCATGTCACTTAGAGGAAAAACTAAAGACCTTTCGGTGTCCCCCAAGTCCCTGCACGACCCCCTACACATGCTGCCCACCTTGACATCACCTTCAACCCTCCCCGTTTCACTCCTCTCCAACTACACCAGCCTCCTTGAAGTTGCTGGAAGATTCCAGTGAGTCTCCTACAACCGACCCTCTGCGTTGACTCTTCCCTCTGCCTTGATACTCCAGGCTTCACCTCCTTCACCTCTTTTAAGTCTTTGCTCAACTTCTGTCTTCTCAGTAAGTCCTAGCCTCTTAACTGGCCCTACCTTTTTTCTTTATCTATAGCATCACTTTTAACACACTATATAATTTACTTTTTTTTCCTTTTTTTTTTTTAAATCATACAACAGCCAGTATTCCCAGGCGGTCTCCCATCCAAGTACTAACCAGGCCTGACCCTGCTTAGCTTCTGAGATCAGATATATAATTTACTTATTATGTTTGTCGTCTGTCTTCTCCCACTGAGCCAACCCACTAGAAAGAAAGGAGAAAGGAGATAAGAATCTTTTTGTCTTAGTCACTGATACATCACACCTACTTAGAATAGTACCTGACTATCTAAGTGGATGCTCAAGAAATGAGCACTAGATAAAGGTTGTGAAGACAATTTAAGTAAAGCAAAGTATATATAACCTTTATGTGACTAATGGTGGAGCAACAATGCAGGTCCTTTACCCTTGGCATTCTCTCCTTGTTCCTTGTCCCTTCCCGTCTTGAACTCACACTTACAGAGCCCACACCCTGAGAATCTACATTCTACATTCTCTGACAAAAAAAAAAAAAAAATCTAATTCTATGAGCAGCAAGTATGGCACCTTTGCCAGCTGGTATCCTATAGGATTTAGGGCATCTCCAAAATGGGAGAGTGACTGCCTCCTCCCAAAAATGGAAGGGGGGTGTCACTGTATATGTTAACACCAGAGTAGCCTCCACTCCAGCCACTCTTGGATTTGAACTGCTCTATCTGCTGTAACTACTATTACTAGATCATTCATTTTCGGCACCTTATAAAAAGTAGTCAAGAATATGATGTGTGATTACCAATTTGTGCGATTCAGTACTACTTCTTCAATTACGTTGCAAACTAAGAACCCATCATCTCAAGTCTTGTTGCACTGTATCTGAATCTTTCCCTGTAACTTACAGAATAGAAGGAGCACTCTGCATCCTAACCGGGGGAAATTGCTATTTCTCAGTCTGGAGCTCATGTTACAGAAGGTGAGCCCAAGAGAAGTCAAGGAGCTCAACGGGAAAGAACAATTAGCAGGGTTGACCAGTCAGGGTTCTGGTTACATTCTGGCTGTCGACTCTAATCACAGTTTGAACTCCTGTCTGTGTTTACTGTTGGCATTAATGCCTGTCGGTTCTGCGTTTCCCAAATGGGATCCCAGCTCAGCCAGCATTCTCCCATGAGAGCAGCAGGAGTTAACCGTGGTGGCCACCCTTGTGCATCTGTCCAGGTCACAGGGACCTTCTACTTCTGGAAATTTCTCTCCCCACGCTGCTGCCCTTGGCTTCATGTCTGCCCTCTTGACTCTACATCTCAGGCTGTGGCTGCTTGAATCAAACTGGGCGCCTGACCCAAACTCCTCGTTTTTGAGCTGGGATTCTGGGACAGTCAACGAGTCTTTGCATGTGGTTGTAGCTGAGGACATAGAGACCCGAGGCCTTGAAGGCAGTTAGTTTCCCGTCATGAGAGCAAGCAGTCTGCAGAGAGAAGAACAGAATAGACACCAAAGAAGCAGAAAGCAGGAGAGACAGAGGACTGCCTGTGTTCTTGCTCATTTTCTAGTTTTGGGTTTCAGTCTTCCAGAGGCCCCTGTTCTCGGACACAGTGAGCCATCTAGCTGTCTTTCTTACCATGACTCATTTTTGCTTAGGCCAGCTCAAGTTGGTTATTGTCACAAATAAAGTTTTAACTAAGAATTTAAAGGGTAAAATTACAGCTCAGCAAATAAGGCTACATTGCCCAAAATCATCAAAAATAAGAACCTGATTGGGGTGTCTGCATAGCTCAGTCGATTAGCATCTGACTCGTGATTTCAGCTCAGGTCATGATCTCAGGATCTTGAGATTGAGCCCTGTCCCAGGCTCCACACTGGGCGTGGAACCTGCTTAAGATTCTCTTTCTCCCTCTCTCTCTCCCTCTGCCCCTCCCTGCCTCTCCCTCACTAAAAAAATAAAGAAGAACTTGATTAATTTATTTACTAATTATTCTTCCCTGATTGGTCCTAAAAACAGTCCTAAAATTCCTCATAAGGAATGCTGATTGCATTAGCTCAGTATCTGGCCTTCCAGCCTCCCCCCTGCCCTCTCTCCAGTTCATCCTGCCCTCTCTGCTTCTTCCCACTTGCCAAGTAATTTCCCAGACTGAGAATCCTAACCAGGTCTTCAGTGCCTTTACAATAAAGCTCGGTTCCTCAGGTGACACCCTTCATCTGACAGCCATTCCCCATCTCTCTTAGATCTCTTATACCCCTTCACTAGGTCCTCTCCCCACCCAGAAAATGAAGGCCTCACAATCGCCTGTGATGCTCGTAACTGTGACTGTGAGGCAGGAGGTCGTAGAGCTACACCAGCCGATTCGGCTGCCAACAGTCACATGTGGCGAGTTACATTCAAGGTAATTAAAATTAAACAACATGAGGGGCGCCTGGGTGACTCAGATGCTTAAGCGTCTGCCTTCGGCTCACGTCATCGGCTCCAGCTCAGCGGGGAGTCTGCTTCTCCCTCTCCCTCTGCTCTCTCTCTGCTCTCTCTCTCTGTCTCTTCCTCTCTCAAATGAATAAATAAAATCTTTAAAAAATAATAATAAAATTAAATTAAATTAAACAACATTAGACGTTCATTCCTTCGGTCACACGGGCACACTACAATGTTTGATGGGTACCTATGACTATTTGCTACCATACTGGATACAGAACATTTCCAACACCGTAGAAGTGGTCAGTGGGCAACACTCATCTAAAGTGTCCTTCTTTTCCCACATCTACTTGTCCAGGCCTGCTCATCCGTTCAGGTCACAATCTCCAATGCCACAGACTTTCCATATGAAAGCCATATAGTCATTGAAGTGAAATTCGAGCCTCTCATGTATTCTTCTCTTGGTAGTTGCTAGCGACTGAATGTGTGTGTCCCTCCAATATTTTCATACAGCAAAGTCCTAATCCCCAGTACGATGATCCTAGGAGGTGGGGCCTTTGGGAGGTCATGAGGTCATGAGGGTGGAGCCCTCGTGAATGGGATTAGTGCCCTTGTAAAGAGGCCTGAGAAAGCTCCCTGCTCCTCCCCCGTCTTGAGGACTCAGCCAGAAGACAGCCAGCTTGCAAGTCAGGAAATGGGCCTCAACAGACACTGAAACTGCCAGCATTCTGATCTTGGACTCTCCAGCCTCCAGAGCTCTGAGAAATAAATATTTGTCGTTTAAACCCCTCAGTCTATGGTATTCGGATACAGCTGCCCAAACAGATTAAGAGAGTAGCTGAGCATTTAGGTTCTGGATCCTGGCTGGAAATCTGCACTCTTACTAGCTTTTTGACACTGAACAATTCACTTAGTTTCTTCATCTGTAAAATAGAGACAGAAACAGTATTCGCTAGGCTGCATTACTGTAAGCATTGAACGAGTTATGAATCCACGTATAACATACAGTATTAATATATACAAAGCTTTCCAACAAAGCCTGACACAAAGTAAGCTCTCATTTAGTGCTGATGGAAGCAGTGCTGGTCTGGTATCATTGTCTAGGTGGGCTCCCCTCACCTCCCCTCCAGAATCGTTCCTTGAATGAAGGATGCGAGTCTAGTTCATCATTGCACCTCCCAGGGTGCCTAGCATAACTCCCACCACTTAGAACATATGCGTATCTATTTTTTTAACAAATGACCTTGGAAATGACTTGGTAAACTAACGCACAGATGAGGACTTAGAACAGGAACAGAAGAATGAATGTACAGAAATAAGATAAATACCAAGAATCTAAGCATCATCAAAGCTCAGATCTAATTTAGACAGTGGCATTTAAACAACCTTCTTCCCAAAAGGTCCTTGTTCCTAGCACCTGAAATACATGGAAATGCCATGGCCAACACCTACGGCTCCGTCGTAATTGCCAACAACCAGGAGGACTGCACGTCTGACACTGTGCTCTGCATACCGTTGCCCTCAGGAGCGGGAAGGAGATAAACTATGAGAGGTCATGGGGGGGGGGGCGACTGGTTCTGACCAGCAGTGGCCCACGCTCCACTCCTTCCAGCTGCTTCCCATCGCTCGCCCAGGTGATTCTTCACTTAGATGGGCAGTAGCAGCAGGTCTTCATGACCGAGACTCAGCTTGTCTCATGGCTCAGCCTTCAAAGGCATTAGCTTCTAAAGAGGCCTGAACCCCTTCAGAATGCAGTCCTCTTCACAAAGCCCGACTGAGAAAAGAGGGGAGTGGGAGGGAGAAGAAAGGGGGGTGAACCTCTGGGGTCCATACTCCCTTCCAGGCCTCTGCACCTGCCAGAGTTTTCACCCCTTTAGCATATGCTCCCTTGATAATAAATCAGTAGGTAAATAAAATAAGACACTCAAAATCTCCCAGAAATCCTCTTACTCTGTCCTGCCACTAGGGATGCATGAGGTGTGACCACAAGGACATCCCAAATTGTCACTAAGCTCTAGAGGTTATGAGTAAGAGTTCTAGCAACATAAAAAGTCTGAAGGTCTACTAGATTCATCCACTGACAAATCTGTTCACAGAACTATTCTAGGTGCTGGGAGTAATAGCGATTAATGAACCAAGGTATCTGGTCCCGTGGAGCTCTCCCTTCCTCCCTCCCTTCTTTCCTTCCTCCCTTCCTTCCTTCCTTCCTTCTTTCCTCCCTCTTTTCCTTCCTCCCTCCCTTCCTTCCTGCCTCCCTTCCTTCTATCCTTCCTTCTTTTCCAGAATATCTGTTGATCACCTACTACATGCCGGATGTCATTCTAGGTGCCAGGAATATATCTATGAACAAAATAATCCATCATGAACCTTGTGTCCTAATGGAAGAGTCAGACAGTAAATAAGTAAATTATATAATAACAGAAATAAGTAAATAATATAATCTTAGAAAGTGATACGTGTGTGGAAAGAACAGAGCAGAGTGAAGAACAATTTGAATGGCCGTGCTGGTCGGGGGCACTCACTGTGATTTAAATGAAGTGCTCAGGATAGGCTTCATTAAGAAAGGTAGCAAAGACCTAAAAGTGCTGAGGGAGTCATGAAAATACCTGGAGTAGGAGCACAGCAGGCAAAGAAAAGGCTATGCAAAGGCCCTGAGGTGCATACAGATTCTGAAACCGTGTAACAGTGGTTCTCAAAGTGTGGTCTGATTTTTTTTTTCCTACTAAAGTAGCCTGCTCCAGGATTTTGATGTGGCTGCTCCTTCCACGTGGAGCTGGGGTGTTGGGCATGTCAGGTAGAGAATCTCTATCATAGTTTCTTTCTTATCTAATTTCATCTTCAAAATAGGGACGCCTGGTGGCTCAGTTGGTTAAGCCACTGCCTTCGGCTCAGGTCATGATCCTGGAGTCCCAGGATCGAGTCCCACGTCGGGCTCCCTGCTTGGCAGGGAGTCTGCTTCTCCCTCTGACCCTCCCCTCTCTCATGCTCTCTGTCTCTCATTCTCCCTCTCTCAAATAAATAAATAAAATCTAAAAAAAAAAACAAAATAGCCTCTCCACATGAAAGCACCTACTACCTCCAAAGTGATGCTGAGGCCGCAGGAAACCATGTTCATCCAGAGTTCAGTGCCAGCATAGCATGTGGTAGAACATAACCCCTGGTCCTTTCTCAGTATTCTCATTGCACAGGAAAGAAAAAGATGGATTTGTTGAAAGGGTCATGATCATACTTTGGTAACAAACACCCTCACATCTCATTAGCTTCCCCCTCCCCCTGCCCATAAAGTCCATTGTGGATTCAGATGACTCCAGGGCAGATGGCCTCAGACATTCATCCTGCCTCAATCTTATGGAAGGTCCATGTCAGAGGGGCTTCCAATGTGGGTGCAGCTGTGGAAATGGGCACAGGAAAGTCTCACGCTGGTGGTTAAATGCTTTAGCCTGGAGGAAACACACCTCTCCTGTGCTTACAGCCCATGGCAGACTGGTCCGTGGCCCCCCAGTGACAAGGGGAAGGGAGAGGATGGGCCTCACATGGGCTGAGAGTCAGATGTGGGTGACACCAGAGGTATCCGACATCCATTCAGAAATGACTTTCCCAGGGTCATGTGGCTAAGCAGGGACACTGACAGGATGGACACCAGGTCTACTCAACTCCAAAACCCCCTTCCCCCCACCACATCCCGCTCAGCTACAAAGGGCTCCTTAGCAAATAAAACTCTGAGAAGAGGAGGGGCGGAGCAAGACGGTGGAGGAATCAGAGACCTGGATTTCGTCTCCTCTCAGGAATTCAGCTGGATAGGGATCAAACCATTCTGAACACCTACGAACTCAACAGGAGATCGAAGAAAAGAAGAGCAACAACTCTCTGAACAGAAAAGCGACCACTTTCTGGAAGGTAGGACGTGCGGAGAAGTGAATCCGAGGCGATATTCGGGAGGACAGACGGCAGGGGAGGGGCCTCCGTCGGCCGCTTCTGGCAAGTGATAGAACCACGGAGCACAAAATTGGAACTTTTAAAAGTCTGCTCCGCCGAGGGACGTCACTCTGGTGGCTAAGCGGGGGGTGGAACCCTCGGGACAGTGTGGTCTCAGGACCCTCGGGGTCACAGAAAGACCAGGGGTGCCTGAGTGCGGCAGAGCTCCCAGGTAACGGAGCAGGGAAGCCGCCTGCAGAGACAGAGAGGAGGAGTGGGCTCTCAGCTCGGGGTGGCCATTGACCGTGATCCGCGGCCCAGTCGGGCCCCTGCTCCTCCAGCAGGGACCCAACAAGCGGCAGATCCGGGGAGACTCACCTTCCTCCACCGGGAGGAGCCGCGCGGGAGGGCACCGCAGGGATCTGCTGGGTTTGGAGACTCCACCCGGGGTCGGGTGCCAGAGATAGAGGCGCGCGGTCGCAGGCCGGGTGAGCACGGAGTGCGGCCGGAGACCGGGGAGCCGGGAGTGACTGACGGCTTTTCTCTGGGGGCTCCCTGAGGAGCGGGGCCCCGAGTTCTAGGTTCCTCCGGGGCGGAGATTGGGAGGCCGCCATTTTCACTCTCCGCCTCCAAAGCTGTACGGAAAGCTCGCAGGGAACAAAAGCCCCGGAGAGCAAACCCGAGCAGATTACTTCGCCGGGAGGGGCAAGGGCGGGGCAATTCCGCCTCCGGCAGAGACATTTGGGAACCACGGCAACAGGCCCCTCCCCAGAAGATCAGCGAGAACAGCCGGCCAAGACCGAGTTTACCGATCAATGAGAACGGCAGAATTCCAGCGCTAGGGGAATAATGCACAGAGAATCCGTGGCTTTTTTTACCATGATTCTTTAGTCTTTCAAAGTTAATTTTTTTTTAACTGTCTTTTTTTCTTTTTCTTTTTTTTTTTGAGTTTTTCTTTTTCCCTTTTTCAACCAACATCTTATCAATCCCTTTTTTTACAAAAACATTTTTATTTTTCATTTTTAGTCATATTCTATCCCTTCATAGTAGTTATCCGTATTTTTGGCATATATATATAAGTTGTTCTCTCTTTAAAATTTTGAGATAGTTTCTTCTAACAGATTAAAATATACCCTAAATCTCTAGTATATGGTTTTTTTACTCCCCTGCCTGATCACATTCTCTCCCTTTTTTTCTTTTTTCTTTTTTTAAATCCTCTTCTTTCTTTTTTCAAACAACTTCTTATCAATTCCTTTTATAAAATTTTTTATAATTTCCATCTTTACAGTCATATTCCATCCCTTCATCATATCAACCCTTATTTTTGTACATATATAAGTTTTTCTTTCTTTAAAATTTTGGGAGGCACTTTCTTCTAAAAGACCAAAATACACCCCAAATCTAGTGTGTGGCACTGATCTATATATACCAGCCTGATCATATTTGATCACATTCTGGTTTTTTTTGTTGTTGTTTTGTTTTGTTTTTTTGTTTTTGTTTTTATCTTTATCTTTTTCTTTTTCTTTTTTCTCTCTTTCCGTTTCTTTTTCCACTGCTTCAGGTCTTTTCTGATTGGTTTAGAGTATATTTTCTGGGGACGTTGTTACTCTGCTAGCATTTTGTTCTCTCATTAATCTATTCTCCTCTGCACAAAATGACAAGACGGAAAAAATCAACTCAACAAAAAGAACAAGAGGTACTACCGACTGCCAGGGACCTACTCAATACGGACATTAGTACGATGTCAGATCTAGGGTTCAGAATTATCACTTTAAAGATACTAGTTGGGCTTGAAAAAAATATGGAAGTTATTAGAGAAACCCTTTCTGGAGAAGTAAAAGAACTAAAATCTAACCAAGTGGAAATCAAAAAGGCTATTAATGAGGTGCAATCAAAAATGGGGGTGCTAACTGCTAGGATAAATGAGGCAGAAGAGAGAATCAGTAATATAGAAGACCAAATGATGGAAAATAAAGAAGCTGAGAAAAAGAGAGATAAACAACTACTGGATCATGAGGGCAGAATTCGAGAGATAAGTGATACCATAAGACGAAACAATATTAGAATAATTGGGATCCCAGAAGAAGAAGAAAGAGAGAGAGGGGCAGAAGGATAATGGAGCAAATTATAGCAGAGAACTTCCCTAATTTGGGGAAGGAAACAGGCATGAAAATCCAGGAAGCACAGAGAACCCCTCTCAAAATCAATAAAAATAGGTCAACACCCCGACATCTAATAGTAAAACTTACGAGTCTCATAGACAAAGAGAAAATCCTGAAAGCAGCTTGGGAGAAGAGATCTGTAACCTACAATGGTAGAAACATTAGATTGGCAACAGACCTATCCACAGAGACCTGGCAGGCCAGAAAGGACTGGCAGGATATATTCAGAGCACTAAAGGAGAAAAATATGCAGCCAAGAATACTCTATCCAGCTAGGCTGTCATTGAAAATTGAAGGAGAGATAAAAAGCTTCCAGGACAAACAAAAACTAAAGGAATTTGCAAACACAAAACCAGCCCTACAAGAAATCTTGAAAGGGGTCCTCTAAGCAAAGAGAGACCCTAAAAGCAACATAGACCAGAAAGGAACACAGACAATATGTGGTAACAGTCACCTTACAGGCAATACAATGGCACTAAATTCCTATCTTTCAATAGTTACCCTGAATGTAAATGGACTAAATGCCCCAATCAAAAGACACAGGCTATCAGACTGGATTAAAAAACAAGACCCATCGATATGCTGTCTGCAAGAGACTCATTTTAGACTCAAAAACACCCCCAGATTGAAAGTGAAGGGATGGAAAACCATTTACCATGCTAATGAACACCAAAAGAAAGCTGGGGTGGCAATCCTTATATCAGACAAATTAGATTTTAAACCAAAGACTGTAATAAGAGATGAGGAAGGACATTATATCCTACTTAAAGGGTCTATCCAACAAGAAGACCTAACAATTGTAAATATCTATGCCCCTAACATGGGAGCAGCCAATTATATAAGGCAATTAATAACAAAAGCAAAGAAATACATCGACAACAATACAATAATAGTGGGGGACTTTAACACCCCCCTCACTGAAATGGACAGATCATCTAAGCAAAAGATCAACAAGGAAATAAAGACTTTAAATGACACACTGGACCAAATGGACTTCACAGACATATTCAGAACATTCCATCCCAAAGCAACGGAATACACATTCTTCTCTAGTCCCCATGGAACATTCTCCAGAATAGATCACATCCTAGGTCATAAATCAGGTCTCAACTGGTACCAAAAGATTGGGATCATTCCCTGCCTATTTTCAGACCACAATGCTTTGAAACTAGAACTCAATCACAAGAGGAAAGTCAGAAAGAACTCAAATACATGGAGGCTAAAGAGCATCCTACTGAAGAATGAATGGGTCAACCAGGAAATTAAAGAAGAATTAAAAAAATACATGGAAACCAATGAAAATGAAAACACAACTGTTCAAAATCTTTGGGATGCAGCAAAGGCAGTCCTAAGAGGAAAGTATATAGCAATACAAGCCTTTCTCAAGAAACAAGAAAGGTCTCAAGTACACAACCTAACCCTACACCTAAAGGAGCTGGAGAAAGAACAGCAAATAAAGCCTAAACCCAGCAGGAGAAGAGAAATCATAAAGATCAGAGCAGAAATCAATGAAATAGAAACTAAAAGAACAGTAGAACAGATCAACGAAACTAGGAGCTGGTTCTTTGAAAGAATTAACAAGATTGATAAACCCCTGGCCAGACTTATCAAACAGAGAAGAGGAATGACCCAAATCAACAAAATCATGAATGAAAGAGGAGAGATCACAACCAACACCAAAGAAATACAAACAATTATAAGAACATATTATGAGCAACTCTATGCCAGCAAATTAGATAACCTGGAAGAAATGGATGCATTCCTAGAGATGTATCAACTACCCAAACTGAACCAGGAAGAAATAGAAAACCTGAACAGACCTATAACCACTAAGGAAATTGAAGCAGTCATCAAAAATCTCCCAAAAAACAAAAGCCCAGGGCCAGATGGCTTCCCAGGGGAATTCTACCAAACATTTCAAGAAGAATTAATACCTATTCTTCTGAAACTGTTCCAAAAAATAGAAATGGAAGGAAAACTTCCAAACTCATTTTATGAGGCCAGCATTACCTTGATCCCAAAACCAGACAAAGACTCCATCAAAAAGGAGAATTACAGACCAATATCCCTGATGAACATGGACGCAAAAATTCTCACCAAAATACTAACCAATAGGATCCAACAGTACATTAAAAGGATTATTCACCACGACCAAGTGGGATTTATCCCAGGGCTGCAAGGTTGGTTCAACATCCGCAAATCAATCAACGTGATACAATACATTAACAAAAGAAAGAACAAGAATCATATGATCCTCTCAATAGATGCAGAAAAAGCATTTGACAAAGTACAGCATCCTTTCTTGATCAAAACTCTTCAGAGTATAGGCATAGAGAGTACATACCTCAATATCATAAAAGCCATCTATGAAAAACCTACAGCGAATATCATTCTCAATGGGGAAAAACTGAGAGCTTTCCCCCTAAGGTCAGGAACGCGGCAGGGATGTCCACTATCACCACTGCTATTCAACATAGTATTGGAAGTCCTAGCCACAGCAGACAACAAAAAGAAGTAAAAGGCATCCAAATCAGCAAAGAAGAAGTCAAACTCTCACTCTTTGCAGATGATATGATACTTTATGTGGAAAACCCAAAAGACTCCACCCCAAAACTGCTAGAACTCATACAGGAATTGAGTAAAGTGGCAGGATATAAAATCAATGCACAGAAATCAGTGGCATTCCTATACACCAACAACAAGACAGAAGAAAGAGAAATGAAGGAGTCGATCCCGTTTACAATTGCACCCAAAACCATAAGATACCTAGGAATAAATCTAACCAAAGAGGCAAAGGATCTGTACTCAGAAAACTAAAATACTCATGAAAGAAATGGAGGCAGACACAAAGAAATGGAAAAACGTTCCATGCTCATGGACTGGAAGAACAAATATTGTGAAGATGTCAATGCTACCTAGAGCAATCTATACATTCAATGCAATCCCCATCAAAATACCACCCACTTTTTTCAAAGAAATGGAACAAATAATCCTAAAATTTGTATGGAACCAGAAAAGACCTCACATAGCCAGAGGAATGTTGAAAAAGAAAAGCAGAGCCGGCGGCATCACAATTCCGGACTTCAAGCTCTATTACAAAGCTGTCATCATCAAGACAGCATGGTACTGGCACAAAAACAGACACATAGATCAATGGAACAGAATAGAGAGCCCAGAAATGGACCCTCAACTCTATGGTCAACTCATCTTTGACAAAGCAGGAAAGAATGTCCAATGGAAAAAAGACAGTCTCTTCAACAAATGGTGTTGGGAAAATTGGATAGCCACATGCAGAAGAATGAAACTGGACCATTTCCTTACACCACACACAAAAATAGACTCCAAAAGGTTGAAAGACCTCAATGTGAGACAGGAGTCCATCAAAATCCTAAAGGAGAACACAGGCAGCAACCTCTTTGACCTCAGCCGAAGCAACTTCTTCCTAGAAACATCGCCAAAGGCAAGGGAAGCAAGAGCAAGAATGAACTATTGGGACTTCATCAAGATAAAAAGCTTTTGCAAAGCAAAGGAAACAGTCAACAAAACCAAAAGACAACCGACAGAATGGGAGAAGATATTTGCAAATGACATATCAGATAAAGGGCTAGTATCCAAAATCTATAAAGAACTCATCAAACTCAACACCCAAAGAACAAAGAATCCAATCAAGAAATGGGCAGAAGACATGAACAGACATTTTTCCAAAGAAGACATCCAAATGGCCAACAGACACATGAAAAAGTGTTCAATATCGCTCGGCATCAGGGAAATCCAAATCAAAACCTCAATGAGATACCACCTCACACCAGTCAGAATGGCTAAAATTAACAAGTCAGGAAATGACAGATGTTGGCGGGGATGCGGAGAAAGGGGAACCCTCCTACACTGTTGGTGGGAATGCAAGCTGGTGCAACCACTCTGGAAAACAATATGGAGGTCCTCAAAAAGTTGAAAATAGAGCTACCATATGATCCAGCAATTGCACTACTGGGTATTTACCCCAAAGATACAAAAGTAGGGATCCGAAAGGGTACGTGCACCCCGATGTTTATAGCAGCAATGTCCACAATAGCCAAACTGTGGAAAGAGCCAAGATGTCCATCGACAGAAGAATGGATAAAGAAGATGTGGTATATATACACAATGGAATATTATGCAGCCATCAAAAGGAATGAGATCTTGCCATTTGCAATGACGTGGATGGGACTGGAGGGTATTATGTTGAGCGAAATAAGTCAAACAGAGAAAGACATGTATCATATGATCTCACTGATATGATTCTTAATCGCAGGTAACAAACTGAGGGTTGCTGGAGTGGGGGGCGGGGTGGGAGGGATGGGGTGACTGGGTCATAGACACTGGGGAGGGTATGTGCTCTGGTAAGCACTGTGAATTGTGCAAGACTGTTGAATCTCAGATCTGTACCTCTGAAACAAATAATGCAATATATGTTAAGAAAAAAAAAAAAGAAGAAGGTAGCAGGAGGGGAAGAATGAAGTGGGGGGAAATCGGAGAGGTAGACGAACCATGAGAGACAATGGACTCTGAAAAACAAACTGAGGGTTCTAGAGGGGAGGGGAGTGGGAGGATGGGTTAACCTGGCAGTGGGTATTGAGGAGGGCACATTCTGCATGGAGCACTGGGTGTTATGCACAAACAATGAATCATGGAACACTTCATCTAAAACTAATGATGTAATGTATGGGGATTAACATAAGAATAAAAAAAAAACTCTGAGAAGACCCCAAGTGGCTGCTGAGTAAACTCTGAGTTGAAAGCTCTTCAAAGGGCACCACCCACAATCCATTCAGAGAAAGCACAAAGGATTGGGATCCAACTAATCTAGTTTATTTGGTATGTTGAGTTACACAGGAAGTACTGTCGAACAAATAATGATAAACCTTAAGTTTTATTATGTGGGTAGATGTTATAACTGTTCCAAAAATTATATGAAATTCCTTAAGTTTTAATATGTCCTGGCATAATGTCATTGCTTGACATTCTAATTATTGAAATGTTGTGTGTCACTAAATGATCAAATTTTCTTACCAACTGCATTATAATAAACTCTCATCAGGTCTTTAAAAAAAAAAAAAGGAAAAAGGAGCGTGATCACACATCAAGTGTCAAAGTGAGAATTCTCCCAGACTGAGGTCCAAGGTAGCTTGATCTTGTTTTCAGAGCAAAGACGTCATGTGTGATGCTCTGGGAATGCCTCTTCTCTGTAGCAGCCTCTGTTGTTGCCAACAACCACCCACAATTCCTGAGGCCAGGACTGCTGGGAAACAGCCATCACTTGGCTCCATCATCTCCAGTCGAACCAAACCTCTGGCCTGTGTCTCTGGACAGCTGCAAATGGCACCATCATTGCTCTGGCACTTCTGCAGTTGAGCGAAGCTGGAGGTGGGCTGTAACCTGTGTGTGGAGGGAACCAACTCCTGCTCACTTAGATCATCTAGAATGCGACTTTATGGCTCCCCAGTCCTGAGACCGGAGAGTCTCTGTGAACAGCAAAGGCTTCCTTGGTAGACAAGATCCCAGTAGAAATGAGTATCTTTTGACAAATCTCACGTAGACCATCATAGTTCAACAAGAGGACTTGGAAAGGGATTTCATTGTAAACATATGCTCTGTAAAGTGGAAGCCAGAAGCCCAAGGGATATATGCTTTTCCAGAATTCCCCAAGTTCACGTCTTGCTGTTCAGGTAGGGCCCTTTCACTTGAGCGCAAGTGGGTCAAGCTACATTTCCTGCTTTCCATCGGGCTCCTGTGAGCCCCGCTGTGGTGACAGGGTAGCACAGAGGAAGACCAGTGTGTTTTGGGAAACAGAGTCCTGAGCTCAAAGCCAAGCGTCCCATTCTAGCTGTGTGACCAGAAGAGAGTGGCTCAGTTTACTCGTGTATAAAACAAGGATGAAAATACTGCTCATTCTGGGACGCCTGGGTGGCTCAGTCTGTTAAGGGTCTGCCTTCGGTTCAGGTCATGATCCCAGGGTCCTGGGATCAAGTCCTGCATTGGGCTCCCTGCTCAGCGGGGAGCCTGCTTCTCCCTCTGCCTGCCGCTCCCCTTGTTTGTACTCTCTCTCTAACAAATAAATAAATAAAATCTTAAAAAAAAAAATACTGCTCATTCAAAGTTGAATGAAATGAAAGGAAACATACAGAAATACCTACCATGGTGTCTGGCCTAAAATGACAACTTGATATGCTGTGCCTGTCTTCTTAGCTACAGTGAATACCACTGACCTTTGAAAAGAAGGTTCTAGGCACTACGGATGAGGTGACATTGAAAGGCGGCCGGTCAGTTGGTGGCCCTCAGTGGGCACGTCCTTTGGTAATTCATCAGGGCCAGCATCTGGTCCTTAGTCTCTGAGGCTTAGAAACTGGTTCAGAATACCCAGAGGATCAATCTCTTACTGATGGCAGATATGAGGAGTCTACCCCGTTCCTGTGACCTCTTCCTAAATATCAAGGGTTGGTCATCAAAATCATCCCATAATGAGCAAAATGAAAGCAAATGTACAGAAGGGCTGAATCCAGATGTCATCTAGACTGCTGTCCTCTGAGGATTAAGTTTTCCTTTAAATCGTGTGTTTTGTCTTTGATGATAGTCTTTTAAAAAGCATATAAGTCTATTCTAGATTTACCGTATGCAGCTACCGAATTTTTTTAAATTTTATTTAGATTCCAGTTAGTTAACATACGGTGTAATATTAGTTTCAGGTGTACAATATGGTGACTCAACACTTACATACATCACCAGGTGCTCATCACGACAAGGCTACCAAAACTTAAAATTCAAACTGATGAGAATTTAATAAATTTAGAAGTTCCGTTCTTCGGTCACACCAGCCGCATTCCATGTGCTCATGGCGACCACAGTGGACAGCACAGAAAGTTCTATTTGACGAAGCTGTTCTAGATCACTGTTTCATCAACAAGTATTAGCGTAAGATTTAAGATTTCTTTTTTTTTTTTTAAAGATTTTATTTATTTATTTGACAGAGAGAGACACAGTGAGAGAGGGAACACAAGCAGGTGGAGTGGGAGAGGGAGAAGCAGACTTCCCGCAGAGCAGGAAGCCCGATGTGGGACTTGATCCCGGGACTCCGGGATCATGACCTGAGCCGAAGGCAGTCGCTTAACCAACTGAGCCACCCAGGCGCCCCAGATTTAAGATTTCTGATTATGATTTGTCTTTACCACCGAATTAGAGCCGTGCAATACCACTTTGACAAAGGCCAAGGATGAAAATAAAAGAATTCAATGAACACCAGCAGCAGCAACAGCTGTACTAAATTTATACTCAAGTTGTCCCATTAGCACCGAGAACAGGCGGGAAACCACAGGAGGGGTCACTGTAATGGTCTCTGCAACCACGGAGTCGAGGCAGCAGACGTATAACCTGTGGCTTCTCAGCCTGTTGCAGAGAAGACACAGGTAACAACCTGTTGGTTGGCAACAGGTCCTCGTGGCTGAGGGACAGAGCCTGCCACGTCATCTTCTCCAGCAGGGCCTGCTCAGGTGACCTCTCTGCCACTTCCTGCCCCAGAAGTAGGACACCCCTGCAGTGGCCGCTTCCCAGCCTGGGGAAGTGTGAGGCAGAGGAAAATCTACCACCGACTTGGCTTTGTCTCTTTAAGTGACATCTTTCAGACACTTCAGGGATGTGCAGTGAAGACCATTGTTTTGGGAGCCGGGGTGGCTCAGTCACTTAAGCATCTGCCTTGGGCTCAGGTCATGATCTCAGGGTCTTGGGATCAAGTCCCCCTTCGAGCTCCCTGCTTCTCCCTCTCCTTTTGCCCCTCCCCCTGCTTGCAGCCATGCGCTCTCTACAACGACTATTATTTTACTGTTACATTTTACTCCCTTCCGACAACAGCAAGAGTCCCCAGCAGGAGGCAGAGCCAGAAGACTAGCCAAGTGCAAGATACCATGCTCTCCTCACCCCTCCCACAACACCTAAAGTCCTCAAAAAAAAATGTGCATCTTCATTTTATTTTCCACTGAGGTGCACTCCTTCAGGCCAAGTGGAAAAAATTAAAATTAAAAAAAGAGAATCTAAGATCCTGTAGAGAGCTATGTTAAATATAAATGTAAGAAGACAGTAAAGTATTACCTATGGTTATGTGTGGGTAATGAGACTCCCTTGTTCAACAACTACCTACCCTCCTGACTGTCTTCTAGGTGCCAAGTAGAGTCCAGGCGATAAGGAAACAGCCTTGAACACAAGAGACAAACCAGTCTACCTTCATGGGATTCAGTGCGGGGAGACAACAGTAAAAGCGAAACAAGTAAGATACGTAGTCTATCAGATGCTGATGAGCGAGCACCATGATGACAAATTAAGCAGAGGTGGGGGACGGGCAAGGCTCAGAAGGTGAAGGTGAGGGAGGTTTGAAACAGAGTGTTCATTCATAAAGAATCCCACTGACCAGATAGCATTTGAACACAGACCCCAAAAGGTAAGGGAGTAGCCCAAGCCCAGTGGAGAATCTGAAACTCCTCCCTCTGGGGGCTCAGCCCTCTCTCCCTCAAATCCTTAAGACTATTTCTGTCTTCCAAGTACCACCACCAACCAAGATTTTGTTGAGCTCCACTTTCAGGAATTTGCCTTAACAAAATAATACCCTGGGTTGTTTTGTTTTGTTTTGTTTTTTAGCATTCCAAATATAAAAGTATGTTATAATATTAAACTTCTGCTTTTAAATCAAACAGCCACTGCCCAGAAATTCCATTAGACTCTCTGTCCCCAAATAACTGCCTTTTGGAAGCAATACTCACAACAGGTAGTATTCTACCCAAGCCTACTTTGGGCTTCTGTCTTTTTGAAAACTCTGAAATTTTCACATCCCCTCTCACTCACAGACATTTTTGCATATGCCTACCCTTTTTAGTAGCAGTCAAGGAACAGTATGGAAAATACCCTGCAGGTATTTCACAGAGGAAGGGAAATGGGTTCTAACAGAACCACCGGGAGCGCTGCAGAAGTGAGCACCAGGGAGGGCTTCCCCCAGCTCCCTGATTCACTACTAGCTTTAAAAGGATCTCAAGTTGCAGGAGTGGAGGAATGACCACTGGTGACAAGCACAGGCAAAGAGGTAATTCAAGGGGAACACCTGGAGGCCACCACAAAGTCTCCCGCTTGCTAAAACCCACACATCTGCCCACAGCTGCCAGAGGAGCAATGATATTGATTTGGCCTCTGGTCACCTTGTAAGTCACACCTTAGTGCCTGTTGTCAGTGACAAAATCCAATAGGAAAGCTTGCTGCAAGGAATTCTGGGAAGGGTCATTCCCAGGCTCCAGCCCCTGTGATCTTAGTGGGGGAGCCTGACATCTTCACCCTAGGTGGGAGACAGTGATGCTTATGTTGACAGGAGACTCTCCTGCACAGTCAACTCACCCTGATTTTCCACTGACAAATGCAGCTCGTGTAATATGCCTTCCCCACCATTCCAGCTCAGGGCAAGCATGCGGATAGGCTCAGTCAAGCATTTCAAGCAGAGTAGGAGAGCTTCATCTCCTGCGTCTCCTGAGCCTTACAGGTGACCTGGGGGGAGTAAGTTCTTAAGTAAGCAGTAAGGAAGTAAGCAGAACTTACTTCCCTGGAGAGTAGTCAGTGGGAGAGCTATTGATCAAGCACAATTACCCCTCGGACAAGAGACCAAGCAGGACATCCCCTGTCCCCTTCACGGTTCAGGTTCTCCCCTTCTTCTCCCCCCATCCTCGAGCCTCCTTGCAGCTCCATCACCCCACCCCATCCCACCCGACCTCCCACACAAAAAGCCCTGGAGTTTAATATCCCTCTCAATACACCTGCTATGCCATCAGAAAGAGCCTCCATGGAGCATTAACACAAATTCTCTAGTGAGTATCAATGAAAGCTCCTTCCCTTGGGCCCCGGTCCACACAAAACATTGTCTAATTTCCATTCTCCCAGGTAGGTGCTTTCTTTCAACGCAGGGAGTGATTACTCCCCTCTTTATAATGACCCCAAATATTATTTCTTTTAATTCCAAAAAGAAAGACAAAACGAGTTGAGTATCCCAGTCATTCTGGAAGATCCTAGAGGATCTAGGGACATTAGGATCCGCACCGTAGACTGTGCAGATGAAGTGAAGTTGGACACGATGTCTCCTAATAAGGAACTGAAATCACAAACACATTTACACTGCAGAGTGAGTACTCACAACACACCTGTGTGGGTGAAGCAAAATGTGTTCCTGGATAAAAATCAAATGTCCTATCTCCTTAAGTTAGGCTGGGAAGGTGTTTAGTGGAGGTCCATAATATGGCCTTTGCCTTTAAAAACACCTGAAGTTCTGAAACTTTTCGATCACAGACCCTTTGAGAATCTGGTGAATGACACAGCCCATGCTCCGTGTGTTTTCCGGCTCCCTCCTTCCTGTGTCTGTGTGGACCCCCGCCCGCCCCCGTGGTTCTGTAAGACTGTCTGTATCAGTGTGTACAGACAGGGTGCAAACGGGCGACCCAGGCTGATCAACCAGTGTGGCTCAAGGCCCTAGTTCCAGGCAATGGTGAAGGATTGTCTGAGTGACCCGTGCAGGGAACTGAGAGTCACTCTCTCACCATCTGGGAGTACTAATCTGGGAGGGGTGAGCGTGGAGTGCTTGATGACTTTTTTGTCCACCAAGTAGAAAGAATCCCAAATCAGAATGAAGTGACAGGCAAGCTGAGTTGAGAGGTGGAAAAAGAAACAGAATAACCATATTCAGCCATTCTGGAAGCTATTAGTGCCCTGGGTATGAGCCCATGAAAAATAAGCCAATAAATTACCTTTATGCTCAAGGTTTCTGTCTTATACAACCAAGAGAGTCCAGGATAAACAGATCCTCTCCCTAAAGAAAACACACATACTTACCCGTGCATAAAATAATTCATATAATATCAGAGTTTGAAGTCCTTCCAAGGATCCTAGGTAAAGAGCCCTGCCCACCCCCGCTTTCTAGATGGTCTTAGAGTAGAGCTGATTTTACCATCAAAACCTTCTTCCTGTGCATCAAGTTTCTGCTACATGTTAAAAATGTTAGACCCTGGAAAGGTAAATACCACGAGTCATTACTAGTCAGTAACAACCATTTACAAACAGTCCGAGGATAATAACTGTGATTCAGAACTACCCACATAGACGTATTTGGCCACAGATGATGGACAAGTGACATTTGGCTCTTAGGATTTGAGTTCAAGCAAGTCATTTTCCCCATTTGAGTGGTTTTTCCCTATTTATATAATGAAAAGTCTGGATGTGTGTCCAAAGGTCCTTTCGCTAACGGATCTGTTAAATTAACCACAAGTGCTTCTTCCATCTTCGATTATAATGCCATTTAAAGCCAGGTCAAAAAAGGAAACATTTCCTCAATGAGCCCAGCACTTTGCCTTCTCCCATCTGTGAGTCCCAATGTTACACTGCCTAGCTTTGGGTTCTTCTCCACTGGAGTTGTTTATTAAAATAGTACACAGAGGAGCCTAGCAGAATAATCAGTGCATCCCATTACCCTTAAATGGCTGTTCTTTGAGTTATTCCAGGAAGACTCGAAACTCAATTAAATTCTCTAGGTTCAGCGATCTCCCTGGGAGGATTGGGAAATGAATATATTAGCCGGTATGTATTTATATATTTAAAAACAGAGCCAAACATTTTAAGATACAATGCCCAAATATATGGGAATGCTCTCACTGAAGGAATAAAATTTAGACCTTGCAATTTGAAACATGGAAGTACCTTTGTATTAGAATCATCTCCAGAGAAAATGAGCAGATGAATAACTGTAGCTGAAATATAGTGTCTTTCTCTTCAAAATAATATACTGGACTCCTAGTCTGAGCCTCCTCTGAGCGCACCCTGAGGTTTATTCATAGCTGGCAATGATGGAGGCACAGTGGGGCCCCAACAGGACATTATATATTATATATATATATATCTGTACCTTATACAGATATATATATATATATATATATCTGTACCTTATACATTTTTTTTAAGTAGGCTCCTAGCCCAGTGTGGAGCACAACATGGGGCCTGAACTCATGACCCTGAGATCAAGATCCAAGCTGAGATCCAGAGTTGGATGCTTAACCGACTGAGCCACCCAGGCGCGCCACCAACAGGATATATTATAATATATAATATATTTTTTACTTTATGCTTACACTATATTTTTTATTTTTCCCCATTTTTTTACTATGTTCAATTAGCCAACATATAATACATCATTAGTTTTTGATGTAATGTTCAACGATTCATTAGTTGCGAATAACATCTAGTGCTCATATATTTTAATAAGGAAGAGAGATAAGAGTATCCTGGTAGAGAAAAGCTCGCCCTATGAATTCCTGTATGCAAGTCTGACCAAAGAGCAACGTGTTTGCATCAGTGGGGTGGGTCTGGGGGCAGCTCGCGCTGTCAGTTAGACAGACAGCCCAGAGGTCCCGTACACAGGGCTCGGGCCAGATTTGTGGTAAGGGGGTTGCCATGGAAACATGAATCCGAGCCAGAAGAATGGAACAGCTTCAGGACAAGGTTACCTGCAACCTTGACACCAAGAGCAGGGGCACCAAGTGGACCTGGCGTATTTGAGGGCAGTTTCAGCTGTCTTGAGCAGGCGCTTGGGGCGGGGGTGGGGGGCGTGTCTTAGCAGCCCTGGTGCAAGCTTCAACAAGCTGTGCCCAGAAGACAGAAGGTTCTAGAAACCAAGAGTGGCAGAGGAACAAAGCTGAAGCCACACAATGCCGAGAGGGCAAGTTCCTGGAGGACGCAAGACATAGCCACTTCTTGGGGTTCTCTGGAAGACTCTGAGGGGTACTCAGAAGCTGGAGTTTCTTCTCTCTCCACTCTCACCACTCCCCACCCCTGGCAGAAAGGCAGAGTTGCTTTACTTTTTTTCTTTTTTCACATTTCATGGCATTTTATTCAGAGAGCCGCCCTATTTTCCCTCAGGACAGCATGGGCAGCAGAAGTGCCAATAAGGTAGGCCAAATGGAGCTTTGCCCAACAGTTGGTCAAAAGATAATTAGAACATGGAAATCTTGGGTCGGATTCTACCATTTCAGGCCCTCTGTCCAAGTCAACATTATAGAGTCAAACAGACCAGTTGCCAGATTTCTACCTCTCCTCTCTCTGGATTCCCTTCATTCTGAAACAATGCTATATCATCTGCATGGATAGCTTTTAACCAAAATACCCAGTGATTGCCAAGGTGACAAAATGAGATTGGACTATTCCAGACACAACATGATGGAAATGAAACTTTAAAATCTTGACCTAAAATGAGGGAAGGGTTGGCAGGCCTGTTTCCTGGCTAGTGAGTCCTCTAAATGTCACAGTTATCACTGCTCCCTGGCCTGTTATTCAAGAATCTGTACCTTAGGGCGCCTGGGTGGCTCAGTTGGTTAAGCGACTGCCTTCGGCTCAGGTCATGATCCTGGAGTCCCTGGATCGAGTCCCGCATCAGGCTCCCTGCTCAGCGGGGAGTCTGCTTCTCCCTCTCCCGCTCCTCCCTCTTGTGCTCTCTCTCTCTCTCTCTGACTCTCTCTCTCAAATAAATAAATAAAAAATCTTAAAAAAAAAAAAAAAAAGAATCTGTACCTTATACAAATTGACAACAAGAAATAAGCAACCGGGTTAAAAATGAGGCAAAAGACATTAACTGACATTTGTCCAAAGAAGAGGTGCAAATGGGCAATATGCGCATGAAAAGATATTCAAAGTCACTCATCTTTAGGGAAACGTAAATCAAAACCGAAGTGAGACAGCACTTCACAAGTGGATGAATGGAGAAACAAAATAAGATGTGTACATACAGTGGAATATGACGTGGCCATACTGTAACATGGATGGACCTTTAAGTGAATGAAAGAAAACAGGGACAAAGGGTCAAATATTGTATGATATACCTAGAGTGGCCACATTCCTAGAGACAGACGGCTGCCAGAGTGGAGGGAGAGGGGGAGTGAAGAACAATTGCTTAATGGGAACAGAGTTTCCATTTGGGAAGCTGAGAAAGTTCTGGACACGGGTGGTGGTGATGGTTGAACAGCAATATGAATATACTTAATGCCACTGAACTGTATGCTTAAAAATGATTAAAATGGTAAGCTATATTATATAGATTTTACCACAATTTTTTTTAAAAAGAGCATGGACTTTCCACACTTTCCACATGTCTTTGAAAATGATCATGTGTCCAGGTTGAGCGTATCTGGCTTGTGCTGGCCCTACACCATTTGTGAAGATGGATACCCTGCCACCAAGACATGTCTTAAATCACCCAAATAAAGGTTACACTCCAAAGGCTCCCATTGGCGGCCATGAATAAGAGGATTCACGAGATCCTATACAACCCAGGCTACCCCCATGTGACAGAGAACAGGAAGGGACCAAGAAAAATGGGATGTCAGCATCAGCATCAACATGGTGGGCCCCTGGCGTGTCCCGCCCACAGCTGAAGGAGCCAGCAGAGGCATGGAGCCTGCCGCCGGGGAGTCCGGGGATCCTCAGCCAGCTTCTCAGCCTGTTCAGCGGCATCTGGAAGATTCTGGCCTTATTTATGCAGCACATGCAGTTTACAAAAAGGAAAAGCAGCAGCCAAAAAAAAAAACCACACCACTCTATATGCATATGAAGCCCTTGTTTAGAGAGTCTCAAAAGGGAAGTTCTTAGTCTATAATATCTCTTCCCTGAAATTCCTTCCGGACCTCCTCCGACCTCAGCACCATGTAGAGACATCAAGTGTTTATCCAAATCGCCTCCTGCTTCCTGTGGCTTCTCAGTCCGCTGGCCCCCTAACTGTCCTGGCTTCCCTCAGATGCCCAGAGCTGATTTGCTAGCTTGCCTCTTGCTTGCCCGTTCTTTTCATTTGCACACTTATTTTTATTTCACCTGTTGGCCCAAAAGGCTGGTGAAGCACATAGACACGTGAAGCCTAGCAAAATAGACATAATCAGGACTGTGGAGAAAAAAAGGACAAAAATACTTAAAGTATAAAAAACACAGCTGCTGTAGCTTAACTTCAGAGATGCATTGTCACATCAGCTATCTTCGTCAAAATGAAGAAGCCTAGAAATTTCTAAGCCAAACAAAGCTTTCAAGGGTGGTAAATTCTGACATTTCAGGGATACTGAGTGACACAGTCGTGTTCTGACTTCCAGAGCTTACCTACTGGATATTTACCTGAGTGACACCACAAGACCGTTTTCCCATGGGTTCTATCCTCTTTGCAGTGGCCAAACGGGATGAACGGGTCTCCCAGTTACAAACTTTTCTATGACATATTTCCTGTCATGTGGAAAAATTCCGGTACTGTGGTAAAGCCAATGAGGAGCCACTGTGTCCCCTTGCCCTGTGAAATCCTTCCTCCCTGGAAGTAATCTACTCTCCATGTCACCATATCTGACTACCAGATGCCTGGGGTTATCTGACCCCTTGCCCACCGACCCATCCCATTACAGTGTCTAAACAATTGAGAAATGGATGGATGAGCCATGTGGGATAAATTTCCCAACAACGTTAATGGTGGATCGGTGAGAGCAACTGGCCATAATGCTATATTCTATTACCACCTCCCTGACTTCAAGAGAATAGTGGTCAACCTCTTACCTACCCTGGGTAAGACACAAAAGTGAGCCCAGAAACTCATCTCCTTTGTCTACTACATGCCAGGAGACAGGCTGGAAACCTGAGTCAAGCCCACAGAGGAAGAGAGAGAAGAGAGAAAAGGAAAGGCAAGCCAGGAAGTAAGCTTGAACAATGACCTTTCATATAGTAAACCCACCAATTACTAATTTAGGATAGCAGCCTATTTAAAAAATAATAATAATAATAATTACATTGAGTCAAATAGCAGACTTCTGATAGACCTGCTTGGCTATTTATTAATTATTTCCCAATGTGGCAAGCATTGTTGGTTGGTTGACCCAATTGTCATTTCCAGGCACCACCTCCCTATTTATATTTTCTACGTTGTTCTAAAACTGGACCTTCTGGCCTGTCGTGTACTCGGGATGGCTTGTGACAGTTCAGTTCTGATCAGTGGGAGGTAGGAAATAGCCCCTTAGGAAGGTGTCTGTGGTGGGCAGTATGATGGCCCCCAAAGCTGCTCATGTCCTAGTCTTTGTGAATGTTACCTTTTCTGGCAAAAGGGACTCTGCAGATAAGATGAAGGTAAGGATCTCCAGATGGGGAAATCATTCTGAATTATCCAGTGGGCCCAATGTTACCACAAGGTCCTCATAGGTGAAAGAGGGAGGCAGGGAATTCAGAGAAGGAGGAGATGTGACAACAACAGCAGAGTGAGAGCAATGAGGAGAGAGAGAGACCCATCGCTGGCCATCACTGGCTTTGAGCACAGAGTGGGACCACAAGCCAAGGAACGCAGTGGCCTCCAGAGGTGGGAAAGGATTCTTCCCTAGATCCTCCACAAAAGAACACAGCCCTACCAACCCCTCAGCCTGAGCCCGGTGAGAATCATTAAGGACTTCTGACCTCCAGAACTATAAGATAATAAATTTGTGTTGGTTTTAGCCACTGTTGTTTTTATGTTAAACTTGTGATAATTTGTTACAGCAGCCAGTTGGAAACTATACAGTGTCTCTTCCCAAATAAACACATCACCCTTTTTCTCCTACCCCCTTCTTGTTGTCTGGGATGTGAATACGGAGTCTGGAGGGATAGCAGCCATCTTGCAGTCTGGCAGCAACACCCATGAGGATGAAGGGCCCATATTGAGGATGGCAGAGTGGAACGAGTCTGGGTCCCTGATGACTTCACCAAGCCACCAGCTCTGAGCTGCCCATCCCTGAACTTCTTGTCACAGGAGAGAAATAAAACATGAGTGTTGAAGTCACTAGAGTAGGACTTGGTGCAGTGGTGTGCTGGAGCTGACTGAACCAGCTCCTGAGAGAGAATTGTTAAATTTTCAGAAAGAGTGGGCCAGTTAAACTCAGACATTACGAAAAATTAAGTTATATAATCTTACACTCAAATAAATTGTTAAAAAGTAATAAATATTCAAAACTCATCAATTCCCAAAGATGTTACAAATCTTGCTATTATCTATGCTCGTGAGGCTATAGGCACATATTGTATCTCCCAACCCCATATTATACACCATAGTACACGTTCCACCAGATACCATATATCTTCTCAACTCCACATTTGGTGACATAACAATGGGAGCTTGAAATCAGCCATGGTGGGAGTATTTCCACCATGGAAATCAGCAAAAACTACAAATCAGCATTTTATTTGTCCCCAGAGAGTCACTTGTTAATCATTTACTGGCTCACCACTGGTTTCTGTGTTCTGCAGCCAAGTACATTTCTAACTGATGCATCCCTAATGGTTTTCCATGCTACTTGTAGTCAGATAAAAGCCTCAACTTGTCAACTCAAATTACATTTGTAGGAAACTGGGTTCTCCTAGTTTCTCTCTTAAATGAACATTTACGTACCAGGCACTGTGTGCTAGGCAGGTTCTTTTCTTATTCTATCTCACAAAATCCTTCCTCCATCCCTGACAGGGAAATATTCAAAACCCATTTCAAACATGAGGAAACCAAAGCTCAGGGGAAGAGGGGTTTGCCAATGATGTCCAGCCAAGATAGGATGTGAATACCCTTTCATCCGACCCAGAAATCTGTACTCATTCTCCAGCAACGCAATGTGTTTTGAACATAGAAGGTGCTGAATAAATACTTGTTGAGTTACTGCAACAAATATTAAGTATTCGTTCCAGATAGTGAGGGACTCAAGATGCTGAGCTCATGTGCGAGGCGGCTTTCACACCGTATGTGCAAAAGACATTGGCAACAAGCAACTTTTCCTGAACATCAAAGAGAGCCATGAAACTCTTATGGTCAGAAGATTGAGTTTCATGAAAGTATTAAATTTATGTTTTCTCGAACAGCATCACTGGGGGAGGGACCGTGGTTACAACTCTCTCATCTTGAAATAGACACAGAGCAATTTCCTCCTTTGCTGGTTGTCAGCCTGGCTCCCAATCATTGCCCCCAGAGCTGGCAGAATTTCAATGACTCTAAAATTAATCTGTGGGGCAGAGAGTTTGTCCAGAGCCTTAAAGTTCTGGGAGTTTTGCTGTGGTTGAAAAGTTAGTGCCTAAAATGGGAATCAGGAGGTCAAAGGTGAAAGCCCGATTCTTGGCCCAATTGGGGACTTTGGATGATCCTGTGGACACATTTCTCCCCTGGTTTTATGCTAGGAAACTGCACAAATTATTCTGAACTAGAGTGATCAGCCCCTAACAAAGAATTTATAGGTACATACATGGGATTTTTTAAATTAATTTGTTCAACATTTGTTTGGATTCCTAAGGAAGACAGACATGTGAACAGATAAACAGTGTGATGTATATAGTGAAGAAGACATGTACAGGCTGCTAGGATTGCACAGAACCGGAGTGACCCAGCCCATGAGATGGGGAGGAGGAGACCAGGCATCTCATTCTGAGATGATGAAGGCTGAGGTTAGATTTAAAGAAAAAATTGAACTGCAGAGGTGAAACATGAGTAGAAGGGATTTCAGGTAAAGGGAGTAATGCCTCTGTTAAGCAGTTAAGAAGGTCAAACTACAAGAAGGTCAGCACTACAAAGCATAGAGTGTACGATGCAGAGCGGCAGAAAAATAGCTAAAGACATAAGCAAGGGCCAGGATGCTCTTGGATATCCCCAGTAGAGTAGGGGACTTGGATATCCCAGAAGAGTACTTGAAGTGTACCTCATATGCAATAGGAAGCCATCAGAAGTTTCAACCAGGGGATGATGTAATCTGATTTGTGGTTAGGAACACCCTAAAGGCCCCCAAGTCCTTTAAAGGATAACTTCAGGGGCACCTGGGTGGCTCAGTCAGTTAATAAGCATCTGACTCTTGATTTCAGCTCAGGTCATGATCTCTGGGTTGTGAGTTCAAGCCCTGCATCAGGCTCCCCGCTTAGGAGTCCCTCTCTCCCTCTCCCTCTGCCCCTCTCCCCCTTCCCCCCATGTGCACACACTCTCTCTCTCTAAAAAAAAAAAAAAAAAGAATGAAAGAAAGGTAACTGCAAAAGAATAGATAGGAGATGAGAGCCAAGGACGGGTCTACAGTGGGAGGGGAAAGGGTCAGCATGTAGATTCAGAAACATTCATTGACAGAGTCACAGCCTATAGAAACTGAAGTTAGAGCTAGTTTAGGATAAGCCCTGAGTTCTCTGGCTTGGGCACCCAGCTGGGAGTGATACCAGTCACTAAGCGCAGGCATGGAAACTGGTCTGGGCAGGAGAGGAGTTGTAGAATGTGTGTGTATCATCCAAGCAGAGACGTCCAATAGCAAATGAACATACGAGTTTCAGAAACCATACTTTATTCATTTTTTAAGCCAATCTAGAGCAAATCCCAGCACACATAAAGCCCTTGACAAGTATTTATAAATTGAAAGGATGGAAGCCTGAATAAGGTTTAGGGGAATGGTTCAATGTGGTAATAGACCACTGAGAGTGGTTGAAACTGAAAATGCATGAAATGGCAGAGAAAGAGAGTCTCTAAAGTGAGAAAATAAGAGGGCCAAGAATGAGATCCGTGGGAGCACCAGCATGCAGAAATGGGTGAGACAGTCCAGTACAAAGGGATGGAGACCAAGGCACAGAGAGGTTGGAGAGGGACTAAGACAGTGACATCATGGAGGCCAAGGAAGTCAGGTGGAGAAGCAGGGCCCTAAAGATGCACACAGAGAAAGGTCCACAGGAGCCATCCAGGGGCCTCTGCAAAAGCAATTCCAATAGAAGAGAGGAAACAGAAGCCAGAATACCCTGGGATGCAACATGGAGGCGAGGAGACGGATACTAGGTGGGATCATAAGTGGGCTCAAGGTCAAGGGAGGGATGTTTTAGGACAACAGAGCCTTACACATGGCTGGAAGTGTTAAAGGGTTGAAAATATGGAGAGAGAATGGGTCGTCCACCCTCTAAGATGCCACAGGAGGTGCCCAGGCAGGAGACTAGCAATGGAAGTGGGAAGAATCGGTGCTGTGGCTTCATCTGAGGCTGTGGAAGATACAGGTAGGCAGAGATTCCTTTGCAAGAACAGAGGACAGAAACTGCATCGTTTACTATAGCTTGAAAGTTGAGGAAACCCTCTATGTCCATAAAGAAGGAAATTGTTTTATAATTATATCTACCCAATAAAATCTTTTATGCTCATAAAAAATAATAGTTATGAGATTATATGACCATATTAAAAAAGGAGTTATATATAAAATGATGCTAAATGGAAAAGATGAAGGATTACCAATTCAAGAGTTATAATTCTTTTCATTAGAAACTTCAAAAAAATTTCTGAATTATTTATATCAACTGTGATCATGTTAAGGTGTTGAGATTTTGCTGGTGCTTCTTAGTACTGTGTTTTTGATTTCCTACAAGTTTATTGACTTTATTTTGAAAATTTAAAAAATAATAAAATGGGGCTTACTTGATAGATAAGTTCTTCCTAGGCAATAATTCCCTTCCTTCTACATTAATGTATCCAAGAATCAGAGCCCCAGATAGCATTTCCCTCCATTAGAAATCTTTCTCCCATTCTTCAAGTTACACATGATGGGACCATCCCATCTGCCTCCTAATTTAGTCACCTTTTCCTTCCCTGCCCTTCTGCTGGAGAATCTGGAGACCATCTCAGCCATGAACACAGGCTTTCAGTTGCTATGTCCAAAGAGCTGTGTCCAAACCACAGGAAAGCTTCTGTCCTCACCGTGGGACAGGTGGCCAAGGTGCCAGCCAGCCCTGAAGTTAGCATGTGTTCCATTGGAAACTTTGCCAAAGGTCTCACCTAATTCTGTGAAAGTAAATGAGACAGGGACTTTAAGGGAGAACCCAGGAACTAGAGTGAGACAGAACTGGGTTAAAATCTCCGGGCCCTCTTCTTACTAGGATAAGACCCAAAAATGGAGCTTCAGTCTCTACAATTGTAAAATGGGGGTAATGAAACCTGCCTCACTGACTTGGGAAAATTTTTATAAAGCATCACCAGGCACCTGGGTGGCTCAGTTGGTTGAGCATCTGACTCTTGATTTCAGCTCAGGTCATGATCTCATGGGTCGTGAGATGGAGCCCCACATCAGGCTCCATGCTCAGCGTGGCATCTGCTTGGGATTCTCTCCCTCCCCTTCCCCCTCTTCTTCCCCCTCTTCCCCTCACCCTGCTCGCATGCTCTCTCTCTCTAAAATAAATAAAATCTTTTTTAAAAAAAGAAGCATCACATATGTGTGTATACTTATAATATCTATATATGACAATATCTATATCTAAATGTCTATATTTACATCTATATCGACTTTAGAATTTCACAGCCTGGGGTCTGCATTTCCATGTGGTCATTTACAACTGTCTGAGACCACGAGCATGTTACTTAACTACCAATGACTGAGGACAGGACAGGATAACAGGGGACGTCTCTGTGGATGCTGGTGAGGATAGATGGTGGTGAAGACCAAATGGGTCAGCCTCTCTAAAAAGCTTCAAGAACTAGTCCACGACCCTTGGGAAAGATGGAACACACCACTCAGATGTAAAAGGGGCTCTTGAGACAAAAATTAAGTTTGTTGTCGAAAAATAAAACTATATTTCTTGCTCCCCTGAGTTTGTGCACCAAACAAAGCATGGTAACTTGGGTGGGAAGGTAAAAACAGACTTAGTTGCAAGCACGGGAGAAGGTAGCAAGACGAGCCCATGTTCCATTCCTGATCTAATACTCTCATTTTATGAAGCAGTCAGTGGAAGCCCAGACAGATGAAGCAAATTGTTCTTAATCACATAGCAATCTAGAATTTAGGTCTTCTAAATCTCAGGCTCACATTGCCTCTCAAAATAGTCTGTTATGATTTTACCAAAAGCCCTAGGTTGGACTGAACCAAAGCACTGAGGCTGAGCCATTTCCCCAAACTGCAGTTGTTTGAAGGAGGAGTCATTATGGGAAAAGCAGAGCCAACAGTTCCTTAGTTATGTCTGAGGACACATAACCAGTTCATCCAAACTGATTGATCTAAGAGATTTTCATCTACGGAGTCTACTTATATCAGGGTTTGTGGCTTTCACCTCATTACTTCAGCTCTGCGGCCACTCCCATGTCCTTCAACACCATTCATTCTTAAGGCAGGATTGCCTGCAAGGATCTCTGCCAACAAGGCTCTCTTGATCCTTCAATCCAAGTGACATCATGTCATTTTCTATCTAAATTATTGCATTGCTCAAGATGACTTTGGCTGCAAGGAAGTGAAATCTACCTTGAGCTAGCTTAGGTGAGCATGTGAGTTTCTTGTAAGGATGCTGGTTCTCACTCAAGGACAGAAAGGTCTCCGTGGACTCTAGGATATATTGACTCCAGGGGTCTGAATGCCATCAAAAACTCTGTTTCCCTCTTTCATTTCTAAGCCACGTTCCATTCCTAAATTCACTAATCCTAGAGAAGGAACTCACTGGTCTCTTTGGATCAAGAGCTCACCCTGAGCTGACCAGCTTGGCTAGAGAGGTTGAGTCATAATTAAATGTTCCAATTTCTGCTTTCATTTAAGCAGGAGCTGGGAGCAGATAAGCACTAAGAGTTCATTTTAGTATTTATTAAGTGTAGGGCTCTGTGGGGCGCCTGCGTGGCTCAGTTGGTTAAGCGTCTGCCTTCAGCTCAGGTCATGATCTCAGGGTCCTGGGATAGAGCCCCATGTCAGGCTACCTGCTTGCCCTGCTCGTGCTCTCTCTTGCTATCTCTCTGTCTCTCAAATAAGAAAATAAAATCTTAAAAAAAAAAAAAAAAGGTAGGGCTCTATACTAGACTCTAGAAGAGAAGAGCAGTTGGTGAAGAATCAGATTCCTCCCTCAAGGAGACTCCCACTTTGGAAGGGGAAATGACCTAATAGAGTCTATGCAGTACCACTACCATGGGGGTGAGGGGTATAGATAGAATGAAATCCCTTCTTCCCCACGGCTTGGATTCCGAAGTCAGCAAGCAAAGCAAGAAAGGTCTGCAGTCAAATATGATTACCCTAAATGCTTGAATCACACCCAACACAGCGAGATTCTCAAGGCAGGAGCCAAGCAGAACCACATTGACTCAGCACAGATCCCTACCTCCCAGGCCAGGATACGTGCTCAACTGAATGGACTGGCAGGCAAAATCACCCACCTTATATATAATAGTTCTCTTCTTTTCATGCTGTTTTACCAAGCATGCGGAGTTAAAGCTGCAGAAATTAAATACATTTAGGATGGGACTCATGACCTTGCCAAGCCACACACAGCATTGAGCTTGAGAACCAGAATCCAAGCCCAGGGTTGCCTGACTTCTCTGTCCACGATCACGCCCCTACACACCATCTCCCAGAGTTACTTTATCCTCCATTCTCTGAGCTTTTTAATGATGGAGGGTCTTCCCTGCTCCACCTTGGAAATCCCTGGCCCCCAGCCTGGGAGCCCGCACAGAGCTCAGGTAAGTCCGTGTGAGTAGGGTTAGGTTGGGTTGAGCGAAATCGGGGGGGTCATCTGGACAAGCCCAGGGGACACCGATTCCCAGGCAGCCGGTGCAATGCCATTCATTTTCCTGGGTTGTATATGCTATAAAAGGCCTATCAGGGTGATGTTTACAAATGGGGAAGGGGGGGGCATTGCTGTTTTTAACAGATTAACTATAACATGTTGGTTCAGTGACCTGACAGCACATTTCCCTGAACTGTTAGTTTACGCTTGACTCTTTCTTGGGCAGTAGGCAGATCAAGAAGCCGCTGGGCTGACGGGGGCGAGGCTGGCCATGCCCAGAGCTTCCATTCAGCAGCGAGGAGTGGACTCTGCAGGCTCCGGTAGAGCCTAGAATCCAACCAGAGCTCACACGTCACTCTTTCCTGCAGGGCCTTTGAAGACCTTCCACCTCCCGCAGCCAAGGGCCCCTCTCTGACCAGCTCCCTGCCGGGACTCCCGTCCAAACGACACAGAGGAACTTAGCCGTTCCTGCCTCAAATAGGGCACCACCGCTTGGGTCAGGCGGAAAAGACCCCAGGGCAGCTGCAAGTATATGTTCTTACGTGGAATAGGAAAACCCACTCTCGGGGAACAGTGACACCTACGAGTCCTACCTGTGCTGGCTGCTCTCCCTGCGCTCATCTTCTTTAACCTCAAAACTACTCCAAGAGGTAATAGTATCCTCTGACCTCGTTTCAATAAAACCGAGGCTCAGAGAGATCAAATTAACCAAACTGATGCAATTTACAGGGGGCAGAACGGGAGTTTAATATGTGTTCTTCTCACAATGCCATGTGCCCTAATCCAGGTATCCTAACTTTTCTAGGAAAAGGAGGCGCTTGTCATTTTCCGAAGGCTTGTGGTAATGGGGCTGACGATGAAATCCACTAGGCAGTTTTCTTGACTCATCAATGAGCGTAAGAATCAACTAGGGAGCTTGTTAAAAGCGCAAACTCGCAGAGATTCAGACGCTGGATCTGCAGTTCAGCCAGGCAGCTGCATTTTCGATCGTAAGCAGCTGTGGTCATTCTGGTGCGGGCTGCTCGGAGGGCATATCACAGCTGCAGGGGGACCCCTCTCCCTCCCGGAGTGCAAGGGTCTCAGGTGAGTGAGCTTAGCAGCTCCTACTCCACTCCTTCTTTCCCGAGCTTCCCTAGCTCCCTATAACTGCACCTAGCTCCCTACAACTGCAGATTCTTTTGGATGTCTAAATAGCCACGCAACCCTTTCCAGAACTTCAATTTGGCTAAGATATCCTGCAGCCATGTGCTCCAGGGAAGGCTAAGGCACCCCGCATACCAGGGGCTAAAACTTAGGAGAATCACACCAGTGATTCTTAAGCCTCATCCTCAAGTGTGTACGCACGTGCTCTCCTGAGTGCTCACCTGGGCACCAACCGAGCCCAATTAAACCAATCTCTAAGGGTATAACCTAGGCATCGACATGTATTTGAAAGACTTCCCGATTCATTCTCCTCCAGAGCTGAGAGTCACTGGCCCTAACCATTTCCCATACCGCTAGTCTGGGATGAGCATTTGATAAAATTCTGGCCAACAAAAGGAATGAGAAGTCTTCTGGGAGGTGGGGGTTTGGGGAAATTTTTCTTCTTTCTTTGGAGGAGACATGAGAATAGAATGGACCCCCTTTCCTATTTCTGACTTTTGGGTTTTGCGATATAAAGTTGTAAAGCCTAGAGTTATTGCAGCCATTCTGGGACCACAAGGCAGCCAGCCTAACAGCCAACAGGCTGAGAATGGCAAAGAAGAAAGGGAAGCATCTGGGAACTTGGCGGCATGTTTGAGCAACTCAGTTCAAAAACCCTGGAATCCACTTACCCTGAGGATACTTGTTGTAAGAGGCGATTGATATTCTTAATTGTCTGAGACACTAAGTTAAATGTTCGGTTACTTGCAGCCAAAAAGATCTCAACAGATATGCCCACTCATGAGCTTTACCTGCCTCCTGCCTGAGCCATTTCTAATTGGGGCAGGACAGCAACAGCTGGGCCCACTGGACAGTAAGGCCTAGCGAGACTCCGTCTTGCTGCCCTGAAGATGAATAACGAAAGTGAGACCCAAGCATGTCATTAAATAACTAGTTACCTTGAGAGTCATTCCAATAATAACCCTGACATTTATTATGCACTTACTTCATGCCAGAAACCGTGCCAAGTACCAGAAGTAATGGCACTTCATTCCATCCTTTAAATTGCCCAGTGAGATAAGTATTATCTACGTTTTACACATCGGAGAAACTGAGACCCAGAGAAGCTAAGGAATTTGAGCAAGTTTGCATCGCTGGAGAGTGGCAGAGACAGAATGCGCACCCCAATCTGTCAGACTCTCAAGACTTTTCTTCTTTCCAGGAAACCACATTGTTTCATTTCCCGATGACTTATGATGCTCTATGTGTTCACACATTCACTGAAGTGCTTAACGATGCGAATAAAAGGGCATTCATCATTGTAATCCCTAATAGAGATAACAGAAATATTAGCAAAGGCTGCAGGGAAAACCGTTCGAGGGAGACGTAATTTTTTACCAGGCCAAGGAATGATTTACTTTATCACAGCAAAGAATTTTATTTGACAAATGCATACTTTATCATCTCTGGTCGGCTGAAAATGTAAGTTTACATTTTTCCTAGCCATAAAATTAAAATAATTTTGGCTCCAAAAACTTAAAAGAAATCCCATTCTAGGCTCAAGCGTTTCCCTGGAAATGTAAAGGCTAAATACGGAGCGTGACTCACCGCCATTCCCATGGGGCAGGACAGACTCTGGAGTCACGAAGAACAGAGTTCAAATCCCGGTTCTGCCTCTTGCGGACCGTGTGATTTGGGACAGAGACCCGTCACTCCTCTGAGTCACTGTTTTCTGATCTGCAACATGAGACTCCGAGCGGCCACTGCCTGGGATGAGGACTCAACCGATGGCTTCTGTACATACTGCCTGGTAAAGCAGATGTGCTAGGAAGGTCGCCTGTTCTGAAAAACAGGCACAGAGCGCCTGGCATGGGACCTGGTGCAGAGTAGCTAGCTCCTCAGTAAACCTCTCAGTAAGCCTTCCCTCTCTTCCCTCTCCTGTCCCCTGTCTTCCACTGTCTTCAGGGATGGGCCTCCGAGGACAAGCCAGACTTGTCCCCTCTGCACACGATTGGGGAGGGAGTTGGGAGATGGAGCACACATCTTGGTTCACTCAGCTGTCTGTCAGCTTCTACGGCATCTTCCCTCCGCCCTGACCCAAACACAAGGCAGCTAGCCAGTCTGTGGGCCACCTGCCAGTTTGGAAGACAAATCTGAGAAGGTGTCAGAGGATTGGGATAAGGGACAGAACGGGGGGGGGGGGGGGGGGGGGTGAGAGGAAATGGTTAAGCTGGCTCAAGAGCCAAGGGTGTTTGGGAAGCCTGGAGGAGACAACCCTTCACTCCCAAATTAGAAACAAATGAGGAGTTTCAAGGGAATCTAGACTGTTGGTGGAAGAAGCAACAGAGGGGCATCAGCAGGAGATTGCCTACCCATAACTGGGGAGACTCTACCAGGCTCAGTGAGCCAAAACTGGACTCCAAGTCACACCAAGAAAAGCAAACAGAAAAGATCAATAGTCCACATGCTTGTCTGGAATTGTTAGACGTTTTCGAAATTTTTCCTCCCATGATTAGAGTCTCACATCAGCCCCAGGAAGTTCCTAGGATAGTCACCATGGTGATCATTCCATTTTACAGACTTGCAAAGTGACACTTCAAAACTGGCAGTATGTTTTCGGTCATGTAAGGGAGTGGTAGATACACTGAGGGGTGAGTTTGCCCAGTGGTTTCCAAACAGCCTCCGGGGCCCTGCATCTAGGGTTGAGCCCCAGAACTGGTATCCGTCAAGCTTCTCGTGTCATTGTGATGATCAGCTAAGTTTGGGAACCACTGATTCCACGTCACAAACTCGCTGCGGATAAAGACATGGAGCCGGACGGAGGTGGAGGAGTGTGCCCAAGGTCATACAGCTGGCTAGTGGTTCAGACAAGGTTCGCCCCTCAGTCCACAGTCAAGGCTCTTAGAGAGCTCATGGTCGGAAGGGGAGAGTCACAGCCTCGGGGCTGGATGGTGGTCTCCATGAGCTCGAGCTCCCCACCTGGGTGTCTAGTGAGGCTGTCATCAGATGAAAATATAGAGGACTCACCTCCATGTACAAGCCAGGGGCACGAGGGGGCTTAGTAACTTCTGCCCAATGGGATCAGGGTTGCGGGTGGGAAGGACAAAGACTTCAGAGGAAGGCAGAGAAGAGTAAGGAAAACAAAGGCTCCTTATATGGAAGCCTGGTTACTTTTGTTTTAATAAGCCACTTGTGTGTTGTGATTTTATACAATTCAAGTTAGAATAAATGGTTTTGAATGAAAGCTTTCTAAGGATATTTACTGGGTATAGAAGGCACTATCTGACATCTAGAACACGTTAAGAACAAAAGAGAGGCAGCAGGAAAATGTTCCTGTCGACACGAGTCTTCACTGTCGCACGGAGACCGTATCTGCCTTTGCTCACGGTTGTTGATGGAAGTCAGTCCACAATGGTGCCGTGTAGGGCACGAATCAGGTCAGCGAAAGCAATTCGCTGTTCTCTAATGTCGCCAAGGTCACTGGGAAGTGGACACTTTCACCTGCCATTAGCAGGTTAAACTGTATAATATTTCTGAATCGCAGTTTGGTAAAATTTATGAAAATACAAAATTATTTTCAAGATACCTTTGAGCCAGAATTCTACTTCTAGAAATTTATTCCATGGATAAATATATCAAGGCAAATGTAGAAAGTTATACATAGGATTTTCAACAAAGCATAGTTTCCAGTAACAGTGAAAATGGGAAAACAACATATGTCCATAGATGGAGGAATGATTAAATAAATTATCACATTATACACTTGAAAACCAGGAAGCCATTAAAAATGATGATGTGTGTTCATGCTCATGGATGTAGGAAAAGACCTATAATATCACTTAGTGATAAACGCTAATTTCAGAATGAGTTATTTAATATAATGCAACTCATTATTAGTACAGACTTGTGGACTGATGCACAGAGAGATCTGGAAGGTGGCTTTTCATCAAAATGTCAACAATAATGAGCAGGGGAAGGGTGATTTTATTTTCCTCTGTATTACTTTACAGTATTTTAAAATAACTCTTAAAGTTTTATCTCATATATTTACATCTTGAGTAGACTTGTGGTGGGAGGCAGGGATCCAAGGTTTATGCTCATTCCTCATTGTTGGCTCGTTATCCTAATACTACTTGTTGAATGATAACACCATTTCCCCACTGATTTGAAAAGTCATCTAGTGATTATTGCTGAAGAATAGGAGGGCTATTAGGCTTTTTTAAAAAAATATATAATTGGCGTACAATATTATAGTAGTTTCAGATGTACAAGATAGTGATTTGATATTTCAGATGTACAAGATAGTGATTTGGTATTTTTATACATCATGAAATGATCACCATGACAGGTCTAGTTACCATCTGTCACCACACAATGTTATTACAATATTATTGACTATGTTTCCTATGCTGTACATTCCATCCCCATGACTTATTTATTTTATAATGGGAAGTTTGAACCTACTAATCCCCTTCACCTCTTTCTCCCATCCCCTCAACCCGCTTCTCCTCTGGTGACCACTAGCTTGTTCTCTGTATCTAAGAGTCTGTTTTGGGGCACCTGGGTGGCTCAGTTGGTGAAGCGTCTACCTTCAGCTTAGGTCACGATCCCGGGGTCTTGGGATGGAGCCCCGCGTTCGGCTCCCTGCTCAGCGGGGAGTCTGCTTCTCCCTCTGCCCCTCCCCCTGCTTGTGCGCTCTCTCTCTCTCTCTCAAATAAATAAATAAAATCTTTAAAAGTAAATAAAAATAAATAAGGGTCTGTTTCTATCTTGTTTTGTTCATTTGTTTTGTTTTTTAGATTCCATGTCTAAGGGAGGCCTGGGTGGCTCAGTGGGTTAAGTGTCTGCCTTCGGCTCAGGGTCCTGGGATCGAGCCCCGCATCGGACTCCCTGCTCAATGGGGAGCCTGCTTCTCCCTCTCCCGCTCCCCCGGCTTGTGCTCTCTCTCGCTCTGCCAAACAAATAAATAAAATCTTAAAAAAGATTCCACGTATGTGAAATCGTATGTCATTTGTCTTTCTCTTGACTTATTTCTTTTAGCAGAGTACCCTCTAGGTCTGTCACAAATGGCAAGATCTCATCCTTTTTTACAGCTAATGTTCCACTGGACATATATACCACATCTTTATCCATTTATCTATTAAGGGACACTTAGGTTGTTTCCATATCTTGGCTGTTGTAAATTATGATGCAGTGAACATAAGGGCACATATATCTTTTCAAATTAGTGTTATTGTTTTCTTCAGAAAAATACCCAGACGTGGAGTTCCTGGATTGCATGGTAGTTCTATCTTTAGTTTTTTGAGGGACCTCCATACTGTTCTGCACAGTTGGCTGCACCAATTTACATTCCCACCAACAGTGCACAAGTAGAATATCTCCATAATCAGAAAAATGATAGGGGTCCTTTCATTTGGAGATTAACATTTTTGGAGAAACTCCAACCCGATTTAATAGAGATTGCAAATGTTCATTATTTTTAGTTGTATATACATGTAATTCATTTATATATTCAGTCATCAAAGTAGTTTGTTCATTCATTTGAAACTGCTTAATAAGCACCTACTGTGCATCAGCCACAGGGATACTAGTAAGTGAGGAGCATCACGCGATAGTTAAGAAGTCAGGCTTTGGGGGCACCTGGCTGGCTCAGCTGGAGAAGCATGCAACTCTTGACCTCGGGATCGTGAGTTTGAGCCCCACATTGCGTTCGTAGAGACTACTTAAATAAATAAACTTTAAAAAAGAAGAAGTCAGGCTTCTGAGCCCGGCAGACCTGGGTTTGGACTCCTGTTCTATCACTCCCCAACTGTACGACCTCCAGCAAGTTATTAAACTGCCCTAAGCCTCAGTTTCCCCATCTATCAGAGAGAACACAAATACCCACCACCTGAGGCACCTAGTGCCGTGAAGCAAATTGTCCCAAGGTTTAACGACCTCCAACAACATTAATGATTCATTAGCTCTCGTCATTTCTGTGGACTTTGGGGGCACCACTGTTGGGCACATCTCACACAGGGCCTCCGGTGAAATCTGCAGTCAGATGAAAAACCAGAGGGTTCATTTCCAAGCTGGCTACATCAGTAAGCTGGCAAGTGGATGCCGACTGCTGGTGGAACGTCTTCTTTCGATGGCCCTCTCCAAATTGCTGCTTGGGTGTCATCATGGCTTGGTGTCTGGCTTCCCTCAGAAGGAGCAGCTGGAGGCACCAAGGTGGAAGTCCACAATGCCTCTTCTGAGCTCACCCTGGAGATCACACCCCACACTCCAGCCATGCCCCATGGTGATTCAGCATGAAAGGGGATGACACAGGATGTGGATAGCAGGAGGTGAGGGTCACAGGGCCATCTTGAGGGCTGATTACCACATGCACCAGCTGAGAAGATGTTTACAAAGAGCTCAGGATGTACCTGCACTGCATCCATGATAAGCCATGGTGAAGAGCAAATGTAACTGCTCTTCATAAATAGGTCTCAGGACACTGAGTCCGGAGACATTAAGTGGTTCGACTCGTCATACAGCCCACTGGTTTTGAGCCAGCAGGAGCAGGTTTTCTAACTTGCCTCTTCAGGGTCCCTCCTTCCATAGAGAAAATCCCAGTACAGACACAGAGGTGAGGGACCACTGGCTAGAACGAAGTAGTCACCAGAGTTGAAGATGAACAGATGTCTCAGAAAAAATAATGGGGAAGCTGTTAGAGGATTCTGAATGTCAAGCTGAGGAAGTCATTTTCCTTTCATGGAAAAGGCCATGGGGAGCCATTGAGGAGTTTGGAACAAGAGTAACTTAATCCAAACCCGTGGGCCAAGTTTATTCTCACAGCTGTGTGTGCAGCAGATTGTGGAGGTCTCGGAAGGAAGCAGGCCATTGGGGCAATCCAGGCATCGGGGATGAGGGCAGCAATAGTGGGAAAGGAGAAGCGGCTTGGCAGACACAGTGGCTAGGAATCCCCCACCCGTGGATCCGGGTTCACTAAGGACTGAGGAGGCCAGGGCCCGAGGCTTAGGTGATTGTGGCTCAGCAAGCTGGCCTCTGTGCGGTGCCAGGGAGAGCTGTCTCTCCAGCCCAGCCTCCGGCCCCGAGCCTCACTTCAATCTCCAGCGTGGGAGGCCCAGGGACATTCAATACAACTTGGAAGCAGGACTTTAAAACAAATAGTCTGCCTTTCCTCTTGTTCCCAGCTCTGCAGCGTGGAAAACTGAAGCGATGAAGGACTAGACAGAATGGAATGTATGCGGTTCTGAGCTCAGCCCAAAGGCCCTCCTCCACGGAAAGGTTCACTTCCTCGGGGCTGAAGGTGCTGGGAGGGAGGGTGTCTCAGGAGAGGCTGTCACTCCCAGCCTCCCCTCCCTGATCAAATCCAGCCGGACCACTCCCTCACGCTGTTCTGGGCAGGGCTTACCTACTCTCAGCGCTCCTCTCCCGGTTTCCCAGCGTGACCTCTCTCCTGACACTTAGGATGCCCTGGTAACGTGGGGACAGAGACCGGAGCCCCGGGCATCATATGGCCCTAGGATCTGAACACTAGGATTTTGCTTTCCAAGTACAAGTTGGACGAATAATTTTCTCTTCTACTTTCATCAGTTTTACATCCAGACACGAAGGTTTCCAGTCGCAAGGCCGAGGCCATCCATGGGCTGCCATTCATCTCACAGGGAGAGTAGATTTATCACCCATTTTCCAGGACAGCAAAATGCCTTGTTCTAACAAAAGAGTGTGGCAATTTTCTAAAAGAGGGAAGCAAAGTGACTTGAGAAAGGAACATTTTGTTTTTCCAGTTGGCACAGCGATTCTATATGGGCTAGAAGTGGATCTATATACACATAGGTTTTATTGGGCCGAAAGAACTTAAAAACCGGATTGGAATGGCTTTAGACAGGGCACTCCAGCTTAACACCCACTCCCTACTTCCTTATACTCCTAATCGCTTTTTATTCATTTATTTGCCTACCTAGCCCTGATGCCACATGAGTTTGCAGACCTGAGATACCACACAACACTGCATAAAGCAATCTCTTCCCTCCTTGGGAAGCAGATGTTTGCAATCTTCTTTCTACGGCTTCTACTACCCATCCTGTTTCTGGGGTCCTACAGGTTCTATGGTAGATTAGCCTTTTTCTTTTTCTTTTTTTTAAAGATTTTATTTATTTATTTGAGAGAGAGAATGAGAGAGAGCACATGAGAGGGGGGAGGGTCAGAGGGAGAAGCAGACTCCCCGCTGAGCAGGGAGCCTGATGCGGGACTCGATCCAGGGACTCCAGGACCATGACCCGAGCCGAAGGCAGTCGCCCAACCAACTGAGCCACCCAGGCACCCAGATTAGCCTTTTTCTAAAGCACGATCTTTCACCTATTTAAAGACTTCCATCAGAGTGTCTCTGAGGCCCGCTTTTCCATATTAAGCATACTGTCTTCCTTCAACTGTTTCACTGGACATTGGATTCCCTCACGTGCTCTGTCATCCTCTTAAAGAGGGGTACCTGTGTAAGGGGAAAATACTGCAAGCATGGTCTAATCCCTTGCAATTCGAAGTGTCGTCCAAAAGCCAGCAGCATTAAATATCAATTTGGAGCTTGTTATAAATGCAGAACCTCAAACCCCACCCAGATCTACTGAATCAAGATTCTCCAGGTGATCTGCATGCACAAATCACCTCAGAGAGCGGACTCTCTTTGCATTAACGTAGCCTAGGATTATATTCGCTTTTGAAGGTAATTATGTTACACAGGTGACTCTGATTCCTGTTACCTGAAATCCATATTTGACCACACTGCTAAGCCACATCTTCCTGTATCATATTACAGTTTTATTGAAGCATTTAACAGTCTGATTACATTTTGATGAGTTATACATGTGCCTAGACTAAGATCTTAAGGACAAAACACAGATCATGTTTACCTGTCTTACGTGCCAAGCCAAGGCCCTGACACATAATAGTTGTTTGTGTAAGAATTAAGAAAAAACATAAACAGCAGCTGAAATGCTAAAGGAAATTGAGTCACGCTATTAAAACAATCTGTGACATGGCTTGCTTGCTCTGGGGCTAGGTTTCAGCGACTGGGCTTCTCTCAACTTCTTACCTCTGCCCCCTTGGCATCAGCTTTGGGACCTGGGCAGGCCCTCCCTTGGTGTCCTCAAGATGGCGGCCAATGTTGCTGAGAGCCATAGCCTTTCTCATTCAAGGCCAGTGGGCAAAGAGTAACCTGGAAACTTCAGGGGGTAGAAGCTTTTTTCTTTTTTTTTCTTTTTCAGCAAACGTCCCCTCTAGTTTCATTAGCTTTCATGGAGTTACCCCCTCATTTCTGAGCCAATCCCTGAAGCCAGGAGAAATTAATATCCTCAGGGGTTCAAGCCAAGGAGGATCCAGTCTTAGAGCTCTTCCAGCTCTGGCTGGAAACGGAGGGGGCGGGGCTCCACCAGGCAGTGAGGAAAAGCTGCGGGGAGAAGCGGTGGCATGGATGCCAGGGAGACAGCGAGCAGACGTCTACCATGGTGCTCAGCAGGTCTGCATTTCCATTGCCTTTGCATCTTGCAATTGTCCTCCAGGAAGTCCAACATTACAGCAATCACTAGCATGGGCTATGGCCAGAGAACTTTTCTATTTTTAAATGACACACAAATTATTATGCTCCATTGCATTGTTTCAGTGATCGACTTTAAAGGGCCCTGGCTTACCTCCTCCTGGAATAATAAAGCAGTCACAGGAGTTCTTCGGGCCACTCCAAAAACCACTCCAGAGCGGTTTGCCACACATAATAGAGGGTGCACTTGAAAGGCAGCATCCAATGACCAGTTCTGGCTGAAAACTTTTGTGTTTTTTGAAAGTTCAATAAGCACCAGAAGTGACCACAATGTGTTTGAAACTTTATAGCATGTGTCTTCAGGAGACAAAGTGCCTAAAACTAGATGGAAAGACTTGTAATTTTTTAAATTAAAAACTGTAGACAGGAGAGGTAACAGTCAAAGTAAAATAAGCATGAATCCTACATTTTTGTTTCAAAAATAAAACCCGAGGTATGGGGAAAACTGTAATATGGAATTCAGGAATCTGCTTTGGCCATATGCTCTGTTGCATGTTCACTGTGCTGGCTCTCCTGGCCCAAAAGGCTCTCAATGATGGGTCAAGCTTAGCTGGGAAAGACATAAAACCGATGGGACCAAAGGCACAGGGTGGGAAGGGGGGCACATTTTCTATCCTCACCTTGGTGATCAGAGGGGAAACTTACCATCCTCGGCCTCTCTGGACTACAGTACTGGTCTAGGTGGTCATGTGAGAAGATGGAAGGACCAACACTGACCATCACTACCGCCAGAAACACTCAGGCCTGGTCAACTCCCAGGAAGGAGGGCAGGTGTGTGACCTTCACAAATGGAAGGCAGCCTAAATCGGGACCAGGCCTTGTCTATCCTACCTCAGAAATGGTTTGTGTGGATCCTGGCTCTACCGCCTACTCAAGGAGGGAACTGGTGCACTCACTCACTCACTCTCAGCTTCGGCATCCTCATGTGTAAAATGAGGGCAATGATACACCTGTCATAGATTGATGTGAGAAAAAAAAAAAACACAGCTCAGGAACCTGGGTGGCTCAGTCGTTGAGCGTCTGCCTTCGGCTCAGGTCATGATCCCAGGGTCCTGGGATCGAGCCCCACATCGGGCTCCTTGCTCGCAGGGGAGCCTGCTTCTCCCTCTACTGCTCTGCCTGCTGCTCCCCCTCCTTGTGCTCTCTCTCTCTGACAAATAAATAAATAAAATCTTTAAAAAAAAAAAAAAAACAGCTCTTGTGACAAGGGCCTGAAAATGTCCAGGAAAAGCAACCCTACAAAGGCCATTCTCCCTCCTGCCCCCTGCTCAGTCCCATTCAGCGCTCCAACTGCGTCAACACACAGCTGAAGTGCTTTGGTGTGATCACAGGCCTCTCGTAATTTCTCCCTGCTTCCTCCAGAATGCCTTGCAGCACTTAGCTCGTACAATCATATATATGTGGTAAGTCATACCTGCAGTAATTGGATTAAGAAAAAGATCTGAAAATCTTCCAGTTTTCACATAGATGTAAAAACAACACAAAATGACCACAAGAGCATGGCCTCATCTCTTACTGAACATAAAATCTAGGGAAAGTTTAGTTTAATAGTAGACTTAATCAGAGCTTTTAAAATAGCAGCAAGAGGGGCACCTGGGTGGCTCAGTCGGTTAAGCCTCTGGCCTTCAGCTCAGGTCATGATCTCGGGGGTCCTGGGATCTCAAGCCCACGGCAGGCTCCCTGCTCAGCAGGGAGTCTGCTTCTCCCTCTGCCCCTCCCCCTACTTGTGCTCTCTCTGTGTCAAATAAATAAAATCTTTTAAAAAATAATAAAATTAGGGCGTCTGGGTGGCTCAGATGGTTAAGCGTCTGCCTTCGGCTCAGGTCATGATCCCAGGGTCCTGGGATCGAGTCCCGCATCGGGCTCTCTGCTCCTTGGGAGCCTGCTTCTCCCTCTGCCTCTCTCTCTCTCTGTCTCTCATGAATAAATAAATAAAAATCTTAAAAAAAATAATAATAATAATAAAATTAAATAAATAAAATAGCAACAACAAATATTTCTCCTATTAGACTGTAAGGTCCTTGAGAGTTGAGTTCTCTTTTATTCAAATTTATATTCTCCTGAAGAACACAGGGAGAATATGCTTTCCCTAGAAGACGGGCCATCCTGTTAGGAGATGCCAAAAGGAAGGATAAAATGAAATACTTCGAAGGGCTTATCACTTTGAAAGGCATAAAAGGCTACTTAATTGCTACAAAATAAAAAACATAGAAATCACAGTTAAAAAATATTAGACTTGCTACCTGATGACTACAGAAGTCACAATCTTTAAAATTTCTTCAACCTCAGATCACTCTCGAGAAGTGGTGACCCCTGGCCTTGAGACAGAAGATTTCCTATCGGGTCTAGCTTTGATTCCATGTCCTCTGTCAAGTTCCTTTTTCTCTCCAAACTTCAGTTTCCCTAGCCACACAGGATATTAAGTAACAAGTTTTCTAAAATCCCTTACAGCTGTAAAATTAGGTGTCCAAAATTTCTGCACATACTTGTGGCGAGTCTTCTCGAGAAAGGCACCCTGCTAGGTGCTCCAGAGAGGCGTGAAACAGAACAGACCCGGACTCTTCTCAGTAGACTCGTGGCTTGTTAAGTAATAAAACACGAGGACACAAACAACTGTGATGTGAGGCAAGAAGGGGTAATGACCATCCAAGAGGTACTCACAGGGAACTGCACCATATAGACGAGGACTGGCTTTGTGGAGGGATGGCATTCATTCCTGCTTTGATGTGGCAAGGCCAAGCACAACTATGACCAAGATACACAGAGCCCTGCCCTCAGAGTGCCTAAAGGCTGGCTGGCAGAAGAGAGAATTCACAGGGGGCGGAATTCCAGGCAGAGGGACCCATGCGTTAAGACAGGAAGGCAGAGCATCATAAAGCACACAGGAGTGAGTCCAGGGCTCTGTCTGTGCACAGGCAGGCAGTGCACAGGAGATGAGGATGAGAAAAGGGAGAGAGGTAGGGTGCACCTCATGGGGAGTCCCTGACATGCCAGGCTACAGACTTAAATCAGTCCAACAAAATCACCTACAACTCTAAGAGACGGAAAGCTTACTAACCGTCATGTGATCCCTCACTTGGTATCCAAATACACTTTGTTTACTGTAACTAAAAGGAAGACACCTGAAAGAAAATTCCCCCAAAAAAGTAACTGAAATAAGTTTATTTGCAGAAGAACATCTGAACATCAGGTACAGTGTGATCCACTATGATCCAACAACAGCCGAGACTTGTTCTGGGCGTGCTCTTATGCAGTTTGGAGGAAACATCAGCTGAACACTTATCAAACTTCAGAAGGCCGTCTAACCTGAGTATCACACAACACATAATGACCATGACACAGTAATGAAAATACAGCAGCAAATACTGACCACTTTGTGAGCTACAGCAACAATATAAGCAATTTAGGCCCTTTTTAAAAAAATGAAAAAATAGATTACAGCTTTATTTCAAGCATTTTCAGTGGAATACAACTTTATATATTTTCACTCACAACAGACAGCAAAAGAATGCCTTCTGAAGCATCTGTAGATAAAATACATTACTTGTTTAAATGTTTGCACTCGGAAGTGCACTTTGCCAGGTAGGAGTTCAGATAAGAGAATGAAGCTGTGCTGGGCCAAAATCCTGGCTGCTGATCAAGACTTGTATAGTTTCCGTATCTGTCTAAAAAAGTTTACATCGGAGAAAAAAGAAGGAGAACGTAAAGAGAACCAACATTATTCTTTTTCAGTGAAGCAGTCTAATGGATTCCAAGTGTGTCACCCCAAAGTTGAGTCCCATCCAGGCCGAGGAGCCGAGGAAGCTGGGAGGAAAGTGCTAACTGAACACTACAGAGATGGCCACTGATAACAGAGCTTCTAGAGGCCCCGGGCCACACGGGGTGAAGGGCCGCCAGGACCACCGGTACAAAGGTAAAGTGCGCTCACTGAACTGCACACATAGAGCTCCTCGGAGGGTTAACAGTTCTTGACAGAGGTTCCTGGTTGTAGTTTACAATATCTGCCTTCACCACCCTCTGTCATAAAAGAAAACAGAGTTATTATCAGGACATCAGAACATTTAGAAAGAGCTTGTTAAAGTATATTTTTATTTTCTGAACTGTGGTGAACTCCTGATGATAGACATCATAAATGAAGCCAGAGCTGATATTAAAAGAATCAATCAGAACAAACTGATGTAGAGCTGAGATGTTGGGGAGTGAGGAGCTTCGGTTTGTTTTTTGTTTTTGTTTTGTTTTTTGTTTTTTAAGGATGGAAGAGCAATTCCTTTACTGAGTCTTCCCTGGTTTTATGACATTAACTTGATGTTACCACAAGTCTAACACAAAATTGACACATCAATAAGAAAAATTAAAGCCTAGTTATAATTTAAAGCAAATGAATGAGAATTAATCATTCACATACTTTAATTCATAGGCAAGACTTCATAATTTCAAAGTAAAATATGTCATTATTTATTAATATTTAAATAAACCATTATACCCAGCCATAACTTTTTTAGAATGTCTGCAGCAATTTGTGAGTTAGTCAGAAAACGTGTAAATGTTATATAGAAGGCACATATAAAGGAGAAATGTTTTGAGCAAACCAATTTTTAAAACTTTTCCAATTTTTAAAACTTTCCTCCCAAATCTCTAATTTACTTCCAGAGAGCTCACGATTGGGTTATGAATAATGACTCTAACAAAATACAGAATGAAAAATTTAGAAAATTACCTCATATTCATGTTTTTAAAATAATTTAAACCAAAAGACACTTTTAACTCTTCTTTCCATCCCTCTAACCCACACTTCAAGGAATATCTTCAATGATGAATTTAGCAATATGCCCTAAGTAATAATTTAAATTAAAACAGCTCCTTCACTGTTCTCAACTCTATTACTAAGTCTGCACACAGAAGCAGACAAAGAAAGGTAATTCAAGGCAAATTTTAAAAATACCCTTTCAATTACCATGCTATTTCAGGAAAAATGGGAAGGACTGAATAATGAAATAACTGTCTCAACTCTCCACTTCACTGCACATGTGATAAACACAACGATAAAGACAAATATGTTTGAAAGTAACTGAAATGTTATTTTAATTTGCTCCAATTCCTTGTTTGTCAGTCTCCTGGCAAAGAATCAATTTTTCAAAGTTCTAAAACAGGCCTTACAATTAACAATATTAACTCCCAATCATGTACAATAATCATTTGAACTTCTCTACTCATAAGGAATAAAGAGCAAGATAGCATCCATTATTCCCCCACCCTCCTCCCCCAAATTGCAATCAATTTACCCATTAATACCTGCACTACTGTACTGAACAGATTCTACTCTGAGCAGAGTTGGTATGTCGATTATCTTCTTCCGGGTACTTCACTATTTCTGCCCTGACAATATGCTGTCAATTCCGTACAACATAAACAAGATGAAGAAGAAAGTGGGGGGGGGGGGTAAGAAAAGAAAGAAAAAAAGGAAAGTATGTTCAATGACTGAAAATAGAAGGGAACATCAAAGCAGAAAAAGAAACAAACACATAAATTTAAACATGTCACAGAAAAAAACAGCAGAATATATGCATATAAAAGGAAAGAAAATGAATGAAGATCCATGAAATGTTATTCTTTGCAACTCTATTTAATTATTGAAATAGACATGTCTACTGAACCTCCCAGGCAAGATGGGAGTTCTACTTTTGGTGTCACAATTACACATTATATCTATAACACCCAGAATTTCAGAGGACAACAAAGAATTACAGGGATTTCCTATACTAAAGTGCAGTAAAAGTATTTAATTCCATCTTCTTCAACAAACATTACTGAAGATCTATGTGCCAGTCACTCTACACTGGGAATGCACGGTTGAATTACACAATCTCTGTTCACAAGGTGCTCTGGACTAAGTGGGGAAAGAAACATGTACACAGCTAATTGCCATACAAGATAAGAGCTTTACTAGTGGACTTATAATATCTTGTGGGAAGAGAGGGGAAGGAGTAATTAATTTTCTCTGAAGGTGGGGAGTGGATGCATAAATCTGAGGAAGCCATGTGCCACTTACAATCTTTACACTTAATACCCATTACTTGTCAAAGACTTCTTTTTGATGCTCATTCCCTTGTCCCACATAACCCTCACCTCCATGCTTCCAAATTCCATATAGAAACAAAACACATTTTCTATCATTTAAGAAAAAGTCCTGACATACAGTATTGAAGCACAATAGCTACTGTTTCAAACATCTAAAGGAGTTTTGCTAAATAAAAAATCAAAACTACTTTGACAGGTTTTGGATTGCTATAACCCTTAGGATGAAAAGAGCATGTACGACAAATACGTATGATAGCGGTAACGTCCTCCCCTCAAATGTCTTAGACTTAAAATTATCCTCATTTTTTTATGATTTCAAATATCTTATTTCAGAAAATCTTTCTTCATATTAGTATCTATTAATTAACACATATAGAAACACATATTAGGGGCGCCTGGGTGGCTCAGTTGGTTGGGCGACTGCCTTCGGCTCAGGTCATGATCCTGGAGTCCCGGGATCGAGTCCCGCATCGGGCTCCCTGCTTGGCGGGGAGCCTGCTTCTCCCTCTGACCCTCCTCCCTCTCACGCCCTCTGTCTCTCATTCTCTCTCTCTCAAATAAATAAATAAAATCTTAAAAAAAAAAAACACATATTAATATGGGCAGTTTTTTGTGATAATATTTATAACGATTGGATAAACAACTGAGAGTGAGTGAAGAGGAATCTATGGTATATTAGCCTTGGATGGGCTCTGCTCCAATTCTCTAGCAAGCAGCATTAACTTCTGGACAAGACTCATGATTTACTAGGCATTCAGCCTGATGCTATCAACAGAAGCATTACCAACTGCCACATGAGGTATTAACGTTGAACACCATTATCTGACCTCCCCAAACCTAACTGTTTCATGCCAAACTATGGGTTACAATAAAGAAAAGGGATTTTCATAATCAGTAAGCAACTCATTAATCCTCCACAATGTTGGTTTAAACCCTATCCTATAAACACAACCAGGTTACTGACCTGTGGTCAAGACATTTTGGTTGAAGTATTGACTAACATAAATGACTTGGATTTTCACCATTAATTTTCATCAAATTAATGAAGAACTAACAAGGCAACATCTTTCTTGGAGGCCTTGGCTGTGGTGACATAAAGCTTTGTACAAAGTTTCTGAACTGGAAGCCAGACTAATAAGGCTCTGCAGATTCAAAACTTTGCTTTCTATGAGGAGAAAAACATGATTTCCATGCCATAAACTTCATGGTGGTTTCAGAGTAGTCAGCTTGTTTACAAGCCATTCATTGATGTTTTCAGAGAAAATGTTACCTACAAAACACCAACTTTTACCTGTGGAGCCACAAAGTACACTCTGCTATTATTCTCTGCTATTAGTTAATGGAGTGAAAATAAAGAAATGGCCCTAAGAGGAAAGAAGCTGTGTGGCTGAACACCGGCTTAACCCTTATTTTGTCAGAGTATTTATTTGTGAGTGGATACTGGAAATGCAAGCGGCAGCTATGCAGAGGGTAAGCAAGAAAGCAACCTAGGCGCTGGGGCAGGAAGGTGTAAAGAGTATAGAGATGGGCTCTCGGGAGGACACTAAAAGATCAATTTGGCCAATTCTGCAACTGTGTCTTAATCCAGACAGTAGTAACACATTTGCCATTGCAAAAGTTGCAGTTTGTCATGTTCAGGATATGGAGTAAACATACCTTGAAGGCTTAAACACTCCTCAGTATCACTCATTCAAAGCTAATCACTATTCTAGATATTGAAGACATTCAGATAAATAATACATAATCTCTGTTTCTGAGATGTGTAAGAGTCTAGCATGGAATACAGAGATGTAGACTATTAAAGAATATTATGGTTGATATATATTCAAACTGCAACAAAATTAGAGATTACCACTTAAAGCATGGTTATAGCATTTTTTTGAAGCATGGAACTTTGTACATAGTAGGAACTTAAAAGAAACTTCTTTTTCTTCCATATAATGTGTCCTTACATGCTGCCAGTAACTTTCATAACTTTGGGTGCAAGTTACTTTAACACTTTGGTGTTCACAACCTCCTGATCTTTTTAAAAACACAAGGTTTATCTACATGGTCTCTAAAGCCCCACATTTAGATCTTGAAACTATATAAAAAAATAACTTTAAAAGGTGAGGAGGAAAAGAAAAAGATATGATATGGAAATCCATTAAGCAATGTTCAGTATCTGAGGATTAGAATAGTTTGTACAAAGCAAGTAAGTATGTTCTACAAGTAAGACAAGTGATGTTTAGGATAAGAAAGGAATCTCAATGCAGTTTTTGTAAACAGATTGGCAAAAATGATAACGATTAACATCTAGGTAAGAAGAATCTAAGTTCCTTGTGGCTCCTTAAGGAAGGTCAATATTCAGATAAAGCTAAAGAGAGGGACCCTAGGATCAGGGGTTAAATGGGCACTTGAGTTGTACAGTTATGTGCATGCCTAATACACACCAGGCCCTATGCTAGATATGTTCATATATAGTATGAAAATATTCAGAGGGGACCTCAGGAATAATATATATATATGTACACACACACACACACACATATTTTTTTTTAGCAAGTTTAGTATCTCAGACAGGAGAGAAATTTTTGTTTTGAGGAAACTAATGCTTACCAAGTTCAAACCAAACAGAAATTCATAGTTTATTAACTGACAAGTGAAAATGTCAAGGCTTAAAAATGCTTAAGAACTCTTGGGGCGCCTGGGTGGCTCAGTCAGTTAAGCATCTGCCTTCAGCTCAGGTCATGATCCCAGGGTCCTGGAATTGAGTCCCGCATCAGGCTCCTTGCTCAGTAGGGAGCCTGCTTCTCCCTCTGCCGGCCGCTCCCCCCTGCTTGTGTGCTCTCTCGCTCGCTCTCTCTCTGATGAATGAATGAATGAATGAATGAATGAATGAATGAATGAATGAATGAATGAATGAAACTCTTACCATCAAGTATATATGGCAAAACCTTCTTGCAATTCAGACTGAAAGAGACAAGACACAGAGTATGCATTTTCTCCTTGGATTATCTGATGTATTACTGAAAAGCTGAACGCTACACCTTTGAGAGCATAGCAATTGGAAATTCATTTTTTTCCCTAAAGGTTTGACGACTTTGTAAACAAACAAAAAAACGTGAACAATATGAGAAATGAGGACATTTGTTAACAACTAGTCCCAGCTTTTACACTATCTTAGAGGAGAACAGCTGGGGGAGAAAAGAGAACAGATAAATGATACAAATGCAACTACTGCTTAAATCGGGGACTCTGGACAAGGCATCTAGAGTGTACATAAGGAACAAACTAGGTTAGACTAAAATAGCAGAATCTCTTTATATAATCACTGAATGGAACCAAGACTATAACCTGATTATAAATACCTATGTCACAAACTGAATTACTATAGCATCAGTTTCCATGTGACTGGTGAGTCTACTAACTAGCTCCTTCTCCAGAAGATAATACAAACACTTTCAAATGTTACACCAAATTCCCTCAGGAATCTTTCAAAAAACACAGAAAACAAATGTGCATTCTCTTTCCCTCTTTGCCTTGCCTCCCTGCCCCACTTCTTCTGCTCTCCCACTCTCTCACTCACCAGTTAGATTGGCCATCATCAAGAAGAAGGCGATACATGTTGGGGAGGATGTAGAGAAAAGGGAACCCTTTTGCACTTCTGGGGGGAACATACATTGGAGCAGCCACTATGGAAAACAGTGTGGAGGTTCCCCCCCAAATTAAAAACAGAACTACCATATGATCTTACAATTCTACTTCTGAGTATTTAGCCAAAGAAAATAAAAACACTAACTTGAAGATATATGCAGCCCCACATTCATTGCAACATTAGTTACAATAGCCCAAGATATTCAAACCACCTAAGTGTCCATCAATAGATGAATGGATTAAAAAAAAGTAGTACATATATGGGGCACCTGGGTGGCTCAGTCTGTTGAGCGTCCAACTCTTGGTTTCAGCTCAGATTGTGATCTAATAGGTCGTGATCTAATGGATCATGGGATCGAGCCCCAAGCCAGGGTCTGCACTCAGCATGGAGCCTGCATAAGACTCCCTCCGCCCTTCTCCCCACACACGCACACATGTGCTTTCTCTCTAAAATGAATAAATAAATCTTTTTTAAAAATGTAGTACATATATATACAATGGAGTATTATTCAGCCATGAGAAAGGAAGACATTCTGTCATTTGTGACAACAGGGATGGACCTCAAGCATGTTTTGCTAAGTGACAGATGTCAGACAAAGACAAGCACTGTGTGATATCACTTATATGTGGAATTTTAAAAGGCCAAACTTGTGAAAACAGAGTAAAATGGTACTTGCCAGGGATCGGGGGTAAGGAGGACAAAGAGATGTTTAAGGGTACAAATTTAAAACGAATAGTAAATAAACCCTATAGATATAATGCACAGTACAGTGAAGACAGACAACAATATTGTATTATAATCATCAAACGTGTTAAGACATTAGGACTTATTATTCCAACTGCTAAAGAGAAAAGGTAATTACAGAATGCCATAGAGGTGTTATCTCACTACAATGACAATCACATTACAAAGTAACATGTCATATACCTTAAGTTTATCCAATGTTATATGTCAAATATATTTCAGTTGAAAAAAGAACTGTGCTCAACACGGCTTGCTGGCTTGCATGTAGGTTCTTAGAAACCTCTTTTTAAAATCTGAACTTTTGAAAATGTTTCCACTGAGAAATGTTGTTAATTGTGAAATCAGTAATTTAATTGGCAAAGGCACCAAATTCATCAGATTCGGGAAAGAAGAATGAGGCTTCCCTACACAAAGGATTCTGATAAACATAAGAAAAGAGGGCTTTTGTAATGTGAATTCATCTTCAAATGAATGAATTCAAAGTAAACTCCACCAACAAACTGAAGATTGAGTTAAGTGTCAGTCACATAATAAACAAGATGGGATGCACTGAAAAGGTAATGTGTACAGGGAGGGTAGAGAGCTATGTAGTTAACACATCTGATACCTCTTTAGTTAAAATACGCCTAGATGTTAAGTCCATCCCTAAAGTCAAGATAGTAGCTTTCTGGCTCTTGTGACTAAGAGTGACTAAGAGTGAGATAAGAACATTAATCAAGCCTCCCTAAAATTTTGCCTTTTAAAAGTATCCAAGTTAGTCCATCTCTCTGGTGTTATTCCTGAACCTGAGCACAGTGGAGACGACGCAGTATACAGAATTCTTTCCTGGGGTGGCTGCCTGTGACCTACCAGCACACCTTCACCTCTAGGAGGGCCCACCAGTCACAAGGGTTCCCCCTTCTCCATTCCTTTAGGAGAGAAATCTCAAAGTAATCTTGGACTTCTCTCTTTTATCCAGTCATTCCACAAGCCCTGTTGATTCTGCTCTCTTACATCCATTGTTTCCCTTCCGCCTTGATTCTGATCCTTATCACATGAAGGCAGTGTAATCTCCTTGTTTCCATCTCTTTCCCAACCAACCAACCACAAACACACACACACACACATACACACAACCATTTGATTAATCTTACCTAAAAACTGTTTTCATTTATTTCTCTGCTTAAAAAATTATTTCCCATTATCAATATGTTAAATAAAATTTATCAACTTGGTATTCATAAATCTCCATAATCTTTTTTCAGATTCCCTTCACAATACAATGCAATGGTCATTTATTTTAACCAAACTGCTCTTCTGCTTCCAAAATATAACCTAAGCTTTTCAGCTTGTTCATGCCAGCTTCTCTTTCTGCTATTTTCTTCCTCCCACTTCAAACTGCCCAGTAAATCTGCCCCTAACAGAACAGAGTGGGAACACTAGGGGCACTGCTGTCAAACAAGCCTGAGTTCAAATCCTGCCTCCACCACTGCCTAACCATACGTCAGTGGATCAAGTTACTTAACCTCCCAACAGTTTCAGTTTCCTGCCCATAAAATGATGAATTACCACCTGCCCCACAGAGTTATGAAGAAAGTTCAATGAGGTAACACAGTGCCTGGCACATATTTTCTTCACTTAAGGCAGGAACTATGCATCTTAAACTCCTTTAAATCTTCTTTAGACCCATCACTATGCCACATATATATGATCAATAAATTGTTTATGATTACGTTTGAGAATCACTCATTAACTCTCTAATTAACCAGAGACAAACATCATTTAGAAAGAGAAACTAAAAAGCAGAGGAATCACTTGACCTCTGGAGTCTGCCAAGTTCTGTGCAATCAAGCAAATCATGGTGATTTCTCTTTCTTGTAGACATCCTCTTAAGCCAAAGCCAAGCACAGCTCACCTTTGAACAACACAGGTTTGAAATGCACCAGTCCACTTATATGTGGATTTTTTTTTTATAAATACCATATATAGGGCACCTGGGTGGCTCAGATGGTTAAGCGTCTGCCTTCGGCTCAGGTCATGATCTCAGGGTCCTGGGATCGAGTCCCGCATCGGGCTTCCTGCTCCTTGGGAGCCTGCTTCTCCCTCTGCCTCTCTCTCTCTCTCTGTCTCTCATGAATAAATAAATAAAATCTTTTAAAAATAAATAAATAAATAAATAAATAAATAAATAAATAAATAAATACCATACTATAAATGTATTTCCTCTTATGATTTTTCTTTTAAGTAAGTTCACGTGGAGCCCAACATGGTACTTGAACTCACAAACCTGAGATCAAGACCTGAGCTGAGACCAAGAGTCAGAAGCTCAAACAAATGAGGCACCCAAATGCCCCTCCTAAGATTTTCTTAAAAACATTTTGTCTCTACCTTACTTTTTTGAAGGAATACAGTATATAATACATATAACATATAAAATATGTGTTAATCAACTGTTTATGTTATCAGTAAGGCTTCCAATCAACAGTAGGCTATAGTAGTTAAGTTTGGGAGCATCAAATGTTACATGTGGATTTTCAACTGTGCGGCGGGCGGGGGCGGTGGAGGGGGAGGCTCAGTGCCCCCAACTCCTGTGTTTATCAAGAGTCAACTGTAACTATTTTTATTTGTCTGGGAGTAATTTATACGGCATAAGATATCTTAACACTGCCTGACCATAATAAGTGCTGAAATAAATGTCTTTTGAAAAATGAGAAATAAAAAGAGATTTCCAGAGTTTCAAATATTGTAATCAAGTCCTAGAAACAGTCATATCAGCCTAAAAATTTTCAATTGATACTTGCTCTGTTTTAAAACACACACACACACACACACAGTGACCATGAAAATAAGACACAGAACACTGAAAAAATTAAAGAAAATATAGGGATGGGAAAAGACAATTATATCTTTTTAGCTATATGGGATGGACATAGAGTGGATGGGATTGAGGAAAAATTTATCTATTTGTTGCTTCTCAGCAAACCTAAAGCTTAACTTTAAACTCTAGGCTCCTACTCTGATTTTTCATTCTATCAAACATGTGAATTGGTGTACTATTATGGTGGTATTTTTAAATGCTTGATTGTTGGTATTCACATTTACTTACTAGTCTAAGAATTATCTAGAAATAGTGAAAGAATTCAGAAATCTTCAATAGTTAATACCATTATCAAACTGTGTACTAAATTAACAAGAAAAGAACATCAAGAATTAATATCATTACAGTGAGAGATGTTTTAGAGAACAGAGAACACAGACTTAAAGAAAAAATAATGTTTTACCAAAGTAAACATGGAGGATGCCAAATGGAGTAAACTCTAAGACTAAACCTAGATAAATTGTTGGGATTTTGTATGAAATATAAAAAGAATATTGTGGTACAGTAATACTGGAAGAACTTAAATAAGTAAGTACAAAACAATATGGTCAGCATCTTAACCCATTATTTAACCACTGATGAAATGTGTATTATATTAATCTCAATTTCAGGACAAAATGAAGTTTCAATGGTATCATAATTGGGCAAAAAGTTAACATCCTCCTTCTTCCACAATAAACACTGATTCATTCATACAATTCATTCCTAAGGCTTTTAGGAATATGTACATAGAATGCATAAATGTGAAAGGAGTCAGTGGTGAAAATTAATGTCTTTTAGGAAATAAATTGTTTTTTAAAAATATAAAGTTCAATATAATCACCTGTGACTGTTCTATTTCTGCTTTGTTTAATTTGATTCCAAGGATTTCAGCAGCAACTTTCTGAAAACACAGGAAGACCTACATAATAAAAATAGGTTTAAATGATTTAGAATAGGCATGCTTAAGTTACTTTCAAATAAATTGAACTTTCTAAAAAATGATAAACATCAAGAATTGTGAAAATATGATGTACAGGGTTATTCCAAAAATAGCTTTGTCAAATACAGCAACATTTTAAGTGTAATAATTTTTAAATGATTAAACCATAATTTGAAAATCATGCAATTCACTAAATTCTAAACATAAAGACATTTATCCCTAAAAATTTACACTTTAAATGTTTTATTTTATTTTATTAAAGATTTTATTTATTTGAGAGAGAGAGATCATGAGCAGGAGGAGGGACAGAGAAAGAGGGAGAAGCAGACTCCCCACTGAGCAGGGAGTTCAACGATGCAGAGCTGGATCCCACGACCTGGGGATCATGAACTGAGCTGAAGGTAGCCGCTTAACTGACTAAGCCACCCAGGTGCCCCTACATTTAAAAAATTTTAACATAAGAGAATTAATTATAGATAGCACATTAAAAAAAAAAAAAAAGTACTAGCATAACAAACTCCTAAAAGTCCTGGGGAAAATAAATTAGTCTGTACTTTAGTACCAGGTTTTTCAGTGCCAATTCTATATTGGTCTTTTGATCTGGCTTTAGCCTATCTTAAAAGATCTTACCTTCCAACCCTTTAATAGTCTTTGTGGCTTTTATCAATTTCAATAAATTCTCCACATCTCTTGAGCAAAACAACTTAGTAATCTTTATTTTACAGGTTCAGAATAAAGGAGCAGTATACTGTTATTATTAAACAGAAATCAACAGTACTTTTCTATAAATAGCCTTTCATACATACTTAGCTTATACTGGGCCCACTAGGATTCCCAGGACTCCAAACCAGACACTGACTGTAATGTTATACTTACCTTTGCTTCATAAGTGTCTTAGCATATTGTTACCCCTACTTATCTCATGATTACTTACTGAATATTTGCTGCAATTAATTTTGATTTCTTAAAAAAAAAAAATACATATCTCCAAAAGGCTTATGTCATTTACATCCTAAAAAACATTACATATGAGAGTTCACTGATGGTCAACATTCAAGAAAAATAAGAAAGCTAGCATGGTGGAAAGGAGAGAAAGTGGGGGATTGTGAAGGAAAATAAGCAAAGAGATTAAAGGAGTGCAAATCACATATGATCTGGTAGGCTATGGAAGGACTTTGGCTTTTACTCTGAGTTAAATGGGAGCCATGGGAAGGTGGCTTGATGTGACTTCTATTTTAACAGGGTCAGTCTGATTGCTGTATTGAGTATTCTCACTACAGAAGAGTAAGGGTACAAAAAGAGAAGCCAGCAAGGACACTAACCTAAGAGATAATGGAGGCTTGAAACAAAGTGGTAGCAGTGGAGAGGGTAACAAATAGTAACCAGATTCTGATACATCATGAAAGTAGAACCAGCAGGACTTGGCAAAAGACAGATGTGGGTATAAAAGAAAGAGAGGAGTCAAGAATAATTCTAAAATTTTCTCCACCTTAGCAATTAGTAGAAGATCTGCCAATTACTGAACTGGGGAAGACTATGGGAGATTTCAGGAGAGACTATCAAGAGTTCAGTTCTGAACCTGAGTAAAATTGGGGCTGCTTATTAGGCATCCAAGTGGAGGTGCTGGGCAGGCAGTTGGAATATATGAGTCTGGAGTTCAGGGAAGAGGTCTGGTCAAATCCCTGAGGCTAAATGAGGTCACTAAGGGAATAAGTTTAGAAAAAGATATCCAAGGGCTGAGCCCTAAGGCACTCCAATATTAAGAAGTTGGAGTGAGAGGGAATCAGCAAAAGGAACTGAGAGAGCTAGTGAGATAAAAGTAAACCAGGAGGTGTAGTATCCTAGAAGGTAAGTGAGGGAAGTATTTCAAAGAAGAGAGAGCGATTAACTATTTTATATGCTTCAACTAAGTCAAGTAAGATGAGGACTAAGAATTGACCACCGCATTTAGCAAAAACTAGGTCACTAGTGACTTTAATAACAGTAGTATGGATTAAATACTGGGTGAAAAAGTCCAGGTGAAACTATTCAAGAGAAACTGCAAAGAGAAAACTGGAGACAACTCTTTCAAAACACATTCCACTGGAACTGGGGGAAAGAAAGAAGGCAGCAGCTAGAGAAGAATGTGGGACCACGAGTTTCTTGTTTTTAAGATAAGGGAAGTCACAATATTTTGTATGCTGAGAGAATAATCCAATAGACCAAAAAAAAGTGATGATGCAGGAAGGTGGGAGAATTGCTGAGCAATCAATGTTCATTACTAGGCCAAGAGAAATGGGACCAATGCACAGTGGAGGAGTGGGGCCTAGCCAGGAGCACAGAAGGTTTGTCCCACAGTAACCGTACAAAAGATATGGGAACACAGGCAGGGAATGAGGCGAGTGGGGGTAAATGTGGTGGCAAGAGGTGGTGGCAAGAGTATGCAGTTATCTTCCGCTGACTTCAAATTTCTATAGAATAGGAAACAAGGTCATCAGCTGGGAGAATGAGGAAATGATGAAGATCTGAGGAGAAAAGAGAAGCTATGAAAACAGTCATCTAGGTGAGAGGGAGTGATGATGGCCTAGGGACACGTGGTATAATTACTGAGCAGCATTAAGGGCCCACTTCAGGCTAGTAATTGTGAATTTTAAGTGAAACCTCCAGCATGCCTCTGCTTCTCTCTGATCATGTTCAAATGCCTGGGTGCTGCCACAAAATAGTGGGGGTTTGGTTTAAACCAGAGTTAAGCTTTAGCCAAGTGAGTTTTATAAAGTCAAAGAGAGGAATGGGAATTGAGGGCATACGCATGGCAATGATTTTGAATGGCCATGAATTTAAGTTAGGAAAAGAAGAAAATGAGGCCATGAAAGGAGGTTAGGGACATTAAAAGGTGTTAAGATCAGCTTCTAGCAGGTCCTGCCAGGACTGCAGATTGACTGGATGAGGGCATTCAGGGGTATGAGCTGGAAAGACAGGAGGGTGGTCAGTGATTAGGATGGCTGACTGAGATAGGAGGTAACAGAAGAGTGATATAGTGATTTGTAATGACAAAGCCTGGAAGTGAGTGGCTGAGGTAGGGTGGAGGACAAACAAAGATACTGAAATCACTAAGAATCGTAACAAAGGTAATATGAGAGAAAGTACAGTCAGAAGCTCAACTCCCCAGGTGATGAGGAAAATAACCTGAAGATGGAGATGACTAAAGTCTCAAAGTGATTCCACAAGAATAAACCACTTCAAAGCTGCATTTCAAAAGAAAATAACGAGGATTTTTAAGGATGGCTCAACATTAAGTACACAAAAAATATGGGGTGGTTAAACACAAGCTAAAATACTGGAAGTTAAAATAATTTTAGGGGAACCTGGGTGGCTCAGTCGGTTAAGCTTCCAACTCTTGATTTCGGCTCAGGTCATGATCTCAGGGTCGTGAGATTGAGCCCTGCATCAGGCTCCGCACTGTCCGTGAAGCCTGCTTAAGCTGCTTAAGATTCTCTCTCTCCCTCTCCCTCTGCCCCTCCCTGCCTGCTCACACGCTCGCTCGCTCTCTCCCTCTCAAAAAAATAAATAAATAAAATAAAATAATTCTAAATTGACAATAGACCCCTAGGAAGATAACTGACAACAGAAGCCCAATCTGCGGACTTATCAAGAGTACTGATTTTATGTATTTTTAAATGGCATGTGTGGGTATGTGCTCATGTTTGCATTATCTTGGGGGAAAGGGTTCTGATAATAATCAGAAAATAAATATTAAATTTGTAAAAGTTCAACCTTGATAGCAATCAAAGAAATTCAAGTAGCAAGATACCTTTTTTTTTTTTTTTTTGGCTTACCAAATTGACAAAGATTTAAAAATAAATAAATAAACCCTGGATGTTAAAAAAAAAACACAGTGAAATGGCACGAATACAATGTTGGCAGTAGTATGGATTATTAAATCTAATTAAATCTGATGGATTATTAAATCTATTTAATAATATTAAATGATATGGCCAAATTTTCTGCATACAAATACATTAAATAAAATTAAAACACCAAATTATTTCTATATTATGATCTTTATTTTTTAAATAAATATGTAGTGCAGTTAATAACCCTGGAGTGTCACTACTTAGGTTTACAAATCCTATCCCCACCACTCATTAGCTGTGCACCCTGGACCCCATTACGTAATCTCTCTAGGACTCATCTACAGCACAGAGATAATGGGAGAAGTACAACGGAAGTCACAAAGCAAGCATTCAGTGAATGCAATCCGCTACCATCAACAGCAATAGCATGAATATTTGTGAGCATCAGAAAGCCATAAGGAATCATATGAGGTTATGAATGGTTATCTCTGGATGCTGAGATAACGGGTGATTTTTATGTTCTTCCTTTTTTTTTTTAATTTATGTTCTTTTTAACTCTTGTACTTTTAAGTTCTCTAAAATAACCATTAACCTATGTTAAATGAATTATAAATGTAATATAAACAGAATAAATATTGTATCTATTTTATGTCTTCAATAGGAATTAATTTGTTCCAAAAGTTAAGCCTAGGAAGTGTACTTCCTACGAATATTATTATCAAACAAAAGATCACTCATAATATTCAGTATTCATTATTTTACTTACAGAGTCTCCTGTCTTTGCTGAGACGAAGTGGCTACTAAAACCATTTTCCTGGCAAAACCTTAAGTGTTTTTCAGGTTTTACTGTTCGCATATGCTCCAAATCAACTAGAACAGTGAACAAAAACAGAGAACAAAACTTGATATCAGAGTCAATCAATACATTGTTAACATGTTTAAATTTGACTTACTTTATTATCCCAGCTTAGACACTAGCTGTGTCACCCTGAGCAATTTCTTTAACCGTTTTATGCTTGAGTCTATATAAATCTAAAAACTGAGACTAACAAATATACCTACCTTATGAAAAGTTATTTGAGAGTGAATCCATGGACGGTGCACAATGACCAGCACATGAAAAGTGCTTGAAAAATGAAAGCTCTCATTCTTATTACCTACAGCTTCAGGTATGCTGATGAGACCCAAAAAAGGTCTACTTAGCATAACATGCTTAAGCATAATGATTATAGTTGACCCTTGAACATCGTGGGTTTGAACTTAGACGTGGATTTTTACAGTACAGTACTGTAAAGTACTGTAAGTACTCTTCCTTATAATTTTCTTAATAGCATTCTTTTCCCTGCCTTACTTTATTGTAAGAACATAGTATATAAAACACATAGCGGGGCACCTGGGTGGCTCAGTCGTTAAGCGTCTGCCTTCAGCTCAGGTCATGATCCCAGGGTCCTGGGATCGAGCCCCACATCGGGCTCCCTGCTCCGCGGGAAGCCTGCTTCTCCCTCTCCCACTCCCCCTGCTTGTGTTCCCTCTCTCGCTGTGTCTCTCTCTGTCAAATAAATAAATAATCTTAAAAAAAAAAAAACGACATAGCAAACAAAACATGTGTTAATTGACTGTTTATGCTATCAGTAAGTCTTCCAGGCAATAGTAGGCTGTTTGTGGTTACATTTTGGGGAGCCAAACGTTATACATGGATTTGACTATGCAAGGGATCAGTACCCCTCACCCCCATGTTGTTCAAGGGTCAACTGTAACTGAAAGTTAAGATGCACTTACCCAAGCATATTTAGCTTGAAACAATTTAATTACTTTCATAATTACAATAGTTCTGCAATCTTTATAAACTTTAATGTTAACACAAATACAGAATTAATTTTGTGCCAAAAGGTAGCTTTATTTTGTTGCACGTTTACTTTATTTGAAACCATGGTTTAATTTCACAAAGATACATCTCAGTTGCTTTCCAAACCTAAAGTATACATTTTGAAAGCACTGGGTAAGGGAATATTTCCTTGAATAGGTGTAGGTGCTTTAAAGCAAAGCATGGTGCTCATGGCCAATACTGGTTTTATCCAGCACAGTCTATTTTTTTCAAATGTGATACTCTATTGGACAGTTTCTCTTTTTACAACACTACAAACCCTATAAGGGTGTTGACTCAATGCCGTCAAATTATAAGGCAAATATATTTGCAGGATTTAAGGACAACTAGGCTCTTTGAGTCAATATAGGAAAAAAAAACTTAAACTGATTTCCTGAGGAAGGGACCCAACTGACTTGTAAAAACTTGTAAATTTGCAAATCTACTAAGCCTACATAATAGTGGCAATTGATTATCAACTAAAAAATGTTCTCATACTACATAAAAGGCTTTATTTAAAATTATATTGAAGGTCTTTAGTTTGTAGGCTCAAGAGATCTTTCCCTAGGAGATTTTTGATCTAGTGGGGGATTTCTGAGTCTCATTTATATTGCTTAGCCTGGATAATATGGAGCTTTTTTCTTTTCTGGCCACAAGTTGCTGTTCCTTAAACATCATTGAGACCTTATTTACAAAAACAAGCCAAAAAATGTCCAGATACCACAGGCATCATTTGTAGAAGACTAAAATAAAATACTAAGCTATTAGCACTGACATTTATACATCTAGTTTATCATAATATTGAGGCTAAAATGCTTTCCTAATTCAACATGAGTAAGAACAAATCATGTCACTAAGAAAATTACCCAATGAAATCACTATTCAATTAAAAATAATAACAAACACGAAGTTTGTCATTTAATACATGTGCATTCATCTTTTCGAATGGAACAGACTGTCATTGTTGTGCTTTTTTCTTTCTTGTTTTTCCTCCTTCCCTCTGTCCACCAACAACCTAATTACCGCATACGCTTATCTAAAGCACTGGGGAATTTACTACCCAAGCAAAAGGTTTTTCCTAATAAAGATAACCACGATGGGGCACCTGGGTGGCTCAGTCAACTGAGTGTCCGACTCTTGGTTTCAGCTCAGGTCATGATCTCAGGGTCATGAGATCAAGCCCCATGTCGGGCTCCATGCTCAGCAGGGAGTCTGACTGAGATTCTCTCCCTCTCCCTCTGCCCCTTCCCCCAGCTCACACACTCTCTGTCTAAAATAAATAAATAAATCTTAAAAAAAAAAAAAGATAACCATGAGAAACTAGTACTACCACTGGTCAACTGAAAACAACAACATTTATCCATCAAACACTAATTGAGTACCTATTATATACCAAGCACTGTGGTAGGCAGTAAGAACCCAAAGATGAAAAAGATACAATCCAGGTCCTAAAAAAGCCACCACCTGTATTTTAGGAACATAAAAGACCATCAGCAATCAGAAAAGTTATTTTAAGTAACTGAGATTCTGACAAAGGAGACAGCAGATATAGAATAGGCCCACCCAGAACTTCACCACAAAGTTTTCCTCTGCTCTGTTAAAATTTAGTGAGCAATGTTTAAGAGGACTCAGTTACTAGAATACTTAATTCTAAATGATCCAGAAATCTACATTCTGAAGATAAAGTTATAGTGAGACATTGGTAAAATCTTTCCTTTTTTCACTTTTAAGATCATCCTTAAAATTATTATCCAGTGATAATACATACATGTGATGACACTCTCATACATATGATAACACTCTATTATACATGTGATAACACTCTCACTGCTTTGATTTAATTTTCTTATGTCCTTCAGTCTCATATTTTGTTTTTGAAAATGGAATAAAAATTTCCTAATAATGGTAATACATATTCAGACAACTACTGATAACACTTTCGTGCATATCCTTCCAATATCTAAGCAACTGAAGGACAGAGGCATTAACATTGTACATACCTGCAATTTCTTTTACCTCAAGCATACTACAACCCTGCTTAAACATGTGCTTAACAATTTCAAAGGATAACCACTTTACAGGTCATTCATTCTTTCAGTTAACAAATATTTGAGTGCCTATTTGGCCAGGCACTGTCCTGGGTGCTGCAGATAACAAGGAGCTTACATTTTAATAAAGGCAAGAGACTAACAGGTAAAATACATAGTCAGAGACAACTGTAAGTGCAAAGACCCTAAGGGAAGATTATGTTTAGCAGTAAGAGAAAAGCAGGAGGGCAGGGTGGCTGAAATGAGTTAGCAAGAAAGGGAAACAGTGGGAAATGAGGTTTAAAAAGCCAGGAACCAGATCATACAGGGTGCATTAGCCACTGTAAGAGAGATGGGAAGTTATTGGGGGGGTTATGACAAAAAAAAAAAAAAAAAGATGTAATCTGGCATTTTAAAAGGCTCATTTGGGCTGCCTTGTGGGGGGATAAACTACAGAATCAAATGTAAAGCAGAGAAGCCACTGAGGAAGCTACTGTAAAAATCTAAGGAAAAAAAAAAAAACAACCCATCAGAGAAGAAAGCAGAGCCAAGAGAGACTGGGTTGCAGTGATATATACATATTTTTTAAGTCCCTGGATCACACCACAGCTAAAGATAAAATAGTTATTGGGTTTTTCAGTTATGTGACGCTATAAAATTCCCTCTATTTTTGGTAAAAAAAAAAAATCTGAAGAAAGAAGATGATAGTTTGGACAATACTCAGTAGCAGTAGAGATGGTAAAAAGTAGGGCAGATTCTCAATAGATTTTTGGAATAAAAAGTAAATTCAAAATGCTAATGGATTTGACGTGGGATGTGAAGGATTCAGAGAAATCACTTGAAGACAGTTCACCTGGATTTAAAAGGAGACACACTATGTTACAGGTTTTGTTCTAACCACACTCAGCTGCATGGGTAGAGGTGCTGAGCAGATAAATGTTTGCATTCAAGCAGAGAAATTACTTAAGTAATTAAGCAGAGAAACTGTACCATGTAAATTACTGAAAAGAGGGGCAGGTAAGTTGAAGATAGTAAACGTAAGGAAGTGATTATATTGATGGAACATGAAATCTAAGTTGAGTAAGGAGGGGTTCAGGAAATTGAAAATTGTTAAGATATAATTGGTAACTGATGTTAAGGTTTTGTGTGGGTCTAAAAATGACTGGAGTTGAGTTACTAAAGCAGCTACGCTGGAAAGACAGGAGACAATGGACAGACTGGGATACATGAAATTAATACTGGTATTACAGAGAGGGCACAGAAACTGATACTGACTAGCTCTTCAGACTAAGTGTATTAGTGTAAGTTGGGGACAAGATGACGAGAGGTAAAGGACTCAAGGAGCATGAGAGAGCAAGGATACTCCAGGTGGACACTGCATTTACCAGGAATGGGGACGGCAACAGCAATGGGAGTGACTGTGACCCAGGAGAAATCTCTCTGAGAAATTCACAGAGTTCAGGCAGAGGCTGGCTGATAACACAACATACACAAGTAGCTAACTGGAGGGACATATAATCATTTGGCTTGATATTCACATCTAAGGGTTTTAGGGAAGACAAGGATCATGGTCTGGAAAGAACAACATGGAACAAGGTCCCCTATCCCACCTCCAGTCCTGACTGATAAGGTAGATACAATAGGGGAAAATCAACATTTGAAAGAGCTTCAGGAGGGGTGCTTGGCTGGCTTAGGTGGCAGACCATGAGACCAGGCGACGCTTGATCGCAGGGTCGTGAGTTCAAGCCCCACTTTGTGGGTAGAGTTTACTTTAAAAATAATAATAATAAAATAGAATCTAAGAAGAAAAAAAAGGAGCTTCAGGAGAAGATAGCATCATCCTTATAGGAGACAGACTATTCCAATAGAAAAGACAAGTGAGTACACACATTAAATGGCAGAAGTTTTAAAACTTTTGTTCAAGGAAGATATTAAAAATACAGGAATTTTATTGATGTGGAAGGGCCTCAGAAATTAAGAAAGGATGGAAACTAGGGTCTGAAAATGGGAGGTCAGGGCTGTATAGGATAAGAACGCAGGAGATAAACCAATGATATCCATGTCCTAGGCTTTCTTGTGAAGCTAACATAAATGGGGATAAAAAGCACAAAGATGAAAAAATTCTAAGTCTATATTAGACAAGAAAATCCAAATTTTTTTATTGTCAAAACCAACTATGCCAAAAAAAAAAAAAAAAATTACTTGGCTCATTCATCCTGACCTGTATATTAAAATGGAAAAGGGGGCGCCTGGGTGGCTCAGTTGGTTAAGCGACTGCCTTCGGCTCAGGTCATGATCCTGGAGTCCCGGGATCGAGTCCCGCATCGGGCTCCCTGCTCTGCAGGGAGTCTGCTTCTCCCTCTGGCCCTCCCCCCTCTCATGTGCTCTCTCTCATTCTCTCTCTCTCAAATAAATAAATCTTTAAAAAAAAAAAAAAGGAAAAGGAAAAAAAAAAGTTGTCAAGATACTAAGTCTATCTGTCATGTTCCTAAAATCACATGATACATGAAATAGAAGTCATATGAGAATGCTAATTTTGGTTAACAACCTTAATTTTTATAAAACTTAGGAAGCTGTTAGAAAGAACAACCTGTACAATTTTTCATGTATTTTTAAAGGGGTGCCTGGGTGGCTCAGTTGACTAAGCATCTGTCCTCGGCTCAGGTCATGATCCTGAAGTCCTGGAATCGAGCATCACACTGAGTTCCCTACTCAGAGGGGAGCCTGCTTCCCCCTCTCCCACTCCCCCTGCTTGTGTTCCCTCTCTCGCTGTGTCTCTGTCAAATAAATGAATAAAATCTTTAAAAAAAAAAAAAATCCCGCTTCTGGGTATATAACCAACGGGAATGAAAACAGGATCTCAAAAAGGAATCTGCACTCCCATGTTCACTGCATCATTATTCACAATAGCCAAGCCATGGAAACAACCTAAGTGTCCATTAACAAATGAATGGATAAATATCTGGTATAGGGGCACTTAGATGGCTCAGTTGGTTAAGCATCCAATTCTTGATTTCAGCTCAAGTCGTGATCTCACAGTTGTGAGATCAAATCCAGTGTGTCGGGCTCCAGGCTGGGTGTGGACCCTGCTTAAGATTCTCTCTCTCCCTCTCCCTCTGCCACTACCCCCACTAAAAAAAAAAAAAAAAAAAAAAGATGTGGTGTATATATATACAATGGAATATTATTCAGCCATGAGAAAGAAGAGAATCTTACCATTTGCAAAAACATGGATGAAACCTGTGGGCATTGTGCTAAGTGAAATAAGACAGAGAAAGACAAATACTATATGATCTAACTTATATGTGGAATCTAAAAAAGCTGAACTCAGAAAAATAGCAAAATGATGGTTACCAGCAGCTGAGGGTTGGGGGAAATGGGAAGATGTTGGTCAAAGGATACAAACTTCCAGTTAAAAGATGGGTAAGTTCTGGGATTCTAATATAAAGCATCAAGCTGCTAAGAAAGCAAATCTTAAATGTTACCACCACAACAAAAGAAATGGTAATTATGTGAGGTGATGGAGGTGTCAGCTGGCCATGGTGGTAATCATTTATGCAGTATGTAAATGTATCAAATCAACATGTTGTACACCTTAAGTTTATACCATGTTACACATTAATTATATCCCAATAAAGGTGAAGAAAAAAGACTCTAAGTGAAATAAACAATAGTATAGGATGTTAAATTTAAAAAAGTAGAGTATAAAATTGCCCGTTTAATAAAATTCCTATTTTGTAAACATATTATAGATATATGTGCATAAATAAATAACGAAAAATACACTAGAAATTGTTAAATAACTTCTGAAAGATTTTATTTATTTATTTCACAAGCAGGGGTAGGGGCAAAGGCAGAGGAAGAGAGAGAGAATCACAGGCAGACTCTGCAGTGCAGCCCGACGCCAGGCTCAATCCCACAACCCTGAAATCATGACCCAAGCCGAAATCCAGATTCAGACACTCAACCGACTGAGCCACCTGGGTGCCCCTGTTACACCAATTTTTAAAAATTAGAATTGGGGGCAGCCAATCGGGGTGACACTTTCGTCTTACCGGGGGACTCGTGGATAACTTGCTCTTGGGAACCAGCACCATGGCGTCCGGCTGCAAGATTGGCCCGTCCATCCTTAACAGCGATTTGGCCAATTTAGGGGCTGAGTGCCTCCGGATGCTGGACTCTGGGGCCGATTATTTGCACCTGGATGTAATGGACAGGCATTTTGTTCCCAACATCACCTTTGGGCACCCTGTGGTAGAAAACCTCCGAGAGCAGCTAGGCCAGGACCCTTTCTTTGATATGCACATGATGGTGTCCAGGCCGGAACAGTGGGTAAAACCAATGGCTGTAGCAGGAGCCAATCAATACACCTTTCATCTTGAGGCTACCGAGAACCCAGGGGCTTTGATTAAAGACATTCGGGAGAATGGGATGGAGGTTGGCCTTGCCATCAAACCGGGAACTACAGTTGAGTATGTGGCACCATGGGCTAATCAGATAGATATGGCCTTGGTTATGACAGTGGAACCTGGGCTTGGAGGGCAGAAATTCATGGAAGATATGATGCCAAAGGTTCACTGGTTGAGGACTCAGTTCCCACCCTTGGACATAGAAGTTGATGGTGGAGTAGGTCCGGATACCATCCACAAATGTGCAGAGGCAGGAGCTAACATGATTGTGTCTGGCAGTGCCATTATGAGGAGTGATGACCCCAGATCTGTGATCAACCTGTTAAGAAATGTTTGCTCAGAAGCTGCTCAGAAACGTTCTCTTGATTGATGAAACCACAAGGAGTTGATGCTCATGAAATCTTTTTACTGGACGACAAGAATATTGACTATCAAATCCTATCACAGTTGAAGCAGTGCTGTTTTTCTGAGCAGCTATTCATTCCAGGGACTAAAATCTATTCTGCAGAATGTTTCAAGAGGTTAGAAACTGGTGTGTTTAACTACATTTTTAGTGATGGAATTTAAAGATTAGTGTGGTAAAATACCATTTTTACTGGGAGACTTGATTTTTATAAAGTAAAAATGTGGCTGTATTAAGGTTGTAAACAAAAATGTGTCTTAAAGCCTAATGAAGGTGTACTAGTTACTATGAAAAAAAAAAATTAGAATTGGGAAGAGTAATATTTTTAAATGACAGCTTTTATTTTGGACTATTTTTTCAAAGATGTTTTTACGGCAAGCAGCCTACACAGAGATAGTGCCTTCCTCGGGGATAAAGTATAAGTCTATCCACTCTTTGGTATAATAAAGACAGTACCTCCCTCCAGAGCAAAGCTGAGGCTTATTTGTAACCCATTATAAAGGATTTAGGTTTCCTAAGCTCAGGGTTCCTCAGCTGTGATAAAAACCACTGCATGCATATCATCTATGTAGGCCCCCTCACACTGCCCTAGTGGAATTTAGGAGCAAGGAGAACCAGTGCAAATGGGGAGCTGACCTTGCTTGCTTGCTATGGTATGAGTAAAAGTCCTTTATCTCTGACCCAGGATCTCCTGCCTTTTGCCAGTGTCCACAGTGGTAGCAGCTAACTTGTTAGCTTGCAAGTAAGGTAAAATCTAAGATCCTTCACTGTTCTTAACACAAAGAAGAGTAAAATAGATATATAATGATAAGGTGGCCAGAGTAGATAGCTGTTCATCAACCTACACTGCATTTCTCAGCTTGGCTTGCAGTTTAGTATGGCCATTAACACTAACTTCTGATCAATGTAATGAAGAAAGACGTGTGACATGCATCACTACTAGGCTTGACCCATATAAACCTTCCAGGTGTGGGTGTCTGGGTGGCTTAGTCGGTTAAGCGTCTGCCTCCAGCTTGGGTCATGATCTCAGGGTCCTGGGATCGAGCCCCACATCAGGCTCTCTGCTCAACAGGGAGTCTGCTTCTCCCTCTCACTCTCCCTCTGTGCTCTCTCTCACTCTCAAATAAATAAATAAAATCTTTTTTATAAATCAATCAATCAATCAATCAATACACCTTCCAGGTGTGGTAGTCCTTATTCTCCTTCTTCATGGTAACCCATGAAGCCATCTGTTGAAAATGGTGGTCCCAGAAAATCAAAGGAGTTTGTATCTGAAAGGGGGATGAGCCACTAATGATAAGTATTACCTGGTTTTGGTCTTTACATAAACAAGAAATAAATTTCTATTGTACTAAGATGGTAAAACTTTAGGAATTGTCTGTTTATAGCATCTAGCATTACCTTAACTAATACAGATTACCTAACTAACATAAAATATAGATCTACATCATTCTTGTCAACAATGAACCTCTTCCTGAGTAAACACTGGGTCTTGAGTTATTAACTAATGATAACTTAAAGTTATAATTAGCAAGATAACAAAAATCTAAGCATTATATTGTGTCTTTGTCGTTATGTCATATTCAAATCAGTCACAAAATTAAATTACATTAAACAACCATAAATTGAAAAGCCTCTTTTGCATTTTTTTACTTACTAGGAAAAAAAAAACAAAACATGAAGTATTGGAGAAATGTTCTTTCTTTTGCCATTAAATGGCTCAAGTAATACATGGAAAGTTGTATGAAAACAAAAATGATTCTTCAACAATTATCAAATCATGACCAATCTTGTTTTATTCATATCCCCACTCTCAGATTATTTTAAGAAAATCAAACACATTATATATTACTTCATCCACAAATATTTTAGTATCATGTATTTTTATCTTGTTTTGATTTTATTGAGGTTCATAGCTTTGATTTAGAAGCAACAAGTCAGAATTTTGAATCTAAAGTTGTCACTTTCATCGTTCATTTGGCCGTGCTAATTCCAATGGAATACTAACTCTACAAATTGATGTGATCGTTCAAAATTTATTCACCGGGTAACTTCCAGGATAAAATGGCCTATATAAAGTATGTACAGACAGAGTTTATGAGTAACAGTAAGTAAATTATGTTTAATAAACAAGAATTCTAATAAAAGTCACATATCAAATATCATCATAGTTATTACAAAAAATTTATTCATACCCCAACAGATGATCTTCGTTACTATTTTATTGATATAGAGTGATGACAGATTACATATGAGAATTAATCTCCTACAAGAAATAACTTTTCTGTACTTCTCAACTGTTTGCAATAAGGCAAATATAGAAAAAAAAAAAACTATGGTTCAATAATTCACCGATTTATGTGAAGAGGAAGTAAGACATGGTAAGTAAAGAATGCAGTTTCCAGAGCCAGACTGCCTGGGTATGATTTCCTGTTCTATTACCACTTGTGGAATTTTGAACAAACCAATCTCTCTTTATCTTAGTTTTCTCATCTATAAAAGGGGACAACAACAGTACCTACCTCATAATGTTATTACGATAGATAAAATAAGTAAACATGTATAAAGCACATACAACGATGACTGGTAAATGATAAGGCACATAGTATGTGATTGGCACATACTCAATAAGTATTAGCTAGTGTTACTGTAGTTTGTCTATCCATTCATTTATTCGTGAACTATTTACCCAGCACCACCTAAGTGCTAAATGCTAGGAAGGCTAAGAGAAACACATGTAGAGAGATATACAATGGAATTCTGAGACCAAGAGAACAACAGTGTTCTACATAAGACAAGGTACAACAGGAGAATAGAGAAAGGAAATTTCTAGAACTGCTCAGAGGGACAGGAAAGATCTCACAGAGAAGATGATGCTTCAGTTAACTACTGAAAGATGAGGAAAAAACCAGTCAGACAACCTTGGGGGTAGAGAGGATGTACATTCTTCAACAAAGGAAAATGTGCAAAAGCATCTGGAAGAACCTGGCTTCCAAGAGCTGGTGAAATCAGCAGGGCTGAGGCATGAGGGTCTTATACTGGGTGCTAAAAAGTTTGTATGCATATAAGTAACATCTGCACAGCTCCACTTTTTTTTTAAGATTTTATTTATTGGGGCGCCTGGGTGGCTCAGCCGTTAAGCGTCTGCCTTCGGCTCGGGTCATGATCCCAGGGTCCTGGGATCGAGTCCCACATCGGGCTCCCTGCTCGGCGGGAAGCCTTCTTCTCCCTCTCCCACTCCCCGGCTTCTGTTCCTGCTCTCGCTAACTAAAAGATTTTATTTATTTATTAGAGAGAGAGAGAGAGTGAATGGGAGGGAAAGGGAGAGAGAATCTGAAGCCGACTCCACGCTGAGCACAGAGCCCAACACAGGGCCCAACCTCACAACCACAAGATCACGACCTGAGCCGAAACCAAGAGTCGGACACGCAACCAACTGCGCCACAGCTACGATTTTCGCCCATCTTACTTTACATATTCCAGTCCACCTGAGCAAAAATACAGGCACAAAAAGGAAATCCTTGTGAGTGACATACATTAAAAAACCTTCAGCCTTCCCCAGTTGGATTCAAAGCACTTCCATTCACTATACAGTAACAACTCCTTGTTTCTAAATTCAGAGACCATTCAAAAGAAAATTACAAATGATAAAAAAGGTTACACTCCTACAGATTTCATGAATATGGCATTTTTTTCTGTTCAGCCATTTTGTGTAACTAGTTACCATAATCTATATAACTTTAAAAATAAAAGATGACAAGTTTTACACTTACACATGCAGCTGATTCTTTTTCCTCCCAAAAGTTGTTACAGTCCTACACATTAATCAACCTAAAGATGACTCAGATTAACTGTGTATTTACAAAAAATCACAGGTTACAAAAAAAAGAAAAAAGTTCACGTACTTCTTTAAAAGAGGTAAAACAATACCTTAAGATTCATTTATTAAATAAATATAAACACCCATTATGTGTCAGGTACTGTACTAAGCACAAGCAATAAAGAACAAAATAGACACTATCCTTACTCTCACATTAACAAGGGAGAAAAACTGATAAACAAGTAAACACATAAATAATCAAGGCAATGAAACAATTTTCATAATCTGAAACTGGGGGGGCAGATGGAGAGTGACAGGAACCAAGACAGTAATAATGCCAGTTTTATATGGTAGCTATGGAAGACCTCTTTGATCTGAGATCTAAAGGATGAGGATAAGCCAACCAGGCTTAGAGGAGACTGGAGGAGAACAATGTTTCAGTCGCTGGAACAGGTGGGACAAAACCTAACAGAGGAAAATGACTGAGTACCACTGAGAAAAACCAAGAAGCATAGTGAGCAAGAGTAAGGATATGTAACATGAGGTATAACATGAGGATATTATCCAAATTCAGCACTGTGAAGCCCTTGCAGGGTTGTACCAATGGCACAATGTGATCTTGCATTTTGAAAAAACTACATTGGCAACTATGAGGAAGAAGGATGGGAAAGGGCAAAAACAGAGAGAAACCATTCCAGGATACTTGGGAAGCAATCTAAACTCTGTTTCAAAATTTGCAAAACACTTTGGGACCACGTAACACTCATGGCAAATAGGTAAAGCACTCATCTAATTCACACCTAAAAAACCAAGGCTCAGAGTGACTTAACCAAAGTCCCAATGCTAGTCATCAATAGCACCAGAATTAGAACCGAGCCATCTAATTCCAAATCCAGCTAGTGTCTTACAAAGAAGAATGAACATCAGCTTTGGGCATGATCACTTAACAGTCTAACTTTTATTGAGAGTTTTAGTTAAAAGAATAAAGACATAAAAACTTGAAATGCTCACCATTATAAAAAAGTGAACTATTATATACCTGGTTATTACTTATTAGTACTTTAAAAGTATTCATTAATAACAATAAATCATAAAACTGAGCCCATCAGCATTATAAACTAAGATATTCTTTGCCTTAATGCTTGATTATATAAAGTTCTTTACAAAGTACTTGCAGCTGTGCAAATTGTGAAATTACATAATGTTTAAAAATGATCCATCATGATTAGCCCAAATATGACAAGTAAAATACCCTTAATAATGTACTAAATTTGACTTATATGTGCTTAAAATATGTATATATTTTGACTTCTAAAACACACACACTAATACTAATTAGCCAAGTATATGACAACTTCCTTTTTTAAGTCCAGTTTGTTTACTGGCATTCAGGCATACTTATTCAGGAGCTCCACTGCATCTACCTACAGGATTACTGATACAATCAACAGAACAGCCTTCAAAGTTATAGTACAAATGTAATAAATAGCTTAAAAACTAGGTATATCAAATGTGTAATAATCAGACCTACTGATCAGACTTAAGTGATGAAAAACCTTAAGATTTTTAAAATCTGAAATACATTGCAATAGTATTTTTTTTTTTTTTGGTCTGAGACTTTACGATATTCCTATTTTCCTAAATATTCATTTTCAACATGCTATAAAAACACATTCTACAACGAATATGACTTTTTCATCAAAACCGGAATGTATAAATATACATTTTTACAAAAAGGGAAAGTGCTGTATGATGCTAATCATTATTAATGTCTATTCCCTATCAATGGAAAGAAAGCATTAAAAGGATATTTTGCTCTTCAGTTCATATATGATGGGAGAAACAGAATATTCTCTGTGAAATGACTGTAAAATATGTCTCTGTCTAACTTAAAGAAGTAAAAGCAAAATACAAATACAGCACTTGTACAGATTTTCACAGTAATTTTTAGGGTATCAAGGAAACATCTAGAGTGTTGATCTGGTTATACTCAATTCAAACAAACTACTTGTCACATTAACTACCTCCAGGAAGTTACTCCAAACACAAAATAAACTGTTTATGCCCCTACTCAGATAGATAACATGACAGATTGTTATTAGTTGAAGACAGATGAAATACATTAATTTGATTGTGAGCATGTGTTTAATTTTACCCTGCCATGCACACTCTCTAATGCTGTCTTTCCCTGATGACATAGTAAATCATACTGTATTAGAAGAATTGCTAATGCCACAAAATTAGTGACCAGAACTTGACTTTGACTCTGTAGATTCTTAAACCAACCTTCTTAAAAAATAGAGCTGCCTGAAAATCACTGTTCCACAGATAAAGAAAAAGGTATCATCAAAGAAACTACTTTCTAGTATAAATTTTAAAACCTCAGTGAAGTTTAACATTTTTCCTGTATATGAGTTTTTATATTTATTTATCAAATGTCTCTTCCTTCCTTTTCTATTTTCTACTGTGTTTTATGTGTTTTGCCTTATCAATGTGTATAAGCACTTTCTCTAATAAGGACATTTGCCAGATTTGTTCCAAATATTCCCCTCAGGTTAGGATTTTCTTTTTTTCTTTTTTTTTTTTTTTTTAAAGATTTTATTTATTTATTTGAGAGAGAAAGTGAGAGAGAGCACATGAGAGAGGGGAGGGTCAGAGGGAGAAGCAGACTCCCTGCCGAGCAGGGAACCCGATGCGGGACTCAATCCAGGGATTCCAGGATCATGACCTGAGCCGAAGGCAGTCGCCCAACCAAGTGAGCCACCCAGGCGCCCAGGATTTTCTTTTTAAATGTTTCATGATGCTTTAGAGACATAGAAATTAGGATTTTATGAAACCACATACACTGATGTAATCAGCTCATTATTTAAGCCATGCTTATTTGGTTCTTTTGTTACACGCAGCTAAAAACAAAAGCAGGTAAGCACAAAAAAGCACATAATAGCCACTCACAAAGAATGTGCTGAATAAAGACAAAAATATTTTTAAGTTTTTAAAAGAAATACAGAGCATCAACTGCGTCTAAAATAATATACAGCTGACCCTTAAACAACACTGGGTTGAAACTACAGGTCCACTTACATGTTGGCCTTTATTTATTTATTTATTTTGAGTTCCAGTTCTACTTCCTTTTTATTTAAGTAACCAAAGCAATTGACTTGGCACAGCAGAGGGAAGCTGGGCTGGAGTGTGTAAGAGGTGGCAGTAGTGTGGCCTAACTGGGGGGGCTGGAGAGGAAGCAATGCCTGGTCACAGTGGGCTCTCCAGACCCTAAATCAGGTTCAGCAGTCATGGCTGCGGGATTGGGGGCGCTAGAGAGGAGACCTCAAGTAGTGATGTCTCGCCAAGTCCCAGAGACCTCAGGGATGGGGGCTAAGTCAGCTCCCTCCAGTGGCAGAGCCAGGGCATCCCAGTCAGGGTCATGAGGCCTGGAAGGCATTTTTGAGCCCCAGTGGCTGCCCTGGCAGCTACAGTTTGCACCACCAAACTGAAGACACCAGAAGCCAATTCTTGCCGGGCCTCCTGAAAGCCGGCATCTGTGCCAGGGCAAGGAGTGGATCTGCCTGAGCGTCCCTATTCCCAGGACAGTGATGCTCGTGAAGAACAGGGCAGGCAGCAGCATGAGCACAGCTACAGCCGTGTTGGCCTTCAGCACCATCAGAACGGAGATCCAGCCACTGAACCCCCAACCTGGAATGCCTATCGCCCGGAGGACAAAAAACATCTTGAACAAAGAAAATAAAGAAAACAAAGAAACTGAATGAGCTCCAGAAAGCCTTATACATGGGGCAGTACCAGCACACAAAGGAGCAGGGAGTGAACAGGAGGACCCAGAGGACAGACAGCCCAAGCCTGGGCCACTGCTGGTCTCTGCAAAGCTGGGTAGGCGAGGACATTCAGGAGAAGAGCCAGAGTACTGCACATGCAAGGGTAGTACACGGTGGATACGGTCTTCGGAAATTCCTGGAGGATCTCCGTGGAGATGTCCTGGACAAAGTAGGGCTAAGCTGGGCAAAAAAAAGGGCCAACCGTTCTGTAAAGTCGCTGTGTTCCCTAAGGCAGCATGCTACAGCCCTCACTGTCTCTGGTCCAACTCCTCTGCCTTCCAGCTGAGCTGCTTCTGCCTCTTTGGTAGCGCAGCCATGAGTGCCGCAGGGGAAGCCTGGGTGCTGGAGGAGTCATAGATCTGACCTTGTGAGCTTCCTGGAGGACCGCAAGGAGGGAGCAAGGGTGAAGGCGACAGGGCAGGAGCAGGAGGCTCTTAGGCTAGCGGCAGCTCCCAGGGCTCAAAGAGTTGTAGACGTCAAGCGTGGCACACAGTGGGCTAGGTCGGCGCTGAGTTACACAGCTGGGACCTACGAGGGGTTGTGAAGCTCGCTTTGAGCCCTGTTGGCCACTGCAGCCGGGCTGCCCCCTGCTGTCCACACCCCTGCCACAGCGGTGGCGGCCACAGTAGCTCTTGAAGCTCCCGATGCGTCAAGTTTTTTGGATAAATACAGTACAGTACTGTAAATGTATTTTATCTTCCTTACAATTTAAATAACATTGTCTTTTCTCTAGCTTACTTTATTGTAAGAATACAGCATATAATAATATGTGTTAACCAATAGCTTCTGTTATCCGTAAGGCTTCCTGTCAGCAGTAAGCTACAAGTAGTGAAGTTTTTGGTCAAAAGTTATATTCGGATTTTCAACTGCATGGGGGTCATACCCCTAACCCCCACGTTGTTCAAGAATCAACTGTACATCCTTTCTTATTTTGCAGGAATACTATATAGGACTGAAAAATTAATAGAGTCTCACTTCACAGGAAGAATGAATATCACAAATATGTGAGCAAGAGAAGACAAAAAGGAATACACATAAATGACAGCATTCATATGAAATTTAAAAAATGGCCAAAATAAATATTATTTAGTGAGGTATATACAGATGATAAAACTGAAAACAACAGCAAGGAAAAGAGCAGGACAAAGGATAATAGTTACCCCTAAAGTTAGCAAAAGGATTGAGAAAGGCACTTCGTAGGCCTCTGGGGTGCTTGGCAATGCTCTATTTCCTAACCCGGGAAGAGCTATTCTATATCTTACATATTCTCAGGTATGTATATCTCACTATACTAAAACTTCCTATTAAAATTATAATGATGACAATCTTCACTTCAAACCTAATTTTTCATATGCTCATAAAGAAGGGTCACTGTTGCAATGATAGTGTTTTTCCCAAGGACCACTATTAATTCTTTATCAGATCATATTCTTTTGACCTCCTGTATGTGCCATGAGCCTCGTGGATTTAATTATTTATCACCTGACTCTGCCAGATCCTTATTTGTTAATTACTTTGCTTCTAATAATTCTCCAACACTTTTACAGATTCTCCACATTATTACAAAATTCTCCTAATCACTTTGCACTGCATTTCTATTGTAGTCACATATATATCACAAACCCACATATAAGGATTCTGAAGCGATAATGAATATGAACTCTGTAGAGTCACCAGAGCAACACCAAAAGCAGCCAGAATCAAGAGGACAGGAGGGAGTGTGTAAGAATTCATATTAGTTCCTCAACTAACTCAGTATCATTAATTAGATTACCCAACTTCTTTCTGGGGATAGATAATGGATAACTACTTCTCCTCTAACGTCACGCTAAAATGAAATAATGGGTCTAACTGAGAACATAGCACCACAGAGTAAGTAAATCTTTCTACATCTGTGGCTGTCTACAAGTTTTTATTGCTTTCTATAACATGTGTGCATAAATCATGAAGATTAGCATTTGCCCACATGCCAAAAGCCTAAAGGAACTGGAAAATTAATTCATGTTTTGAACATTCTCCATAGGAATTCTTACTAGAGAATTTCATACCTGCACAGAACTGTACAGGTTTGCAAAACTCTGCATGATATATAGATATAATAGGGTCCAAGTTCACTTATGCCTTTCATACACAGACTTGCATGGGAAAAAAAAAAAAAAAGCGTATTTGTCCTGCCTAGATACCAGCATACCCTGGGATCTTGCGAAGAACAGAAGCCACAGTAAGAATTGCCTTAATTGGCAATTATATTACAGTTATTTAATTCTTTGTATTTTCCAATTCCCCACCATATATTAGATCTACCGGAAGAGGGGGAATGAAAGAAGATCATTTAAAATAATAACAAAAAGAAAAGAGTAACGCGAAAAGTACCTGATAGCAAAAGATCTCAGAGTAATAAGAAGAGCTAACATTTCTAGAGCACCGTTTTTATAGGTACTTTACACATATGAAATCTTTTCATCCTCACAACAGCCATCATTTGATGGATGAAAACCCTGAGGCACAAAGAGGGTAAATGACTTAGGTAAGGACATACATCTAGTAAGCAGGGGAGCCATAACTCAACCCCATGGCAATCCAATTCCAGAGTCTGCATTCTTAAGTCTCAAACAACTTTCTCTTCATACATGTAGTCCTCTGGAATGGTCTTTTTTTATACCATGTTGTTTCATGCATGTATCCCAAGTAGAATAGTTCACTCACTTTCACGCCCATAAAGGATACCTCTGATGAACATACCACAATTTCTATCTCTTTCCTCCAAATGGTGGACACTTGAGTTTTTTTCCAAGTGTTAGCTATTACCAAAAATGACGCACTATGACTATTCACAGTACATGTCACCTGATATGTACATGAAGCATACATGAGCAGTCTGAGATATACAGCAGAGTAAAAAAAAGAAAAAAAAATGTTGAATCACAGTCTATGAATGTTCATCACTTCTCGGCCTGTTGGCTAGGATCAAGCGTAGTCTATGAATGTCCTTTATAGAATAATGCCAAATTATTCTCAAAGTGGTTGTACTAATTTGCAATCCATCTAGCAGTGAATATGAACTCTTGTAGATTCATATTATGTCTCCATCACTGTTACTCTTAGGCCTCTTGATTTGTACCTTATTACCTACCTGTGGTTATATTTTGCATTTTCTTCTCAATGACGAGATTGCGCTTATTTTCATGTCTTTGGGCCATTTGTCTTTCATATTCTGTGAAATTCCTATTTCTGTTTTATGTCCATTTTTCTAGTGAGTTGTCTTTTCCTTGTATATTTGTAAAAGTATAGTAATCTTTTGTCATTTACTTTTGTTACAAATACCTTCTCCCAATTTGTGGCTTATCTTTTTGAATTCTTTAATGTGTCACTTGATAGAAACAAACATGTTTATCTTCTGTGGTGTTTACCTTATGTGGTTGATATATTCATTATTTAAATTTAGCATTTGCATCTTCTTTAAGAACTCCCTCCACATACCAATGCAGGAAAGAAATTCTTTTGTTTCTTCTAAAAAGTTGTGCCATTAACATTTCATTACAGGTGAACTAATTTTTTGTGTATGGGGATAATATAGGGATCCACTTTCTTTTTCAAATAAACAACTGTCCCAGGACTACTCATTAAATAGTCTATTCTTTCTCAAAGATTTTCAATACCACTTTCAAAATAACATCCAAGTCCCGTTTACATGAGCTTTGTTTCCAGCATCTCTCTTCTGTTTCCTTGAGTGCATTCCACACTGTCTTTATTATAAGCTACTTATAAAAAAGTCTTGATCACGGGCATGGTGTATGCTCCTCACCTTCTGGGGTGCTTGGCAATGCTCTATTTCCTATCCTGGGAAGAGCTATTCTATATCTTACATATTCTTATGTATGTATATCTCACTATATTAAAACTTCCTATTAAAATTATAATGATGACAATCTTCACTTCAAACCTAATTTTTCATATGCTCATAAAGAAGGGTCACTGTTGCAAATATACTGATAGTGTTTTTCCCAAGGACCGCTATTAATTCTTTATCAGATCATATTCTTTTGACCTCCTGTATGTGCCATGAGCCTCGTGGATTTAATTATCATCTGACTCTGCCAGATCCTTATTTGTTAATTACTTTGCTCCTAATAATTCTCCAACACTTTTACAGATTCTCCACATTATTACAAAATTCTCCTAATCACTTTGCACTGCATTTCTATTGTAGTCACATATATATCACAAACCCACATATAAGGATTCTGAAGCGATAATGAATATGAACTCTGTAGAGTCACCAGAGCAACACCTTGTAATTCAGGAGCATAGTGACTATTCTTGGCCTTTATCCTTCTATATACATTTTAGATATGGTTTGTTTAAACACCACACACAAAAACACCATCAGACTTTTATTAAAATTATGCTGAATCCATAAATCAATTTGAGAAGAACCTACATTTTTATAATATTCAGTCTTTGTATCCTTTAATGTATTATTTGTCTTATTTTATTTGGGTCTTCTTATGCTTGTACAATTTTCTCAACACAGGGATTTTCAACATAATCATATCTGAGAATTTGGTCATTTTGTTTCTTCATTTTTAATCTATATGTTTTATATATCTTTTTCTTACTGCCTTACAATAGCTGGGACCTCAAGAAGATTGTTGAACACAAGAATCGTGAGAGTAGACATCCTTGCCTTGTACGTGATCTCAGGAGGAAAGCATTCACGCTGTGATACTCAATATGATATTAACTAGGGGTTTTTCATAGATGCCATTAATCAGGATGAAGAAGTTCCCTCTCATTCCTAGTTTGCTGAGTTTTCTTAAATCATGAATTAATGTTGAATTTTGTCAAATGCTTTTTATACATCTATTGAGATCATTAAATGGGTTTTCTTCTTTAGCCTACTGATATAGTAAATTATACTAATTGATTTTGAATACTGAATGAACCTTGCATTTCCAGGATAAACCCCACTTGGACATGATGTAGTATCTTTTTTATATTGTATATTGCTGAATTCATTGTTAGTATTTTGTTAAGGATTTTTTTGTGTGTGCGTCTATGTTCATGAGGGATATTGGTCTGTAGTTTCCTTATAGTGTCTTCATCTGATTTTAGTTATCAGATTAATGCTGTTGCTGTGAACTGGGAAGTGTCATATCCTCTTTGGTTTTCTGGTAAAGTTTAAATACAATTGGAATTATTTCTTCCATACATGTTTGTATGGTAGAATTCAAAACCATCTGGGCCTATAGTTTCCCTTGTTGAAAAGATTTTAAATTATAAATTAAATTTTTTTCATAAATATAGCAGTATTCAGTTTATCTATTTTTTCTTGAATGAACTCTGGTAGTTTGTATCTTTACAGGAATTTGTTTATTTAAGCTAAGTTGTCAAATTTATGGAAGTAAAATTTTTCTTAATATTCCCTTATTCTCCTTTTCATACCTGCAGGATATATGGTAAATTCCCCTCTGTAATTTGTGTCTTTTTTTTTTTCATGCTCAATTTGGCTAGAGATTTATCAATTTTATTGCTCTTTTCAAAGGACTAGTTTTTGGTTTCATTGATTTCTCTACTGGTTTTTTGTTTTTGTTTTTGTATTTTTGAGAGTAAGGGGGTAGGGACAGAGAGAGAGAGAGAGAGAGGGAGAGAGAGAATCTTAAGCAGCTTCCACACCCAGCACAGAGCCCAATGCAGGGCTCGATCTCACAACCCTGAGATCATTACCTGAGCCGAAATCAAGAGTTGGATGCCTAAACGACTGAGCCACCCAGGTGCCCCGATTTCTCCATTGTTTTTGATTTCTACTTATGCCTTACTTTTTCCTTTCCTCTCCTTGCTTTAGGTTTAATTTGCCCTTCATTTTCTAGTTTCTTAGGGTGGAGGCTTAGATCATTGATTTTGAGAATTCTTTTTCTTTTCAAATATAAGCATTTAATAATGCTAACCACTTCTCTCTAAACACTAATATTTTAGCTGCATCCTATAAATTTTGATAAGCAGTGGTTTCGTTTTTGTTCAATTCAAAATCTTTGACCCACTGGTTACTTAGAAGTAAGCTGTTTAATTTCCAAATATTTTGGGATATTACAAATATCTCCATGCTACTAATTTCTAGTCTCATTCCATTATTGACAGAGCACATATTCAATTCTTTTAAATGTGTTAAGGCTTTTCTCATAGGCCAGAATATGGTCTATCTTGTTCCATGTGCACTTGAAAGAACACTTACTCAGCTGTTGTTGGATGGAATGTTCCATAAATGTCAATCAGGTCCAGCTCGTTGACGCTGTTCATGTCTACATCCTGACTATTTGTCTATAAACCTTACCGGTATTGAGAGAAGTACTGAAGTCTCAGCTGCAATGGTCTATTTCTCACTTCTGTTCTATCAGTTTTGGCTTTAAGTATTTTGAAGTTCTCTTTGTGGGTTTATAGACATTAAGGATTGTGGTGGCTTTTTTGTGAATTAACCCTCTGAATACTATATTTTCTTTTTTTTTTTTTTTTAAGATTTTATTTATTTATTTGACAGAGACACAGCGAGACAGGGAACACAAGCAGGGAAAGTGGGAGAGGGAGAAGCAGGCTTCCCGCCAAGCAGGGAGCCCAATGTGGGGCTCAATCCCAGGACCCTGGGATCATGACCTGAGCCGAAGGCAGACACTTAACAACTGAGCCACCCAGGTGCCCCTGCTTTCTTTTTTATTTATTTTCTTTTTTAATCCCTGCACTAAATTCCTTGTTTATATTATTATCATTGCTACTCCAACTTTCTTTTGACTAGTGTTTGCAGAATATCTTTTTCATTCCCTTTGCTTTTAACCTAACTGAATCTTCATATTTAAAGTGGGTTTCTGATAGACAGCTTAAAAGGGGGTCTTGCTTTTTTATCCACTCTGACTACCTTTATATTTTAATTGGTGTATTTAGACAAGGTTTTGGCAAACTTTTCTCTGTAAAAGGTCAGATAGTAAGTCTATTACAGATTGTGGGTCATATGTTCTTCATATGACTCAACTCTGCCATTGTTGTGAAAAAACAACCACAGACACAATGTAAAAGATGAGTGTGGCTCTCTTCCAATAAAACTATGAACGATTTTCACATAACTTTCGGAATATCCTTCCTTTGATGTTTTTCCAACCATTTAAAAATGTAAAAACCATTCTTAGATAGTGGACTATACAAAAAGAGGACCCTTGCTCTACACTACTGGTCAAATCACTCCTCTGTTTAAAAAACCTTTAGAGGCTTTCTATAGCTCTTTGGAGAAAATCTAAACTCCTTAAAACATTATCTCTGTTTCTCAACTCTCTTTGCCTTACACCCTAACCTTCGGCTGGGACAAATATATATTTCCATTATATTTCAGACTGTTTCCTAGCTTCTAAGGTTTTACTTCAACTTGGACTGCTCTTTCTTGCCCTTTTCTGTATAGCACGTTCCTGCATATCCTTTAAGATTCTGTTTAGGTATTTACTTCTGCTGTCAAGTCCTCCCGTGTACTAAGCATATCACTCTATGACAACATTATCATACTGTCTCCCCCACCATTGTGCTTGGTACAGCAAAGGTACTCATGAATGAATGAATGAATGAATGGGTACTTTTGAATATAAGAGGAAACTGAATGTGTGCAAATATTTACAATAATAACAAATTCTAACACACAGTTGTTGTTTTTTTTTTTTTAAAGATTTTATTTATTTATATGAGAGAGAGAGAGAGCACATGAGAGGGGGGAGGGTCAGAGGGAGAAGCAGGCTCCTTGCTGAGCAGGGAGCCCGATGCGGGACTCGATCCCGGGACTCCAGGATCATGACCTGAGCCGAAGGCAGTCGCTTAACCAACTGAGCCACCCAGGCGCCCCACACAGTTGTTTTTAATGGTTATCCAAACTGATTTTAGAAAAAAAAATTTTAACCAAACTGATTTTAGAAAAAAAATTTCTAATTCTCATAAAAACTGAAAGCATTTTCTTAATTATAAAATGCCCCTTAGACTTTGATATTAAACTATTATATAACAAACTCAGAAGATGGTGCTAGCCCAATATGTCAATAAGCAAGAAATAAATAATAAGACAACTATCAAAGAAAACACTTCCTCTAAAAAAAAGTTTCTACTTAAGGAAAAGGCACAAATATAGATAATTCCTAACAGAAAACTTCCTTTGAAAGAGAAAAACTTTGGGCACCTGGATGGCTCAGTCGGTTAAGTGTCTGCCTTCAGCTCAGGTCATGATCCCGGGGTTCTGGGATCGAGCCCCACATCGGGTTCCCTGCTCAGTGGGGAGTCTGCTTCTCCCTCTAACTCTCCCTCTGTGCTCTCTCTCTCAAATAAATAAAATCTTTAAAAAACAAAAACAAAAACAAAAACCTTTACCCCTGAACCTAAGATTAAATGTAAAATTTAATCAATTTTTATCAACCCTTATTAAAGTAGAGAAGAGTGATCAGTAATCTATAATGCTTAAAACGAGATCACGAAGAAAGAAGGAGTTGAATTGCAAACCTAGAAAAACATTCATCTCCACTGACAAAGAATTCAGTTCACAGTCTCAATATATCAGTATATCAGGTTATAACTCTGTGGATATAAGTAGCAGTGGTGGGGAAGAAGATGGAATAAAGAATGAAACAAAATCATATAACCACCTTTGGTGTTCAGTTTTAAACCAAAAAATACTTTTTTTACTGAAACTACAATGGACAAATTCAGTTGGTAAGTTTTAACAACGCTCACTTGTTTTTTGTTTGTTTTCAGATACCTGCCATTTTGTTTTGGTTTTTTGTTAAGACTGAACTGACTGCTCTGTACTTTTAGGCTAGTCACAAATTACAGAAAAATTCTAAAGTAGGATTTAATAAGCACTCCTGAATATTTTTAAAACTCTACATTCAGGTATTCATTTTCAAGAGATTTATCATTTTTGTGTAGAATATCTCTGTCTCCTAATGAAAATGTAAACCCATATTTGAGAAGTAAATGGCTTGTGTTGGAAGACTGAGTAAAAATTTTCCAGCTTAGGAGGAAACAAATGCACATAGCCAAAATCTCAAATCTAAGAATATCTGACTTAAAGCCATCAGTCTTTCTTTTATTGGGGTATGTTACTATATATATATATATATATATATATATATATATATATATATATATTCTGACTTTAAAATACTTCTTATTTAAAATTAAATCCCAGAGGGGCGCGTGGCTGGCTAAGTCGGTAGAGCACGCGACCCTTGATCTCAAGGTTGTAAATCTGAGCTTCATGATGGATGTAGGGATTACTTAAAAATAATAATAATAAAAATCTTAAAAAAAAATTAACCATCAGAAATACATCTCATGGGGGCAATATGTTCTATGAAGCTGAAACAATAAACATGAGTTTACACTCAAAAGAGGCAAAAGAAAGCTGTCGGCCTATATGAAATATATTGTAAGTTAAAGAGACTACAGAACTAATAATACACTATATGTTAACTAAATTGAATTTAAATTTAAAAAAGAGAGACAGATTACAGAAAATCCGTCTAAAAACTACTGTTCTCATGTTAATGAATCATCTGATTCTGAAGAAGTCTGACTGGCTAATTTTATTTACTCCAAGAGAAACACTTTTTAAGATTTTATTTATTTATTTGACAGAGAGAGAGAGAGAAAGAGAGCACAATGAGGGGGAGGGGCACAGGGAGAGGGAGAAGCAGACTCCCCGCTGAGCAGGGAGCCCAATGTGGGACTTGATCCCAGGACCCCGGGGTTAATGACCTGAGCTAAAGGCAGACACTTAACCGACTGAGCCACCCAGGGGCCCTGAGAAAAACTTTTAATAAGAAAAACTGTACAGCATTCCTTCCAATTCTGTCAGTAATACAATCAGTATTTATGGATAAAATTCTGAGATTTCTTTATGAATATTGTAATCATGGGGGAGCAATGAATGGGAAACTACTGAACTCCGATTCCCATTTTTCAGAATACTCAACTCACTATTTGGAAAAATAAATGAAGACTACACCAAGAGAATTTAAAATGAATAAGCATTATAGCTTTTCAGGTGAGAACACTAATGAGAATTTTCCATTCCTCCTTTTAATAGCCCAAACTATCACTTTTTCAGTTCACTGGGATCTATTACTCATTTAAGTTTGACTCTTGGTTCACTGTCCCCCTTATAATAGTCAATGTTATAAAAGTCATGCTTCTTAGAAATAATCATAAATAGAAAAATAAGTAAACTATGGGGCATCCAATCAGTAGAAATTTTAGGTAGCTCTTCAAAATATAGCTTTAGGGGCACCTGGGTGGCTCAGATGGTTAAGCGTCTGCCTTCGGCTCGGGTCATGATCCCAGGGTCCTGGGATCGAGTCCCGCATCGGGCTCTCTGCTCCTTGGGAGCCTGCTTCTCCCTCTGCCTCTCTCTCTGTCTCTCTCTCTGTCTCTCATGAATAAATAAATAAAATCTTTAAAAAATATATATATATATATATATAGCTTTAGAAAAAGTCTGCCTATAAGAAAGATACAGAGACTTAAAACCTTAAGTGAAAAGAATATATATACAGAAAGAGATTAAAAGAATACATGTACATATTAACAACTGGTTGGTTCTGTAGAATTAGGAGTGATTTTTTTTTCATAAGTTTCTGCAATTTCCAAGTTTCTAAATCGAATACACAATGATTACTCTTTACTCTAAAATCCTAAAAAATATCTATTACAGAATAATGTAGAATAACTTTAGAACAACACTATAATACCTTAGAATACATTACACAAGTGATATATTTTAAATAATTCACTATGCTAAAACTTCAATATAAGACATAAATGTACAGAAAAAGTGATTTTTTTAAAAAGTGTATCAATGGCATCTTTGGCATCAATGGCACTCTAAAAAGTTATGAAATTACTCCCCTAATATCTAGTAATATGTTTTATTAAAATTTAATAATATTTTCAGGTCTCCCCATTTGGTAGTAATCCATTCAATAATTATTTATTACATCATCTTTTAAATTTAAGTGTCTCAGAAAAAAATAAGGCACTATAATAAAATCTCATTTGGGGCCAAAAGTGGCATCAATTAAACTGAATGGCTATAAACAATTCTATCAATTGCCAATAAAAAAGTCAACCTCAAAAATCAAAATATACTACCTATGATATAAGCAATCATGATGAAAACAAAAGATATGCAAGCCAATTCCAATGAAGAACCACATGTCACTGAAACAAGCATTCCAACTTTAAAGTTGCCAAAAAGAAAAGTTTTAGGGCGCCTGGGTGGCTCAGTGGGTTAAGCGACTGCCTTCGGCTCAGGTCATGATCCTGGAGTCCCAGGATCGAGTCCCACATCGGGCTCCCTGCTCTGCGGGGAGCCTGCTTCTCCCTCTGACCCTCCCCCTGCTTGTGTTCGCTCTCTCGCTGTGTCTCTCTCTGTCAAATAAATAAATAAAATCTTTAAAAAAAAAAAAAAAAAAGAAAAGAAAAGTTTTAGGCCTGACTTTTTATTGATCATACCACATTATATTACCCGTCTATAGTATAATGCAAAAATATGTCTGAATATGGTTGTCAAACATCTCTTACTACACCTCTCCCATGTTGCTGATTTAAAATGACACTTCTGTCTTACTCTAATGTAAAAACTTCTTTGGGTTTTTCGTACCCCCGCCAGCTCAGTGTTTTGTTAAATGAGTCTTTACGGTAAAAAGACTTCAATTGTCTTTACAAGATTGTTATGTCTGTTAAATGTTTTTAAAACCAGTACTTAAGCACAATAAGGATTTTTTAATCCAAACTATTATTTAGGGTTCAAAGTACCATTGATACGCCAGATGAAATATTAAAAATGAGAATACAAGCAGTAATTTAAAAAAATAAAGGTGCCAAAAGTAGAAGGGGTAAAAAAATTCTGAAAGATAAAATGAGCTGATAGAAATAACTCTTAATATGGGACCTAATATAAAAGGTTTCTAGTATGAATCCTAGAAGAGTAAAGAGTATCAACTAGAGCTGCATCCAAGAAGCAGAACAAGTATGGGTGATAAAGCAGCATTTATTATAGAGTTAGACCTTGCATAACTGTGGAAGCTTTCGGAGCAGCAGGTGTAGGCTGTTGCCTCTGCATCTAATCTTGAGCCTGAAGTCACTACAGGTCAGCCAGACCAGCAGTCAGGAAGGGAACTGGATAAAAACAGGAGCAAAGACAAACTGGAACCTGCAAAGATGAGCTAGAATGGATAAAGACAACTGAAATCTACAAGAACAAACTGGAACCTGCAAGGACAACAGAAAGTGGCAATGACAAACTGGAACTCACATCTGTCTCTCACCAACTTCAACCTTGACGCCAAGGGTGAGTTATGGGAGCAGCCTGCACCCTTCCCTAGAGGGCTGTACATGCAGGGCAAGTACTCAGAGATGCTGAAGGGGGAAATCTGGCAGGAGCTGAAGGAACTGCTGATCCACGTGCAATCCCACACCTACGAGGTGAGCTAACCAATCAGTGACACTACAAGAGAGCTGACACAGTGCCTGGTATTCAGCACCAACCCTCAGAGACAAAAAGCATGCCAGCCACTTCCTGTGCAAAACTGTCTCTTGTGACTACTACTAACCAAAATCTGGGGAAACATTTTCAGGTTAGCCAGGATGACCTAGCACAATGCCAGCAGACAGAGAAAACAGGTCAAGGTCAGTATCTCCACATAACCTCCAACTATTACAAAGGTATAAAGAGTGAAGAAGGACAGCTGTACAGACCGGTACATCAGTGGTATATCAGTCTAAGGAAATTCCTTCTTAACTTCTACAATGGGCAGGGGACTCAGTTATCACCTGCCTATGTACCCATATTAGAAGCCTGACTTGTCCGTATGCCACAAATACTCTATGGTCAGGGTGAAATATACTGCAAGCCCTGAAGTCCATCCTCACATTCAAGGTAACAACTGCTGAGAAAATCCAATATTGACTATTATCATAAATTTAAAAACCCAGATCAGCTACTAATACTATTCAATTCTATCCAAGTAATGATATGTACAATGAAATGTTTAGGTGTAAAAAGCACTGTCTACAACTTATTTTGAAATGTATCAAAAAGTAGATGAACTGCTAGACTGATAGAGGGATGGATACATGGACAAATCTGTGATAAAGCAAACATAGCAAAATATCCATTGTAAATTCTAGATCAGGGGTCAGCAAACCATAATCTGTGGGCCACATCCAGCCTGCTACCTCTTTTTGTTACGGCCCATGAGCTAATATCGGGTTTTACAATTCTTAAAGGTTGAAAATAAATGAATAATCCATGACAGGAATGTGAAATACGAAATACAAATTTCAGTGTCTATAAAGTTTGACTGGCACACAGCCACATTCATTCATTTACATACTGTTCACGGCTGGTATCACACTACAATGGGACAGGTGAATAGTTGTAACATTTACCATATGGCTTGCAAAGCCTAAAATATCTACTATCTGGATCTTTTAAAAAAAAGTATGCTGACCCCTGCTCTAGACAATGAGTATACAAGTGTTTACTGTAAAATTCTTTCAACTTTTCTGTGTCCTTGAAAATATTTATAATAGAATGTTAAAAAAAAAAATCAGTATTTTAACTGATTCTACATTGGCTCACTGGGAGGTGAAGGGAGATTCTATCTGATTTAAGTGCTGCAGTCAGCTTTTCTAAAACCTACCCAGAAGAAAAATCATGTGCTTACAGTTGCAAACAGAGAGAAAACTACTACCAAGACTCTCATAAACCTAAGAATCCTGAAGAGACACCTCTGTCCATTAAAACTGGATAGAAACATTCTACCCAACAGCCAATGAAAGTGTCAAGGCAATCTGACATCCTATGAAGTCATAGGTCAAAGAAAGAAAAGAGACATCCTAAGAAATCAAAACATCAAGCCTTCCTCCATTCCCACTCTCTGTTGAAGACTGGTAGTTTCCCAGGGCTGCCATTAAGAAGTATCACAAACTAGGTGGCTTAAAACACCAGAAATTTATTCTCTCACAGTTCTGGAGGCTAGAGGTCAGAAATCAGAGTACTGGCAGGGCTGTGCTCCCTGTGAAGGCTATAGTGAAATATTGTGCCTTGCCTCTTCCTAGCTTCTTGAGGTTTCCAGCAAACCTTGAAATTTCTTGGCTTGTAGCTGCATCACCGCAAACTGCCTCCATCTTCACATGAATTTCTTCCTTAATTGCCTGTGTATCTGTCCAAATTCCTCTTCCTTAAAAGATATGTCATTGGATTTAAAGTTAATCCTACTCAAGTATGACTCATCTTAACTTGATTATATCTGCAAAGACCCCGTATCTACGTAAGGTCACACTTAGAGGTACTAGAGGTCAGGATTTCAATATATCTTTTGGGGGGGAAAACAATTCAACCCACAACAAAGACTATTCTTCCTAGTTCACTGAGAAACTGGAAACAGTCAAGAGACTGTTCACCACATGTGTCACCAAATCTACAAATCAAATATGGTAAAAGAGGTGCGCCTGGGTGGCTCAGTCGATTAAGCGTCTGTCTCTTGATATCTGCTCAGGTCACGATCTCGGGGTCATGAGACTGAGCCCCACATGGGGCTCTGTGCTCAGCACAGAGTCTGCTTGAGATTCTCTCTCCCTCTCCCTCTGTCCCTCCCATTCATGCTCTCTCTAATAAATAGATAAATCTTTAAAAAAAAAAAAAGAAAAAGTTTCTCTCTCCCTCTGCCCCTCCCCCACCTCTCTCTCCCTCTCCAATAAATAAGTCAATAAAATAATATAAAATAAAATAACATGGTATAAGAAACTGCCTACACTCCTGTTACTATGCAATAAATGGTCCATGCTCCTACCTAAAGCCAAACCATTTATTTGTACACTAAATCCTATCCCCTTCTCAACCACTTAAATGACATCACTCCAGCAAGTCTAACATCTCTCTGCTACATCATCAATTTCACTTTACTCTTTCCTTTCTATCAACATACAAATATATTTCTCCCATCTGAAAAAAAAAAATTTTTTTTTTAAATTCTTGACCAACCCCCCACACTTCCATTTCTCTGCTTTCTTTATAGAACACTCCTCAGGGGGCACCTGGGTGGCTCAGTCAGTTAAGTGTCCCAACTCTTAATTTCGGCTCAGGTCATGATCTCAGGGTCATGAGATCAAGCCCCACGTCAGGCTCTGCACTAGGTATGAAGCCTGCTTTGGATTCTCTCCCTCTCCCTCTGCCCCCAACCCCCCCCATTCACATTTGTCCATGCATGCTCTCTCTCCTCCCAAAAGAAAGAAAGAAAGAAAGAAAGAAGAAAAGAAACTCCTCAGAAGAATAATTTATATTTATTGATTCCAATCTGGCTTTTGTCCTCACCACTTCACCAAAATTGATCTTATAAAGATAAATAATGAATTGCTGCTAATTCTAATAGTCAATTATTGATCTTCTTACTTACCTATCAGCAGCACTTGACATGTTGATTCCTCCCTCCTTGGAATATTTCCTTCAACTAGCATCCAGAATATCATACTCAATACCAAAACTAGATAACTAACACTTCTTTGAAATGTTCTAGAGGTACACTGAGATGTAGTACTTTAAGGCATTCTCTGAAATTACATCAATTTAGAACATCAGCAAGGTTGCAGGATACAAGGTTAATATAAAAAAGTCAACTGCTTTCGTATATTCCAGTGATGCATAATTGAAATTTGAAATTAAAAACATAATACCATTGGGGCACCTGGGTGGCTCAGTCGGTTAAGCATCTGCCTTTGGCTCAGGTCTTGATCTCAGGGTCCTGGGATTAAGCCCCGTGTCAGGCTCCTGCTCAGCAGGGAGTGTGCTTCTCCCGCTCCCTCTGACCCTCCCCTTATTTGTTCTCTCTCTCTCTCTCTCTCTGTTTCTCAGATACATTTTTTTTATTTTATTTATTAGAGAGAATGAGAGAGAGAGCATGAGAGGGGGGAGGGTCAGAGGGAGAAGCAGACTCCCCACAGAGCAGGGAGCCTGATATGGGACTCGATCCTGGGACTCCAGGATCATGACCTGAGCTGAAGGCAGTCGCTTAACCAACTAAGCCACCCAGGTGCCCCTCAGATAAATACATTTTAAAAATATTTTTTAAAAATTTTTTAAAAACCATAATACCATTTACATTAGTAACCACCCCCCAAATTAAGTCCTTAGGTATAAATCTAATAAAATATGTGCAAGATCTATACCTTGTAGAGAAAATGTATATGTAGGGGAAAACTAAAAAACTCTCATGAACAAAATCAAATAAGAGCTAAATAAATGGAGAGATATTCCATGTTTATGGACAGGAAGACTTAAGATTGTCAAGATGTCAGTTCTATCCAACTTGATCTATAGATTCAATGCAATCCCAATGAAAATCCCAGCAAGTTATTTTGTATATATTGGCAAAACTGATTCTAAAGTTTATATAGCAAGGCAAAAGACCTAGAATAGCCAAAACAATCATGAAGGAGAAGAACAAAGTTAGAGAACTGACACTACTCAAATTCTAGACTTACTATAAAGCTCAAGTAATCAAGATACTCGGTATGACAAAAAAAAAAAATAGATAAACAGATAAATGGAACAGAAGAGAAAGTCTAGAAATAGGCCCATATAAATACAGTCAACTGATCTTTAATAAAAAAGCAAAGATAGTACAACAGAGCAAAGACAGTCCTTTCAATAAATGGTGCTAGAACAACTGGACATCCATATGCAAAAATAAATGGATCTAGATACAGACTTTATATCTTTCACAAGAATTAACTCAAAATAGATCACAGACCTGAATGTAAAGCACAAATCTATAAAACTCCTAGAAGATAACATAGGAGAAAACCTAGATGATCTTGGGTATGGTGATACTTTTCTAGATACAATACCAAAGGCACAATCCATGAAAAAAAAATGATGAGCTGGACTTCATTAAAATTAAAAACTTCTACTCTGGTAAACACAATGTCAAAAGAATGAGTAGACAGGTCCCACACTGGCAGAAAATACTTGTAAAAGATACATCTGATAAAACAATGTTATCCAACATATACAAAAAAAAAAAAAAAACCTCTTAAAATTCAGTAATAAGAAAACAAACATTGAAAAATGGACCAAAGACCTTAACAGACACCTCACCGAAGAAGATATACAGATGGCAAATGGCATATGAAAAGATGTTCCACATCATATATCAGTAGGAAAATGCATATTAAAACAATGACATACCACTGTAATCTACTAGAATGGCCAAAATTCAGAACTCTGACACCAAATTCTGGCAAGGATGTGGAGCAACAGGAGCTCTCAATCATTGCTGCTGAGAATGCAAAACAGTACACCCCCCTTTAGAAGACAGTTTGACAGTTTCTTACAAAACTAAACACATTCTTACCATATGCTCCAGCAATCATGTTCCTTGGTATTTACCTAAATGAACTGAAAACATAGGTCCACAAAAAAAACGGCACACCAAAGTTTATAGCAGCTTTATTTATAATTGCTAAAACTTAAAAACAACCAAGATGTCCTTCAGTAGATGAACAGAAATAGACTACATTAAAAAGAAATGAGCTATCAAGGCATGAAAAGACATGGAGGAGATTTAGTGCATATTACTAAGTAAAAGAAGCCTATCTGAAAAGGCCACATAGTGTATGACTCAAACTACATGACATTCTTGAAAAGAAAAAACTATGGAGACAGTAAAAACATCAGTGATTACCAGGAGTTGGGCAGGGAGGGTAGGGGAGTAGAGGAAAAGGTGAAGCACAGAAGATTTTTAGGGCAGTGAAAATATTCTGTATAATATCCAATGATGGACAAATGTCATTACATATTTGTCCAAACCCAGAGAATGTATAATACCAAGAGTGAATCAGGGAACTATAGACTTTGAGTGATATATGATATGTCAGTGTAGGTTCGTCAATTGTTAACAAATGTATCACTCTGGTAGGGTGTTAATAATGGGAGAAGCAACGCATGTGTGGGATCAGGGGGTATATGGGAAATCTCTGTACCTTCCCTTCAATTTTGCTGTGAACCTTAAACTGCTCTAAAAAAATAAGTCTTCTTTTTTAGTGATCTTATTTATTTATTTGACAGAGAGAGAGAGAAAGAGAGAACACAAGCAGGGGGAGCGGCAGGCAGAGGGAAAGGGAGAAGCAGGCTCCACATTGAGCAGGGAGCCTGATGCGGCACTCGATCCCAGAACCCTGGGATCATAACCTGAGCCAAAGACGCTTAACCGACTGATTACTTAATAGTAATGTATTTTTTTTAAAAAAAGAATATCAGCAAGCAGTCAATTGGTTCTGGAATTAAATAAACTTGCTTGGATATTACTGAAATTAAAGACTGACTCCCATGTAAAACTATGTCAACAAATGCTGTTTTCCTGAAATACTTCTTAGTAATATAACACAGATCCTTCCATTTCAGAAGCAAACATTAGCAAATTCAATCTCTAGCACCATGAAAAGCACTCAAGGTCCTATATTAAAGCTCTGTGTGTGTGTGTGTGTATACACACACACATTCAGTTGAGCAGAAGGAATTCTTAGAGAAAGCCAAATTTGATCCACATACACTTTTTCAAGATCTCGATGAATGTGGCATTATACGAGGATTAATAGACGCTTCTAACCTCTAGCAAAGTTCTTGGCTTCAGTAGATCCTGGCAGTTTTTTGGGTTTTGATTTTTTAATTTACCACATGTATATAGAGTTCTGTGGCAAGAAAAATGTGACGGTATGATAGTCACACTTTGGAGCTGAATCAATTCTAAACAATACAAATAAGTGACTATCCTCATAGGATATCACTTTGAGGTACTACTTTCCCCTTCTGCTCCCATTTAACACCTACTTGTATTCTAGTAGTGAAATAGAAAAGAAAAAGAAACTAAAGCTTAGGTTAAAAGCGAGATTTGATTTCAAATGTCACACTGATAACTTTAGCTTAAGTTTAGTGACTATCATATTAGTATCAAATCTATTTTCTCTAGAAATTAAAACTTGAGATAATGTTCAAACTGAAGAGGAAAAATCTGCCTCACTGCTGCTTCAACCTAGAGACCCTCTCTCTGACATCCCCATCTTTTGAAGAAATTCCTGTTAAGATTCCATAAAGGTTCAGTGCAAAAAGCCTTATTCAGGAAGAGAGAGGAGAGCAGAATTCATCCTCTTCTTAGCCTCAGGTTACCATCTGGTCTCATCCAATCTGACAGGAATTCTGCACTATTCAGGAATCAACCTTGGAGAAGAATCTCTGAGGAAGGGAACCTGGCATGAGATGTCAGTAGAATGAGGGCGATGAGGAAAAAAACTAATGAACTCATAAAACCCCAAACGATACTCATCAATATCTATGACTTTCTTATTCCACAGTCTTCACAGGGTACTGATCCTTTACCTCAATCCCCATTTAATATCCACCTTCCCCTGCCTGTCCATACATCCAACCTCATAAATCCAACATTCCTCATAATTTTGTGGCCATATCTTGAAAACTATCAGATCTTTAAGGGTAGGGACCATATCTTACTCTTGTTGTATTCCCAGTATTTAGTATGATTCCTAGGCAAAACAGGCCCTTAATAGATGTTTGCTAAATAAAAGCATGTTACCATATTGCACTGATGAGATGATACTCATGTTATTCAACAGTGTTAGTCAAAATATTTGGCTGACCTTTAAAATGCTTATTTATTACTATTAGTCTTAGTAGTCTTTACTCTCAAGATTATGATTAATGACAATATTTTCACCGTATGGGTAACAACATGTACTTTTAAAGTTTGGATTTTCAAAGCCACTTCCTTTAAAAAAAAAATTCAGTTTGTATGTTTTTAAATCATCAACATTGTCCTTCTCCTTGCTTTCCATAAAATCAAGATAAGCATGGTGTAAGAAAATGGCTCAGCCTCATGGTTTGTCCAAATGAATGGAATTTGCTATAGATCTGATATTCTGAAATAAACTGATCTGTTTTAGTTTCTCTAATTATTTCTAGTTTTGAAACTCTCTTCATAAAAACAACTAACATAAAACATTGGTAAATATAATCTGTTTTATTTGATTTGCAAATTTGAAAATACAAAACATTCTGAAGATATAAAATATTTGAAGACTTAAAACCCTTCTTAAAGTATTTCCAGTTATGACAGAATAACCTGGGACAAGATTTTCCTCCTGCCATAAATCACCAGAAAATTGGATGAAATATATAAAGCAGACATTGAACATCAGGCTGGATGATCCCTGAGAGATAAGATACAAATAAGGCGAGCTTTATAGTCACTCTTTCTACCTGGAGGTACTTTCTGGACCACACGAAGGGAAAGAAGAACTAAAAGCAAGCAGCACTGGCTCAGTGACTAGGGAAAACTGAGAACACAGTTCAAATAAATGGAAGCATTTGGGACTCTGTGAGGCAGAGTTCTAGAAAGGACAACTCTACAAAGAGAAAAAGGTCCAGAAATCTTTATAAGAGTCTCTTTGAGCCTGTTCTTGAATACTAAGCTACACATAAACAATGCAAAACTCCATGAGGCTGGGCAAAGAACAACTACAAAAACTCCCAGAAAAATTTCTGGGAGATAATTCAACTTCCAACCAACTACAGAGGAAGGAACTCATGGAATTACGAGGGCACTCAGGGGAGAACACAAAAGTGTAACACCTTAGGAATGGAACTAAACTAGCCCTTAGAGCATAAGCCCTCTAACAAAGCTCAAAGACTATCAAGCTACAAATAATTTAAGTGCCTACCAAAGTACAAAAGATAACAAAATACAGCACTCAAGAATGTCCAAAGCCCAGGGGCACCTGGATGGCTCGGCCAGTTAAATGTCTGCCTTCAGCTCGGGTCATGATCCCAGGGTCCTGGGATCAGGCTCCATGTCAGGCTTCCTGCTCAACGGGGAGTCTGCTTCTCCCTCTGCCTGCCCCCCGACCCCCTGCTCATGGTTGTGCACTCTCTCTCTCTCAAATAAATAAATAAAATCTTTAAAACAAAATGTCCAAAGCCAAAAACAAAAACAAAAACAAAAGAAGTCCAAAGCCCAATAAGGGAAATATTACATATATAAAGAAACAATAAAATGTGAGCAATGTTAAGGGGAAAAAAAAAAGAGAAACAGGTCCAGAAATAATAAAAATCATGGGTTAATTAACAAGAACTAATGAAAAATTCACTAGAGAAGTTCAATAGCAGATTCAAGCAGGCAGAAAAAACAATCAGTGAACTTGAAGATAGGTCAATTGAGACTATTCATAATCAAACTGGAACAGAGAAAAAAAAATGATTGTCCCCACAGATACAGAAAAAGCATTTCACAAAATCCAACACTCTTCCACGATAACAATATGACAACGATATCTGCTCACATCATTTCTGTTCAATGGAAGTTCTAGCTGGGGCAATTAGGCAAGAAAATTAATTAATTAAAAGGCATCCACATTGGAAAGGAAGAAGTAAGATTATCTCTACTTAGAGATGACATGATTTTATATGTTGAAAATCTTAAAGAATAACACATGGAAGACTATTAGAACTAATAAATTAGTTCAGCAGGTTGTAGAATATAAGATCAATATACAAAAATCATTTACATTTCTATACACTGGCAATAAACAACCCAAAAATGAAATTAAGAAAAACATTTCCATTTATAATAGTACAAGAGCATTAAAAAGAATAATATATTTAGGAACAAACTTAACAAAAGAAGTGTAAATTTTATTCTCCGAAAACTATAAAACATGGTTGAAAGAAATTAAAGAAAAACTATATAATTGGAAAAACTTCCCACGTTCATGGATTGGAAGACTTAACATGGTTAAGATGGCATTACTCCCCAAATTGATCTACAGATTCAATACAGAATGTACCGAATTTCCAGCTGACTTCTTTGCAGCAAATGACAAGTAGATCCTAAAATTCATATGGATAGGCAATGAATTCAGAATAGTCAAAACACTCTTGAAAAAGAAGAAAGGAGGGGGGCGCCTGGGTGGCTCAGCTGGTTAAGCGACTGCCTTCGGCTCAGGTCATGATCCTGGAGTCCCGGGATCGAGTCCCGCATTGGGCTCCCTGCTCGGCGGGGAGTCTGCTTCTCCCTCTGACCCTCCTCCCTCTCATGCTCTCTGTCTCTCATTCTCTCTGCCTCAAATAAATAAATAAAATCTTTAAAAAAAAAAAAAAAGAAGAAGAAGAAAGGAGGAATCACGCTTTCTGATTTCATACTACAAAGCTATAGTAATAACTCAATGTGGTACTGGCATAAGGACAGACATAAAGGTCAATGAAATACAAGCAAGAGTCCAGAAATAAACCCATCTATGGTCAATTGACTGTGACAAGTGCCAAGACCATTCAGTGGGAAAAGAATACTTCCAACAAATTATGCTGGGACATACACACATGCAAAAAAGATGAATCTGGACTCCTACATAATAGAGAAAAGTTATTCAAAATGAATTAAAGACCTAAACTAAAGAGCTTAAACCATAAAACTCTTAAATGAAAACATAGGTATAAATCTTCATGACCCTGGATAGGACAAGAGTTTCTTAGATATAACACCTAAAGTCTAAACTACCAAAGAAAAAAATAGATAAAATAGATTTCATCAAAGTTTAAAACTTCTGGTATCAAATGGCATTACCAAGAGAATGAAAAGGTAAACTGCAGAATCAAAGAGTTACGAATCATGTATCTGGTAAGGGTATTATATCCTATAAAGAACACTAATAACTCAACAATAAAAACACAACCCAATTTAAAAAATGGGCAAATGATTTGAATATACATTTCTCCAAAGAAGATATGCAAATACACATTAAGTACATGAAAAGATACCTAACATCATTAATCATTAAGGAAATGCAAATCAAAAGCACAATGAAATATCAGTTCACACACATTAGGATGGCTATTAAAAAAAAAGAGTATAATAACAAGTGCTAGTAAGGATATAGAAAAATTACAGCCCTCATACAATGCTGACAGAACTGTAAAATGGGGCAGCTGCTATAGAAAGCAGGAAAGCAGGTTCGCAGTTCCTCAAATATGACCCACAATTCCATTCCTAGATATTTTCCCAAGAGAAATGAAAACTTCTGTCTACACAAAAATTTATGCACAAACATTCATAACAGCATTATTCATAATAGCCAAAAATTAGAAACAACCCAGGGTCCATCACCTGATGAATAAACAAAGTGTGGTAAGATATATCCATACAAAGGAATATTATTCAACCATAAAAAGAAATGAAGTAATTATACATATTTTAACAGAGAGTACCTTGAAAACATCATTATACGTGAAAAACCTAGACACAAAAGGCCACATATTTCATGATTCCATTTATAAGAAATGCCCAGAATAAGCAAACCCATAGAGTAGATTAGTACTTGCCAGGGGCTAGGAAAGGGAAAAGAGCAGTGACCGCTAATGGGCAAAGAGTTTCTTTTTGGAGTAATAAAAATGTTATGGAATTAGACAGGGGCGATGGTTGCATAACCTAATGAATATACCAAAAACTATATACTTTAAAATGGTGACTCTTACGGTATATGAATTATATCTCAATACAAGAAAAAGATCGCCTAGGGGCGCCTGAGTGGCTCAGTCAATTAAGCATTGCCTTAGGCTCAGGTCTTGATCTCAGGATCCTGGGATCGAGCCCCGCATCAGGCTCCCTGCTCAGCGGGGAGCCTGCTTCTCCCTCTCACTCTGCCCGCCACTCCCCCTGCTTGTGCTCTAACAAATAAATAAAATCTTTTTTTAAAAAAGTCCCGTAACTACAGCATCCTAAAATTGTAAAAGTATAAAATGGTCAATAGTCTCTTGGGGTGATAAAAAATATTTGATTCCTATTTTACCAATCTGAATAAATACATGGACAATGAAACTTTAAATCATGCATACAAAACTCCCAGATCCTCTCTTAATCCTCAAATTTTTCTCCAGTACAGAACACAATGAATAATGCCATCAAACACAATTATCTATGTACAATTACTAAAGCACTAACTGTATCTCCATCCATTTCTCTCTCTTTAGCAAGCATAACAGAATATAAGGTAATATTTTATGTATACATATATGTTATACTACATATATATCACACATTACATATATATCTACTTTATTATTACTACATCATTTGTAATACAGAGCACAACTAATCACATCAAGTGTGTCATGACTGCCTTTATTGCACTTCTATGATTCTTTGAGATTTATTTCTAACATATTAAACATAGTGGTTCTATTTTTGGCTTAACTGAGTTACTCTCATTCCCCCAAATTCAGACATTGAAGTTCTAACCCTCCTATTCCTCAGAATGTGACTGGGGAGATAGGGCCTTTAAAGCAGTAATAAGGTAAAGTCAAGGTCATGTGGATGGACTCTAATCCAAAATGACTAGTGTCCTTATAGGAGATTAAGACCCAGACAATGAAGAGAAGAAAGAACATGTGAAGACAAACGGAGATGACTGCCAACTACAAGCCAAGGAGAGGGCTCTCAAAAGAAAACCTTGATCCTAGACTCCTAGCCTCCAGAACTAGGAGGACATAAATTGCTGTTGTTTAAACCACCCAGTCTGAGATACTTCGTTATGGGAGTCCTGGCAAACACACCATTATTTAGATGTCCTTAGCATGGAAACAAACACCAAAATAAAGAAGTGGAACTCATATTTCAGGAAACTCTAAAATGAGTTCTTTGGAGACATAAATGTGTAAAAGGGCTCTGGACATCCTCTCCAAGAAGCTGAACTATTTCTGTTGCAGCAGGACTTCAGAAATAGTAAATTCTGCATCCTAAAGCAAAAGTTGACTTCCTACTAGCTTTTTGTGTTCTGGTATATGTATACATATGTTTGTTTAGTTGGGGGGTTTTTTAATTGCAAAAGAGCCAACAAAAACCTCCCAAAAAACAAGAGTCCAGGGCCTGATGGATTCCCAGGGGAATTCTACCAAACATTCAAAGAAGAAATATCTATTCTCCTGAAACTGTTTCAAAAAATAGAAATGGAAGGAAAACTTCCAAACTCATTCTATGAGGCCAGCATTACCCTGGTCCCAAAACAAGGCAAAGACCCCATCAAAAAGGAGAATTACCGACCAATATCCCTGAAGAACAGGGATGCCAAAATTCTCAACAAGATCCTAGCCGAGAGGATCCAACAGTACATTAAAAGAATCATCCACCAGGACCAGGTGGGATTTATTCCTGGGATGCAAGGGTGGTTCAACATTCACAAATCAATCAATGTGATAGAACACATTAATAAGAGACAAGAACCACATGATCCTCTCAATTGATGCAGAAAAAGCATTTGACAAAATACAGCATCCTTACCTGATTAAAACTCTTCAGAGTGTAGGGATAGAGAGAACATTCCTCAATTTCATAAAAACCATCTAGGAAAAGCCCACAGCGAATATCATTCTCAGTGGGGAAAAGCTGAGAGCCTTTCCCTTAAGATCAGAAACACGACAAGGATGCCCACTCTCGCCACTATTGTTCAACATAGTACTAGAAGTCCTAGCCTCAGCAATCAGACAACAAAAAGAAATAAAAGGCATTCAAGTTGGCAAAGAAGAAGTCAAACTCTCTTCTCAGATGACATGATATTTTATGCGGAAAACCCAAAACACTCCACCCCCAAATTACTAGAACTTATACAGCAATTCAGTAATGTGGCAGGATACAAAATCAATGCACAGAAATCAGTTGCTTTCTTATACACTAACGATGTAACTGTAGAAAGAGAAATTAGAGAATCGATTCCATTTACAACAGCACCAAAAACCCTAAGATACCTTTGAATAAACCTAACCAAAGAGGTAAAGGATCTATACTCTAGGAACTACAGAACACTTATGAAAGAAATTGAAGAAGACAAAAAAAAGATGGAAAAACATTCCATGTTCATGGATCAGAAGAAAATGTCTATGCTGCCCAGAGCAATCTATACTTTCAACGCCACCCCAATCAAAATACCAATGGCATTTTTCAAAGTGCTGGAACAAACAATCCTAAAATTTGTACGGAACCAGAAAAGACTCTGAATCACCAAGGAAATGTTGAAAAACGAAAAACAAAGCTGGGGGCATCGCACGTTGTCTGATTTCAAGCTATATTACAAAGCTGTGATCACCAAGACAGCATGGTACTGACACAAAAACAGACATATAGACCAATGGAACAGAATAGAGAGCCCAGATATGGACCCTCAACTCTATGATGGTTAACTAATCTCCGACAAAGCAGGAAAAAATATCCAATGGAAAAAAGACAGTCTCTTTAAAAAATGGTACTGGGAAAACTAGACAACTATATACAGAAGGATGAAACTCGACCATTCTCTTATACCATACACAAAGATAAACTCTAAATGGATGAAAAGACCTCAATGTTAGACAGGAATCCATCAAAATCCTACAGGAGAACATAGGCAGTAACCTCTTTGACATCAGCCACAGCAACTTCTTTCAAGACACGTCTCCAAAGGCAAGGGAAACAAAAGCGAAAATGAACTTTGGGAAAAAAAAAAAAAAGGAAATGAACTTTTGGGACTTCATCAAGATAAAAAGGTTCTGCACAGCAAAGGAAACAGTCAACAAAACAAAGAGGCAGCCCACGGAATGTGAGAAGATGTCATTTGCAAATGACACTATAGATAAAGGGCTGGTATCCAAGATCTATAAAAAACTTCTCAAATTCAACACCCAAAAAACAATCTAGTCAAAAAATGGTCTTTAGACATAAAGAGACACTTCTCCAAAGAAGACATACAAATGGCTAACAGACACATGAAAAAATGTTCAACATCATTAGCCATTAGGGAAATTCAAATCAAAACCACATTGAGATATCACCTTACACCAGCTAGAATGGCAAAAATTGACAAGGCAAGAAATAAATGTTGGAGAGGATGTGAAGAAAGAGGAAGCCTCTTACACTGTTGGTGGGAATGCAAGTTGGTACAGCCACTTTGGAAAACAGTGTGGAGGTTCCTCAAAAAGTTAAAAATAGACCTACCCTATGACCCAGCAATTGCACTACTGGGTATTTACCCCAAAGACACAGATGTAGTGAAAAGAAGGGTCACATGCACCCCAATGTTCATAGCAGCAAAGTCCGCAATAGCCAAACTGTGGAAGGAGCCAAGATGCCCTTCAACAGACAAATGGATAAAGAAGTTGTGGTCCATGGGGTGCCTGGGTGGCTCAGTTGGTTGGGCGACTGCCTTCGGCTCAGGTCATGATCCTGGAGTCCCAGGATCAAGTCCCGCATCGGGCTCCCTGCTCGGCGGGGAGTCTGCTTCTCCCTCTGACCCTCCTCCCTCTCATGCTCTCTGTCTCTTATCCTCTCTGTCTCAAATAAATAAATAAAATCTTAAAAAAAAAAAAAAAACTAGTTAAGAGAAAATAAAAACTACAGAGAGAAAAAAAAAAAAAAAAAAGAAGTCGTGGTCCATATATACAATGGAATACTACTCAGCCATCAGAAAGAATACCCACCATTTGCATCGACATGGATGGAACTGGAGGGGATTATGTTAAGTGAAATAAGTCAAGCAGAGAAAGACAATTATCATATGGTTTCACTTATATGTGGAACATAAGGAATAGCATGGAGGACATTAGGAGAAGGAAGGGGAAAATGAAGGGGGGGAATCTGAGGGGGAGACAAACCATGAGAGACTATGGACTACGGAAAACAAACTGAGGGTTTCAGAGGGGAGGGGGCTGGGGGAATGGGTTAGCCCGGTGATGGGTATTAAGGAGGGCATGTATTGCATGGAGCACTGGGTGTTATATGCAAACAATGAATCATGGAACACTACATCAAAAACTAATGATATACTGTATGGTGACTAACATAATAAAAAAAAAAATTCCATATGGATAGATATCCTTGAATTGGCTCAAAACTTAGGTGTAACAAGATGGAGAGAAGTGAGGTACTTTGGAGGAAAACAGCTGAGTTCAAATCTTGGCTCTACCTGCTCCTAGCTATTTAACAACAATCAATCTACTCTGGGATTCAGTTTCCTCAGTCATAAAGGGAGATCACTTAGCATGATGCCTGGCACATAACTGATGCTCTATAAAAGGGGCCATCATTTCATCATTGTATTTAAACAACTCAGCATTAGCCACAAGGAACAGTAAGCTATTTACCTAAGCACCACTGTGTGTGTGTGTGTGTGTGTGTGTGTGTGTGTGTGACCAACAGGCCAAGTCCTATTATCTAAGTTCTACTGTAACTTAAGTAATAAGACCCAAATAAAATCAAATTGACACAAGAGCTTATATTGCTTTGAAAAATAGTAAATACTTGGCATAGACTCTATTTAATGACTCAAATACCTAAGGATTCAAGATTTCTGTCAAATTCTCCTTAAATACACTATCTTAAAATGTTACATTTTGCCTGAAATTCAGTCCTTCCATTTATGTATCCAAACCCTACTAGTTTTGCAAAGACTCAGTTTAAGTTCCACATTCCTCTTAATCCTTAGGTGACAATTTCTCCCTCCCATTGATACAACAGTACTAAATTATATGTTGTCTTTCCTTTGTACTTTTTATGTAAATCTTACTTCCACAACAGGACTTGAAGTTTCCTGACAGTAGGATTCATAATATATGTGCCTAGGAAGCAGCCATGTGCTCACAGAAAGAATTTACTACTTTATGGACTGACTGTGTTAAGTAGTTATAATGAAGTTTGCTACTGCCTTTCTATGTTAATTTAAAGGTATTTCAAAATAGGGAGAACACAGAACATATATAGAACCACACGCAGATGTGAAAGCATCTTAAAGAATCACCTAATTTAGCCTAATTAATTACCTAATTAATTCTTTTAAAGTAATTATTAGATAAAATACAGACCACAACATTTTTCTTATGTTTTCTTATTTTTCCATTGTTAGCAATATATCTCTTTTACAGTCTACAGCAGTTAATCTCTACCAGTCCCTGAATGATAATGAGAATATATTTTCACAGTAGCAACTGGTGACATTTCAATAAATCAATGTGCTGCAGTGATACCTAAATAAAAGCTTATTTCACTATAATGATGCTTCCAGGCTTCCCTCAAGTCAGGTGGTTACTTGCAGTTAATGATCTGTGACATACCACACAAGTAGTCCTAAAAAGACTTATTATCCACTGCATGTGCAACAATATTTGCTTTATGGATGGCTACATGAATGAAGACATTCAATGTAACTGTAAAAGTAAAATCAAAAGAAAACTTACAAGTAACATGTTTTCTTTAAGTAAAAGGGCTGTGACCATTTTCCATTAATACTTAACCTTTTGCTGGAGCAGTGCAACCACATATAACGCTCAAATCCATAAAGCCCAAGAGCTGTTCTGGGTTAATGCTAATTAACTGCCCCCAATCAAAAGAGCAGTAACTTTCCAAAAATGTGAGATCATCAACCTCTATTGTTGACATCAAAGTCATATCACAAAGCTTAATGAACAAAAAAAAAAGACAAATATGCTTTATATATGTTAAGAACCTATCTTTTAACTGAATGTCTACATACCTATTCAATAGAAACATGCTGAGAAAAGAAGAATTATGCTGCACACAAATTTGCTGATCTCAAACAATACTCTATCTTTCATAGCTGCCAGACTTTGCAAGCATTCACATGTTTACCATTTATAATTTTATTTCATTCACTAGACTCAGCTTTTGTCCACCATATGTCCACTGTGGATTAACTATTCCCTCAGGTACAATTAAGGCCTTTCCATTTGTTGTAAGAAGAGGTAAGTATGAAGGACACAGCCAGAAATAACATTTATACCTCAACCAAAAACAGAAGCACATTGAAACTCAAACCATGGTTTATGCAGCATCTTTTTTTTATTAGACACATGTCTACATAGCAAAATAAACTTGAGATAAAAATTCATGGCAACTGTACACCAGCTTTCACCATTGAGATTAGATATCAAAATCATATCACCTCCACCAAGTTTAAATAATTTTTCAGAAAAATATATTTCTAAAATATAAGTTAAATGAAGGCTAGCTTCCAAACATTAATAATAACTGAAACTTTAATCATTATCTATGTATTTCAAGGACATTTCACACAATTTTTAATGTTTTTGATTTTTAAATCCTTAAATATATACACATATACACTTAGCAATACCTCCTCCCAATATCCATAACTAGAAGACAGAATTTGAGGAAGCAGTGAGAGACACAATAATAAGAGCTAACACATATAGCACCTGTTACATACAGGCATTGGTTTTAGGGGCTTTATAAATATATACATAACTCTTTCAACAACCTCCCTATAAAGTAGGTGCTATTATTATTCCCACTTTACAGATGAGAAAATTGAGCTACAGAGAGGGTAAGTACCTTACCACAGCCAAGAATTAATAAATGAGCCCATATCTGAACTTAATGGTCTTACTTAGAGGTCTGTGCCCTTAGCCACTTCCTCTATACTGTCTCTCTGCATTGATGATATGAATGTGCCAGAACACACTCTAACATAAATATCCATAAGGGAAAATACAATTTCTCATCTTTTTTAAACTAAAATTATGTATGAACATTAAGAGATTAATTAGAGTTAGGACTTGGTTTTCAAAAGAACTATGTGTGTAACATAACAGGTGTCTTGCATGGTCTGATGTGGTAGTGACTCAAAAGCACAAAGTGAGTCTGTAAATATTAAAATCCTCTTCCGATTGAAAAATCTAGGGTCAATTTCCTTACACCACACACAAAAATAGACCCAAAATGGATGAAAGACCTAAATGTGAGACAGGAGTCCATCAAAATCCTAAAGGAGAACACAGGCAGCAACCTCTTCGACCTCAGCCACAGCAACTTCTGCCTAGAAACATCGCCAAAGGCAAGGGAAGCAAGGGCAAAAATGAACTATTGGGACTTCATCAAGATAAAAAGCTTTTGCACAGCAAAGGAAACAGTCAACAAAACCAAAAGACAACTGACAGAATGGGAGGAGATATTTGCAAATGACATATCAGATAAAGGGCTAGTATCCAAAATCTATAAAGAACTTATCAAACTCAACACCCAAAGAACAATTGATCCAATCAAGAAATGGGCAGAAGACGTGAACAGACACTTTTCCAAAGAAGACATCCAAATGAAAAAAAAAAAAAAAAAAAAAAAGAAGACATCCAAATGGCCAACAGACGCATGAAAAAGTGCTCAACATCGCTCGGCATCAGGGAAATCCAAATCAAAACCACAATGAGATACCACCTCACACCCGTCAGAATGGCTAAAATTAACAAGTCAGGAAACGACAGATGTCGGCAGGGATGCAGAGAAAGGGGAACCCTCCTACACTGTTGGTGGGAATGCAAGCGGGTACAGCCACTCTGGAAAACAGTATGGAGGTTCCTCAGAAAGTGGAAAATAGAGCTACCATATGACTCAGGAATTGCACTACTGGGTATTTACCCCAAAGATACAAATGTAGTGATCCGAAGGGGTACATGCAACCCAGTGTTTACAGCAGCAATGTCCACAATAGCCAAACTATGGAAAGAGCCAAGATGTCCATTGACAGATGAATGGATAAAGAAGATGTGGTATATATATACAATGGAATATTATGCAGCCATCAAAAAATAAAATAAAATAAAAATGAAATCTTGCCATTTGCAACGACATGGATGGAATTAGAGGGTATTATGCTAAGCGAAATAAGTCAATCAGAGAAAGACATGTATCATATGATCTCACTGATATGAGGAATTCTTAATCTCAGGAAACAAACTGAGGGTTGCTGGAGTGGTGGGAGGTGGGAGGTGGGAGGGATGGGGTAGATGGGTGATAGACATTGGGGAGGGTATGTGCTATGGTGAGCGCTGTCAACTGTGTAAGACTGTTGAACCACAGACCTGTACCTCTGAAAAAATAATACATTATATGTTAAAAAAAAAAAAAAAAGAAGAAGAAGATAGCAGGAAGGGAAAATTGAAGTGAGGGAAAAAGGAGGGGGAGACGAACCATGAGAGACTAGGGACTCTGAGAAACAAACTGAGGGTTCTAGAGGGGAGGGGGTGGGGGGATGAGTCAGCCTGGTGATAGGTATTAAAGAGGGCACGTATTGAATGGAGCACTGGGTGTTATACGCAAACAATGAATCATGGAACACTACATCAAAAACTAATGATGTAATGTATGGTGATTAACATAACATAATAAAATTCAATTAAAAAAAAAAAAGAAAAATCTGGGGTCAGAGTTGTACAGAAGCCAGAAAAGTATTATTTTCACTTTATCATCTCAGAAAGTCTGTAGTTCCATTTTTCACTGAGATAGAGAATTAATACTTTTCTAGTCATTCATAACAAGTATCTATTGAGCACTTCCTGTGTGCAGAGACTAAGCTAGATACTAGAATGACAGCCATGAACAAGGCAGTAGGCATTCATGGAGCTTCAACTGAAGAACACCTGTATAACTGCAGGAGGGGAGAGCTTTACTCTAAAAAAGGTGACTTTTTTAGAAGAATCACACAGTTTAAAAAGTGATAAATAGCTAGTAATTATTTTTTTTAAAATACAAAACATAAAAATAAAGAGAAGTTTGTAAAATGCAGCATTTTGACAACTGGGGGGAAAAAAAACAAACACAGAAACTACCTAGTATTCTGTCCTAGTCCTCTTCTATTTATTTGTTTCTCTCAACACTCTGAAGAGTTTAAGATTTGGGAAAGTCTTCACAGATTGCTCATGTTCTACTTTTTCACTAAGTCAGAATCAATGCAATAAATTGAAGATTAAGGAATGGAGATGACTCATTCAAACTTGTATCTAAAAATAGAACAAGTTCAAAAACAATAGAAAGACATGCATTTTATGTCATTAGATATTTGCACACATACCCTATGTCCTTCTCTTCCCATGAACATAAAACATGCTATAATATCTCCCATTCTTTAAAAACACCACCACAGAGTTCTGACCCACATTCCCTCCAGCAGCTGCCCCATTTACCAACTCCCTTGTAGAGTGGCATTACGTACACACATCGCTTCTATTCACTGTCTACAATTCATTGACTTCCCTTCTCTCTTCAACTCACTCTACTCAGCTTTCACCCACACCGCTCCGATGAACCTCTTTGCCAAGGGCAACACTCATCGCCTCTATGTACTAAATCTAATAATCATTCTTGGTCCTCATCTATTGATCACCCCCTTCCTAAAACACCTTTACATGTGGCTTCCAGAATTCTTCACTCTCAGGATTTTCCTCCGATCTCCACTGGCCACATTCCAATTCCTTTGCTGATCTTTCTTTATTTCCCCAAACTTTAAAACATGGCTATAACCCAAGGATCAATCTTTGGACTTCTTCTCTTTTTATACTCACTCCTATGTAAAGTTCATCCAGTCTCAAGATTTAAATACCATCAATATGTTATTGACTCCCAGACTTTTATCTCTAGACCCCCTCTTGCCCCTGAACTCCAGACTCATATATCCAACTACCTATTAAATATCTCCACATAGATGATTCATGTAAGTACCTCAAACTTAACATGTCCAAAAGCAAACTTGTGATCCTCACCCAAAATTGTTCTTCCTGCACTCTTTCTCAAGTCAGTAGATTGAACTTTAGCCTTCCAGAAGCCTAGGCCAAAAATCGTGGCATTATCTTACCTCTTCTCTGCTCTAACTCCACAACCAATCTATGAGAAAATCTATCACCCCTAGTTCAAAATGTATCCAGAAGCCAACTCCTTCTCACTACTTCTACTTGCCGTCACCCTATTCCATACCACCATTATTTCTCACCTGGATTATGTCAAAAGCCTCTTATCTGTTTAGCTTGCTTCCATGCATACCCACTATAGTAAATTCTCACAACAAGAACTGTAGTGATCCTTTCAAGTTAAATCACTTCACTCTGCTGAAAACCCTTAGTGGCTTTCCATCTCACACAGAGTAAAAGTTGAAGCCCTTACAAAGGCTTTCCTGATCTGTCCTCTTCCTAGACACTTTCTTCTTTATATCTTCATGTCCTACACGATTCTTTCACTGACTATCCCTACATATAGCTACGCACACTGCTACAAACACAAACACACACACACACGCCTTCTTGGAGTTCCAGAGGGGGGAAAAAAACAAAATACTATCTCACTACTCTTCCTACTCTTCCCTCCTACTTGGATAACTCCAGATATCTCTGTGGCACTCTCTCTTTCTTCCTTTATCTCTTTGCTCAAATGTCATCTTCTCAAACTTTCCTTGCTACCATATTTAAAATCTTAACACCTTCTTCCATGTCTTCCTTTTTCTCCCTTCCCTGCTTTACCTATACAAAACTTAGCATCATTTAACATACTATATATTTTCTTATTCATTTATTTACCATCTTCCTCTATGGAACCAGGCTAGATGAAGGCAAGAATTTTTGTCTGTTCATTTCTGTATCCCTAATACCTAGACAGGTATGTGGCTCAATAAGTAATTGTTAAATGAAATGAATGAATGAGAGAAGACATAGAAAAAAAAAAAAAAAGGAAATACCTGCTGAACTGCCTTATTTATACTGCAAAAACTAGACATTCAAGTGAAATTTTAGGAAATAATGTCATAGAAAATAAAAAGTAAATTCTAAGCTCAAGAAAATTTTTAAATTAAAAAGAAATGCTATTTTTAGAGCCCCCCAAACACTCCAAAGTTGACAGTATTTCCAAGGTGTGCCTAGCAAGTAATAAGAATTCAATAAATCTTAGCTAGTTATTATTATTACTGTGATTAGGTATATGGACCTATCCATGTATAAAGAAAATAGATTCTTAATAATCTAACAATTGAATAAAATAAGCCTAAGAAACCATTGCAAAGATAAGAGGACAGGGTCTACAGGACATATAAAGTTAAAATTAAACTCTCTTAAAATTATATGGTAGTAAATATGTTCAATTAAGCAGACTTACTACTAAACATGTTTGGGTCATCATACTTTAGTAATAGAAGGTGCTTATGATTACCAAGTATAATCCCTCATTTTATGCATGAGGATGATCCTAAGTGATTAAGTAAATTGCCCAAGGTGACGTAACCAGATAAAATGACAGCCCCAGGACAAAAGCTAAAGTTTTCTGATCCCCACTTTAAGTCTTCCTTTAAACTGTATTGGATTTGTTCCACAATCACTGCAAATAAAATTAAAATAAATTATTAAAGAGACTTAAATTACATTAATGAAAAATTTAAATTGCTTTTTCACAAAGAAATCTGTTTTTATAGCTATAAATTGTTTTTAATTTATAAATTTTATAAAGCTACACATTTTTATAATTGTAACTTAGTAAATTAGAATATTTCATAATTTCTTCTAATTTTTAAAATCAGAGATTTACATAAAAGAAAAGTGGATGACCTTTCTTTAGCATTTAATAAAGTTTATCATGAGAAGAAGAAGATGAACAGAAATCTCATAAACAGATTGTTATGACAGAAATGCTTATACAATTCCCCCAAACAAAACCAAACCACAGAAATCTTAATGCTTCTCAGGCTAAGGACATTATAATACTGTCAAATGGTTTGAAGGAGGCTATCTAAAAAAAAGTAATTATGAAATGACATAATAACATCACTGCAACGACTGTCGGGTAAAAAGTGATTTTGGTAAGTATTATGAAAAAGCACTCATTTGACATTTTCTTCCCCAGTAAGTATCAGTCCTAACAGCAGTCTGAATGCAATCCTATGCATATAATTTGAGGAAACTACTCCATCAACTGAACTGGAAATACTATAAAAATGTTCTGAAAGTACAGCAAGAGTGTGAAGTATCATGCAAAAGAACAGCTTTAAGAGTGTATGTTAAAACACTCTCTCAGTACACAGACTACGATGCTGTCAGTATCAGAATCAGATGCTCTCAGCATCTTCCAGTAAATAAATAATCATAGCTTTAGTGAACAAATTTACATGCAAAGAGAGAAAAAAGAAAAAAAATGAAGCAATAGAAACAAAAATATAAAGTCCATCTGAAAAGACACTTGGACCTGATACTTTGGGATTACTATTCCCAGAACAAAACAGAACCAAAGTATTAAAATAAATGGGCAAGGAGGCAGAATGTTTTAATTCACAAAGTATAAACAGAATGAACTTTTCAAATTCTCAAAAGAGTTTCTGTTCATGCTTTATATAAATAATAAACTCTCTTAAGCAAACTGATAATAATGACTCACTCGTTCACTTTGTTATAATATTGTAGATGATAACTTTTATAGAAGTTGATATGAATCCTTCAAAGTAGGAATCAAAGTAAATGTTACCTACTTCACATTTTCGGCTCTCCAGATAACATTAGAATTTTTGAACACTCAAAAGAGTCACAGGATAAGCAAGCACATTTGTGTAAATTCCCATGAAGTTTTCCAAGCTGAATATATAACCATTTCTTATACTCCTCTTACACTAAGAATAAAGAATAATCTTTTAAAAATTTTGTGATAATTTTATTGAGGGCATCAGTTAAATTTTCCGACTTGAAATTTACTTGTTCTACTAATACATTTCCATTGCGTTCAAGGAACACAACTACAGAGTACATTAAAATGTAACCTTTGAACCTCGCAGTGTAAAACATCACTTCCTGAGCAGAGATAGCACTCCAAGAACAATCAATCACTGTTAAGAAGAATATACACTCAACATTGTTAATTAGTGTTGATGCACTCTCCTCTATGCCCTCATCTGTCATGAAGATTGTTTAAAAATCTGAGTTATTAGTCTTTATTTGGGAAAGGATCTGGTTAATATCTTTAAGAGCAGAAATCATTCATCCATCCACTCTATCCCAGAGCGTGATAATTCCTACCCCCAATACAAGTTACTGATAACCACCACCCCTCCACTAACTAAGAAGCTATAAATCAGGAAGAGGGCAGCTTCTATGCAACCCCTGTTAATTTCTGTTTACAATCTATCCAACTGAGAATGTTAGCTAGTCAGGGGAGAAACCAGCTGATGGATCAGATAGTAGGAAAACATAACAGCTTAAAGATAGAAAATAACAAAATGACAAATTAAAATGCCCTGTGCTTATAAAACATGGATTGAATTTAAAATTAATCTTTAAAAAATTAATATTCCTGAATGTTCATCTCACTTCAATGGGAGCTTTCCTAAAACACTGAAAGAAAAATTAAAACTGTAACCTTAATGTAGATGGTTTCTGGAATTAAACACAAAAATTAAAAAAAAAAATAAAAAGTCAAAAGTGTAGGTTTCTACCATTACGTAAAAATCGCATTAGGAAAAAGCAAAATTCTTAATTCTTTTATATTTAACTTAAAATCATGATATAAAATCTACGACATTTTTTCTCATACATGATCCAGCACAAAGAACTTCAATATACTTCCTAAGAAACTCTCCGACATATTCACCAAGGTGGAATTCAGTAGGCCAATTGGGCCCGAAGGCCATCTAACAGATTCCCTGTATCTACACATGTATTTTTCCTCATTAAGAAAAGCATTTTCCCTTAATAACACATCCCGGGCCATAAACACTTCTGATTTCAATGGAAGCTTCATGAAAAGGCTTTTATTCACTCATTCAGTACTCATTCATTCAGGCACTGTTCTCAGTGATGAGGTCCTTAGGTTTCGTTGAGCTTAGATTTTAGTGGGGAAAGACAGACAAGAAACAAACAAGAACAGCATCAGATGGCACTGAAGCTCCACAGATAAGTGAAACTTAATGTCCTGAGAGAAAGGGACTGCATGGCCTGTTTACACTGAGTGGCCAAGAAAGGGAACTCTGAGGAGATGACATTTAAGATGAGATCCAAATGATAAAATGGAGCCAGTCAAGCAGAGACCAGAAGTATTTCAAGCAGAAGAAACCCTATGGTACAAATTAAGTTAGAATGTTTTAAGTACAGAAAAAAAGACAAGTGTGCCTTAGCATCTAGTGGCAAGGGAACACACAGTAGAAGAAGAGGTCTGAGAGGCAGGTAGGAGCCCAATCACCTAGTGCTTGGTAAATTTGGATGAGGAGTTTGGAATTCATTCTAAGTGTGATGAGAAAGCACTAGAAGAGTCATAATAACATGATTTGCCATTTGGGAACTGGGATTGTAGGAGAGCAAAGCCAGAAGCAGGAGGGACAGTTAGGAAGCTACTGCAATAGTTCACATGAGAGGTGATGGTGTTTTAGGCCATGGTCAGGTCCACCTGTAATAAGCCCAGAAGCAGACATAAATAAAAAACCCTGAGGCTCCACGGGGCAGTCTCTGATCAAGTGAGAGAGCAAGACTTTCAAGGCCAGGAAATCAGGTACCAGACCTCGTAGATCTGGCTCCATGAATTGCAGAAATTGCCTCAGATGGTAATAGAATGGTTTCCAGGTGCCTATCAGTTGTTTCATTCCACATCGGGCTGCAGACACCATCAAACTTCAACAGAACTTCTGTAAGTTCACAGAATAAGTAGATGACTTTCCCTCTTTCCCATTTTGGAAGTTAGCTACCAGGAATTTACGCTTACCTTGCTAGGGAAAAGCAGGGCCTTCCATGAAGATTTGGACATAATTATACTTATTAATCCCAACAACCAAACAGAGCAAAAGAAAGGCATTCAAATTTTTAGAAAACTTGAAGGCAGCTAAGCAAAAGAATAAAATTAAGACTAATTAATTAAAGGTTAAAATTAAGGTTAACAGGTCCCTAGCACTCCTTAAGCACTCTTTTTGTCTCAACCTTTGTGCAAGTGAACGTCTAACTGAATACACATTGCTAGCACTCCAGAATGTTTGAACTGAATTGCCCCACCCATCATATGGTACGAGAAGTGATCTAAAAAAAAACAGAAAAAACAAAAACCCAAGACATAAGATGATGACAAAGGGATTCTCTAGGAACCTTTACCTCCAGGCCACATTTGTAAAATATCTGTTTCAGCTCTACTAATTTGTAATTTGTGATCATTCAAATTGAAGCTACAGTCAGTGTTTTTAAAAGACTATTATGAATGATAATAACGATGATGATAATAGTTATTGAGCACTTACAGTATACAGATCACAGGCAAAGTGCTTTCCATGTAATATCTCATTTAATCTTTAAACCAACTTTACCAGACAGCAGCTATTATCCTTACCTCAGATGAGGAAGTTGAGGTATCTAGATACAAAGTCTAATGTCACACTGCTGTTAAGTGAAGAAACTGGGCTTATAAAAGCAAAGTATGCCAAAATTCAAAGCCCTATGATCTTTTTTTTTTTTAAAGATTTTATTTATTTGAGAGAGAGAATGAGATAGAGAGAGAGAATGAGATAGAGAGAGAGCATGAGACGGGGGAGGGTCAGAGGGAGAAGCAGACTCCCCGCCAAGCAGAGAGCCCAATGCGGGACTCGATCCCGGGACTCCAGGATCATGACCTGAGCCGAAGGCAGTCGCTTAACCAACTGAGCCACCCAGGCGCCCCTCAAAGCCCTATGATCTTAACCATAACTCAGTACAAATTTAAATAGTACAGGAGCGCCTGTCAGTTAAGCGTCTGCCTTTGGCTCAGTTAATGATCCCAGGGTCCTAGGATAGAGCCCCGAATCAGGCTCCCCGCTCAGTGAAGGTCTGCTTCTTCTTCTCCCTTTGTGCATGCTCTCTCTCTCTCTCTCTCTGGTAAATAAATAAAATCTTAAAAAGATAAATAAAATAAAATCTTAAATAGTACAAAGAAAAAATACTAACTAGTGCCTTAGAGCCTTTCAGAATAGAATACAGACTAAAATAAATTTGTTTTAAGCATTATACACTGAAATAATTTAATTGTTAACAATTCTATTTCATAAAAGCAAATCCCTTCCTCTACTGACTACTTCATTAACCTATTCTAGTTATTCATTATATTTAAACATAGTAAAACACAATTTTTAATAAAAATAAACCCATAATTCACCCTTACCTAAAACTATCTTCAATCCTTAGCCCAAATTTCTGTGAGTTTACTATATTTTAATAAAAAACAAATGATCTTTGGGGTGCCTGGGTGGCTCAGTCATTCAGCGTCTGCCTTCAGCTCAGGTCATGATCCCAGGGCGCTGGGATGGAGCCCCGCATCGGGCTCCCTGCTCTGCGGGAGGCCTGCTTCTCCCTTTCCCACTCCCCCTGCTTGTGTTCCTGCTCTCGCTGTCTCTTTCTCTCTGTCAAGTAAATAAAATCTTAAAAAAAAAAAAAAAAATCTTAAAAAAAAAACAAAGACACACATATGCACACTCCCTCTCCACTTCCTCCCTTTCTCTTCCTCCCTCCTTCCTTCTCTCTCTCCCTATACAGAAATTTTCTGTCTATCCTATCCTGCTAAATTTTGGCTAAAAGTTGGCTACTGCTGGGGTGCCTAGGTGGCTCAGTCGGTTAAGTGTCAGACTCATGATTTCAGCTCAAGTCATGACTCATGGGTTGTGGGATCCAGTCCCATGTCTGGCTCCTCACTCAGCATGGAGTCTGCTTGGGATTCTCTCTCTCTCTCCCTCACCGTCTGCCCCCAACCCCCGCTTGCTCGCTCACACACACACATACTCTCTCTAAAATAAATAAATAAATAAAACCTTTTTAAAAATGAAATAAAAGTTGGCTAATGCTGCCAATATTTTCATAGCCTATACATATATCTTTTCAACATATACTTTCCATTTTGCAACTTTCTAAGTTGCAAAGAACAGGACACAATGATGAGTTTTAAAAAGCACATTTAGGTAGAAGATGACTCTCTGTAGATAAGGAACGTAATAATCCAGTTTCAGATGTCTTCCCATCATGTTTCTTTTGCTTTGCCTTTAATCCATATGTAAAATCCTTGCTTTTTAATATAATTTTGTCCCCCCAAACAGAAGATGAGTACACACTACTATGACTAATGTAACACCAACGTGGAAACACAGGTTTCAAGATCTTTTATTACATGACCATATGAAATCAGGCCAGTGACAGATTATGCAGTAAATAATATCCAGGAAAATGTTCATTTTATAATCTCTTCATTTTACAAATGTAACATTCTGTGTGACTGCATACTTTATTCTATGATCTCATTCTGAGAGTATTATAAATACAAGGAAGGGGTTAGAGCTAAGCCAAAAGCTAAAAAACTCAACTTCTTATGCTATTAAATCTCAAACATAACACTGTAATAATTTTTTTCATAAATTCATATAACTTATATAAATGTTTGTTTTTAAAAATTTAGGAATGGCATCACCAGCACAGTCCAACAGCCTCCAATCTGATAGGACCACATAAACACATAATGTATATAATTATGCACCACTACACCATTACTCCAGATGGTAGTCAAATTATGTCTTGAAAGAAATGAAAACAAGTCTCAACCCCTATTCCTTTCTTACTCTATAATTTCCTAAAAGGTGATGAGAAACTGCTGATAAAGCACAAATTTAACCATAATACAAGCCAGTGCTTCAGTAACATGGTAACTAAGAAATGATCTCCTAAAATGAAAAGTTGCACTCAGGAACAGAACCTAAGGTCATCAAAACTTTTTAAAGGAGAATTTCAATGAATTTAAAAGCATCTGATTCATTCAATTAGAAATATTTACAGAACAGAACAGCAAAATTAAACTAAAGCTTTAAAAAACTATATCTTTTACCCAAGACATCCATTTCATGATATATAATACTATTTTCTAAAAAGGTATTATAAAATTTCTATTTTTAACTCTTCAGAGAAATGGTATCCACACCTGTTTTGTAATGATTTTAAAGTAAGGCTTGGATTTATTAAATGTTCATCTAAGTGTGCAAAATCACATAATGAAGAAATCTTGGTTTAGTCCTTTAGGAAGTACTATTTCCTAAATAATAGTACTATTTCCTAAATAAACACAGAAAAAAATGCACTATACTTTTAAAGACCTTTGGAGAAGATAATTCTCGTGGTAGTATACTTGGGTATTGGTTTAACAACGCTTGTAGTCAGGAAACTGTTCCTGACCTAAATCCTCCATGGTATAATTTAAATTCATTTTCTCTTTTTCTGACCTCAAATAGTTGTAGATTAGGTCATATCATAGTATTTTATATATTTAAAAACCCTTATTAATGTCTCCTTTTCCAGGTAACTGCATTGTAGGACTATGAACCAACTAACAGTCCCGTACTAAATTCAGTCTGTAATTTTATATGCTGTATATCATAGCCCAAGAGACAGATCTCAAAAATTATTTATCCACCATTTTTACCAAGCACTACTCATCCCCCAATACACTCTTTCTTAAAAAAAAAAAAAAAAAAAAATTATCTACATTTTAGAACAAACCCCAAAAATTTAGAAAGAGAAGTTTATGAGAGATGTGAGCAAGGAACAATGCACACAAAATTCCACCCAGACAATGCTTTCTTTCCTAGAAAAGGGGACCATTTAATGAAATCTCTCTCTCAAAATCTCTGGGGCAGAGCTGACGCTGTAGTGCAGTATCATAAAATCTGCAGCTGTGTTGCTGTTCTTAATAGTCCATGCTGCTTCCTCAGACCACAGGAAGCCAAAACACACAGGGTCAGAACAGAACTTACCTGAACAGGAACTGGCCAAACCAGCAGAGCAGTTATGACAGATCAAGCATCAAAACTGTTATTGAAAAGGTTGTATACATCTTTAAAAATGTTCTCCTCCAGCAATGTACTTACTCCAGGAAAGCTGTATCTTTTATGTTTCTAAACATCAACATTTTTGTAGGAATAAAGACTACGGGATAGGCAAATAAATTACTATACATAAATAAGCATTAATAACTTACTTTTATTGCCCACCAAGGCAACCAGTGGCTGAGTTTCTGACTCCTCGCTCACTTTCTTCACCACAGAATACCAGTCTTCTAAATTCTCAAAGCTTTGATAATTTGTAATATCATATACCAAGAGGATTCCCTGTCACAAAAGAGTTACAGAATCTTTGTAAGATACCTGGCATATGCATGGTAAGTTACAATGAATACAAGAAAACTGTAGCATAGAGTTGAAAAAGCTGCAAGGTCTACAATCCTGCCTGTAACTTTCAAGAGGTCAAACATGTAAACCTTTCAATAAATAACCATCTGCTGCTGCTCTTTTTAAATATTTCAAAAATGGAGATTCCATGACATCCCTTGATAGTCAATTTTAGTGTTTAACACAATTTTCTTTAAATGAAATAAGTCGATTTCCTCTTTTGGGCCTCTGTGCATTTGGAGAACAACATGAGAGTATCCTCCTCATAATAACCCTTCATGTACTTGAAGATAGTTAAGTAACTCCTTTACTGTCCCCTTTCCAGAATAAACAAACTCAATTCCTTAAACTTGCCTCAAAGGACCTATTTTCTATCCCTTTAATCATAGTTGTTGGGTTCTTCCCAGGACACACTACATACATTTTTGACATCCTCTTTAAAATGAGCAATGTAAAACTGGACATGATACTGTAATAAGAGCCTGAACAAAGCCAAATATAACAGAGGGATTGCTTCCTGCCTCTTATATATCATATTCCTTTTAATATATCCCATTATTTTGTGTGGGAAGGAGAAGTATGTACACACACAAATATAACAGTGCCACATTCTTGATTCTCATCCAGTTTGTGGTCAAACACTTAATACAAAGTTCTGCATACAGTATTAAGTCTGGACCCTAATAGCATTTATGTCTCCTTCTTTGGTTGTAATCATAAGTTTTAACTACATTTTTGAACCTACTATGTATCTAGACATATATTTAGATCTCTTCATTAGTCCTTACAACAATAATGCAACACTGGTATTCTTATTCTCATTTGACTAATAAATAGAGGTTACAATAACCAAGGTCATACAGCTAGGCAAGTGATGAAGCCAGATATGAATCAAGAGCTGAAAGAATATGAATTCACTCTATAAGCACTTGTCTGCCAACTATATGTCCAGCATTGTGCTGGGTCCTATGGGTATAAATTCCAAACCTCCAGAAACTCAGTCTTACAGCAAGGCCAGGCACATAAACAGACAAGTATAGAACACAAAAGTGATGGCCAGTGATATGCTGGTAAAGGTTAATCAACTGGCTATTGTCGTGGTGGGGGTAGGGAATTGCAGAGTGTGATTTGTAGCATTTGCCTATGTCTGTGGGGTAAATACTCCCCTAGGGCCATTTTTAAGCTACTGATGTCACCTCAATGAACAGAACTGGGTAGGACACTACCATATTGCATCTGCACCATACAGTTACACTAGACATAAATAATTTCAAGAAAATAGATAATAACAAAAATATATGTTAAAAGAATTAGTAAAGGATGCATTTGAGCATATATCTTTGTTTTTAGTATAATTTATGCATTTATATATAATTTTTAATCATGAATGTATTCAACAAAGGGCTCACAAAAATTCCCCAAAATTTAATAACTGACTTTCTCAAGCCAGTTCCAGCACACTACCCTTACAGCTTTCTAGCACCATGCTCTTTTAAATTACACTGGCTCCCAAGTCACTTATCTTCTCTGGGTCTCAGGTTGTTTGCCTCTAAAATTAGATCACTGAAAGTAAATGGTCTCTAAAATCCATCCCAGTTTAAATATTCTATAATTTTTATGCAAAATCATTTGTCTGATTTATTTTGATAACTTAGACACCCATTTCTGTCTTCCCAAATGCCTTGAAATAATGCCCAACACAAAATTATTTGAAATAATCAGCATAAGTCCACTTTTCTTATTAAGAATAATGCCCCAGGGGCACCTGGGTAGCTCAGTCAGTTGGGCATCTGGCTCTTGGTTTTGGTTCAGGTCATGACCTCTGGGTCATGAGATCAAGCCCCGGAGTTGGGTTCTGCGTTTGGTGGAATCTGCTCGGGATTCTTTCCCTCTTCCTCTCTCTCCGCCTCTCCTGTGTGCACACACATCCGTGATCTCATAAGTAAGTAATAAATAAATAAATAAATAAATAAATAAATAAATAAATAAATAAAT